>NW_024870808.1:1474994-2212492 GCF_019054845.1 Dipodomys spectabilis | reverse complement strand
TGTCCCTCCTTTTCTATGATGACTTTAACTTCTCAAAGAGAGGTAAATTTTTAAAAAATGTCAAAAATGAAAAAAAAGAAAGAAAAATACCATCTTGTTTCTGTTTCCTGTTCACTGGTTATTTTTGAGATAGGGTTTGTGTGCGTGTGTGTGTGTGTGTGTGTGTGTGTGTGTGTGTGTGTGTGTGAGTGTGTGTATGTGAATACTGGGGCTTGAACTCAGGGAGCTGACCTTTAGCTTCTTTACTCAAGGGTAAGTCTACGACTTGAACCAAATTTCCACTACTTCATTTTTAATAGTAAATTGGAGATCAAGGTTTCACAGGTTTTTTCCTACCTATTCTAGCTCCAATTCACTTTCCTCAGATCTCAGATTTCTAAATAGCGAGAGTTACAGGTGTGATCCACTGGTGGTGTTATGCCTACCTTCTTTTTGTTAAGTAGTTGAAATGTAAAAGACAGTTGAACCCATAGTAAAAATGAAATCAATTTAACTTTGCCAACTTCATTAAATTTTAATATTTTGTCACATTAGATATGTACAGGAAAATATTTTTGTAAATGCTCCTGCAATTTGGTTTTCATCTGTTTTTTCCTCATGATGAACTTGATTTTATAGCTTTTTATCTACTAAATATCGATGAGAATATGTCCACAGGGCATTACTGACCCTTTTGTTGGCTTTCATAAGGAAATGGTGCAAGCTAACACTTGTGATAAATTTGTGTGCAGGATCCCGATGATATATCCACATTCTTAACCAGAAGACAGTAGTGCCTGTTACAGATCATCTAGATCTGACAAAACCCTGACTGAGGCCTTGTTAACATCTTCCTGTAGGTCCTCTTAAAGTGCAATCCTGACACTTCAGTGACCATGAGAGAGCCCTGCTGGACGTTCTCAGGACACAGAAAAGGTTATCAGTCAGGTGTGGCACCTACAGTGTGATGAGAGATTGTTTACTGCTTCCTATGATTGAACGGCACAGGAAATGTTAAATCCGTAAGCTGTCATCAGTCCCGAGGGCTCCTCATTGAGCATTCGATCCTAAGATTTAAGGAGAAATCAAACTCTTTCTTCCTTGTACCAGTTGTGGACCTGTTTTTCTTCTGCTGCCGTCATATTCTGTGGAAAGAGCTCTATAAGCCATTTTGCTTATTATAGGCCTTACGGATAAGTCTGGCTCTTGTACTTAGACAAAAAGAAATCTGGTGATAAAAAATAGCAAACAACATTTTTTTCTAGTCTAGTTATTACCCAAATATGTTTTCAAATTCTACAAATAATTCTTATTAGTAAGAGGCACTAAATTAGCAGTCAATTTCTCAAACTCTATGGTTCCTCAGTAAGCTGTGTGAGAGAAAGCACAGCGATTGTTAGGCATCCTCTAGCCTAACTTCTTGGCCAGGGAGAAGTGTCTCTATGATAGGCCTCCAAATTGAACAAAGAATACTTCTTATACCTCAGATTACATGTCCAAGCTATACATAACAAAGAAAGCTAAGGAAAAGACATTAATCTGACTTGGGAACAATGCAGATCACAAACATGAATTCTAAGTAAATAGAAATGAAAAGAAATTTTCCTTTATTCATATAATACAATTAAAATAGCTACTTTTCTCATTATCACTTAATTGTGGTTATAGGTACTTAGTACTAGCTTCTTGAAAGTCCTCAAAAACTCTTTGACATGAACTCAGAAGTAATGTGGTTATCATATCAGCTTGAGATTTTATGAAAAAAACTTTTTTAATTTTTATGTTTAATTTTTATGTTTTATTATAAAGCTGCTGTACAGAGGGGTTACATTTACATAAGTAAGTTACATTTCTCATTGAACATTGTTACCCACTACAGAGTTTTTCTCCCTCTGTCCCTTCCCTCCACCCCCCCACCATTACATTGTAAATTTAATTTCTCCCATACTGTCCTGTGAATATCATCGTTGCAATGGTTCAGCTTTTGTACTTCTTTCAGCATTTGTGATTTCCCTTCCCTTCCCCCAATCAGATAAATGCATATACAGGATGCAGGGTACCAGAATCAAAGACAGGAATTGCCATGGATAAAACCGATAGAAAAGCAAAATGCATAAAGTAAGAAGAAAGAACTACTTGCAGTACATTGGCTACAACAAGCTTGACAACTAAACAACAGATGACTTGCTGTTTCTATGTCTTGCTGTTCATTTCATTTAGCATCAGTTGGTATGGTCATATACATGCTCATAACTCGAACTATTATGGTCCACTTTCAGGAGTAACAGGCTAATGCTAAACATTGCAAATGACGGAAATCATAGAGTTCATGTTTCTTTGGGCCTGGCTTGCTTCACTTAATATGATTTTTTTCAAGTCTTTCCATTTTCTTACAAAAGGGACGCTGTCATGCTTTCTGATAGAAGCATAAAATTCCATTATGTAAATATACCACATTTTCTTGATCCATTCATCTATTGAGAGGCAATTGGGTTGGATCTGTAACTTATCTATGGTAAACAATGCTGTAATGTACATAGTTGTTCTGGTAGCTTATTGTGCCCTAGTTTGAGATCATTTGGATAAATACAGAGGACTGGGATTGTTGGATCTCTAGTAGGCAGGCAAGCCCACCTAGTCGTCCAGAGTTACAGAGCCCACCACAACAAAGTTGTTAACTAGGAAGCAATTTTATTGAGAAGGTTCCTACACTGACCTGTCAGGGCCCCAGCACAGGCTCGGAAGCTGATAATACCACCCCTAGCAACCCATGTACTTTGGTTTTTAACGGCAAAATTGATGAAGTCAAGCCTGGTCACGCAGGGTGACCAATGAGATTGTTACACACACAAAAGATTGCACAGTCATACTAGACCACACACAGGTGGTCAATGAGGTTACAGTTTGTCACATAATGGCTGTTTAAACCAGCCTATCACTTTTGGTTTAAATGACTCACAAAGTCAGTGGGTAAGACGAAGCACACACAAAAGGCAGAGTTTACGGTAATCATACACAAAGGAGGAGTTTAGTGGAGTTTACCATAAGCACGTGAAATATGTGGAGATATTTCCAGTAGGAGCCAGATTACAACCTATCTGTTTTATTGGTCAGTCTGTATCAGAACAATCAAGGTGGGTTAGATTGTAAAGCGGGGGGAGGGGAGCATAAGGGCATTCTTTACATTCCAAGAACTGGGCTGGTTGGAGCCAAGGTCTAGTAAACCTGTTTTTAAAGTTTTTTTTTTTTTCTTCTCTTAAATACCTAAAGCAAAAGCAAAGCCTGGAAAGAAACTGTACCAGTTCAGGTTTCCTCTCAGGGCCTATTTCAGATCTTAGGGGAGCTCTATGTTTAGTCTTTTGAGGAACCTCCATACTGCCTTCCAGAGTGGTTGAACCAGCTTACATTTCTACCATCAGTGTAGTAGTGTTCCCATTTAGCCACATCAACCACCGCATCTGTTATTGTTTGTTCTCTTGATAATGGCCATTCTAACTGGGGTGAGTGGAATCTAAATGTGGTTTTGGTTTTGATTTGCATTTCATTCATGACCAGTGATGCTGAGCATCCCCCTTCTCTTTCTGAGAAGCCACACTATTTCAGGTTTGTAGTGACTCAACAGAGGCATAGAAACTTGTAATATTGTATGCTTTTTTTTGTACATTCACTTCACTTGGAGCTTCCAATGACTCCTATAACACATAGTAAAAGTTTATATTATTTCCCTTTATTATTTCCCTTACTGAAAACAAAACACCTATTTTCAAAAAGTATAGAAAAACTCCCTGTGTCATGGGTCTCAGTGAATTCTAAGGAAGATTCTTTACTGGGAAATTTCATTTGGTTGCTTGTTCGTTACATAGCTTAAACACATGTTGAATTTGGGGTTTCCCCACCAAATCTTCAACAAACCAGAAACTATGTTGCCTCATTGGATTTTGCCTCAAAAGTTACAAAATATTTTGACATATTTTTGATTTGGTGTTTTGGAAGTTTTTGGCTTTTGAGATAGAATCAGGCTTGAACTGAGGGTCTGGAGCTCTTGCTTAGATTATTTTACTCAATGCTGTCACTATGACACTCTAACCACCTCTCCACTTCTGGCTTTTTGCTACTTAATTGAAGATGAGAATATTAAGAATTTATTAGCTTGGGTTGGCATCAAGCTGTGATTCTCAGATCCCACACTCCTGAGCAGCTAAAATTACAAGAATAAGCCAGAACCTGGATATATTGAGCTCTCTATGAAACTTAAACAAGGACACATAATTCTGAAGCATGTATGAATGGTTATGTACTTCAAAATTAGTTAGAAAAATATATCCCTAAAAAAAGAAAAATATAGCCCTTTATGTGTGTGTGTGTGTGTGTGTGTGTGTGTGTGTGTGTGTGTGTGTGTGTGTGTGTGAATGTGCTAAGGAAAATGAGGATGTATCTACTGATTTTGAGGAAAGAGTTCACCTAGGGCTTTTCACAGACTGAGCTACGCTGTACACAATGCTTGAGACTAAAGGTGAGGTAAATGATGCCATCATCCCATTCATCTACATCCCTTGCTAACATAAGCATATACTGTGGTGTTGTCATGAGTATTTTGTATATGAGAGCCAGTACTGGGGCTTGAATTCAGGGCCTGGATTTTGTCCTTTAGCTTTTGCACTCTACCATTTGAAGCATAACTCAGCTTTCTTCATTACTGTTTAATTGGTAGTAAGAGTCTTTTTTGCTCAGTTGGCTTTGAACTGAGTTTCTCATATCACAGGGTTCTGAGTAGTTAGTTTTCCAGGCCTGAGCTTCCAGTGCCTAGCTTTTGATTATTACTTTCACAAGATACATGTTCACACACATTCCTCTCATTCAAAAACCTCACTGTTCAGGCTGATTGACAAGTTGTGAGGAAAGATGGTTGAATGGATAAGTTACCAAATAGGACTCTAGCCCCATTAACATCATTCTGGTCAGTAACTTACCTTTCAGTGAGTGAGTACATATTTCCACTTTCATTCTGACTTTTTAAACAGGACATCATGAAATGTTTTGATACACCTTTTAAATATTATCTCCCAAACAGGAAATATTATTTGAATGTATTTGATAATATTTCAGATGGGGATGGTCTTGTGTTTGGATGTCTATGGGCAGAAGCCTTCCAACTGGGCTTCAGGCCCAGAGCTGATGCTTCTGTCTGCTGGTTACAGAGAGGAAGGTTTTCTTCCTGGTCAGGCTTTGAATTGAGATCCTTTCATCCTAGACTTCGAAGTAGCTAGGATAACAAGCATAAACCACCAACTGTCTTGTTTTAGAAGCATTAATTGTTTTTCATTCATTGCTTCTTTTCCTGGAAGATTGATCTAGACAGGCTGATTGTACCTCATGACGAGGTGATTTAAATAATACCCTTTGCCTCTGGCATTTCTGAAACTCATTTCCTCAGTTCTAGGCAAATGAATTTGTTCTAAAGCCAATAGCATTTTCCTTCTGAGATGTTAGGTCACTTATTTAAATCTCTTATCCTTTCCTTTGGCAAAACAATCAGGATGTTTTGTAAAACCCTACTTCTTGAGAATATTATATTTAAAAGTTATCATGTGCACACTTTCATATAGTCTCTCCTTTTATAAACATATGTTACATGATTGGGTGGAAGAATGATGACTATTGAATTAATTTGATAACCACTCTAGAATTGTTAAGCCTTAATGCTTATTAAATCAAAGGATGATTAAAATATTCAGAATAGTGCATTGTGGCTACTATTCATTTGATGTATGTGGAAAATGATCAGAATTCTTATGATTAATGAAATATATCTTCAAATTTCCAGTGGTAGACTGCTATGCTAACTGGGAGGAGACAGTGGTGATGCTGGTAATGAAGTAAAATATCCGGGAAGAGCATTTGCTAAGGATAAAATTTCCAAGGCTCATATCAAATATGTTGAATTAGAATGCTAAGTGATGAATGATAGCACCAAATTTTGTTTGTTGGGTTCTTTGTTTTGTGAAGTCCTGGGATTTGGACCTAGGGCCCGGGTCCTGTCCCTTAGTTTTCTCCTCAAGGCTAGTGCACTACCAGTTGTACCACAGGTTCATGTCCATATTTTGGGTGGTTAATTGGAGATTAGTCTTACCAAATTCCCTCTTTGGGCTTGCTTTAAACCTGATCCTCAGATATCAGCTTCCTGAGTAACTAGGATTCCAGTTGTGAGCCACCTGAGCCCAGCTAGAATCACATTTTAAAAGTATTCTTTACTGAATCAGATGTGTCTGACTACTATTTTAGCACTTTGTTTCCAGTGGGACAGATTTAAACTAAATTCAGAACTTTTCTTCTTGTTACTGACAGCATCCAATATCTATCTAATTTATTCCTATCTTCATTTCTGATCTTTTTCTTCTTTGAACTTTTCCATTCTTATTTCACAAGCAAGCATGTTAGTGCTGTTTTCCTTTTCTGAGGCAAGTCAGCTCCATTCCCATCAATGGGGGATGTACTTACTGTTCTTACTGCTTGGAGTACCTGCTCCTAGATAATTGCCTGGATGATGGCTCTCATATCAACATCCCTCATCAATGTGAAGTTGTTGCCACAAAATCATCAATTTCATGTCTCTGATTTATAGAAATTAACATTAAGATTTCTGGTTTTCTTTCCAGCATGAAATTAGTGAGGAGAGAGGGACATTCACTTCTGTTTCTCCAACACCTGTAATAGTGCCTAGTCCTTAGTGCTCAGGAGCCTTACATGGAGATTAGCCTTCTCCAACTCAATTGATCCTAGCTTCTGGTCAGGAGAGCTCTTCAGGCTGAAGTTTGGTGGCCAGTAGTCATTCCCTCTCATTCTTTGTGCCTTTTGGTGTTGTTGAATCCATTTCAGGGCCAAATCAGTGCCTGACACCTATTTCCTGCTATGGCAAAGGTGGCTGTGCCATCATAGAAATTATGGCCATTGTATTGTTAAGCTGTGTGAGGACACCCACCCCCACACAATTTGCCAGGAGTTCATTCAACAATTCAGCAACCAAACTATCACCAGTTCCTGATCAACTTAGAGCATGTGTCCATTTTCTTTAAAGAAAAAAAAGAAAAATTCAAGACATGACTTTGATGATTTGTCATTGATTTACTGAAACAGAGTATATAATTTTTTGTATTAGTATGTCTTTGACCATCTCTCTTGAGCCCTTGCCATATTTCTGTGTTTGCAGCTTGGGAACGGAAATAAGTTTTAATTCAATGTAGTCAGAGTCTATAGTTCAGAAGGCTCTTTTTTAGAACCTTTTGGAGGGAATACCAACTTTCCATTTGATGTTCTACAGGTGGCCATCTTGGTACAGGTACTGAGTAGACTGTCATAAGATCAGAGGCTTGTAGTGATTTCTACTTACTTTCCTCTGGGGGCAGGGAGTGTGATCCCACTGCGTATGTGTCTCTTTGCTACACTGAAGGGCCCAGGCCTCCTCTGAAAATCTACGGCTTGGGGTAAGAAAAGATAGAAGTCAGAACACACCTTCTCACATCACTAGGATTACAGTCCTGAGTTTCATTGACTCAACTTTTGTATACATATTGTAGTCAATTTCATAATACTCACTTTCATTATATTCACTTCATAGACAGATATATACAAATATATGTATATAATTATTCATCTATTTATAACAAGTGTTATATCTAGAAACACAAGTATATATATTCATATAACTATAATCAAATTATATCACTTCTTTCCCCAATAATATTTACACTAATGTTTTATGCAAAAAAATACTAAAGACTAAAAAGTTAAATGCCTTTGTAATTTGAAAAATCATATTCAATCTTATATATTATATAAAATAATATATATTACATAAAGAATATAACATATTTACATAAAACTGATTTAATTGTGGAGTTTTTTCTTCCTGATTTTGCATTTGTTCACATCTGTAAGCCTTCTTTCTTCTATTGATGATGGTTTATACTTTCCAGTATATATATCTCCTATATATTTTGTCAAATATTTTCAGCACTATGTAGACTTTTTATATTATTGGAGCCAAATTTTTCTTCCATATTTGCCCAAAGCACAATGAAGATGTATACAGATTGGAACTAACTGTTGGAAGCGTGTCCCACATACCACTATAAGTGTTGTGGCATTTATACCAATTGACAGATTAACTTTCTAGGACATCTGATCTGCTATGTCCTAGACCTTTTGTAGCCACCTTATCACCCCATGCTGGCATGGCCTGGTTTCATTGCTACTCCCTGTGCATTTAAAAGTTCCCATTATATCCAGTAGGATCTCTTGTACAGCCTCCTGTCACTCTGCTTCAGATTGTAAGTTTAAAAGGAAATATATCAAGAATTATAGAATATGCCAAAAAACATTGACATTTTAATAAATTTCGAAAAAGAAATAGAATGAACCTTTTACGACAATCAGGACAAAAAGAAAAAGAAGGATTTTCTTCTGAAGGGGAGAAGGAATCTCGAAATCTAGATTGGTTTCTAAGTTGTCTTCAGGCAGAAATTCTGCCTCAAAGTCCTCAAAGGGACTTCCTCTTTAAAGACAGGATTTTCTTCCTGAGCCCAGGTAGGGACAAATTCTAATTTCTCAATTGGAAATTGGATCCCCTGCAAGAGGACAGATTGGTCTGGGTATTCTGTGAGGGAAGATTCCCTGACCTCATCTGAATCTAGATTTTGGACCTCACTTATTGGTTTTTCTCAGCATAGACTGGGGTCATTTTCCATTAGCATACATTTACCCTGAACGTGTTTTTTTTTTTTTGTTTTTTTTTTACTGGTTTGGAGCTGATCTAGCTGGATTGTGAACATCAATCGGAAACATTCTGGATCATCTTCTTCCTTGGTGGTATGTGTCGATACACCTGCATAACATGTGGGGTTCAAAACCAGTGGATTGTCCACAGGACTCAAAATCTACTTGGGCCTTTCTCCAAATTGAAGAAAAAAAAAACCTCTACCTTCACATGCTTTCTGGAGATCAGTGATGGATTTTGATCTCCATCAGTCACTATAGACGATATCACTGATGGGTTCTTTGTCTGGAGTTCTGCAGGAGCCGCTCTATGGTGATGCAAACCTGAGAATGGAAATGGGTACAGGAGTCTTAGAGTAGACCCTAGAAGTTAAGGTGTGACTAAACTCCCATGAGTATCGAATGAGAGAAACTGTAGAATTTGAGTTTGGACGGAACACTGTTGAGAAGGTAGGGTGTTTTAAACGAGTGGCTACTTCTAAGTTCTTTCAAAAGGAAAACAGTTATTACCTGGCATAGAATATCCATAAAATGACATTTTTGCCAAACTGGGGAGTACTAAGGGCTCTTGGCTAATGAGGCCCATCCCTAGAGATGCAGGTTCCATACCTACTCATGAGCTTGAGGCATCTAAACAAGGACTTCTTCCACTTTTTCTTGGTCTCATGGGTCATGGGTTCCTCCAGCTAGTCCAGAAGAATGTGTAAGCAGAAAAGCAGGTCTGAAGAGGGCATGTTGAGCTTGACATACTGTGTAAGTTCTTTCAGGGTGTCATGGACTTGAGCTCATAGAAATCATCAGGGTAGAAGTCCATCCACATAGGGAGGATGGAACAAACATTGCTGTGGGAAGATTGGTGACAAGGAAAATGAGAGCCCACCCTCCCCATTCTGAGTCTTGTACTATACACATTCCTCCCTGTCATCCCTGAGAGTCCAAAACCGCAAGCACATCCACAACTATGTAATCTGCTATCCTCTGAACGGCCAAACCTCAATCCTCTAGTGAAAATCAAAACTGGTGAGCAAAGAAGAAAGTTGACTTTGATTCAGAAACCTCAAACATACCAAGTTTTCAAGGACAAAACTTCTCTTTATGCAAACTTCCACTTACTTTTTCACTTGTTCATCTTCCTCCCAGTTACGGTAGAAGGATCAGTACCAATGGGAGGAGAGTAGGAAGTTAACTCTATGCTTCTCCTTTTCTGAATTTACATGACACACATGGGACTGGCAATGTCCCACATGGTAATGTAAACATGACAGACAAAAAGTAGTGTTATGTCTATACAATTTAATGGAAATTCTGTGAGGATGCTTATATGCATCTGTCCAGATACATACACAATGGATCCTGCCTCTAATCCTCCTAATCAGGAGAGTGAGACCTGAGGATCACAGTTTGAAAAATTCTAAAGACACTTATATTCAATTAACCAGCCAAACGCCAGAACTGGACCTTGGGTTCAATTGGTAGAGTGCTTCAAATCAGACAACACTCAGGCCCCAGATTCAAGTTCAAGTTGCATCTTTACTTATGTCTATATTCCTTCAAAGGCCTCCAAGGTGGTTATTTCCTAGGTGAGGGTGAATGTTTGGTGCCACTTGCTCATTCCTTTAATCCTAGTCTCTCAGCATGCAAATTGCTTAACTTCCACTAGCTTATGAGGAATATGAAATATTCTGGCAACCCAGTAATAAAAAACTAAGCAGGGAGTGCACTTCTTTGTCTCAAGCCAAGTTCCTTTGATGAGAACCCAGTGAAACAGTCTCAGAGAGGTAGCAATTTTTCCAATACTCTGCCAGGGGGGTCTCATCAGCCCTGGGTTTGTTGGTCATGGGGCTTGAACTCTGGGCTTCAGTGCTATCTCTCAGCCCTTCAGCTCAGGGACAGCTCTCTTCCGCTTGAGCCACAACACAACTTCCAGTTTTCTAGCGGTTTATTGGAGATAAGAGTCTCAGGGACCTTCCTGCTCGGGTAGGCTCTGAACCGTGATCCTCAGATCTCATCTGTTGACTGCAGTGCTCTAACAATTGTCCAAAGTTCCACTGCAAGCTTTTTAGTAGTGAACTGGAGAGGAGAGACTCATAAAATTTCCTGCTCAGGCCATCTGAAGTAAATCTCAGGTCTCAAACCCCTGATTAGCTAGTTATGATTATGAGCCTACAGAACCTGGTGATAAAGCATTGTTACTGGGTTGCAAGTTTTAGTCCACCTTCACAACACTCTATATCATAAAACAGCGACAGTAAAACCCTATATCAAAATACAATAATAAGAAGCATTTAGAATACAATTTAGTGATATATTCTGCTAGCAAAACTTTCAGGAAAACCTTGGTTTTAATGATTTAGCATCACAAAACCAAACAAATTGAGATAATTTCAGTAGATTCTACAAATTTTTAAATTACATCTTAATAATTTCAAAACATACAGGAAAACATTCATACTTATACGGAAAATGTAAAAAAGTTAAAAGATGGCAGATTATGAAATGGAAAATTATACGCTGCAGAAAAATTATTGTCATGGTGAATATATGGTGGTATTGTCATGGTGAATATATGATAATGTTCTTCAGAGCAGCAATAGATAAATATATATTTACTACACATATTCTAACTAGTCTGTCTCTATCAACTTCTAATCTTCTATGCACATTATCAATGTATTCATGTTTATGGTATACTACAAAAAATAACTAGCAGAGTCAGGAATTTACCGAAATACATTAGCTTCAATGTTTTAGGAGATAAACGTGCTAATTATATTGACTATTCTGTATCTTAAACCTGTAGTGTGTTATCATTGTATTTCTAAGTATATGCAAACACTATTTCAAAGTGAAACGGAATACAACAATGTTTTGAAGGCATATATATGTAAAGCTACCTATTTGGGACTTCATTTCAAGACCAGTGTAGTTTTTTTTTTTGTTTTTTTGTTTTTTTGTTTTTTTTTTTTCCGACACTGCCGCCACTGAGACCGAGCAGGGCGAACGCGACCCGGGAGGCGCCGCCGAAGACCAGTGTAGTTTTACCTGCAATAGTGCCCAACCTGTGGCTCTGCGTGATGGAATATGTCTATCATCCCAGGTCCATGGGGAGCTGAGTGCAGGAGGATTTCAATTCAATGTCATTCTAGGCAAGAACTTCCACATGGCTCCATCTCAACCAAAGAAGGTTCAATACTGGCCAGCACCTACCTCCCCCACCTAGGTGAAAATAAAAATAAGAGCTTTGTAGTATAAGAAACAAACAATATTAAAACAAGCCAACACACACCTAGTGTTTGTTTCTCATACCTGAAATCCTAAATATAGCTAGGACTATATATATGAACCAGAAGCACAAGGCAGTTCATCATATTAAAAATGACTATTTGAGTGTCTGCTTTGACTCCGATGTCTTTGATCTATTTGGAGTTGATTGTGGTGCCGTGTGATATATAAGGATCTAGCTTTAGTTTTCTACAAGTGATTAATCAATTTTGCCAGCACCATTAAATAAAGAGAGGGTCATTCTTCCATTCTACTTTTTTAACTCCCTTATCGAAGATTAGATGGCTATATGCCTGTACATTCATTTTGGGATTTCAATTCTATTCCATTGGTCCTGAGGGAGGTTCTTGTCTCACTACAAAGCTATTTTGATTACTATGGCTTTTTAGTAGAGTTTGAAATTTGGTGTTGATATTTCTCCAGCACTGTTCTTTCTGTTAAGGATTGTTTTTGCTATTTTGGGTATTTTATTGTTCCATATGTATTTTTGGATTACCTCTTCTATTTCCTTGACGAATGAGGTTGGAATATTGATAGTTATCGCATTGAATTTGTAGATAGCCTTGGGAAGTATTCCCATTTTCACGATATTGATCCTTCCAATCTTGGAGCATAGCAGGTTTTTCCACTTTCTTTTTTTTTTTTTTTTTTTTTTTTTTAAATTTTATTTTATTTTATTTGAGAACATACTGTACAGAGGGGTTACAATTACATGGGCAGGATAATGCATACATTTCTTACCAAGCATTGCATCCTCCTCCTTTGTTTACCCTTCACCTCCCTTCCCAGCCTCCCCCCTCCCTCCCACCCAATCATACCCCCCCCCCCCCCACCGACATTGTAAAGCTGGTTTTGACATGACATTTTGTATTTCTCATTGTTGCAACAGGTCCACCTGAATCCTTAAACGACTTGTTTGTCCCCGTCTCCTCCACATGTTATACTGACATCAAATATAGTGAAAGCGGGGGTTACATTGTGGGGGAGGGACATACAAAGCAACAAAGAAATAATCTTATAAATGCATTAGAAACACATGCATGAAAGAAACAAAAACATTAAAATACATATTTGAGGTTTTGTTTTCCTAACATCACATTATCTGACTTTTTCCGCTTGACTCATACCTATACTAGATATTGCAAATAAGGGAAACCATGGGACCTATGTTTCTTTGGGCCTGGCTTACTTCACTTAATATAATTTTTTCCAAGCCTTTCCATTTCCTAACAAATGGGGAAATGTCATTCTTTCTGATGGAGGCATAGAATTCCATTGTGTATATATACCACATCTTCTTGATCCATTCATCTACTGAGGGGCATCTGGGTTGGTTCCATGTCTTAGCTATGGTAAATAATGCTGCAATAAACATAGTTGTGCTGGTAGCTTTAGTGTGGCCTTGTTTGTGATCATTTGGGTAAATGCCCAAAAGTGGGATTGCTGGGTCATAAGGGAGCTCTATGTGGAGTCTTTTGAGGAACCTCCATACTGCTTTCCAAAGTGGTTGAACAAGTTTACATTCCCACCAACAATGAAGTAAGGTTCCTTTCTGTCCACATCCCCTCCAGCATCCGTTGTTGTTAGAGTTCTTGATTTTCGCTGTTCTAACTGGAGTGAGGTGATATCTCAATGTTGTTTTGATTTGCATTTCTTTTATGGCTAGGGATGTTGAACATTTCTTCATGTGTCTATTGGCCATCCTTCTTTCTTCTTCAGAGAAGCTTCTCTTTAAGTCTTTCGCCCACTTACTTATTGGGCAGTTGTTTCTTTGAGGATTTGTTGTTGGGTGGTTTAATTTTTTGAGTTCCAAGTATATTTTAGATATGAGACCCTTGTCCGTTGTATGGCTAGTAAAGATCTTCTCCCAGTCCGTGGGCTTTCTATTGATCTTGCTAGCTATGTCATTTGCCCTGCAGAAGCTCTGCAGCCTTATACAATCCCATTTGTCCAGCCTTTCTTTGATTTGTTGTGTTTCCGGGTTTCTATTCAGAAAATTTCGGCCTGAGCCAAGGAGACCCAGGGTTTCTCCTATTCCATCCTGTAATGTTTTCAGAGTGTCTGCTTTGAGTTCAAGGTCTTTGATCCATTTGGAGTTGATTCTGGTGCAGGGTGATATATAAGGATCTAGCTTTAGTTTTCTACATGTAGTTAACCAGTTTTGCCAGCACCATTTACTGAAGAGGCTGTCTGTCTTCCATTCTATTGTTTTAGCTCCCTTATCGAAGATTAGATGGCTATAGGTCTGTAGGTTCATTTCTGGGTTTTCAATTCTATTCCATTGGTCCTGAGGTCTGTTCTTATGCCAATACCAAGCTGTTTTGATTACTATGGCTTTATAGTAGAGTTTGAAATTTGGTATTGATATTCCTCCAGCAGTATTCTTTCCGTTGAGGAGCGTTTTTGCTATTCGGGGTCTTTTATTGTTCCATATGAATTTTTGGATTGCCTCTTCTATTTCCTTGAAGAATGAGGGTGGAATTTTGATAGGTATTGCGTTGAATTTGTAGATAGCCTTGGGCAGTATTGCCATTTTCACGATGTTAATCTTTCCAATCCAGGAGCATGGGAGGTTTTGCCATTTTTTAAGTTCTGTGTTGATTTCCTTTTTCAAGATTTTAAAGTTTTCATCATAGAGGTCCTTCACTTCTTTAGTTAAGTTAATTCCTAGGTATTTTATTTTTTGTGAGGCTATTACAAATGGAGTTGCTTTCCTAATTTCGGCCACACTTTTCTCATTGTTGGCATACAGAAAAGCCATTGATTTTTGGGGGTTAATTTTATAACCTGCTACTTTGCCAAAGTTTTGAATCAGCTTGAGTAATTTGGGAGTGGAGTTTATGGGATTCTTTAAATACAAGATCATGTCATCTGCAAAGAGGGAGAGTTTTATTTCTTCTTTCCCTATTTGGATCCCCTTTATGTCTGCATCTTGTCTTATTGCTGTAGCTAGGCATTCTAATACTAGATTGAAGAGAAGTGGAGAGAGCGGGCATCCTTGTCTTGTTCCTGAGTTAAGAGGAAATGGCTTTAGTTTTTCACCATTGAGTATAATGCTGGCTGTAGGTTTGTCATATACAGCCTTTATTGTATTGAGGAATGTTCCATGGATTCCTAATTTTTCCAAAACCTTCATCATAAAGGGGTGTTGGATCTTGTCAAATGCTTTTTCTGCGTCTATTGAGATAACCATGTGGTTCTTATTCTTGCTCCTGTTGATGTGATGAATAATATTAATTGATTTGCGTATATTGAACCAGCTTTGCATCCCTGAAATGAATCCTGTTTGATCGTGGTGTATGATTTTTTGGATGAATTGTTGAAGTCGATTGGCCAAAATTTTGTTGAGAAGTTTCGCATCAATGTTCATCAAAGAAATGGGTCTATAGTTCTCTTTCTTTGATGAGTCCCTACCTGGTTTTGGGATGAGGGTTATGATGGCTTCATAGAATGTGTTCGGTAGTGAGCTTTCTCTTTCAATTTCATTGAAGAGTTGGAGGAGAATTGGTGTGAGCTCTGCTTTGAAGGCCTTGTAAAATTCCGCTGTAAAACCATCTGGTCCTGGACTTTTCTTAGCTGGGAGGTCTCTTATTGCTGTTTCTATTTCAATGCTTGATATGGGCCTGTTAAGATAGTTTACCTCATCTTGGTTTAGTTTTGGCATGTCAATATTTGCTAGGAAGAGGTCCATTTCTGTCAAGTTCTCAAACTTATTAGCATAAAGTTTTGAGAAGTATTCCCTTATAATGTTCTGAATCTTGCTTGTTTCCGTGGTGATGTTTCCATTCTCATCTCTGAGTTTATTAATTTGGGTGTGTTCTCTTCTTTTTCTGATAAGATTTGCTAAGGGTCTGTCAATTTTGTTAAGTTTTTCGAAGAACCAACTCTTTGTTTTGTTGATTCTTTCTATAGTTTTTTTGGATTCTAATTCATTTAATTCTGATTTAATTTTGATTATTTCTTTCCGTCTACTGGATTGGGGTTTATCTTGCTGCTCTTTTTCAAGGAGGTTTAGATGTGTCATTAAATTGTTAGTTTCAGATCTCTCCAATTTGTTGATGTAGGAGCTCAGAGCTATAAACTTGCCTCTGAGTACTGCCTTTGCTGTGTCCCAGAGGAGCTGGTATTTTGTGTGTTCATTTTTGTTGAATAGCATGAACATTTGAATTTCCTTTCTAATCTCTTCCATGACCCACTCATGATTCAGTAGTGTGTTGTTCAGCCTCCATGTGATACCGGACTTTCTTTGGTGGCTTTTGGTGTTGAGTTCTAACTTTATTCCCTTGTGGTCAGAGAGAATGCAAGGTATAACTTCAATGTTTCTGAATTTAGACAAGTTTGCTTTGTGGCCTAAAATGTGGTCTATTTTAGAAAACGTTCCATGTGCTGCTGAGAAAAACGTGTATTCTGATGCTGCTGGGTGAAATGTTCGGTAAATGTCTGTTAAGTTTAGTTGATCTATGCAGCTGTTTAGATCTGCGGTTTCTCTGTTGAGTTTTTGCCGAGTTGATCTATCTAGTGGGGAGAGTGGTGTGTTAAAATCCCCAACGATTAATGTCTTTGGATCTATATGGGATTTGAGGGAAAGTAGTGTTTCTTTGATAAATTTGGGTGCTCCATTGTTTGGCGAATAGATATTTAGAATTGTAATATCCTCCTGAAGGAGAGATCCTTTAATTAGTATGTAGCGACCTTCTTTATCTCTTTTCATGAATTTTAATTTGAAGTCTATTTTATCTGATATTAGGATTGCAACTCCCGCCTGTTTATGCGGTCCGTTTGCTTGGTAGATTTTGTTCCAGCCTTTAACATTGAAAATGTGTTTGTTTTTATGGGCAAGATGTGACTCCTGCAGGCAGCAGATAGAAGGGTCTTGTTTTTTAATCCAACTAGACAGTCTATGTCGCTTAATTGGAGAGTTCAGTCCGTTAACATTAAGAGATAGGACTGAGAGGTATTTGGGAGTTCCTGCCATGTTATCTACCTTCTTGGGGGCTGCGAAAACTGGGTTCTTCCTATGGTTCTTGGATTCTCAGTTTGGGTGCAGTTTCTTGGCCTTTATTGCGGTCTTGTTGGTTTTCTATGTGTAGCACATCTTTAAGAATCTTTTGTAGGGCTGGTTTGGTGGAGATGTATTGTTTCAATTTTTCTTTGCTATGGAAGGTTTTTATTTGGCCTTCAGTTATGAAGGAGAGTTTAGCTGGGTACAGTATTCTTGGTTGATAGTTGTTTGTTTTTAGGGCATGGCATACATCATTCCAGGCTCTTCTTGCTTTGATTGTCTCTGCTGAGAAATCTGAGGTGATTCTAATTGGTTTCCCTTTATAAGTGATTACCCTTTTCTCCCTGACAGCTTTAAGGATCTTTTCCTTGTTCTGAGTTGATCCTGTGTGGATTATAATGTGACGGTGGGATGTCCTATTCTGGTCTGGTCTATTTGGGGTTCTAAAGGCTTCTTGTATCTGGACAGGCCTATCTTTTTGCATGTTTGGGAAGTTCTCTGCTAGGATCCTGTTAAACAAATTTCCTAGACCATTAACTTCTGTTTCTAGGTGCTCCTCTACACCCATTATCCTTAGATTAGGCCTTCTGATGGTGTCTTCCAGGTGTTGGATAGATCTATCATATTTCTTGGACTTGTCTTGGATGGTTGTATGTTCTTTCTCTATAATATCTAGGCTGTCTTCAATCCCTGAGATTCGATCTTCTGCATGGTCTAACCTGCTGTCAAGACTCTCTACTTTGTTTTTTATCTCTTTTCCTTCTAGTTGGTCAGCTTTGATGGCTTCAAGTTCTTTGTTGAAGCTCTGTTTTAGGTCTTGTATGAATTTCTTTACTTCCTTAATTTGGTGTTCAGTGTTTGTCCTCAAATCACTTAGTTGATTGGTTATGGTTTCTTTGGGCTCCCATTCCTTCTGTTGGGTTCCATTCAGCATTCCCTTTGTGGTCTCCCTGACTTCCTTCAGCTCTTTGTTAATGGATTCCATGAATGCCTTTAGTGATCTTTGTGTGTTCTCTACCTGGTCTCTCAATTCCTGTATTACTCTTTGATTAGCTTCCTCCCGTTCGTGGGATTCCTGCAGATCTCTTTGAGTGTTCTCAGCCTGCTCACGCCATTCCTCCCTTTCTCTTTGAGTATTCTCAAGTTGTTCACGCAAATCCTGTATCAGTTTTTGAGTAGCTTCCTCACGCTTATGATATTCCTGTATAAACTTCTGGGATGCCTCCTCTCTCTCCCTATCACGCTCATACAGAGTCCTTTGTACGTTGTCAAACTTTTCATTTATCATGTTTGCCACCAGTGTTTGTAGCGCTGTTTGGGAACTCTCCTCTGGATTATTCATTATCTGTTCTAACCCCTGATTATCAGGATTGGGAATTGAGATACCCGAATTTGCCATTTTTCTTGTGTTTTTCCGGCTTACTCTGCCCATTTGAGATGAAGATAGCACCAGTTTTGTGCTAGAACACTATCTTAAGGCAACCATCAACCAAAGTTTGCATTTGTACAGTCAATAGTCTACAGATACAATCTAGTTCAACAGATACATCTATTCGACATCAAACAACTATATGTTAAAGAACTTCGAACCGCAGAGAAGAATTTGGAAAGCCAGAAATTATTAGGGTTAGGAAGAGATGTGGGTAAAAAATAGGAATAGATTGGTGTGGGGAGGCACAGGGAGAGTTAACTATGTCCTAATCACAATGCAGGGAATAGGTTGTGTAGGATGTAAGTAGAGAGAGAGAGAAAAAGAAGAAAGGGAACGGGGAATGAAAAGAGACCAGAAAATAAAATAGAAACGTAAAAATTAATGTTATTTTAGAGATTAAAAGACCATCTATTTATATAGGAATATGAACATGTTGAGAGAAAGGGAGGGACATAGAGGAGATGAGAAAAACTTTAAAAAAAATGCTTAAAATATTGTATAGGTATAAAGTACTGCTATTAGTGAAATTAAGTCTCAGAGGTTTTGAATTGAGTAATAAGTTTGTGGATTAAGTGTGTACACAATGGGGGATAGGGTCTACTGGTTAACTACGGGTTTATCTGAGGATGTGCAGGACAAGAGTTAAGTCACATAAAGATGCACAAAGAGGAAAAGATGGAAAGGATAGGAAAGTGAGAAGAAAAGATCAGATGTTCAGTAGAGCTAGAAAAAAAAAACAAAAAGATAATTAAGAATGAAAGAAAAAGAGAAAGAAGACAAGAAAAGAAAAGAAAACACACATTCACGTATTCCTAAAATAAAAATTATAAGAGGAGAAAAAAAAAAAAGTTAATGGAAAACAATTATTTTTTCAGAAGAGGCAAAAATTAAAGATTAATAAAAGTTTTAGAAAAGCAAAAAAAATTTTTTATATATATATAAGGTAACAAAAAACGAAAAAAAAACAAAACAAGAAAAAGAAAAAAAGAAAAGAAGAAGAAGAAAAAAAAAGTTCTTTGATTTTTTTTTTTTTTTTTTTTTGGGAGGGGTGGGAAGAGTCCTGTATCTCCCTTTTGTCTGTAACCAGAGTCTGGTTGGAGTCTCTGGTCAGCTTGAGGTCCTGTGGCTTGATTGGTTTCTTAAGTCAGTTTGTTGGAACAGGTAGGAAAATGCTCTGCTTTACCCAAGATTTTGAGATCCCCCTCCCAGGTTAGTTTACTGGGAGGGTGATCTGCTTTGAGAATCACAAAAGAGGGGGATGCAGTGATGAGGCTAGGTTCTGGGTAGAGTTGAGGCCTTTCAACGAACAGTAGCTTTTCCCTGGGGCTATTTTGTGAAAAAAAAAACTCACAGCACCCAGCCTGGAGCCATTCTCAGGGTTTCTGTTTTTCAATTGATTGTGGTGGCTGCTAGAGGGAGGGGCAGCCTCTGGCTCTGGCCACCCAGCGAGGAGAGCTACTCCAGTGGCTGGTGCCTGAGCTGGGCGATCCCTCCCTGGATGGAACTGAGTCTGTGAGGTCACCTCGCCGCCAAGTTCCTGTGACCTGCCAAATGACTAGCTCTATTCCAAGGCCTGAGCTGGAGCTAGCCGCTCCTCCGAGCTTTGTCGGTATCCAAGATGGAGATCACCGGTGCTGGGGGGGGAGGGGTGGCCTTCCCTCCTCTGCTCCCAGAGGAGTGAGGAAGTGGGGCTTCTACTCACGCGGAGTCTTGGATCTCGGGTCGTCTCTGGTCTGCAAAGTGCAGGATGAAGTTGTCCGCTCCTTGTCGGTTCTTGCTGGTGTTGAGTAGAATCCGCTCGTCCGCTGCGTCTGGCTCCTTCGTCCTGGACTCTGTCTCAGGTATGCCTCCGCGGCGGTGGTCGCCGCTGCGACCCTGCCGCCGCAGCGGCAGCTGCTCAGATGTGTCTGCTTGGCTTCCCCTCTCTTGACTAACTCTCTGTCCTGTGATGGCACACTTGGTGTGATTCTCTGGCTTGGGACTGTTCACTGGAACTCTGAAACTGTTTTCTATGCAAGAGCTTGTTCAGATTCCAGCTTCTCCTCCGCCATCTTCCCGGAACTCCGGTTTTTCCACTTTCTAAGTTATGTTTTGATTTCCTTTTTCATGGTTTTTAAAGTTTTCATCATAGAGGTCCTTCACATCTTTGGTTAAGTTAATTCCTAGCTATGTTTTTTTTGGGGGGGGCTATTACGAATGGAGTTACTTTCCTGATTTCAGCGATGCTTTTCTCATTGTTGGCATACAGAAAAGCCATTGATTTTTGAGGGTTAAATTTATACCCTGCTACTTTGCCAAAGTTTTGAATCAGTTTGAGTAATTTGGGAGTGGAGTCCGTGAATAAGAGAAACAATAGGTCACCTTGGCACAGACCCAGAAACACAACAAATAAAAAAATGTTTGGAGAAATGGGATTTCATGAAATTGCAGAGCTTCTGAAAGGCAAAGGAAAGAGTTATCAAGATCAATAGAAAGCCCATATACTGGGAGAAGATCTTCACTAGCCATACAACGGACAAGTGTCTCATATCTAAAATATACCTGATACCCAAAAAATCAAATCCCCCAAAAACAAATCCTCAAAGAAACAACTACCGAATAAATAAGGTGCCTAAGACTAAAGAGAAACTTCTCCGAAGAGGAAAGAAGGATGGCCAGTAGACACATGAAGATATGTTCAACCTCCCTACCCATAAAAGAAATACAAATCAAAACAACATCAAAACAACAACCACCTCGCCCCAGTTAGAATGGGTATAATCAAGAACTCTAATAACAATAGATGCTGTAGGGGATGTGGCAAAAAGGGAACATTATTGCATTGTTGGTGGAAGTCTAAACTTGTTCAAAAACCTTGGAAAGCTGTATGCAGGTTCCTCAAAAGACTCCACACAAAGTTCTCCTATCACCCAGCAATCTCACTTTTGGACATTTACCCAAATGGTCACAAACAAGACAATACTAATGTTACTAGCAAAACTATGTTTATTGCAGCATTGTTTACCATAGCTAAGATATTGAACCAACCTAGATACCCCTCGGTAGATGAATGGATCAAGAAAATATGGTCTATATACACAATGGAATTCTCTGCCTCAATCAGAAAGAATAACATTGCCCCATTTGTTAGGAAATGGAAAGCCTTGGAAAAAATTATGTTAAATAAAGTAAGCCAGGCCCAAAGAAACAGGTCCCATGGTTTCCCTTATTTTCAATAACTAGTATATGTCTGAGACAAGCAGAAAAGGTCAAATATGTAGATGATAGGTGAAATGAACGCCAAGATAAGGATTCAAATGTATTTTTTTCTTTCATGCCATTGTTTCTAACATATTTATAAGATGATTATTTGTTGCTTTGGATGTCCCTCCCCCACGATATAATCCCTGATTTCATTGTATTTGATGTTGGTATAATTTGTGGAAGGGAAGGGAAAAAACAAATTGTTTAAGTAGGGATACAGTTGGACCCATTGCAACCATGAGATATACAAGATATTATGGTGGAAAATGAACATTAAAACTTGCCCGGGGGAGGGGGATAAGTGTGGGTTGGGGAGGTGGGGAGGTGTGTGTGGGTGAGATAAGAAGGGATGGGAAGGGGAAACAAAGGAAGGGACAACAATGCTTGATAAGAAATGTGCTCATTACTTTGCACATATAATTATAACCCCTCTCTATGGTATTTTCACACACACACACACACACACACACACACACACACGCACACACACACAAACACCATTTCAAGCCAGGTGCCAGTGGCTCATACCTGTAATCCCAGGTACTCATAAGGCTGAGATCTGAGGATTGAAGTTCAAAGCCAGCCCAGGAATAAAATCCCCATAAGACTCTTATCTCCAATTAACAACTCAAAAGCCAGAAGTGGCTCTGTGGCTCAATTGCTAGAGTGCTACCTAACTTGAGCGCATAGTCTCAGGGACAGTGCCCAGGCCCTGAATTCAAGCCCCACAACTGACAAAAAATATAAATGAACATATAAATGTCTGAATTTCTTGTGAAATGGTAACCTCACTGTACATACTTAAGTAATAATTACATTTAAAAAAGAATCAGAAATCCCGAAGCCATGGGTCATTATGATGTGCATCTACTTTCCAGAATTTCAAAGTCCCATCGTCTGAGCTGGTAGCACACAGGTTGTAGCCCAGGGTGTAGACCAGAAGCTGATCCGGTTGTGAATTAGCAGGAGGGATAGGTGGCTGCCTCCAGGTGTGCCAAATACTTAGGTAACAAAGAGTGGAAACTTAGTCAAGAAGTGGGAAGGTGTGTGCAAAGGGTCTGCATGGCCTGGGGCAGACCTAATGAGAAAATATGAAGGCAGAGATCCTTTCAGATTGTCCCACTAACTCTTATTACTTTAAGCAAAAAACAAACAAAACAAAGGAAAGCAAACAAAATAGACTTTATGGTTAATTAAAGTGCTATTAAAGATTCCTGGCAGAATTACATTGTTAAATGATGAGTCAGTACATATGTTTTGTAGATACTGATCTCACATGTGTCACAAAAGTATCTATGGATTCATAACTAGAAAGTCTTAAGTGTAAAGCATATTAATTAGGCGAGTTTCATTAAGTAGTCAATGAAGAAAACACCACACGGTATTCAGTCAGGTAAGTAGTTTATTTACTGAACTGCTGCCCATGCCATACATGGTATAAAGGCATGTACAAAAAATGGGGTGACCCAACCTCGGGCAAAGACGTATCTAGGTGAAGAACCGGATGAGGTGTGACCAGGTCGGGGAAAATTCTGGCCACACTGGATCTAGATGGGACTTTAAGGCCTGGGACTCACCTCTGGTTACATTGAAAGTGTGACCAGAAGCTGATCCGGTTGTGAATTAGCAGGAGGGATAGGTGGCTGCCTCCAGGTGTGCCAAATACTTAGGTAACAAAGAGTGGAAACTTAGTCAAGAAGTGGGAAGGTGTGTGCAAAGGGTCTGCATGGCCTGGGGCAGACCTAATACACAATACAGGTAGTACCTCTACCATGTAATTCCTGACTCCAAAAAATTCATTCTCAATAATTTTCTTTCTTTCTATCCTTCTATTTCTTTCTTTCTTTCTCTCTTTCTTTCTTTCTTTCTCTCTTTCTTTCTTTCTTCCTTTTTTCTTTTTCTTACTTTCAAACTTACCAAATATTTTAATATCAAATCACCTATATTAGCCAATGATTAACTCAAATTACCTGTAATCATTTATTTCCATAATATCATCTAGAGGTAGGCAGAACTGGAGCTCACAGCATTAACTAAAGTGGTAGAATTTGAGAGGATCACATTTCTGAATCAGTCTAGGAAGGAAAGTATCACCCATATCAACCTACTAGGTAGGGATTTTGGAATGCAATCATGATCCCTGCTTTTTGGGATGGGTGGAAAAATTGCTACAGTAACTTAAACAAGAAAGGATTGGTGGAGTGAATACCTGTCTTGCAAACACAAAATGTAAACTCAAATCAACTTCTTAAAGATAAAGTAAGAAAAGGAAACAAAGAACAACTCATACTGAGCATGTGTTTAATGTAAATATTTACACTAAATTATGGTAGTTATAAATGCCATCATTTATTTCTAGGGGCAAACACGTTTTGTTTCAAGCCTAAATGAAAAAATAACACACTATATATAAAACTTTGGTAAAACACAGGTCTAGCTTACAATGAGGAACACATAAGTTTGCATGCACAGTGGTGTTGCAGGGTTGATATACATAAATATACAAACATATATATACATATATACATACATACATACATACATACATATATATACATACAGGTATGTATTTATACATCAAGTAACATAATAAATAAAAATTAAAAAATTACAATGAATAAATTTAGTTCACAGATACCTTTCCCAGAGTATTATTTTACCTGAACCAATTCATGTCTTAAAGTCTCCAATGCTATATCACTCTTACATGGTTGCTAATCCCTTTCAGCTTTTTTATGATATTGTTTTTTCTTTGTTTTTCAGATGAAAAAGCCTGGCAATGAACATACTTGTATGACATTCCTTTCTTTAGAAAATGAAAAGCATGTTGTATTAGCTGGCTCTTTATGTATCATCAAACTAATTTTTTATAATTTCAAGTACACATTGTCTTACACTTAGATCACACTCATTCTCTTCCAATAGTACTTATGGGAAGGAGAACATGAAGGATCATTTTGTTACTTTGGGAGCTTCTATCATTAATCACTGAAATAAATATTATGAAAATGAAACTCTGAAATTATTTAGAGAGATCACTTGAAAGTTACCTTTCTACACACTCATTCTACTCCCTCAACTAATTCATAGAATTTAAAATAAGTAATAATTTAGCTGTGTGACAGTGGCTCATGCCTCTAATCCTAGCTACTCAGGAGCTGAGATCTGAGGATGGTAGTTCAAAACTAGCCCTTGCAGGAAATCCGTGACATTCTTACCTCCAATTAACCACCAGAAAACAGGAAGTGGCACTGTGGCTCAAGTGGTAAAGTGATAGCCTTGATCTGAAGAGCTCAGGGACAATGCCTAGATCCAGAATTCAAGCCCCATAACCAAGAAAAAAAACCGGTCAAAATGTCATATTTTAAAGCTAATGTGCACATATACACAAAAATTATATAGAAATAAAACTGTAACAATCCCTGGACTGGCAAAGAAAAACAGATTAAAATGAAATTGCCTTCAATAATTAATTTAGACGATATATACTGACAGGGAAGCCTACTGGAACTCACATCACTAATTGAAGAGGTAAAATTTGAGAAGATCACAGTTCAGAACTAATGTACAAGGAAAGTACTAAGAGTCTCATATCATCCTAAAGCCTGGCATGTTGGAATACATTTGTGATCCCAGCTACTTGGCAGACAGAAGTGAGGAACTTAGCCTCTGTTCAGCCTTCAGCAAAATTGATAACCTATGAGCAAATAAATAAATCAAATAAGGATGTGCTAATGGTAGAATACGTGTTCAACAAACAAAATTTCTAAATTCATACTCATTTCCTAAAAGAGGAAATGAAAGAAAGAAAGAAAGAGAAAGACAGAAAGAAAGAAAGAAAGAAAGAAAAAAAAGAAAGAAAGAAAGAGAGAAAGAAAGAAAGAAAGAAAGAAAGAAAGAAAGAAAGAAAGAAAGAAAGAAAGAAAGAAAGAAAGGAAGAAAGGAAGAAAGAAAGAAAGAAAGAAAGAAAGAAAGAAGGAAAGAAAGAAGGAAAGAAAGAAAGAAAGAAAGAAAGAAGAAAGACAGACAGAAAGACAGAAAGGAAAGAAAGAAAGAAAGAAAGAAAGAAAGAAAGAAAGAAAGAAAGAAAGAAAGAAAGAAAGAAAGAAAGAAAGAGAAAGACAGAAAGAAGAAAGACAGAAAGAAAAAAAGAAAGAAAGAAAGAAAGAAAGAAAGAAAGAAAGAAAGAAAGAAAGAAAGAAAGAAAGAAAGAAAGGAAGAAAGAAAAAAAGGAAAAGGGGCAGGGAAGGTGGCTTAGTGGTAGAATGTTTGCCTTGTATGCATGAGGTCCTGGGTTCGATTTCTCAGCACAACATAAGCAAAAAAAAAAAAAGCAGGAAGTGGCTCTGTGGCTCAATTAGGAGAGCACTAGCTTTGAGCTGTAGAACTGAGGGACAGAACCCAGGACCAGAGTTCAGTCCCCACGACAGGACTCCCCACTCCCAAAAAAAAAGAAAGAAAGAAGGGAGGAAAAAAGAAAGGGAAAAGGAGAGATATAAATAAAAACCTCAGCATGCGTTAGATGTCAATAATGACCCTAAATCATTTTAGCTATAAATGCCATCATTTAATTCTGGGCAGAGACATTTTGTATCACTCCTGAATAAACCATAGCATACAAAGCTTTGGTAAAATACCACATAAAAAGCTGTGGTAAAATACACGTCTGGCTTATTCTGTTGGACCAATAGGAGTGTATGTCTACTGTTGTTGCAGGTATGTTAAGGGGTGTGGGAGTTTACCATCCTGATGATCTTGCAATGATGAAATTGACTAACTACACAATTACCTGGGCAGATCCCTGCTGAGACCTATATTAAGTCACAGGTTAGCAAAGAACAATATTTACAATGAAATATATATATATATATATATAATTTACAATGAAATATATATATATAATAAAAATAATTTTGTGATAAAAATTATTTTTACCTGATTCTGTGTATGTTTTTCATTATATGTACAAGTTCCTCATTCCCTTCTGTCTCATTATGTTGTCTTTCCTTGGTTTTGTTTTGTTTTCAGAACCATGGTATAACAGGACATTTCTTGTATTTTTGTCTTCTAGTCTTCACAAAGTCTGCACTTAAATATTCTTAAGTTCCTTTTGTTAGAAAATTTCAAGCACATTGAATGGGATCTTCATCATAATTTTGTTATGATCTCAAATACGTTTTTATTTCTGGCATTTCACCTGTATAATCTCACTTCAATCTTTTCCAAAGGTCACTTTAGTGGAAGGAGGAAATTCAAAATGGATTCTGGTAGAGAATTTCTGCTACTAAAATCTCTGATACATAGTAAGGCAAGCAACTCCAAAATTATTCATTAGAGAGATGAGTTGCAAGTCATCTTTTCAGATGCTTGTGTTGGAGCACGGCTGGCTTTCCAGGCAGGAGATGGGCTGTGTGAGAGGCTTCTAGACAAGCAAGGCGGGCTTCAAGGGCAGTTATAGGGAAGTGAACGTTTTTTGGTATAGCATTATGGGCTTTGTGGGAAGAAGTAGGTTCAGGGCTGTGTTTGCGAGGTTAGGCCATTTAGAAGTATGCTAGTTATGGGTGAAGTTTCTGATGAAACGTGGAGGGGCTAGTGGGAGAAGGCTAGTTGTGGGTAAGGTTTGAAAGGGAAGGGAGGAGCTTGGAGGTACTAGGATATGGGAGTAATGGGACTATGAAAGACTAGAGTAGTTATGGGCCCGGTATCTGATGGATGAATTGAGGATTCGAGGGAGGAGCCTGATGTAGGCGGGGTTCTTGGTGCAGCAAACAGGATATAGAAGGAGGAGATATGGATGTATCCTGGTTTCTGGTGGTGCAGAGCACGGATTGTAGGAAGGGGTGGAGTGGAAGAAGTCTTTCCCTATAGCAAAGTAGGACTTTCAGGAAGAAGTCTGATTGCAGTCAGGCCTTTGAAAATTTATAGTGGGACTACCAGGTGGTATGTTAGTTAAGTTTTGACTTTTTAAGGAGGAGGCTGATTGGAAGTGGTTTTCCAGTGGATCTAGTCATGTTTTATGGGAAGAGGGAATTGGAAAGGGACAAGACCTAGTGAAGAGTGGGACTACAAAAAATAAACAGTTACTGCTAATAGGAACACCATTTTCTGTCACTATAGTATTATATTACTTTATGTATGGGAGAGATATTGGAGAAAGTAACCAAGTAATTTTTCCTTCCTAGTGAAATTTTTCTTTACTCCAGTTGAGTGAAAGTAAAACCAGAGGTCACATCAGGCTCAGGCACACGGTAGACTAAGACACATGAAGCACTCAATTTGAATCCCCAGCACAACCTTTAAGGACCACAAATAAAAAGTTTGAAATGTCTCACTTGATCATAATGGACCCTCTATTGTCTTAATATTGTGAATGAATAGAATTTTTACTCTGGCCAATTTAGAAATACAAAAACTAAATAAGTAGTAATGTTTTAACCATATATAATATTGGAAAGTATATTAAAATAATTATGAAAATATAAAATTGAATATAGAATGTTCATTCTCCCCCATCAATTTTTAACCTAAAAACCAGAACATTGCCATATAATGAGACAGCAGCATGGTTTCTTTTCAGTCATCAAAATGGTGACTTAAGCAGTGTGTCTTTGTCATTGGATACATCGATGTTAAAACATATCTAAGAATGTGAAGAACTAAGATGTTGGAGGAGAAGCTGGAGGTGAAACCAGCTCTTGCATAGAAAGCAGTTTTAGTGTTCCAGTGAACAGTCCTAGGCCAGAATTACACCAAGTGTGCCATCACGGTACAGAGAGTGTAGCCAGAGAAAGAAAATCCAGGCAAAGAGACAGATCTGAGTACTTGCCGGATGCTGCCGACACAATGGCGGCCATAGATGCCATACCTGCAACACTGAGAGTCCGGGACAAAAGCGCCAGATGCAGCAGGTAAGCGGATTCTACTCAACACCAGCAAGAACTGACAAGGAGCATATATTTTCACCCTGCAGATCGCAGACCAGAGACGACCAAGGAACCAACACTCAGGTGGTGTTAGTAGAAGCCTGGCGTCCTCACTCCTTCTCAGGGAGCAGAGGAGGGAAGGCCACTCATTCCCCACCCTACTACTGGAGATCTCCATCTTTGATACTGACAAATGCCCGGCTGAGCTGCTAGCGCCAACTCAGGCCTTGAGAGAAAAACAGAGAGTCATTTAGCAGGTCACAGGAACCTGCCCAGACCTGCCAGGCTCAACTCCACACAGGGAACAGTCACCCAGCCCAGGCAGGGGAAAATCTGTCCCCAGGAGTTGCTCTCTTTACTGCATAAACAGAGCCAGAGGCTGCCCCTCCCTATAGCAGCCTTGACAATCAATTGAAATTCAGTAAACATAAACCCTGAGACTGGCTCCAGTCTGGGCTCTGTGAGTGTCTCAGAAGCTAGCCCCTCAGGGAAAAGCTACTGTTTGCTGAAAGGCCTCAACTCTACACAGAACCTAGCCTCATCACAGCATCTCCAAACAAGCGGTAACAGCCATCTTCCTCTTTTGTGATACTCAAAGCAGATCTATATCCCATTGAACTAGCCTGGGAGGAGGATCACAAAATCCTGGGAAAAGCAGAGCATTTTTCTGCTTGCCCAAACAAACTGACTTAAGTAACCAATCAAGCCACAGGAAAACCAAACACCACAACCAGACCAGAGACTCCACCAAGAGACTGGTTATGAACAAAAGGGAGTTACAGAATCTTCCCATCTCCCCCACCATCCAAAAAACAAAGAACTTTCTGTTTTTGTACCTTATTTTTAAATATTTTTAAAATTTTTAAATTCTAATTTTAAAAAAATTTGTTTTCTATTATTTTTTTCTTCCTCGTATAATTTTAATTTTAGGTGTATACGTGTGTATGCTTTTTAAAAATCTCTACTGACATTTTGATCATTTTTTCTCTTTTTCTTTTTTCATTCTTTTCAATTCTTCTCTTTCATTCTTTTCTGTGTGACTTAATTGCTGTTCTGCTCATCGTCAGATATACCTGTTGCCGATTATTAGATCTTATCACCCAACGTGTACACACTTAATCCAGAAATTTATTACTCAACTCAAAACCTTAGACTTAAAGTCCTTAATAGCAGTATTTCCTCTCTATACCCATACAATATTTTTAAAGGTTTTTATTTTTCGACTTTTTCCTGTCTCCTTTTGATCCCTCCCCTCCTCTCATCCCATCCCCATTCTTCTCTGAATACTAGTTCTTCAAACTTGCAGTTTTTAAGGGTTTCACATTTTAATTGTAATTTTTTGTTTTCCCATTTTTGTCTCTTTTTTCTTCTTCTTTTTTCTCTTATTCTTTTTTCTTTTTCTTTTTTTCTCTATCTGCTTTCATACTGTCCAATTCATTTCCCTATTTGAGATCAGGACTTGGTTAGTTCCACTCTCCCTCACCTACCCACATCCCACTAATCCTATTTTTCCCCACATTCTCCCTAAACCTAATAATTTCTGGTTGCCAAATTCTCCTTACTGTTCTTAGGCCACTAAGACATATTTGTTTGATGTTGAATAGATTCTATCTCTTGAACTAGATTGTATCTGCAGACTTTTGACTGTGTAACTACAGACTTTGGTTGATGCTTACCTTAAAATAGTGTTTGAGCACAAAACTGGTGTTACACTCATCCCAAATGGGCAGAACAAGCCAGAAAAACGCAAGAAAAATAGCAAGTCCGAGGGTCTCAGCTCCCACTCATGACAATCAGGGGACAGAAAAGGTAACGAATAATCCAGAGGATATTCCCAAAAAGCTCTACAAACACTACAGGTAAACAGGGTAAATGAAAAGAGTGAAAATTTGCAAAGGTATCAGTGTGAGCAAGATAAGTAGAGAGAGGAGGTAAACCAAAGATCAATACAGGAGACTCATGAGCCTGAGGAAGATACTCAAAAATTGATACAGGAATTTTGTGAGCAGATTAAGAACACTGAAAGAGAAATAAAGGAATTGCATAAGCAGGTTGAGATCAGTCAAAGAGATAGATAGGAATTGCGTGAGCTGGCTGAGGACAGACAAAGAGAAAGTCAGGAATGGCGTGAACAGGCTCAGTACACTCAAAGAGAACTGCAGGAATTCTGTGAACATGAGGAAGCTATTTAAAGAGAAATACAGAAACTTAGAGAACTGGATGAGAATAGACAAAGATCAATGGAGGCATTCATGGAATCCATAAATAGAAAGCTGAAAGAAATCAGGGAGACTACAAATGGAATGCTGAATGGAACCCAAGAGAAGGAATGGCAGTCCAAGTAAACCATAACCAATCAACTAAGTGATTTGAGAATAAACACTGAACACCAAATGAAGGAATTTAAGAAAATCATGCAAGATCTAAAACAAATCTCCAACAAAGAATTTGAGGCCATCAAAGCCGACCAACTAGAAGAATAAGAAATAAAATACAAAGTAGAAAGTCTTGGCAGTATGTTCGACCAGGGAGAAGATCGAATTATGGGGATGGAATACAGCCTAGATATTATAGAGAAAGAATATACAACCATCCAAGACAAAACCAAGAAATATGATAGATCTATACAACATTTGGAAGACACCATCAGAAGGCCTAATTTGAGGGTAATGGGTGTAGAGGAACACGTAGAGACAGAAGTTAATGGTCTAGGAAATTTGTTTCACAGGATCCTAGCAGAATACTTCCCAAACATGCAAAAAGATAGGCCCATTCAGATACAAGAAGATTTCAGAACACCAAATAGACCAGACCAGAACAGGACATTCCACCATCACATTAAAATCTGCACAGGATCAATTCAAACCAAGGAAAATATCCTTAAAGCTGTCAAAGAGGAAAGATCAAGCACCTATAAAGGGAAACCAATTAGAATCACCTCAGATTTCTCAGCAGAGACCATCGAAGCAAGAAGGGCCTGGAATGATGCATGCCATGCCCTAAAAACAAACAACTATCAACCAAGAATACTGTACCCAGCTAAAATCTCCTTCATAACTGAAGGCCAAATAAAAAACTTCCATAGCAAAGAAAAATGGAAACAATACATCTCCACCAAACCAGCCCTACAAAGGATTCTTAAAGATGTCCTACACTTAGAAAACCAACAAGACCACAATAAAGGCCAAGAAACCACACCCAAAATGAGAATCCAAGAAACATAAGAAGAACCCCCATTACCGCAGCCCCCAAGAAGGTGGATAAAATGGCAGGAACTCCCAAATAACTCTCAGTCCTATCTCTTAACATTAACGGCCTTAACTCTCCAATTAAGCAAAATAGACTGTCTAGTTGGATTAAAAAGCAAGATCTTTCTATCTGCTGCCTACAGGAGTAAAACTTCCCCCCAAAAACAAACTTAGTTTGAATGTGAAAGGCTGGAACAAAATCCACCAAGCAAATGCTCCCCGTAAACAGGCAGGAGTTGCAATCCTAACATCAGATAAAATAGACTTCAAATTAAAATTGATTAGAACAGATAAAAAAGGTCTCTACATACAAGATATCTTATTCAGGTGGATATTACAATTCTAAATATCTATTCGCCAAACAACGAAGCACCCAAATTTATCCAAGAAACACTACTTTCTCTCAAATCCCATATTAATCCAAAGACATTAATTGTTGGGGATTTTAACACACCACTATCCCTACTTCATAGATGAACTGGGCAAAAACTCAACAGAGAAACCACAGACCTAAACAACTGCATAGATCAACTAGATTTAATAGACATCTACTGAATATTTCACTCAGCAGCATCAGAATACATGTTCTTCTCAGCAGCACATGGAACATTTTCCAAAATAGACCACATTTTAGGTCACAAAGCAAACTTGTCCAAATTCAGAAACATTGAAGTTATACCTTGCATTCTCTCATACCACAAGGGAATAAAGTTAGAACTCAACACCAAAAGCCACCAAAGAAAGTCCTGTAACTCATGGAGGCTGAAAAACACACTGTTGAACCACCAGTGAGCCATGGAAGACATTAGAAATGAAATTCAAGTGTTCATGATATTCAACAAAAATGAGCACAAAAACTACCAGCTCGGAAGTGGCACTGAGGCGCAAGTGGTAGAGTGCTAGCCTTGAGCTGAAGAGCTGAGAGACAGCGCCCAGGCCCAGAGTTCAAGCCCCACGACGAAAAAAAAAAAAAAAAACCAAACTACCAGGTCCTCTGGGACACAGCAAAGGCAGTATTCAGAGGCAAGTTTATACCTCTGAGTACCTACATTAACAAATTGGAGATATCTGAAACCAACAATTTAATGAGACATCTCAGCGTCCTTGAAAAAGAGCAGCAAGACAAACCCAAATCCAGTAGATGGAAAGAAATAATTGAAATTAAATAAGAATTAAATGGTTGCTTGGTTGCTATGAATATTGCTGCCATGAACATGGATGTTCATGTTGACTTATATTCCTTCAATATGTATCCAGTTGCGATAAAGGTCATCAACATATATGTCTTTTTGGTATTGTGTAAACTTCCATTAGGATCTCCATATGGGTTACAGTAGTTTACAATTCCACAAAACCAAATACAGTTCCTGATGTATTTCAACCTCTCCAGAAGTTTATTTATTTGAGTGGTGATAGCTATTCTGGAGTATAAGATGGGATCTCAGTGACTTTCGTCTTTATTTTCCTATGTATTTTCTATGTGGATACGAATCTCAAATATTTCATTTATTTATTAAACACTTACATTTGTACTTCATTCACAATCAGTGTCTTTCTTTTTCTTTTAGTATTTGATCAATTTTTATGTTTTATAATATTTGTTTTTTTCCCATTCCATATACTCACTTTACTAAAAAGATTTTTTTCATTACACTGGTGCAAAATTTACTAAAAACAACCGATTGTACATTTATACCACTGGATGCTTTTTTTTGTATTTACAACCAGGAAATTACGTCAATAAATATGCTGAACTTCTTTCACTAGATAGACTGAAAGGATAGTATCATATTGGCTTAAACTAATCTCAGAATTAATAGTCACAGCCTGGACCACAACAGTCTTGGCTAAGTAAAACCACTAACAGCACAAACTGCATTTAAAGAGAGAAAAGGTTAGAAGTTAGAAGAAAGGCACCACCTTCATGAAGCAAATGTGGAAGTTCACAAACAGACCTTTGAAATCTGAATATCAAGAAGATTAAAGGATAAAAGTATTTAGAACGACAACTTTAGAACTCAGAATTGGGGAGGGGGCCAAACACTAGACACCAAAACTCAATGCTGAAGGGAAGTAGTGTTTTACCCCAAACATTAGCTGTGTCTGACTCTCTCAAACCAAACACACACACACATACACACACACACACACACACACACACCTATGAGAGACCTTAGCCAAAGTACAGCAATTGTGGACTTAGACTCCATTTTGAAGGCCTTTACCGAAAGTATGTATTGTGAAGACCTTTACTGAAAGTACCCATTGTAAAGACTTTTACAGAAATTTAGAACTCCAGTTCCTGGAAAAACTTTGAAATGTCCCAATAACGTTCTGCCAGTAAGTCCCCTAGCAATAGCCATCAGCGGATGAGAGGAAGGTACCTAAAGCTACAGATGTTTCTTAAGATAGCTAGTTAACAGTTTGCTGCTTACTGCTTAGCCTGCACATGTTAGCCAATAAGATTGTTAGAAGATTCAGTCACTAAATGTTAACTAATCATGTAACTGCCAAGGTAGGAACCCCCTTACCTCAAACCTATACCCAATAAAAACCCTGTTAACTGAAGGATTGGGGCTCTCAACTCTGATCCGCTGCAATGGAGATGGTTATGAGTCCAGGACCCAGCATGCAATAAATGAGTCTCATGTGCTTGCATCGGAACTGGGTCCTTGGTGGTCTTTGGGGATCCTTATCTCAGCACAAGACCACTGTACACAGAGAACCCCAGGGGCAGCTGTATCTGGGACAATGAAGCTTTCTTCCTCTTCCTTTTAGATAATCAAACATGATCTTGCAGTTGTCTCCATAGCTGCCCCACACCTGAGCAAGAGGAAGGAAAGGATGCCTTAGACTACAGGATGGCCTGTGTACCCCTGGTTTTCTGTGTAAGAATGCAGTTCATAGTCCCCTAGGCAGGGGTGACCAAGCTGAAATGGGGTACACATTGCCTGGAGGATGGCACCCTGTGAGCCCTGCATGCATGGTGAACCAGCCTGGAAAACCCTCTGAGCATTTCCGGGATGGCCTCTCAGCGGCTTGGAGAAGTTGACTCCTGTAGTTGGACATGGCAGGAGGCAGGGGGGAGCAGGAATCCAGAAGATGGGAGAGGCACAGGAGCAAATGTGTCTCTCCATGGAGACTCCTTGGCCATGCTAAAGAAGTTCACAACACACACGTGGCAGCGACTTGCAGGTCCCCAGAGATTCTACTTGTTTGGGGAGCAGAGCCTGGTCCTGATCCAGAGGCACAACTTCCCCAGTGGGCCTAGGCCGGGCTGCGCTGGAGCAGCGCCTATTAGACTTGCTTCCTCTGCCCTGCTGCGCATAGCCTTCCAGCACCTGCCCGGTCTTCAGCACCCACAACAGGCCAGCTCCATGGGGCAGGCTGAGGCTGTGCTGGAAATTCCTGGTGCCTGCTTCAATGTGAGAGCAAGGCCTAGCCCATAGCGTAGCTGGCCCTCACTTACTTCCAATGGCTTCCAGAGATGCATGACAATCACAGCCCCAGCTCTGCTGCCTTCCTTGCGCCCAGAGTTTACCTATGAGTCCCTGACTGTGTTCTTGAAATTCTTTAGCCATTGGTTGTCTCATTTCTCATTGTTTGGGTGGGACTTGAGACTCCTTCCTCTCCTCACCAAGCAAACAGGCCTCAGCAGATCCACCCCAAATTCCGCATCTCACAGACACTACCCAGAACTCAGCTGCCTTTGGGGTTGCTGCTGCCTGAGCTGCTAGCCTACTACCTCCTTCCTCCCTTCACTGCCTCTGCCAGGGCCTCCCATCCTCTCCCACTGCCCCCAGCCCCAGCCCCAGCTCGGTATGCCCTTTGGCCTCCCCCCTGTTCACACAGCTCCCATCACCAACCCCAGCAGCGCCACTGCTATGAGGAAGACAACTGTGGGCCTGGTGCAGCAGAATCAAAGGTGTCACAGTGTGTAGCCAGCTGAGAATTGGAGGCAGCATTGATTTCTGATCACTGTCTTTCACTTCACTTACACATATTAATGTATTAATTTGATATTTATTATTGGATCTCGTAACTTCTTATTAATCCTTTGCAGAATAGCTGGTAGAAATATAGTCCCAAAATTCGGATTGTCTCTTGTTCTATTCTTTCGAGATTCAGAGATGTTTTAAATAATTATAACCACCACGAACTCTCATTTCCATAGCAGAGTGCTATTCAGAAAATGCTTGCTTATGCATCTGTTATCAATTATTTACAAGGCTTGAAATTTTTAATGTTTCAAATATTACAGGAAGATCTTTGATTAATGTTGAATGGATGTGAGTAGATTGAGCTGTTGCATACATTCAATTGTCTGTGTGTGTGTGTGTATGTGTGTGTGTGTATGTGTAGGGGGGGTTATGTGTATCATTGCAAACAAGGATAATGAATTTTTTTCCTTTTTCTGAGATATACATTATGGTATTACTTTGTTGTGGCAGGTTCTGACTGCTTGCCTTTGCCTAATATGCACATTCCAGATCAGTTTTTCAATTAAAGATTCTTATTGATTATTGAGCATATAGTGCTCTGATATTGCTTTGTCTTTTGTCTGCCACCTAGGATCTTGTTTTCCTCTTTAAAAATTAACATTTAACATAAAATTTACCTACTGACTGATTTTCCCCTTAAATTTGCATTTAAAAATAAGTATTAAAAGACCTTTGATCTCTGTATTCATGAAGAAAAACCATTTTGAATTTTCTGTTTAATGTAATAACATCTGGACAGATTTGTTAGCACCAAGATCTTAAAATTCCTTTTGTAGTTTTAGTTTAAAATACCTCCTTCATATTTTTAGCATGGTGAGACAAACAATGATAACAGTTTTATTCATTAAAATATCAGATAATTCATAATTTTGAATATGTCTAGTGGCAATTGAATACATTTGCTCAATAGATTTGCTTTATAGACCGTGCACAAAAATATCACTCATAGGTCCTGAGAAGGTGGATAAGTGCTAGTCAGCTTACCTTGAATGCACGAGCCCCTGGGTATGATTCCTCAGCACCACCTAAAGATAAAAAGCTAGAAGTGGTACTGTGGCTCAAGTGGTAGAGCACTATTCTTGAGCTTAAGAGCTGAGGGATGGCAACCATGCCCAGAGTTCACCACCACCAATAAATAAAACTCATACTCAAGTACATTAATTTCAAAGGTTGATTACCATTTTAGTTAGGGGCAGGGTGCCAAGATATAGCAGACCTCTGTCGAAGTTTTAAGAAGGGTTTCAAAACCTGAGATGTACTCAAAAACAAAACTAAAATATTAGCTCTGCCAACAACATATAGAATCGTGACTCAAAGAGAAACCAGTACTAAGAATGAAATACTTTTTATAACATTTCTTAAGTGATTCTGGCTCTATACTAATTATTGTATAATGTGACCTTCAAAAACTCTATAGGTGGGCCTGAGTCTTAGGGCCCCCTACAAAAACTGGAGGAGAGAATCCTTAACCCTGGTTATTAAAATTGCTATTGTTAAGGGAGTGTACATACAGATCACCATTTTGTAAGTCGGTAATGCTTCGTTCTTGTTTGACAATCACTTCCATTGCTCTCTTTCTGATTTTCGCTCCTGTCCCTATCCACAAGAGATATAGCTCATTGTGGAGTACAATCTACAAAGTACAACTGCTGCATTTGTTTCCCTGTTCTTGAATTTCTGTGGCTCCCTCAATGCCCATAAATGGATAAACAAGAACAGAAAAATCCAATTCCTGGAATTCATTTCAATATAAACATCAGTAGTTTTATGAGAGTGTCAGACTCTGTCCACACATTCTGAACACTTATACTTTCTGCACCCAGTCATAACTTCCACCAGATTCGAAGGCCCCAGAGTAATTTTTTTCACTTTCCACACAGGAAGAAGCTGAGAGTCTGAAATATTAAGTAACTTGCATAGTGGCTCAGACCTGAAGATCATAGTTTGAAACCAACCCAGGTTGACATAGCTATTACATATTTATTTCCAGTTAACCAGAAGAAAGCAAGAATTGAGTGTATCATGTACTAGAGCTCGAATGCCACCAGACGTGAATGGGAAACCTAAAGGATAATGTCAATATGATGGTTTTAAGAACCAAAGCTCTCCCATAGATAATTTCAGATATCACACACACACTCACTCACTCACTCACACACACACACACACACACACACACACACACACAAACAGAATCCTTAAAAAAGATATTAGTACTGAAATCCAAACAGTTTTTTTTATTTTTGTAAGTTTTACTTTTAGCTTTAGTGAGGTTTGACATGATAGTTTCTACTGATGAGCTCCAACTTAGAACTTTTTTATAATTATACCCATGTCAGTATTCAGAGTAACAGTCTCCTAGTTAAGTCTTCCTCCTTTTCCACCAATGATAAGTTTTCTCTTCTTGTCCCAGTTTCATCTTTTGGGACTCAATATATTAGACTTTTCAGTCTTGCATGGTCTGTAAGTTCATTGGTCCATAGATCTCAGCCATCCTAATTACCAGGATTATTGGTGGCAACTACTGTCCTTTACCGAACCTGCCTTGGGAAAAGTGTTCTAAGTTCACCATTCAGTGGAAGTTATTAGTACACACCCATAATCACTTTGTCTTCAGAATTGGGAACTTGTTAGGTCCAGGAATTCAGGGCAAGCACTCACTGTGTGTTATTTCATACTTTTTTAGATTTAATGGCAGCTTCCAATAATTGTCTACTTTAAGAATTGTGTGAAGAGAAAGATTGCCCTAAGAAACAAAAGCACTGTAGTAACTGTTGCTCTCAAAACACACTAGGAGGGAAAGAAGCTATGAAGGAGCCATATAGCGTAGACACTGTTTTTAGAAACTCAAGCTGCCTTTTATGTTATCTTCAATAAAGAAAATCAGAAGGGGAGTTCCAGGAATATGGCGGAGGAGAAGCTGGAGGCTAAGCAAGCTATCACATACAAAACAGTTTTAGAGTTCCAGTGAACAGTTCTAAGCCAAAGAATCACACCAAGTGTCCTTCACAGGACAGAGAGTTAGCCCAGAGAGGGAAAATCCAGGCAAGGAAACAGATCTCATGGCCGAACTCACCATACCTGAATCACATTCGTCCAGAACAAATGAGCCAGATGCGGTGGGTGAGCAGATTCTACTCAACACCAGCAACAACCAAAAAGGAGCGGACATCTTCATCCTGCAGTTCGCAGACCAGAGACGACCCAGGAACCAAGACTCGACATGAGTAAAAGCCTGACCTCCTCAATCCTTCACAGGGAACGGAGGAAGGAAGGCCACTCCTCCAGCACCCCAGTACCACAGATCTCCATCTTGGATACTGACATAGCTAGGCGGAGCTGCTAGCTCTAACTCAGGCCTTGGAAGAAAACTAGTCATTTAGCAAGTCACAAGAACCTAACTGACCTGCCAGACTTAGCTCCACCCAGGGAAAAGTCACCCAGCTCGGGCGCCAGCCCCAGGAATGGCTTTCTTCACTGGGTAATCAGAGCCAGAGGCTGCCCCTCCCATAAGCAGCCTTGACAATCAATTGAAATTCAGTAAACATAAACCCTGAGAATGGCTCCCGGCTGAGCTCTGTCAGTTTCTCACAAACTAGCCACCGGGAAAAGCTACTGTTTGCTGGAAGGCCTCAATTCTGCACAGAACCTAGCCTCATCACAGCATCTCCAAACCAGAGGAAAAAGCCATCTTCCTCTTTTGTGATTCTCAAAGCAGATGTCCCTCCCATTGAATTAACCTGGGAGGAAGATCGCAAAATCCTGGGTAAAGCAGAGCGTTTTTCTACCTATTCAAACAAATTGACTTAAGAAACCAACCAAGCCACAGGACCACAAGCAGACCAGAGACTCCAACAAGGCTGGTTAGGGACACAAGGGAGATACAGGATATTTCCCACCCCTCCCAAAAAAATCAGAAACTTGTTTTTCCTTCTTATTCTATTTTTGTACCTTTTATAAAATTTTTTTTCTTTCTAAAACTTTTTTTTAATTTTTAATTTTTACCTTTTTTGAAAAAAATTGTTTCCTAGTAACTTTTTTTCCTCTTATAATTTTTATTTTAGGGGTTCATGTGTGTGTGCGTCTTTATGTGTGTGTGTGTCTTTATTTCAGGGTTTTTTTGCTTTCTTTTTTTTAAAAAAATTCTTTTTGTTTTTTGTTTACTCTACTGAACTTCTGATGTTTTTTCTTTCTTTCTTACCCTCTTCACCTTTTCTTCTCTTTCGTTCTTCTTTAGGTGACTTAATTGTTACTCTGCACATCCTCAGATAAACCAATAGTTGACTATTAAAACCTATCCTCCATTGTGTACACATTTAATCCACAAATTTATTACTCAATTCAAAACCTCTGAGGCTTAAATTACTTAATAGCAGTATTACCTCTTTATACCTATATAATATTTTAAGTATTTTTATTTTTAAGATTTTCACATCTCCTTTTTATCCCTCTCCTTCTCTCATTATATTCACGTTCTTCTCTGCATAGTTTGTTTTCGTTCTGTATAATATTTTTAAATTTTACTTTTCTATTTTTTCTGGTCTCTTTTTTCCCTTTCTCTTTGTTCTTTATTTCTCTCTCTCTCTACTTTCATCCTATCCAACATATTTCTTGCTTTGAGATTAGTACTAAGTTAAGTTAACTCTCCTTGTGCCTTCCCTCATATCTCTATTACTATTTTTTACCAACATCTCTCCCTAACCCTTATAATTTCTTGTTTTACAAATTCTTCTTTGCGGTTTGTAGCCCATTAATACATAGTTTTTTGATGTTGAATAGATGTATCTGTTGAACTAGATTGTATCTGCAGACTATTGTCTGTGCAAATACAGACTTTTGTTGATGCTTGCCTTAAGTTAGTGTTCTAGTACAAAACTGGTGTTATTTTCATCCCAAATGGGCAGAGTACTCCGGAAAAACACAAGAAGAATGTCAAGTTCGTGTATCTCAACTCCCACTCATGATAATCATGGCACAGAACAGATAATGAATAATCCAGAGCAGAGTTCCCAAACAGCTCTACAAACACTGCTAGCAAACATGATAAATGAAAAAATTGAAAACATACAAAGGACTCTGAATGAGGGTGATTGGGAGAGAGAGGAGGCAAACACAAGTTTAATGCAGGAAAAGATTGAAAACCTACAAAGGACTCTGGATGAGCATGATAGAGAGAGAGAGGAGGCAATCCAAAGGTTTATACAGTAATATCATGAGCGTGAGGAAGCTACTCAAAAACTGATGCAGGATTTACGTGAGCAGCTTGAGAATACTCAAAGTGAAAGGCAGGAATGGCCTGAACAAGCTTAAAACACTCAAAGAGAACTACAGGAATGGCATGAACGGGAGGAAGCTAAGCAAAGAGTAATACAGCAGGATGAGAATACAAAAGATCAATAAAGGCATTCATTGGGTCAATTAACAAAGAGCTGAAGGAAGTCAGGGAGACTACAATGGGAATGTGGAATGGATCCCAACAGAAGGAATGGGAGTCCAGGGAAACCATAACCAATCAAATAAGTGATTTGAGAATAAACACTGAAAACCAAATTAAGGAAGTAAAGAAGTTCATACAATATCTACAACAAAGCTTCAACAAAGAATTTGAAGCCATCAAAGCTGACCAATTAGAAGGAAAGGAAATAAATAACAATGTAGAAAGCCTTAACAGTAGGTTAGACCATGAAGAAGATCGAATATCGGGGATTGAACACAGCCCAGATATGATAGAGAAAGGACATACAACCATCCAAGACAAATCTAAGAAATATGAGAGATCTATCCAACACTTGGAAGACACCATTCGAATGCCTAATCTAAAGATAATGGGTGTAGAGGAGTACCTAGAAACAGAAGTTAATGGACTAGGAAATTTGTTTAATAGGATCCTAGCAGAGGTCTTCCCAAACATGCAAAAAGATAGGCCTATTCAGATACAAGAAGCTTTTAGAATGCCAAATAGACCAGACCAGAATAGGACATCCCACTATCACATTATAATCCACACAGGATCAATTCAGACCCAGGAAAAGATCCTGAAAGCTGTCAAGGAGAAAAGATTAATCACCTATAAAGGGAAACCAATTAGACTCACCTCAGAATTTTCAGCAGAGACCATAGAAGCAAGAAGGGCCTGGAGTGATGTATGCCATGCCCTAAAAACAAACAACTCTCAACCAAGAATACTGTACTCAGCTAAAATCTCCTTCATAACTGAAGGCCAAATAAAAAACTTCCATAGCAAAGAAAAATTGAAACAATACATCTCCACCAAACCAGCCATACAAAGGATTCTTAAAGATGTCCTACACATAGAAAACCAACAAGACCACAATAAAGGCCAAGAAACTGCAACCAAACTGAGAATCCAAGAACCATATGATGAACCCAGTTTTCACAGCCCCAAAAAGGTGCATAATATGAAAAGAAGTCCCAAATACCTCTCAGTTCTATCTCTCAACATTTACGGACTTAATTCTCCAAGAAGTCCCAAATACCTCTCAGTTCTATCTCTCAACATTTACGGACTTAATTCTCCAATTAAGAAACATTCACTGTCTAGTTGGATTAATCAACAAGATCTCTCTAACTGCTGCCTTCAGGAGTCACATTTTGGCCGTAAAAACAAGCACATTTTCAATATTAAAGGCTTGAACAAAATCTACCAAGCAAACGGCCCCCATAAACAGGCGGGAGTTGCAATCCTAATATAAGATAAAATAGACTTCAAATTAAAATTCCTGAGAAGAGATAAAGAATGTCGCTACATGCTAAATAAGGGATCTCTCCTTCAGGAGGATATTACAGTTCTAAATATCTATTCGCCAAACAACGGAGTACCCAAATTTATCCAAGAAACACTACTTTCCCTCAAACCCCACATAGACCCAAAGACATTAATTGTAGGGGATTTAATAACACTTTCCCCAGTAGATAGATCAACTCGGCAAAAACTCAACAGAGAGAACCGCAGTTCTAAAGAGCTGCATAGATCAACTAGATTTAATAGACATCTACGAATATTTCACCCAGCTGCATCAGAATACACGTTTTTCTCATCATCACATGGAACATTTTCTAAGACAGACCACATTTTAGGCCACAAAGCAAAGCTGTCCAAATTCAGAAACATTGATGTTATACAAAATTGACAGACACTTAACAAATCGTATCAGTAAAAGAAGAGAACACACCCAAATGAATAAACTCAGAGATGAGAATGGAAACATAACCACGGAAACAACCAAGATTCAGAACATTTTAAGGGAATACTTCTCAAAACATTATGCTAATAAGTTTGAGAACTTGGCAGGAATAGACCTTTCCTAGCAAATATTGACATGCCAAAATTAAACCAAGATGAGTTAAACCATCTTAACAGGCCCATATCAAGCATTGAAATAGAAACAGCAATAAGATACCTCCCAGCTAAGAAAAGTCTAGGACCAGATGTTTTTACAGCGGAATTCAACAAGGCCTTCAAAGCAGAGCTCACACCAATACTCCTCCAACTCTTCAATGAATTTGAAAGAGAAAGTTCACTAACGAACACATTCTATGAATCCATCATAACCCTCATTCCAAAACCAGGCAGGGACTCATCAAAGAAAGAGAACTATAGACCCACTTCTTTGATGAATATTGATGCAAAACTTCTCAACAAAATTTTGGCCAATCGACTTCAACAATTCATCCAAAAAAATCATACACCACGATCAAACAGGATTCATTTCAGCTATGCAAAACTGGTTCAATATACACAAATCAATTAATATTATTCATCATATCAACAGGAGCAAGGATAAGAACCACATGGTTATCTCAATAGATGTAGAAAAAGCATTTGACAAGATCCAACACTCCTTTATGATGAATGTTATGGAAAAACTTAGGAATCCATGGAACATTCCTACATACAATAAAGGCTGTATATGACAAACATACAGCCGGCATTATACTTAATGGTGAAAAACTGTAGCCATTTCCTCTTAACTCAAGAACAAGACAAGGGTGTCCACTCTCTCCACTTCTCTTCAATCTAGTATTAGAATGCCAACTACAGCATTAAGACAAGATGCAAACATAAAGTAGATCCAAATAGGGAAAGAAGAAATAAAACTCTCCCTCTTTGCAGATGACATGATCTTGTATGTAAAGAATCCCATAGACTCCACTCCTAAATTACTCAAGCTGATTCAAAACTTTGGCAAAATAGCAGGGAAAAAAATTAACCCCCCAAAATCAATTGCTTTTCTGTATGCCAACAATGAGAAAAGTGTGGCTGAAATTAGGAAAGCAACTCCATTTGTAATACCCCCACAAAAATAAAATACCTAGGAATTAACTTAACCAAAGAATTGAAGGACCTCTATGATGAAAACTTTAAAAATTGAAAAAGGAAATTAAAACAGAACTTGGAAAATGGCAAAAATTCCCATGGTCCTGGATTGGAAAGATTAATATCGTGAAAATGGCAATACTTCCCAAGGCTATCTACAAATTTAATGCGGTACCTATCAAAATTCCAACCTCATTCTTCAAGGAAATAGAAGAGGAAATCCAAAAATTCATATGGAAGAATAAAAGACCCCAAATAGCAAAAATGCTCCTCAACGGAAAGAACGCTGCTGGAAGAATATCAATACTAAATTTCAAACTCTACTATAAAGTCATAGTAATCAAAAGAGTTTGGTACTGGCACAGACCTCAAGAACAATGGAATAGAATTGAAAACCCAGAATGACCTATAGCCATCTATTCTTCGATAAGGGACCTAAAAAAATAGAATGTAAGAAAGACAGCCTCTTTAGTAAATGCTGCTGGCTAAATTCTTTAACTACTTGTAGAAAACTCATGCTAGATCCTTATATATCACCCTGCAACAAAATCAACTCCAAATGGATCAAAGACCTCGGAGTCAAAGCAGACACTCTGAAAACACTGAGGATTGAATAGGAGAAACCCTATGTCTCCTTGGCACAGGCCGAAATTTACTTAATGGAGACCGGGAAACAAAATAAATCAAAGAAAGTTTGGACAAATGGATTTGCATGAAGTTTCAGAGCTTCTGCATGGCAAAGGACCTACCTAGCAAATGAATAGAAAGTGTACGGATTAGGAGAAGATCTTCACTAGCCATACAATGGATAAGGGTCTCATATCTAAAATATACTTGGAACTCAAAAAATTAAACCCCCCAACAAATAATCCTCAAAGAAACAATTGCCCAATAAATAAGTGGGCTAAAGACTTAAAGAGAAACTTCTCTGAAGAAGAAAGAAGGATGGCCAATAGACACATGAAGAAATGCTCAACCTCCCTAGCCATAAAAGAAATGCAAATCAAAACAACCTTGAGATACCATCTCACCCCAGTTATAAAGGCAAAAATCAAGAACTCTAATAACAACAGATGCTGGATGGGATGTGGACAGAAGGGAACCTTACTTCATTGTTGGTGGGCCTGTAAACTTGTTCAACCACTTTGGAAAGTAGTATGGAGTTTCCTCCAAAGACTCCACATAGAGCTCCCCTATGACCCAGCAATCCCACTTTTAGGCATTTACCCAAATGTTTACAAACAAGACCACACTAAACTACCAGCACAACTATGTTTATTGCAGCATTATTTACCATAGCTAAGATCTGGAACCAACCCAGATGCCCCTCAGTAAATGAATGGATCAAGAAAATGTGGTATATATACACAATGGAGTTCTATACCTACATCAGAAAGAATTACATTTCCCCATTTATTAGGAAATGGAAAACTTGGAAAAAATTATATTAAGTGAAATAAACCAAGCCCAAAATCATAGGTCCCATGGTTTCCCTTATTTGCAATATCTAGTATATGTATGAGTCAAGCAGAAAAGGTTAGATAAGGTAAATTAGGAAAATGAACCCTAAGATATGTATTTAAAAGTTTTTTTTCTTTCATGCATTTGTTTCTAAAGCATTTATAAGATTATTTCTTTGTTGCTTTGTATGTCCCTCCCCCATAATATAACCCTACTTTCACTGTAATTGATGTCGGTATAATTTGTGGAGTGGAAGGGGAAAAACAAGTCGTGTAAATAAGGATACAAGTGGATCCGTTGCAGCAATGAGAAGTAAAAGTTGTCATATCAAAAATGAACTTTACAACTTTGGTGGGTGGGGCGGATTCAGTGGGGGGGGCGTGGGGAGGCTGGGAAGGGATGTGAAGGGTAAACAAAGAGGAGGCTCCAATGCTTGACAGGAAATGTACTCATTATCTTGCCCATGTAATTGTAACCCCTCTGTACAGTATATTCCCAATAAAAAATAAATATGTCATATATTTAAAATGTACAAAAATAGGATATTTTCTAGTGGTGGGCATCAATTTTAGGCTTAAAGAACGTACCTGAAATTCTTGAATTCAAGAAAACAAGCTTCTCCTTCCCACACAGTGCAACAACAGTGTTATCCAGACCATGAGTTCAAATCCCAGTCCTGGCAGAAAAAAATGGCATCTTCATGCTATGTGATGCCTAATTCTTAGGTATGTCATTTGGCCTCCATTTAATGAATGTCATTGTTTAAATACTTCATAAAGTATTAATTAAAATTGACGTGTCTTATAATTGTGTATAATTTTATCGTTGAATCATTCAAGAACAGTCCAATTAATCATGACATACATCATATTCCATTGGTAATCATATGAATAGGAATGAATTTCTTAGGATCTCTTGCCATTTGGAGGTGGCAGGACCAGGATTCCAACTGTGGGCTCCAGCTCCTACCACTTAATCCTGAGGATAGGGAACTCACAGGTCTTTCCAAGAACATCAGTAAGACCAATGATTAGGCAGGCACCAGTGGCTCTCAGCAGTCCTCTTTGATACTTACAAGGCTGTGATAGGTGGATCATGGTCAAAGCCACCCTAGGCAAGAAAGTCCTTGAGACTCCTGTCCAACATGTGCCAAGAAAATCAGAAGTAAAGCCATGTGGCTCCATTGGTAGAGGGATAGACTTGATCAAAAGCAGGTCACAGACTGTGCCCAGATCTTGAGTTCAAGGTCCGGGACTGGGAACAAACAGACATACAAAACAACCTGTGCAGCCATCCAGCTATAGCACGTCACTCTCTTGTCCCCAACTGGATTGGACAGAGTTTCCTGGAAAATTGGCTGCTGTTATCTTGACTCCGCCCATTCTGCCTGCATCACAGGATTCCAGCCACACCCCCATTCTTTCATGGTTCTTTCTGACCAATGTGATACAAGAATGATGGCGATGCCCACATTCCATGCTACCCAGTAGTACTGGGATTCCCTCTGTGGTTGACACCACTACCAGCAGTTGAAGAAGGTAGAGGTGGCTGAGTGATGATCAAGAGACTTGAGGCCTAGGAGGAGAGGCCTTGCTCAGGCCCACCATGTGCCTGCCTGTGCCCCGGCCCCCTGCCCGCCTTCCCCATGGCACAGCATTTCAAACCTGGTACTGCTGGCTCACATACATGTTGCCTCTTGGATTCCTCAGGCAATTGTGTAATGGTGCACCACCAGCCAGCTTTTGGCCTGACCTTGTCCTGGCCTCCCTGTCCTCTGTGCTGGGCCTGAGTGTCCGCCATGCCACTGCCATTGCAGCTTGCCCCACCTGGAGCAGCTTCCAACAGCTTTTGCCAGCAGCACATGTGAGTTGAGGCCACACAGGCCCACTCCCTGCCACCCCATACCACCCCCCTTCACGACTAGGACCCGCACCTCCTCTGTGCCCCACAGTTTGGCCCACGACCTGCGACAAATGTACCCCAGGGGTGGGGGTGTGTGTTGACCCGAGGATCCCATCCCCATCCCCAGCATTTAGTGTCCCAGGAAATGGGGAGATGGAGGGTTGGTGAGGAGTGAGCGCCAAAGAGCCCCTGGCCTGGAGCAGTGGGAGCCACACAGCCGCACATCTGCACCTTTCTTCTCCCAGGTGGGTACCTGCTGGCTTTAGTCAGAGGTGGGGAGCAGCATGTCCACACCTGCCTTCTGGAGTCTTTTCCTTTTTTCTGGGGATGGGAGGTGTTGGATGCAGAAGATAGACCCCCCTTGCTGTGTGAAACCTTGTCTTCTGTGCTCGGTCATCCTTTCACCTGAAGACAGACAGACAGACAGAGAGAGCTCATCTTTCTCCTTGTACAGCCTGACTGTTTTCAGGTGAGTGATCAGTTGGCAAGTTGCAGGTGCTGCATGGATGAGTCTTCTGTCACCGGTCTGGATGTGTGTGTGTGTGTGTGTGTGTGTGTGTGTGTGTGTGTGTGTGTGTGTGTGTGTGTGTGTGTAGAAGTGGGTTGTAACAAGGAGGCTGAATTCTTTGGTAAATTCTACCTGCTATCTTTGGGGTGTGCATGGGCTTCATAACTGAGGTCTGGGGGCCTTGAAGGGGACACAGCACTGTTAAATGACAAGAACAAGGGGTCTGTGTGCCCTGGAGCTGTGTACTTCCTTGGGCCTGGTTGGTGGCAGTGGGAGCTTGGGAGGAACTAGGAGTGCAGCCTGCAGGGGGTGACTTCTTAGGGGGACAGAGAGCATGGCAAACACTTAGCAAATATATTAGTCCTGCTAGTATGGAGTGCAACAGCATACATCATAGGTCTGACTCTGGGTCTTCTCATCATGACCTCTGAGAGGCGAGGCCAACCTTATTTTAAATCTTGAGCTGCGATCTTCAGAGTCTCAACCTCCTGAGTACGTAGGATTATAGACATGAACCTCTGGCACTGGGACTCTGGTTCTTTTTAGTATATTAGGGTTTGACCTCAAGGCCTTAAGCTTTCCAGTCTGGCTTCTACCAGCTTTTCTGTCTTGGGCATTTCTGAGATGGAGACTTAATATATGCTCAGACTGGGGTTGATCACAATCCTCCTATCTGTGACAGGCATGAGCCACTAGGCCAGGTCCTCTGTAGTTGGAATGGTAGATGTGTAGAGCCATACTCAGTCAGTGGTTTAGATGGATTGTCCCAAACTCAGTCCATGGCAGCCCATTTTTGACCACAGGTGAACATCTGGGTTGGGCCTCAATCATTGGACTTCAATCTCCTTATGGGATAGTTGTGAGGAAACAAGGGATTAATACAGAGGGATCTCTGGAGCAGGGCCAGGCACAGAGGGAGGGGTCATTCAGATACGGTTCTTGGCATTTCTGTGAGTATATGACAGGAAGATCTCAGATGGTGAGTATTATTAACTTTGTGACAGATATGGGATTATGAAACAAAACATGACTCTCTTTCTTTAATACCCAATCCCCATGAGGAACGGGATCCTTCATTTTGTTCAGTTGTGAAGCTGGGGAAACTGAAGCACAGAGAAGCTGGGTGACCTACTCATGACTCCCAGCTGTCAGGAAGCTTGGCCTGACTTCTCTGCCATGCTCCCTAGGACAATGGGTATTATTCAGTCTACTTCTTGTGGTGGGAAGTCCACTTCTTTTCAGTTGTGAGGCTTGAACTCTGGGCCTGGGACAGCTCCCTGAGATCCTAAGCTCAAAGCTAGCACTCTACCACTTGAGTCACAGAGCCACTTCCAGTTGTCTGATGGTTATTTGGAGATAAGAGTGTCACAGGTGTTTCTGCCCAGACTGGTTATAAACCACAATCCTCATATCTCAGCCTCCATTGTACTTAGGATTATAGGACTGAGCCACCGGTACCAGGCTTAAGTGTAATTCTGACCTTCTTTCTTTTTTTCTCAATCTCTCAGGAACTGATTGAATGGGTGCTGGAGGAAGTGGCCCAGAATCCCCAATGTGGTTGGAACCAAGGTTGCCCTCTCATTCTGGAGGTGGGCTGTGGGTCAGGAGCTGTCTCGCTCAGTCTGCTGTACCAGCTCCATGAGGTAAGTCCCTCTGTGCCCTGGTTAGCACGTGACAGTTATTTATTGTCCATCTATCCTTACTGGATTCAGTACTGTGTTCAATGCCCTTTTCTAGCAAAAATTTCTGGCTAAAATTATGATACATAGTTACGGAATGAAAATGTAATGCCATCTTAAGAGAGTCCTTTAGGGCTCTGGGAATGTGGCTTCATGTTAAGGTGATTGCCTAGCATGCATTAAACCCTGGGTTCAATTTTTCAGTAATACATAAACTGAAAAAGAAACACTGGAAGTGGTCCTGTGCCTCAAATGGTAGAGGGTTAGAATTGAGAAAAAAAAAATCTGAGCAATAAATCCCAAGCCCTGAGTTTCAGCCCTAGGACTGCCAAAACAACAACAGCAGCAACAACAACAATGAACATTTAGTTAGTAAATGCAAAATAAAGAACCCATACTTGGAATATATAATTGTTCCTTCCATACTGATACCTGACAATAGTCGCTAATTCATGTACTTTACCTATGTTAGGATACTGTGTTGGAAAAAAAAAGTTTTATTCATTAGGTCAGGGCAAATTAATGCCAGGAATGTGCTTAGATGTTAGGTGAAGATTAATTCTGGAAATTTAAAGATTCCAGGCTTTTGAGTGGGGTCAATGCTAATCACAATGAGAAGGGTAGTCTAAGTGAGATTTGGAAACCTTTTTGGGCAGTCATGGCATCAAAAAGGCAGAAGTTAATTAACAGTTATGACAGAAGAGAAGGAATAACTCCAGATGGAAGGAAAAAATGATAGTAATTAAGGTATATCAGAAACAGTTCTAGGGAACCATTTTTGGTTATTGAAGAACTAGTTATCAACTAGGCTTATTCCTCATTGCCTTTAGCATTCTAAATCTCTTAGGCTAGTTCTTAATTTCTGTGCGATAAATGTATCTCCTTCTATGCTGTTCTTTCATACCTGACCTCCTTTACTTCCTAAAAATCTATCTTTCCATATTTCTCTATGAACATTTCCTAATACTAAATACACCTAAACAGATGTCACAGGATGCTAATATAAGGGTCCCAAAGCTCATGAGTCATTAAGGTAACAAAATGGAAAAAGAAGACATATTTATTGCTACCTCATTTTTTCTGAAAAGCTACAATGTCATCATTTGGTTCAAATTTCCATTATTTGGCTACATAGTGTCATTCAGTGTACCTAAATGCAAATATGAGCCGGCTGCTGGTCGCTCATGCCTGTAATCCTAGCTACTGAGGAGGTTGAAACCAGAGGATTGTGGTTCAAATCCAGGCTGGTCAGGCAAGTCCCTGAAACACTTATCTTCAATTAGCCACCAGAAACCCGGAAGTGGTGCTGTAGCTAAAGTGGTAGAGCACTGCAGTTGAGCTGAAGTGCTGAGAAACATTGCCCAGGATCAGTGTTCAATCCCCACAACCAACAAAAAAGTGCAAATGTGGCTTTAAGTTTTCCCCAAAGGAATGATGAAATCAATAGTAATCTTCCCAAAGGATTCAGTGCACCTAATTTTGCTCAGTTATTTAAGCTATGGCTTCTTTGCTGAACATATTCTCTTCTTTAAAAATTGTCAAATATTAGCTTTATAGTAAACTTCATCTAATATTTCTCGGTTCAAAAGAGAAGTCCATACAGTTGATGTCACTTAGCTTTCGTACTGTCTTAGTTCAAAACCAACCCAGGCAGGAGAGTCTGTCAAAATCTTATCTGTAATTAAACACCAAAAAAAACCAGAAGTGGAATTTTGGCTCAAGCAGTATTGTACTATCTTTGTGGGCAGGTGGGAATGAAAGACAACTGTTCAGGGACAGGGTCCAGCCTCTGCGTTCAAGCCCCAGAACCAGCAAAAACTAAACAAACAAGCAAACAAAACAAACCCTGGGTATTTCTTTGGGACTCTCCTTAAAGGGGTAGTGGTCTGAGAAGAGGCTGGTTTTGCTAATCATACTCACTTTGTCCTGCTTTTTTGAAATCTTTATTGCTATGGAAAACTCAGGAAAATACTAAAGGAACTGATAACTGACTCCTGCAACAAGAGAATCATCTCAGGAGTGAAACATCCATCCATAAGACACTTCAAAACCTCCATATCTTTGTTTCTTTGCAGTAGAACACTTTTAAAACAAAGTTATTTCCTTTGTTCTACGCTGACCTTCAAATGGCATATTGGTTCCTTTGTAATACTCTCAACCAGAAGTTTACAGACAAGCTTTATATGAGTAAAGAACACACTCAGAAATGTCAGGGTAAGAGTTTCCTTCAAGCCTTGGATTCTTTTTTTTTGTACAGTAAAAAGGAACACAAAAGTTAACTTGAACTTTGTCATTCCTCTATGTTCAATTCCTCTCCTGAGATCAATTTCCACATCTAGTAACAGTTACTTCCACTTATTTCCAGTAACAATCTATGGTGCTGCTCCAGATAAAATGATTGTTTTCTGGCTTCATTTAAATAGCCCAAGGATACTTTTGGACATGGGGTAACACGTGGTTCAGAGACAACTTAGTAAAAAGAAAATATGAAAATTAAATTGCTTATGAATACTTTATTGATGAGTATATTTTGTTCAAACTTCTTAAGTGCTGTGTAAATTAAGGTGAATTTTAAATGGGAAGAAGATTCTCAGATGATTTTTTGTGAGTGTATGTGCCGTGCATTAATTTACCAAGAGGACATGAGTTAACAGTAAGAGAAACAATAGCAATGATAGGAGAAAAAGGACTTCTCAGAAGATGGCGAAGGAGAAGCTGGAGGCTAAACATACTCTCGCATAGAAAGCAGTTTTAGAGTTCCAGTGAACAGTCCTAAGCCAGAGAATCACAAGTGTGCCATCACAGGACAGAGATTTAGGCCAGAGAGGGAAAAACCAGTCAAGGAGACAGATCTGAGCACTTGCTAGTAGCCACTGCACAGCAGCAGCAGTGGTGGCGGTGGCCGAACCCTCCATACATGCAAAACAGAGATTCCAGGAAGAAGGAGCAAGACGCGTCGAGCGAGAGGATTCTACTCAACATCAGTAAGAACCGACAAGGAGCGGACATCTTCATCCTACAGTTTGCAGACCAGAGACGACCCAGGAACCAAGACTCGGTGTGAGTAGAAGCCTGATGTCCTCACTCCTTCTCAGGGAGCAGAGGAGGGAAGGCCACCCCTGCCCCCCACTAGTACCGGAGATCTCCATCAAGGATACTGAGAAAGCTCGGGCGGAGCTGCTATATCCAACTCAGGCCTTGGAAGAAAACTAGAGTCATTTAGCAGGTCACAAGAACCTAATTGACCTGCCAGACTCAGCTCCACCCAGGGAAATGTCACACAGCTCGGGCACCAACCCCAGAAGTGGCTTTGTTCACTGGGTAATGAGAGCCAGAGGCTGCCCCTCCCTTTAGCAGCCTTGACAATCAATTGGAATTCAGTAAACATAAACCCTGAGAGAGGCTCCTGGCTGGGATCTGTGAGTTTCTCACAAACTAGCCCCTGGGAAAAGCTAATGTTTGTTGAAAGGCCTCAACTCTACCCAGAACCTAGCCTCAACACAGTATCTTCAAACTTGAGGAAAAAGCCATCTTCCTCTTTTGTGATACTCAAAACAGACCTCTCTTCCATTGAACTAGCCTGGGAAGATGATCCCAAAATCCTGGGTTAAGCAGAGCATTTTTCTGCCTGTTCAAACAAACTGTCTTAAGAAATCAACCAAGCCACAGGAAAATCAAACACCACAAGCAGACCAGCGACTCCAACAAGAGGCTGGTTATGGACATAAGGGATATACAGGATTTTTCCCACCCCTACCAAAATAATAAAAAAATTTTTTTTTCCTTTTTTTGCACCTTTTATAAAAATTTTTTTCTCAAACTTTTTTTTTAATTTTTACCTTTTTTGAAAAATATTGTTTTTTAGTAACATATTTTTCCTCTTATAATTTTTTTAGGCATATATGTGTGTGTGCGTTGTTCTTTCTTTTTTTTTTCTTTTTCAAAATTTTTTTTTGTTTTTTGTTTAGCTCTACTGAACTCCTGATCTTTTTTTCTTTCTTTCTTATCCTTTTCACCTTTTCTTCTCTTTCATTCTGCTTTATGTGACTTAATTGTTGTTCTACACATTCTCAAATAAACCCGTAGTCGATTATTAGGCCTTATCTCCTATTGTGTACACACTTAATTCACAAATTTGTTTCTAAATTCAAAATCTCTTAGACTTAAATTCCTTAATAGCAGTACTACCTCTTCATACCTATATAATATTTTAAGTATTTTTATTTTTAAATTTGTCACATCTCCTCTATATCCCTCCCCTTCAATCACTTTATCCACTTTCTTCTGTGAATATTTTGTTTTTGTGCTACATAATATATTTAATTTTTACTATTCTATTATTTCTGGTTCCTTTTTTTCCCTTTCTCTTCCTTTTTTGCTCTCTCTCTACTTTCATCCTATCCAACCTATTTCCTGCTTTGAGATTAGGACTTAGTTAACTCTCCCTGTGGCTTCCCACATCTCTCTATTCCCATTTTTTTACCCACATCTCTCCCTCAACCTAATAATTTCTGCTTTACCAAAATTCTTCATTGCGGTTTGTAGCCCATTAATATATAGTTGCTTGATGTTGAATAGATGTATCTGTCGAACTAGACTTTATTTGCAGACTATTGACTGTGTAAATACAGACTTTGGTTGATGCTTGCCTTAAGTTAGTGTCTAGCACAAAACTGGTGTTATTTTCATTCCAAATGGGCAGAGTAAACCGGAAAAACACAAGAAAAATGTCAAGTCCGTGTATCTCAACTCACACTCATGATATTCAGGTGACAGAACAGATAATGAATAATCCAGAGGAGAGTCCCCAAATAGCTCTACAATCACTGCTGGCAAACATGATAAATGAAAAGATTGAAAACATACAAAGGAATCTGTATGAGATTGATAGGGAGAGAGAGGAGGCATTCCAAAGGTTTATACAGGAATATCATGAGTGTGAGGAAGATACTCAAAAACCACACAGGATTTGTGTGAGCAACTTGAGAATACTCAAAGAGAAAGGCACGAATGGCCTGCACAGGCTGAGGACACTCAAAGAGAACTACAGGAATCACATGAATGGGAGGAAACTAAGGAAAGAGTAATACAGGAATTGAGAGAGCAGGATGAAAATACACAAAGATCACTAAAGGTATTCATTGGATCCAATAACAAAGAGCTGAGGGAAGTCAGGGAGACCATAAAGGGAATGCTGAATGGATCCCAACAGAAGGAATGGGAGTCCAAGGAAACCATAACCAATCAACTAAGTGATTTGAGAATAAACACTGAAAACCAAATTAAGGAAGTAAAGAAGTACATACAAGTTCTAACAAAAAAGCTTCAACAAAGAATTTGAAGCCATCAAAGCTGATCAATTAGAAGGAAAAGAAATAAATAACAAAGTAGAAAATCTTGACAGCAGGTTAGACCATGCAGAAGATAGAAACTCTGGGATGGAAGACAGCATTGATATGATAGAGAAAGAACTTACAACCATCTAAGACAAATCTAAGAAATATGAGAGATCTATCCAACACTTGGAAGATACCATCAGAAGGACTAAGCTAAGGGTAATGGGTGTAGAGGAGCACCTAGAAAAAGAAGTTAATGGACTAGGAAATTTGTTTAATTGGATCCTAGCAGAGGTCTTTCCCAAACATGCAAAAAGATAGGCCTATTCAGATACAAGAAGCTTTTAGAATGCCAAAAAGACCAGACCAGAATAGGACATCCCACTATCACATTATAATCCACACAGGATCAATTCAGACCCAGGAAAAGATCCTTAAAGCTGTCAAGGAGAAAAGATTAATCACCTATAAAGGGAAACCAATTAGAATCACCTCAGATTTCTCAGCAGAGACAATCAAAGCAAGAAGAGCCTGGAATGATGTATGCCACGCCCTAAAAACAAACAACTATCAAACAAGAATACTGTAACCAGCTAAACTCTCCTTCATAACTGAAGGCCAAATAAAAAGCTTCTATATGAAAGAAAAATTGAAACAATATTCCTCCACCAAACCAGCCCTACAAAAGATTCTTAAAGATGTCCTACACATAGAACACCAACAATTCCACAATGAAGGCCAAGAAACTGCAACCAAACTGAGAATCCAAGAACCATAGGAAGAACCCAGTTTTCACAGCCCAAAAAAGGTGCATAATATGGCAGGAACTCCCAAATACCTCTCAGTTCTATCTCTCAACATTTACGGACTTAAGTCTCCAATTAAGCGACATAGACTGTCTAGTTGGATTAAAAAACAAGATCTTTCTATCTGCTGCCTTCAGGAGTCACATTTTGGCCATAAAAACAAACACATTTTCAATATTGAACAAAATCTACCAAGCAAACGGCCCCCATAAACAGGCGGGAGTTGCAAACCTAATATCAGATAAAATAGACTTCAAATTAAAATACGTGAGAAGAGATAAAGAAGGTCGCTTACATACTAATTAAGGGATCCCTCCTTCAGGAGGATATTACAATTTTAATATCTATTCGCCAAACAACGGAGCACCCAAATTTATCCAAGAAACAGTACTTTCCCTCAAATCCCACATAGATCCAAAGACATTAATTGTTGGGGATTTTAAAACACCACTCTCCCCACTAGATAGAACAACTCGGCAAAAACTCAACAGAGAAAACCGCAGATCTAAACAGCTGCATAGATCAATTATATTTAACAGATATCTACCGAATATTTCACCCAGTAACATCAGAATACACGTTTTACTCAGCAGCACAAGGAACATTTTCTAAAATAGACCACATTTTATGCCCCAATACAAAGTTGTACAAATTCAAAAACATTGAAGTTATACCTTGCATTATGTATGACCACAAGGGAATAAAATTAGAACTCAACACCAAAAGCTACCAAAGAAAGTCTGGTAACACATGGGGGCTGAACAACACTCTGCTGAATCACAAGTGGGTCATGGAAGAGATTAGAAAGGAAATGTAAATGTTCATGCTATTCAACAAAAATGAGCACACAAATAACCAGCTTCTCTAGGACACAGCAAAGGCAGTTCTCAGAGGCTAGTTTATAGCTCTTAGTTCCTACATCAACAATTCGGAGAGATCTGAAACCAACAATTTAATGAGACATCTGAACTTCCTTGAAAAAGAGCAGCAAGATAAACCCCAGTCTAGTAGATGGAACGAAATAATTAAAATTAAATCAGAATTAAAGAATTAGAACCCAAACTAAAACTATAGAAAGAATCAACAAAACAAAGAGTTGGTTCTTCAAAAACATTAACAAAATTGACAGACCCTTAGTAAGTCTTATCAGAAAAAGAAGAGAACACACCTAAATAAATAAATTCAGAGATGAGAATGGAAACGGAATACTTCTCAAAACTTTATGCTAATAAGTTTGAGAACTTGGCAGAAATGGACTTTTCTTAGCAAATATTGACACACCGACACTAAACCAAGATGAGTTAAATCATCTTAAAAGGCCCATATCAAGCATTGAAATAGAAATAGCAATAAGAGACCTCCCAGCTAAGCAAAGTGCAGGATGAGATGGTTTTATAGCGGAATTCTACAAGGCCTTCAAAGCAGAGCTCACACTCCTCCACCTCTTCAATGAAATTTAAAGAGAAAGTTCACTATTGGACACATTCTTTGAAGCCATCATAACCCTCATCCCAAAACCAGGGAGGGACTCATCCAAGAAAGAGAACTATAGACTGATTTCTTTGATGAACCTTGATGCAAAACGTCTCAAAAAAATGTTGGCCAATCGACTTCAACAATTCATCCAAAAAAATTATACATTACGATCAAACAGCATTGATTTCAGGGATGCAAAGCTGGTTCAATATAAGCAAATCAATTAATATTATTTATCATATCAACAGGAGCAAAGGTAAGAACCACATGGTTATCTCAATAGATGCAGAAAAAACATTTGACAAGATCCAACACCCCTTTATGATGAAGGTTTTGGAAAAATTAGGAATCCATGGACCATTTCTCAATACAATAAAGACTGTATTTGACAAACCTACAGCCAGCATTATACTTAATGGTGAAAAATTAAAACCATTTACTCTTAACTCAGGAACAAGAGAAAGAAGTCCACTCTCTCCACTTCTCTTCAATCTAGTTTTAGAATGCCTAGCTACGGCAATAAGACAAAATGCAACCACAAAGTATATCCAAAGAGGGAAAGAAGAAATAAAAGTCTCCCTCTTTGCAGATGACATGATCTTGTATGAAAAGAATCCCATAGACTCCACTCCAAAATTTCTCAAGCGGATTCAAAACTTTGGGAAAATAGCAGGGTATAAAGTTAACCTCCCAAAATCAATGGCTTTTCTGTATGCCAACAATGAGAAAAGTGTGGCTGAAATTAGGAAAGAAACTCCATTCGTAATAGCCCCACAAAAAAATAAAATACCTAGGAATTAACTTAACCAAAAATGTGAAGGACCTCTATGATGAAAACTTTAAAAACTTGAAAAAGGAAATCAAAACAGAACTTAGAAAATGGCAAAAACTTCCATGCTCCTGGATTGGAAAGATTAACATCGTGAAAATCGCAATATTTCCCAAGGGTATCTACAAATTCAATGGGATACCTATAAAAATTCCAACCTCATTCTTCAAGGAAATAGAAGAGGCAATCCATAAATTCATATGGAAGAATAAAAGACTCCAAATAGCAAAAACGCTCCTCAATGGAAAGAACACTGCTGGAGGAATATCAATACCAAATTTCAAACTCTACTATAAAGCCATAGTAATCAAAACAGCTTGATACTGGCACAGACCTCAGGACCAATGGAATAGAACTGAAATCCCAGAAATGAACCTACAGACCCATAGACATCTAATCTTCGATAAGTGACCAAAAAATGGAATGGAAGAAAGAACGCCTCTTCAGTAAATGGTGAGGGCTAAATTGGTTAACTACTTTTAGAAAACTAATGCTAGATCCTTATATATCACCCTGCAACAGAATCAACTCCAAATGGATGAAACACCTGGAAGTCAAAGCAGACAATCTGTAAACATTATAGGATGGAATATGAGAAACCCTAGGTCTCCTTGGCACAGGACGAAATTTTATTAATGGAGACCGGGAAACAAAATAAATCAAAGAAAGGTTGGACAAATGGGATTGCAAGAAGTTGCAGAGCTTCTGCATGGCAAAGGACCTAGCTAGCAAGATGAATAGAAAGCGTACGGATTGGGAGAAGATCTTCACTAGCCATACAACGGACAAGGGTCTCATATCTAAAACATACTTGGAACTCAAAAAATTAAACCCCCCCACAACAAATCTTCAAAGAAACAACTTCCCAATAAATAAGTGGGCTAAAGACTTAAAGAGAAACTACTCTGAAGAAGAAAGAAGGATGGCCAATAGACACATGAAGAAATGCTCAACCTCCCTAGCCATAAAAGAAATGCAAATCAAAACAACATTGATATACCACCTCACTCCAGTTAGAATGGCAAAAATCAAGAACTCTAATAACAACAGATGCTGGAGGGGATGTGGACAGAAGGGAACCTTACTTCATTGTTAGTGGGCCTGTAAACTTGTTCAACCACTTTGGAAAGTAGTATGGAGTTTCCTTCAAAGACTCCACATAGAGCTCCCCTATGACCCAGCAATTCCACTTTTGGGCATTTACCCAAATGTTTACAAACAAGACCACACTAAAGCTAACAGCACAACTATGTTTATTGCAGCATTATTTACCATAAGTAAGATATGGAACCAACCCAGATGCCCCTCAATAGATGAATGGATCAAAAAAACGTGGTATATATACACAATGGAATTCTATGCCTCCATCAGAAAGAATGACATTGCTCCATTTGTTAGGAAATGGAAACACTTGGAAACAATTATATAAAGTGAAGTAAGCCAAGCCCAAAGAAACATAGGTCCCATGGTTTCCCTTATTTGTAATATCTAGTATATGTATGAGTCAAGCAGAAAAGTTCAGATAAGGTGATGTTACGGAAATGAACCCTAAGATATGTATTTAAATGTTTTTTTTTCTTTCATGCATTTGTTTCTAACGCATTTATAAGATTATTTCTTTGTTGCTTTGTATGTCCCTTCCCCACATTATAACCCCTGCTTTCACTATATTTGATGTCGGTATAATTTGTGGAGGGGAAGGGGAAGAGCAAGTTGTTTAAATAAGGATACAGTTGGACCCGTTGCAACAATGAGAAGTACAAGTGGTCATGTCGAAAACGAACTTTACAACTTTGGTGGGATAGGTTGGATTGGGGGATGGGAGAGGCTGGGAAGGGATGGGAAGAGTAAACAAAGGAGCAGGCTATAATGCTTGATAAGAAATGTACTCACTATCTTTCCCATGTAATTGTAACCCCTCTGTACAGTTTTTTCACTATAAAAAAGAAAGAAAATCAGAGACTGCAGTGGCTTGTAAGCTCCATTTATATTCCTGAGCATTGGGCGCCCTTCCCCTTTGCCTTTCTGACCCTTTACATCAGGGGCATCTGGGAAGATGTTCTTACATCTAGAGTTTGTCCCTGGGATTAAAAACTTTATTTTGTGATCATAAACTCCATTATTTCTTGAATTGGATCTGAGGGGCCGGAGATAGTTAGGTAAGAGTATTCAGAAACTTATAATTACTTCTAAGTTTGCTATCTAAAATCATCCCTTCCCACCCCTTAGAATCCTATTTCCCAACTGTGTACACAGCCTTACACTCTGTTCTACTGGAGCTTTTGAGTGTGGGGCATCATGTGTTTCTTATGTGTACTGCTTTACAAATGGAGATTTTCTCCTACACTCAAAATGATTTCATTGATGGGGGCACTGTTCAATAGGCTAAACAGGGTTTGTTCATGTGTTCATATCCTAGGTAGGACTAGTAATGTCAGGACTCACTTGCTGTCGGTGGTATTGCTCTGAGGAATTTCTGTCAATGTTGCCCCCAGTACCTAGTCCAAGGCCTCTCAGAAAGGCTCCAGACCCAAACTGCTTGAGTCTCTGTGTGAGCTAATCATCATTGAGCAACTATGTTCCCTGGTTTGTGATATATTCTCTTCTGTGAGCATATGCATATGAGGGCCCAAGAAGAGAGTTACCTGGAAGGGAGGTCCTAGGATGCAAATGTCTGCTAGGTAATGGAAACCCATGGTTTGGCATGCTTAATGTTTTAACCTGTGCCCTGAACTAGCAGGAAAAAACAACACACTAAGAAATCTGCCAGTTATGCCAAATAAAGAGATGTTGTGAAGGATAGAGAAAGGACATTGATTTCATGGTAGTCATGACAAGACCATATCACACCTTCAGAATACTAATCCATACACACTTTTCTATTTACACATGTTACTAGATCTGAGTTGTATGTAAAACTCCTCAGGGACTTCAGAACAGGAAGATCTAAGGGAGAGTCTAAGATTGGTCTACCATTTTGGAAGTTAACTATTTTGATGACAGCCCTTAGTAGTGTCCTAAAAATATGTGCATTTACACTACTACATTTGATAAGTATCCCCTCATTAAATTATATTTGGTTGGTTCACTTGCTGACATTGCAGCTGCCTGGTAGATCCATTGTGACTTCCCTTTATTCTGTTGAACCAGAAATGGAAAAGGAGATACTGACCACAACACTTTCACATCTTTCTCAATGAGCAGTGAATGGCAGGGGAGTATTTAAGATGCTCCCCATGTTCTCAGTTTGCTATTACCACCTGGGATTCCAGCTCAAATCTTGATAAAGAGATACAGAAGTTACATGTAGCTTTTTTTTGCCAGATTCACAGCTAGAGAGGTAGATGAGAAAGTGGAAGGGCTTGGTGTGGAAGCCACAGGTTGATATGAAGCAGAGTTCAAAGGATGTGGAGATGAAGCAAACTGCTTGGAGGGAAAAGGAAAGGCAACTGAAGCTAATGAGAACCTCGAGGGAGAAGATAGAGCAAGTTTGAGGCCACCTGGATATCAAAGTAACCCATCTGAGGTACAATAGTCTGGGTATTCAGAGAGAAGTTGGAAGAGCACCAGCAAGTGCTCTTTACCAATTCTAGGGATCTCCCAGCATGCCAGGGTAAGAATTGATAGCTTCCCAGAGCATTGATGCTGAGCACAACTCAGATCCCTCCCTACCATGATAATTGACATTGGAGAGGAGCAGCAAGAGTTGTATGAAATGATAGCAGCTCACTTTGTGGAGCTTGTTCTGCAGCATTGTGAAGTGTGGTCTCTCAGGATGCTTAGGGCAAAGATCCTAGAGCTGGTGTCAAAGAATGCAATCTACTTGGAGTAGACATTTATAGATGGTATGTGCCTGAACACAACAACTGATAATGAGCTGGTAGAGGTAGTTCCCTAAAGATCTAACAGCCAAAACTGGAGAGTCAAACCCAGAGCTCTGCACCACATCAGTCCACCATGCCAATTACTTCTACCCTAGTACTGGGTACCCAGTTTGCACAACCATGACCTTGTTACCCTGTTGTTCCCCACAATCCCTCACAACTTTTATCTTTCATTTTGTCTATGATTCTTTGTCCCTGATAAACTGTTCTGGATGCCTGTATTAGCTACGCCAACCCCTGTAAAGCTGTTGGTGTTACCCAATTTCTGCCACTGCAACTCAGCAATTACAGTCACAATTACCCTTTCCCTAGTATCCTACTCTCTGCTACTCTTTTCTGGTACCCACAATTCTTAACACCATGGATCCAACCACCTGATACCTGACACCACTGTCTCTGCCACTCCACTCCCAAACAAAGCAAAGCAAGAGTGGGCACAGACAGTCGACTTGGGTCCACCTCTTGCAGGCACAATATGACAAGTTATTCCTCAGGTATTTTACATGAGGGAATAACTGGTGTTGGAAGGCAAGTTACTAAGAGGTGACTAAAATCCAAGGACATCAACTTATATCTTGGTGCTAGGAAAAGCAGGCCTTAAGGTGATAGTTAATGAGAAAAGAAAATTTTACAAAGAATATTAGAGATGATAAAAAATGCTTAGCTTATTCTCTTCTACTAGTGAGCTGAATTATTTTATGACATAGATATGTAACTCCGTTCCATTTTAAAAAGCATATGAAGATGCACATTTATGTGGTACTTATATTGATTTATGGAATAGTTGCATATGATCACATTAATGATACTCAATATTTTATGCTCTATGATATGCTCATAATTCTGCCTTTGGCAATATGAATTGAGCTCTCTAACAACAAATGGAATTTCATTGTAAAATACCATAAGGAGATTACTGAGGCTAGTAACAAAATGAAGGCTGGAACAAGAAAACTGAATAAAGCTACAAGTTTGAAGGGAAGGGGTCAGTGGTAAGGGCTATGATAAAAGAGAAATTCTTCTCCATGAAATCTTGGAAGAAAAGAATTGTTTTGTTGAATTACTGGCTTTTTAAACTTTAGAAAGCAGAACATGATTTTTGATTCTTGCTTTTTGGAACTTCTTTAATGAGTGGTGTAAAAAATTATCAAAATGACTTTGAAAATTCACTGGCATGAATTATCAGATTAACATTTTAATCAAAGTAGCCTTGATATGCAGGCATCCTGGATTCTTTTTCTACTAAATTAATGGAATGAGCTTCCTTTTGAATGGTTGGACAGTCCATGACACTTGTTCCAAAAAAAAAAAAAGATACTGGAGAGAAAAAAAAAAGTGGAAGGAGACTCAAGGCTGCTGAAATTAGCATATTTCCCATTTGGACTTTAATGGATTGTTTCTACAAAGAATAAGAATTTCATCTTAACATAATAATTTCAAAATGGATGTGCTACAGGATAGCTTCCAAATGTAATATTTAATGCTGTTGGATTACTTGAAGACAAATGTTTACAGCAAACTTTAAATTTCAGAAAAACTGTAACGCACCAATAAACAACTTGAAGAAATATAATTTAAAAATTCACCGTTCAAAGCACACCCTTGCAGGAAAGTCTGTGAGACATTTATCTCCCAACAGGAAGTGGCACTGTGGCTCAATTGGTAAAGGGCTCCCCTTGAGCTGAAGAACTCAGAGTTATGTTAATACCCAGGCCCTGAGTTCAAGCCCTATGACTGACAAAAAGAAATTTTAAAGAATTAAAGCATTAGGGCTGGGAAGGAGACTCAGTGGTAGAGTGATTGTCTTGTATACATGAGGTCCTGGGTTCAATTCCTCAGCACCATATAAGCAGAAAAATGTGGAATTGGCGCTGTGGCTCAAGTGGTAGTGCTCTAACCTTGAGTTGAACAGCTCAAGGACAGAGCCCAGACCCAGAGTTCAGGCCCCCCTTCCAACAACAACAACAATAATAAAAAATTAAAGCATCAAACAACCTGAGGATGTTGTCCAGAATAATGAATATGGCATTATCCGTTTACATGACTTAGTTAGTGACTTGTAACCTAGTTTACCAGGGGAGGTCGTGGGCAAATTGTGTGTTTGACAAAACCTGCAAAATTATTTTCTACTTTCCCAAGGAGTTAGAAAGTAAGGAATGGGATGAGGAGAGAAGTGTTTGGTGGTTTGCCTTTTGGTTCAGTAATTGGTTTCTGGAGTCAAATTCAGAGAAATTCTGCTTGCAATCCTAGTTGCATGGGGAATGAAGAAGCCATGCCATGGAAGTGGTTTTGTCTTGTCCTTAGTCTGGTTCCAAACACCACTGGACAATCCAAGTCCCACTTCAGGACCAAGATTCCTTGAAGGCTACTGATCCACTGGACATGTAGACCTAACCACAGCCAGAAAAGGCAAAATGCAATGCCGAGGGCAGCACTGGAAATCTACACCAGGCAGAGATTTTTAAATATATTTTTATTGTAAAAATACTGTACAGAGGGCTTACAGTTACATGACTAGGTAATGAGTACATTTCCTATCGAGCATTGTTACCTCCTCCTTTGTTTTTCCCCTACCATCTTTTCCCTCACCACATGTCCAACTCCTCCCTCCTCCACCCTATCCTGACATTGTAAATTCATTTTCCACAGTGTCCTGTACATCTCATCGTCACATTGGGTCACCCTGCATCCCCATTTCAGCATTCTGCTATATCCCTTCCACTCTCCAATTACAAAAAAAGTATATAAGATGCAGAACACTGGAATCAAATACAGTGAAAACAGGGGTTATATGTGGGGGGATGAACCTACAACAGAATCACATAGTGCATGATAAGTATATTAAAAACAAAAGCAAGAAAGTAAAAACCGTTTTTGTCTTTGACTTGGGGTACATTTCGCCTAACACCTCTTATATGTTCATATCTATCTACCCTTTGATCTTCTCTGCTTGTTCTAGACATGTACTAGTCCTTGCAAACAAGGGAAAAACAAGGTAAACCGTGGGACCTATGTTTCTTTGGGTCTGGCTTACTTCACTTAATATAATTTTTACCATGTCTTACCATTTCCTAACAAATGGGGCAATGTCATTCTTTCTGATGGAGGCATAGAATTCCATTACGTGTGTGTGTGTGTGTGTGTGTGTGTGTGTGTGTGTGTGTACCACATTTCCTTGATCCATTCATCTACTTAAGGGCATCAGAGTTGGTTCCATATCATAGCTATGGTGAATAATACAGCAATAAATATGGTTGTGCTGGTAGCTTTGGTATGACCTTCTTTGTGATCATTTGGGTAAATGCCCAAAAGTGCAATTGCTGTGTCATAATGGGGGCTCTACGTGGAGTTTTTTGAAGAACTTTCACACTGCTTTCCAAAGTGGTTAAACAAGTTTACACTCCCACCAACAAAGCAATAGGGTTCCCTTTTAGCCACATCCCCTCCAGCATCTGTCGTTATGACATTTCTTGATTATAGCTATTCTAACAGGAGTGAGGAGCAATCTCAGTTTTGATTTGCATTTCTTTTGTGACTAGAAAAGTTGAGCATTTCTTCATGTGTCTAATGGATATTTTTATTTCCTCTTCAAAGAAGTTTCTTTTTAAGTCTTTAGCACGTGTAGTTATTGGGAAGTTTTTCCATTGATGATATGTTGTTGTGGATTTAAGTTTTTGAATCCTAAGTATATTTTAGATATAAGACTTGTCTGTTTTCAAGTCCAAGAAGTATGATAGATCTATCCAACACCTGGAAGACACCATCAGAAGGCCTAATCTAAGGATAATGGGTGTAGAGGAGCACGTAGAAACAGAAGTTAATGGTCTAGGAAATTTGTGTAACAGGATCCTAGCAGAAAACTTCCCAAACATACAAAAAGATAGGCCTACTCAGATACAAGAAGCTTTTAGAACCCCAAATAGACAAGACCAGAACAGGACATCCCACCGCCACATTATAAGCCACACAGGATCAACTCAGACCAAGGAAAAGATCCTTAAAGCTGTCAAGGAGAAAAGGTTAATCACCTATAAAGGGAAACCAATTAGAATCACCTCAGATTGCTCAGCAGAGACAATCAAAGCAAGAAGAGCCTGGAATGATGTATGACATGCCCTAAAAACAAACAACTATCAACCAAGAATACTGTACCCAGCTAAACTCTCCTTCATAACTGAAGACCAAATAAAAACCTTCCATAGCAAAGAAAAATTGAAACAATACATCTCCACCAAACCAGCCCTACAAAAGATTCTTAAAGATGTCCTACACATAGAAAACCAACAAGACCGCAACAAAGGCCAAGAAACTGCACCCAAACTGAGAATCCAAGAACCATAGGAAGAACCCAGTTTTCGCAGCCCCCAAGAAGGTGGATAACATGGCAGGAACTCCCAAATACCTCTCAGTCCTATCTCTTAACGTTAACGGACTGAACTGTCCAATTAAGCGACATAGACTGTCTAGTTGGATTAAAAAACAAGACCCTTCTATCTGTTGCCTGCAGGAGTCACATCTTGCCCATAAAAACAAACACATTTTCAATGTTAAAGGCTGGAACAAAATCTACCAAGCAAACGGCCCCCATAAACAGGCGGGAGTTGCAATCTTAATATCAGATAAAATAGACTTCAAATTAAAATTCATGAGAAGAGATAAAGAAGGTCACTACATACTAATTAAAGGATATCTCCTTCAGGAGGATATTACAATTCTAAATATCTATTCGCCAAACAATGGAGCACCTAAATTTATCAAAGAAACACTACTTTCCCTCAAATCCCATATAGATCCAAAGACATTAATTGTTGGGGATTTTAACACACCACTCTCCCCACTAGATAGATCAACTCGGCAAAAACTCAACAGAGAAACCGCAGATCTAAACAGCTGCATAGATCACTTAGACTTAACAGACATCTACCGAACATTTCACCCAGCAGCATCAGAATACACGTTTTTCTCAGCAGCACATGGAACGTTTTCTAAAATAGACCACATTTTAGTCCACAAAGCAAACTTGTCTAAATTCAGAAACATTGAAGTTAGACCTTGCATTCTCTCTGACCACAAGGGAATAAAATTAGAACTCAACACCAAAAGCCACCAAAGAAAGTCCGGTATCACATGGAGCCTGAACAACACACTGCTGAATAATGAGTGGGTCATGGAAGAGATTAGAAAAGAAATTCAAATGTTCATGCTATTCAACAAAAATGAACACACAAAATACCAGCTCCTCTGGGACACAGCAAAGGCAGTACTCAGAGGCAAGTTTATAGCTCAGCTCCTACATCAACAAATTGGAGAGATCTGAAACTATCAATTTAATGACACATCTAAACCTCCTTGAAAAAGAGCAGCAAGATAAACCCCAATCCAGTAGACGGAAAGAAATAATCAAAATTAAATCAGAATTCAATGAATTAGAATCCAAAAAAACTATAGAAAGAATCAACAAAACAAAGAGTTGGTTCTTGGAAAAACTTAACAAAATTGACAGACCCTTAGCAAATCTTATCAGAAAAAGAAGAGAACACACCCAAATTAATAAACTCAGAGATGAGAATGGAAACATCACCACGGAAACAACCAAGATTCAGAACATTATAAGGGAATACTTCTCAAAACTTTATGCTAATAAGTTTGAGAACTTGACAGAAATGGACCTCTTCCTAGCAAATATTGACATGCCAAAACTAAACCAAGATGAGTTAAACCAGCTTAACAGGCCCATATCAAGCATTGAAATAGAAACAGCAATAAGAGACCTCCCAGCTAAGAAAAGTCCAGGACCAGATGGTTTTACAGCGGAATTTTACAAGGCCTTCAAAGCAGAGCTCACACCAATACTCCTCCAACTCTTCAATGAAATTGAAAGAGAAAGCTCACTACCGAACACATTCTATGAAGCCATCATAACCCTCATCCCAAAACCAGGCAGGGACTCATCAAAGAAAGAGAACTATAGACCCATTTCTTTGATGAACATTGATGCAAAACTTCTCAACAAAATTTTGGCCAATCGACTTCAACAATTCATCCAAAAAATCATACACCACGATCAAACAAGATTCATTTCAGGGATGCAAAGCTGGTTCAATATACGCAAATCAATTAATATTATTCATCACATCAACAGGAGCAAGAATAAGAACCACATGGTTATCTCAATAGATGCAGAAAAAGCATTCGACAAGATCCAACACCCCTTTATGATGAAGGTTTTGGAAAAATTAGGAATCCATGGAACATTCCTCAATACAATAAAGGCTGTATATGACAAACCTACCGCCAGCATTATACTCAATGGTGAAAAACTAAAGCCATTTCCTCTTAACTCAGGAACAAGACAAGGATGCCCACTCTCTCCACTTCTCTTCAATCTAGTATTAGAATGCCTAGCTACAGCAATAAGACAAGATGCAGACATAAAGGGGATCCAAATAGGGAAAGAAGAAATAAAACTCTCCCTATTTGCAGATGTCATGATCTTGTATTTAAAGAATCCCATAGACTCCACTCCCAAATTACTCAAGCTGATTCAAAACTTTGGCAAAGTAGCAGGTTATAAAATCAACCCCCCAAAATCAATGGCTTTTCTGTATGCCAACAATGAGAAAAGTGTGGCTGAAATTAGGAAAGCAACTCCATTTGTAATAGCCTCACAAAAAATAAAATACCTAGGAATTAACTTAACTAAAGAAGTGAAGGACCTCTATGATGAAAACTTTAAAATCTTGAAAAAGGAAATCAACACAGAACTTAAAAAATGGCAAAACCTCCCATGCTCCTGGATTGGAAAGATTAGCATCGTGAAAATGGCAATACTTCCCAAGGCTATCTACAAATTCAACGCAATACCTATCCAAATTCCAACGTCATTCTTCAAGGAAATAGAAGAGGCAATCCAAAAATTCATATGGAACAATAAAAGACCCCGAATAGCATAAACGCTCCTGAATGGAAAGAACACTGCTGGAGGAATATCAATACCAAACTTCAAACTCTACTATAAAGCCATAGTAATCAAAACAGCTGGGTATTGGCATAAGAACAGACCTCAGGACCAATGGAATAGAATTGAAAACCCAGAAATGAGCCCACAGACCTATAGCCATCTAATCTTCCATAAGGGAGCTAAAACAATAGAATGGAAGAAAGACAACCTCTTCAGTAAATGGTGCTGGCAAAATTGGTTAACTACATGTAGAAAACTTAAGCTAGATCCTTATATATCACCCTGCACCAGAATCAACTCCAAATGGATCAAAGACCTTGAACTCAAAGCAGACACTCTGAAAACATTACAGGATGGAATAGGGGAAACCCTGGGTCTCCTTGGCTCAGGCCGAAATTTTCTGAATAGAGACCCGGAAACACAACAAATCAAAGAAAGGTTGGACAAATGGGATTGCATGAAATTGCAGAGCTTCTGCAGGGCAAATGACATAGCTAGCAAGATCAATAGAAAGCCCACGGATTGGGAGAAGATCTTTACTAGCCATACAACGGACAAGGGGCTCATATCTAAAATATACTTGGAACTCAAAAAATTAAACCCCCCAACAACAAATCCTCAAAGAAACAACTGCCCAATAAATAAGTGGGCTAAAGACTTAAAGAGAAACTTCTCTGAAGAAGAAAGAAGGATGGCCAATAGACACATGAAGAAATGTTCAACATCCCTAGCCATAAAAGAAATGCAAATCAAAACAACATTGAGATATCACCTCACTCCAGTTAGAACAGCAAAAATCAAGAACTCTAACAACAACAGATGCTGGAGGGGATGTGGACAGAAACTTCATTGTTGGTGGGAATGTAAACTTGTTCAACCACTTTGGAAAGCAGTATGGAGGTTCCTCAAAAGACTTCACATAGAGCTCCCCTATGACCCAGCAATCCCACTTTTGGGCATTTACCCTAATGTTTACAAACAAGACCACACTAAAGCTACCAGCACAACTATGTTTATTGCAGCATTATTTACCATAGCTAAGATATGGAACCAACCCAGATGCCCCTCAGTAGATGAATGGATCAAGAAAATGTGGTATATATACACAATGGAATTCTATGCCTCCATCAGAAAGAATGACATTGCCCCATTTGTTAGGAAATGGAAAAACTTGGAAAAAATTATATTAAGTGAAGTAAGCCAGGCCCAAAGAAACGTAGGTCCCATGGTTTCCCTTATTTGTAATATCTAGTATATGTATGAGTCAAGCGGAAAAGGTCAGATAATGTGATGTCAGGAAAATGAACCCTTAGATGTGTATTTTAATGTTTTTTTCTTTCATGCATGTGTTTCTAACACATTTATAAGATTATCTCTTTGTTGCTTTGTATGTCCCTCCCCCACAGTATAACCCCTGCTTTCACTATATTTGATGTCAGTATAACTTGTGGAGGAGATGGGGAAAAACCAGTTGTTTAAGGATACAGGTGGTTCTGTTGCAACAATGAGAAGTACAAGTTGTCATGTCCAAAACGAGCTTTACAACATTGGTGTGGGGGGGGGCCGGGTGGGGGGGGTAAGGAGAAGGATTGGGATTAGGGGGGGAGGGGGGAGGCTGGGAAGGGATGTGAAGGGTAAACAAAGGAGGAGGCTGCATTGCTTGGTAAGAAATGTACGCATTATCCTGCCCATTTAACTGTAACTCCTCTGTACAGTATGTTCACAAATAAAATTAAATTAAATTTAAAAAAAAAAAGACTTGTCTGTTTTATAACTCATGAAGCTCTTCTCCCTGTAAGTGGGCTTTCTATTGATCTTGTGAGCTATGACCTTTGCCTTGCAGAAGCTCTGCTGTTTCATGCAATCCCATTTCTCCAACCTTTCTTTGATTTCTTTTGTTTCTGGTTCTCTATTAAGAATATTTTGGCCTATGCAAAAGAGCCCTAGAGTTTCTCCTATTCCTTCATGTAATGTTTTCACGGTGTCTGCTTTTATTTTGAGGTCTCTGATCATTTGGAGTTGATTCTTGTGTAGGATGATATATACGGATCTAGCTTTAGTTTTCTACAGGTGTTTAACCAATTTTGCCAACACCATTTACTCAAAAGGCTGTCTTTCTTCCATTCTAAGTTTTTTAGCTCTCTTGTCAAAAATTAGCTGGCTATAAATCAGTGGGTTTATTTCTGAGTCTTCAGTCCTATTCCATTGGTCCTCAGATCTGTTCTTGTGCCAGTACCAAGCTGTTCATATTACTATGGCTTTTTAGTAGAGTTTTAAATTTGGAACTAATATTGCTCCAGTGCTGTTCTTTCTGCTAAGGATTGACAAACCTGCAGCCAGCATTATACTTACTATTGAAAAGTTAAAGCCATTTCTTATAAATTCAGGAATGAGATAAAAATGTCTTCTCTTTCTACTCCTCTTCAAATTCTCTTTAATCTCAACTCCTAAAACACAAATTTCACAATGAATTTACAAGAAAAAATACAAAAACCAAACATGGCAATGCTTAGATGCAGGACGTTTTACAAAACCCAGAATATAACTCTGCTGTCTAAGGGAGGGGCTCTCTATATTAATTAACAAAGAAACCCAAAAGAGCAGCTAGGTGTACTAGACGTGAGTGTCCCTGACATCTACTCCATGGACAAGGAACATGGAAGGGGTTCCTGAACCTGCTGGAGAGTGCATGGAGGAAAGTTTCGTTGTCAGCCTGAGTACAAAAGTTAGCTTCACCCTGCCTGGGCCTGTCTTTCTTGTTTTCTCCCCACAGTGGAGAAGAATTGTCCCCTGCTCTATGGAGAATAAATACTGTACAAGCCGATCTGAATGTGGCTTCTGTTTAGTCTTCACTCTTTCCTAGGTGGGCAGTCACCGCCCCACGGTGCGTGTGTGCTCCCAGGGGCTGATCCTCAGAGCCCATGCCCAAGGGGCAGGTGGGTGCTACATGTGAGTCAGTGGCACTGTGTCATTCATGCAGCAGCTGCCGGGTAGCTGCTCTAGCCCAACAGCAGTTACACCCTGATATTCTCCCACAGTCCCAGGAGAGGTGCCCACAAGGGCCTGAGTTGGGAAAGCTGACACTAGGGTCCTACTTCACCAAAGGGACCAGCATGCAAGATGAAGTGGCTTACACCTAAATTACTAATTATATTATGGAGCAGTTTTAAACAAAGTGATACACATTACTGTATGATATATAATGCTATATTCTTGAGTCTGTAGTCTCCAAAATCATTGGACTTCATAATAGCAAGAATGGATTTTATTGTTTGTATTTACAAGTCCACTATGGCAATCTGAAATAAAAGTACAACAAAACTCTTATCCAAAAACCACATTATTAAATCTCAGAATTAAAAAAAAAGTATGTAAGTAGTGCAAATGAAATTACACTAGAATAGTAAATTACACACAAAATATATTACATTAGTTACACTCAAAAGTAAAATAAGTAATTACAAAAAGAATTCCTACTGGATAAAAAATATTACAGTGGTTTAACAGGTTGAAGTGATATAAGTTATATACTTTGTTTTAATAAAACTTATTTATATCTCCAAGTTCTGTTTATCTCAGAGAAGGAAAATGATAGGAAGTAGAAATTATATGTGGCACCTCTTGCTTCCAGTACCATGAAGGGGACTGGCACTTCATAATGGGAGTCCTGGGGTGACACCCACACCCAGCCCATGTAGACCTATCAGAGGTCCGTGTGGTGACACTGAAGGGGTCGAGGACAGGACATTGCTGCTGCAAAAGGGGCAGCACTTGTTGTGGTGGGCTTCAGACAACAAAGCTCCAGAGTGACCAAACCAATCTACCCAGCCTCAGGTGCCAAAGCCAGGAGGGAAGGCAGAGGAGACCCCAAACCCTACCTTCAATCTGTGCAGCCTACACTGCCAAGGCCAGACCCATTGCACTGATTTGGAGCCCAACATGGGTAGGAGGTGTGCCCATTGCCTCCAAATGGAGCATCCTCAGAATGGCACCCAGAGCTGGACCCATGTCTACCAGAAGGATGACAAAGTAAAGCCAAAGGAGCTTTGGGCCCCTGGTGCTGCAGCTGGTGCATTGCAAGTCCAGGCTCCTTTGGCACTGATGGGTATATGTAGGGATGGCCCTGTACCTGAGTCCACAGAGATAAGCAAATGGAGGTCCACGGGGATGCTGAAGGGGCTCCAGGTTGCTGAGCTGCTGCAGCTGTCACAAGCCCACTTGCAGAGGGGACAGCACATGGCTCTAATCCACAGACCACCTTAAAGACAGATGAGGTGAACCAAGGCTGGGCTGCCTGGCCCCAAGGGGGTGGACTACATGCCTAGTCTTCCTTCTCCCATGGGCTGCGCTCTGTAGATACATGGTGTCCCCCCAACCCCACACCCATGGGGGCAGGCAGTGATCCTAGAACGGTGTCTCTCTGGGATTACACTTGCACCCAGGACCACTGCAAACCAGTACCAGCCGAGCTGGAGGAGGAGAGGGCAGCAGTGGACTCAATTCTAGCTCCATGGATGCCAGCTCCTGGGTGAAATGGAACAACTGAGACTGGGATGAGAGGTCGGTAGGGTGAGCAATGCTAATCTGGCAATGCTAGGGAGCATGCACACACATCTCCTCACTGCACATCTGTCACATGGGAGGGGCCCCCACTTCTCAATGGCTGACCTGAGGAGGCAGTCACACCCACAGGGACTACAGAAATGGTGGTTAACTTGGTGATTTGGAACGGGCTCTAGGGCACAGCTTTGCTGCAGCACTGAACAACTGGCAAAGAAAGGAAAAAATATCCATTAAAACTTTGTTTTTTTTGGTTGGCCGTGGGGCTGCACTAAAACTTTTCACCAATGATGACCTATTATATTTTAAAAACAGCTTTACTTTCCTCTTGTCCTATATTTTTGCATGGGGCCCTTTGTGTTAACCAGAAATCTCCAGGATTTCTTCATGCACAGTAATACAAATTAAAATAGCTTCTATTCTTTCTTTAATTAAGGGAAGTTGCATTTAGTTCTTTCCCATGTTAGATTCATGAAAAAGAAATCCTGAAGAATATCTATAAAGCACCAAACTCTGGATTTCTTCTGAACTCCTCTCTGAAGAAAGAGAATACAATGACCAAGAAATAGGTATCACCCATATTGTCACTCTGCTAGCTCTCTCTCTGATTAGAAAATAATCCTGCCAGGCACATGCAGATCACATGCAAAATGTTTTCCAAAAATTCTTGTTGTTATATTGCATTTATCTTCCTCCTCCTGTCTACCCTCTTGTGGCTCTTCCCCCGGGTCCTGTTTCCTTCTTCCTTCTCTCCTCTCCTCTACATTTTCCCTGTCCCCTCCTCTTCTCTCTCCTGCTATGCACTTCCTTTGCTCTTACTCCTTCCTCCTCCTTTCCTTTCCTATTTCTCCTACACTTTCACTTTCTTCTACTTCTTCTTTATGGTCCTGTGGGTTGGACTCACGCTAAGCAGTTGCTCTGCTGCTCCCTATATTCCTCCAGTCTGGACTTCACTTCAATTACACTCTTTTTCTGATTTGTTTTTAAAAAGCAAACCCAGCAAAGACTTTTGATTCAGGATTTAATTCATTGTACATATTCTACACCACAAATATGTGCTACTTCATACAGTGAGGCTAATAGGTTTGATTATGGCTTCAGATAAACTCATCAGAAACAATGTGTTTGAAGGCAATCTAATGTGATCCTCTGTTGCTACCAAATTAATGAACTGGTTACTTTGTATCTTGCACAAGTACTTCCATATTGCTCCCAGTTTAGTGAACTGTCACTTTGTGGTAGCACCACAGTAACACTAACGCAAGGATTGTTGGGGATCAGAAGATTAAGTCCAGACAGGAAAATCCATAAGATATGTATCTCAAATTAATTACTAAAAAGCCATCAGAAGACCTGTGGCTACGTGGTTTAGTGCCTTCCTTGCACATAATAAGCTGATGACAGGACCCAGACCTGAGTTGAAGACCTGTGGTAGGTACACACACACACACACACACACACACACACACACACACACACACAGAATTTCCCTGCTAGAGGAAGTAAAATATCTCTTTTCCCAATAACATGCTTGAGTTTCTAGACTATGGGTTTGGATATTTTTGAAAGTTGCATTATTAACTTACCTAATTTTAACAAATGACATCCTGTTTACTATTATTTAATCCTGGTTGGAAAATATTTTAAGACATATTTTCATGTAGAAAATTGAGTTTGTTCCCCAAAATCGTGACTGTCTTGGTTTATAAGAAAGAAAGACTTGTGCCTTTACTTCATTAGTTCATAAATTAGAAAAGTAACCCTAACTCTAGAACCAATTGCCTTTGGATTCTAAAGGCCACACAAATACATAAGTTTTTATTCATCCTATCTTTGATTCAGGTCATCTTTCTTAAAGTAATTCATAGTTTTACTCAATATCTTGCCATTTTTCTAACCCGAACCCTAACTGGGACATTCAGGATAACCTCACACTAATCATACCCTAATCCTAACATTATTAGAAGTTTCCTACTTCACATACATCCAAATTCTAACTTGACTTGTTATTCAAAGATTTACTTTCAGTTTGACCCTAAATTTTCCATTTCCCTAATACTAATACTAACCCCAGCTGGAACTGAAACCTAACTTTCACCATAATGATAGTACAATGCTAATGTTTAAGAAAAAGACTCTAGTTTTTATTCATTCTAATGCATACTCCAGTTTTCCCTCTGGAAATGAGTTCCAGTTTGCCCTTATTCCCAAAAATTTCCTGATTCTACTTCTGAAGTGATCTTGTTCCCTAATATGATCCATTATATTACTTTTCCTCACATTTTCTTATCAGAAAAGACACTGTAGTTTCCATTGATTTTACCTTTTCCTGAACCACTGTTCCCTAAAACAGTTTCAGATTTACTTACCATCTTGTCCATTACTTAATGCTAATTCTCAACCTAAACTTGGCTGGAAAACTCCCATTAATCATTACAAGAATTATCACTGAGAAATAAATTTAATGATAATGCTCTAGTTACTATTCAGTGTCACATTTTTGCTTCTACTTGTTAGTGAAAACTGAATTTTCTTTTTTTGGTAGGTCATCGGGTTTGTACTCTGGGCTTTGGCGCTATCCCTCAGCTCTTCAGCTTAAGGCAAGCACTCTACCCCTTGAGTCACAGCACCACTTCCGGTTTTCTAGTGGTTTATTGAAGATAAGAATCTCATGGATTTTCCTTGCCAGGTCTGGCTTTAAACTGTGATCCTCAGATCTCAGCCTCTTGAGTAGATAGTATTACAGGCGAGAGCCACTGGTGCCTGGATTGGAAACTGAATTTTATAGTAAAAACTTTCCTATTCATAACACTAATCATAATCAGAACAAAATACTGACCTTAATCTTAGTAAAATTATATGTCAATACTAACATTAACACAGGTAAACTAATTTTCACTCATCCTAACTTCATTCAAATAAACCTTCCAAACATAAGCTTCAATTTTTTCCCAATATCTTAGTCATTTTCTAACGCTAAACTTAATCTTTCTTAACTGGAACATTGAGAATAACCATACGACTAATTGTAAGTAGATTCTAATATTAATAGCAATACTCTAGTTCACATTCATTCTAATTCTTACCATGCTTATTCTAAAATTTACCTACAATTTGAGCATCATTTTTTTCTCCTACACTCTAACCCTAACCATGTCTAGAATCCTAATGATAACTTTGACACTAATGGTATCCCAATTCTAAAATTTATGTAAAATGCTTGCTGTGTCATCCTAGCTGAAATTCCACTTGTAATTCTTCACATAATTTGCAGGTTTTCCTAAACCCTACAGATTTTCTCACTCTTAACTCTGAATCTATCTTGTTCCATAACAGGAATCATTATACCGATTGATCTCAAATCTTGATATTATGAAATACACTGTACTTCCATTATCCCTGCTTTTCCTGAATTCCTAGAACTTAAAATAAGTTCAGATTTACTTAACATTTAAACCATTCCTAATCCTAAACCTACAGATAATTGAATCATAATGTTAATAGCAAGCCTCTATTTCACATTTATCCTAACTCTTGCTAGGCATGTAGGCCTAAATTTTATTTGCACTTTGAAACTAAAAATTTTAAAGTGTTTATCTATTTCTTGTCAGATGTTGTTTTACTTTATTTTTTAAAATTTTATTTTATTGTAAAGAGGCTTACTGAGGGATTACAGTTACATGTGTAAGGTAATGAGTCCATTTCTTGTTGAACATTGTTGCCTTGTTCTTTGTTGGTCTCCCACTATAACTCCTCCCTCCCCTTGGTGTAAATTTCATTTTCAATATAGTGTGCTGTGAGTATCATTGTTGCAATAGGTCATCTTGTGTTGAACCTAAATTTTCTTTTCTCTAACCCTAATTCTAATTCTGTCTGTGATCCTAAACCTAACCATAATAGTAATTATATTATATATATTATATATATTTTATAGTAATTCAGAAATTAACAAAATATTGAAGTTTTTATTCATCGTTAATCCACTGCACATCTTGAATTAAGTTGCAGTTCACCTTAAATCTTCCAAATTAGCTTATATGTGCATATATGAAGATGTAATTTGATGTGAAAAACAGAAGATCTTTAGAGGAAGGAATAATGAAAAGGAAATACAGGGAGTACAATCAAATGCATTAAATATATTTTGGAAAGAGCATAAAGAAACTGCCTCTTCTAACAATTAATAACCATTAACAAAATAACTAAAAATTAATAAGTAAATAACATACTGCCTTCTAGTGTTAAGAGAGCCATGATATGCCTTGTGAATAAAATAATTGTGTTAGATAAACTTTGTTCATGCATAATTTAATTTATTATTAGCCAATTATTTAATTTAATCAATGAAAATATATCAAAAAGATTCCATGATAAAAATGTAAATGAGTTACTTAGCAATTGTTTGAGAAAAAATAGTCATGACTTTTAAGAAACTAAATGTCTCTTTCCCGACAAAGCACTGCTTTCAGTTTACAAATCTAGTATTTCTAAGTTTAGAGATAATAATTGGCATTGAAAAACAACTAACTGTACATCTTATTTCTTGAATGAGTGATGTTTTAAATATTAACTTTTATTCAAATGAATACTTAGGTCTACTTTTTCAAAATAAATGCAATTTTATCTCCTTTCAGTACAAGTACTTTCCCTGCAATTAAATGTATTAGTATATACAGGTATTTATATGCTAAATCTTCTATGTTTGTTATGTAGATCTATATATTCAGAATGATATGGTTTTTCTATTCACAAATGTCTAACATGTGGGATTTTTTGCTTCATTAATATAAATTATCTCAGGTTGTTGTGAAGGCTCCAGTAAGCAGTGTGGTCAAAAACATGTCTTGAATTCTAAATATTAAATCTAATCATTTTTAGCCTTTGATTATATCATTCATTTTCTCTTCAGAGCAATTAAACTAAAATAAATACTACTTTTTAAACATTTCACTCATATTGAAAATAATATTAACATAGTTCACACAGAGACTAATTATTTCAAACTCACCATATTTACTGATCATAGTGTGAAGAATATAGAGAGTAGAAGGTCCTTATACTCAATAATATTTGTGGTTAAATTAAATCAAATCATATATCTGGATTTCTAATTTAGAGGTTAATCATATGGAAACAGGAACATACTAAGAAAAATGATTACTTTGGGACCATTTTCTTCTTAAAATTATGCAGCAAAAATATCTCTAAGAAATATATTTTTAATAAAATATTTCAGCCCTTAGTTAAAGTGCATTATGCTTTCATATAAAGTTTATCTCAAAATAGAAATTCTGCAACTAATCTAATGTATGTTTTCATGAAGAAAATGCTATGACTTCTAATCTTGTTATGTGATTTTAATTATATTTTTGTTGTGACATGATTCCTATTTACAGTTAATACTAACTTCATACAAATCATGCCCATGCACACTAACTTACATAAGATAATATTCAAACAAAATTATCTTTCTTCCTATCTCCCACAGGGAAGGATGAGGTGTTGAAGTATATTAAATGAAAGCACTCTAAAAGAGATTCTTTATGAAATGGAAATTTGTAACCTGAGGATGGGATCATGAGCAATTTCTACTTGGCTGAACAGGAATTCTCATTTCTACAGCACTTTCTAACCTTTTAATCACACAGAGAATTCCACAAAATTTGAAGTTCATATGAAGGGATTACATTCCTAAAAGATGTGCCAACCCTGCTCAAAAGTTCGGTCTCATCACTAGTTCTTTGTGTTTGCTGGCTGATCTATTTCTCTATCATATGTTTCATATTATTAAGCATATTAGTAAGTCAGCTGTGAGTACATAGCAGGAGACTCCTGAAATCACTGCTATTGCTGGGTAATATTCAGGAGAGAGGAAAAAGATTATATTACTCTGCAATTCCTCCCTTTGGCCTTCAATAAACGAATCAATTGTCAAAACAATCATGTAAGATGTTAGTTTACTTTTCTCTTTTTAAGTAGGATTAAGCAAGTGTTTTTCAAAGTAAAAAGTGATGACAGTAGTATCAGAACTTTGATATGAGCACCTTCTCCCTAACAAGTAATGCTCTATGGGCTGTAAATATAGAATTCACACTTAAATTCTCTCTCCTTAAAAGCATTCACACAGACACAGAAACAAACAGACAGACACACAGACACAGACACAGACACAGACACACACACACACACACACACACACACACACACACACACACACACACACAGCTGCCACCCAGGCACATAAGAGAACAGTTCAATTCCTTGGTAATGATAATTGATTGATGTTTGCTCCATTGGTTTTTCATTTTTTCAGCACCTTGCCTGGACCTGCATCTTACTCTGAAATCAAGTCCCCTGCTTTTAGTATACTCTGTTTATGTATTCATAGTATGTACCTGGCTGCTTCAGGCCAATTAATAATACCCTGAATAGAGTATCCTCAAACTTGACATTCAAGTCAAACTCCATGAATTCATACTATTATTCTGAAATACTAAAATTTATTGGATCTAGAAGCCAAAAAAACCCCACCTTGTTATATTAATATGAATTGACATCATGAAATTAGAATACTATTGATCAGGAACTGAGGTAAGAGGACAAGCGTATGTGGGAAAATGTGGAATACTGGATGTGTGTTAAAGATATAAAATCATCGTCTGTTGGATCATTTTTATTGTAAACTTAGCCTATATTGAAAGCTCAATTTACATATACAGTTTTCCAGCTATTTGTTTACCCATCACTTCTGATCACAAATCCTCTTATAAATTTTTATAGTATCTTTGAATAAATCACATAGTTTGCATGTCCTTATCATCTTAAGGAAAAACAGTCTGCTTCTACATCTTTCATCTATGTGACGTACCTTTATTTTTGGTTTCTCTGTTTGCTGAATAAATGTATTCATGGAAACAGGATATTGACAACAAATCTGGGTTTAATTTTCATTTTCTAAATTTGAAATATAATATAAACTTTGTTGTGACTACTCATTTTCTAAAACTGAGTGATATTCATGAACACTAATATTTTGGTGCCTTTAAGTAAATTGAGACTTGATGTGGTATGGTAGTTCTAGTGTCTAATTGACTTAACCATTAGATTATTAATGTATAAACAGTGCATTGCACTTTTTAATTTTAAATATAATATAGTCCAAAAGGATTTACTTTAAAGTGATAAGGGGGGGCAGTTGTCTTCATGTTCCATAGTTTATATTTATTTCAGTAAAAGTACTAATAATACATGATGTATGCTGGAGCAATATAAAAGATGAGAACATATTTCTAAAGAGAATGGGTTTATTGATTAAAACAGAAACTTTGAAATAGTCATGTATCTTGGTTGAAACTGCATAAATTTCACATAAATGTAGCTCCACATGAGAATCAGGGATAAATTCACATTAATATTACTGAGATTTACATCACAATATAAGCAATATAGGTATTTTAAGGAATTGGTCATTCAAAGCACTAGATACCTACTGGATGAGGAATGGAATTTAAAATAGCAGAGGAAAACAATTCAACATGCAGATATTATGATTTTATAATACTAATATGAAAGAAATGGAGCTTTTGCCTTTCTGAAGAAGAAAGTTTAGCCAGTAATTTCAATGTAAGACTTTAGTTGTAATGAGTCTAAAGTCTTTTTCTCCAAGATATTCAAGAGTACTATGCTCATCTTCTGAAGAGTAAGTAATTATTTTAATTAACTTTGCTTAATATTAATTTACTTGTAGCAAATAGGTTAAAATGTCTCCTCTCTTTCTTTCAATGTAATAACATACATTTCATATTATTAATGTCTCTTCATACAAGCCTGAAATCACTATTTCAAACTAACACAAACAAAAACCTCAAAAATAACCTGATACAACCATCACAAATCCTAAATTATGTGAAAAAAAATCAACAATATATAAAATATATCTGAGGAATTGGAAAAACAATGGCAAAATAACAACATAAAATTCCCCTAGCTCTCTAATGAAACAGAGAATTAGAGTCCTAGCAGGTACTCCACTTCTAAAAAGTCACACCCAGTCAGTTATAACTATTTATAGATATACAATTCAAAAGAAGAGTTTATACTGTCTTCACAAGAAAACAGAAATATATGAAAAGGTGTCCAGCCAGGCAGGTGACTGCTGTGACTATGTTGGCCAACATATTTAAAGGCACAGCTGCAGTGTGGAAATAAAAATTCCACATGGGAAACAAAAGCAGGAACAGAAGTGTACATCGGAGACAGCCACAGCCATACTCAGAGACAATTCAAGATACCATTGAGCAGCCCAAACTGTCACTGGAACCGCTAGTATTAACATCACTACATCTCACCACAATAGATTTCTACTCCTACACTTAATGGTCTAGACAAAAACCTAATTCCACAAAAACAAATCACAACAGAAGATCCAACCAACAAATGGCAAATCAACGAAGAACATAAAGAGTCACCTATTAAGATTATATAGCCCCCAAAAGAAATCCTCCAAGTGAACAGAGCAAATCAGAAAAATACAAGAAAAGTGATGTCAAGGTAGTATAATTCACACAGTAAATAACCAGGCATTAGAACAGACAATTAGGGACCTAGAAGATAGTTTTCAAAATACATTACATTTACGGCTTTAAATGTGATTAATGGAAAGATACAAAACCTCTACAAGGAAATTTATTGAACAAGATGCGAACAACCAAAGATTAGCAAAATAACTCATGGAGACTACAAACAGAAAAATAAATTCTGAAAAGGCAAGGGAGTCCAAGGAAAAAATGGATGCCTAGTTAAAAGATATGAGAGAAGACACAGCTAAATAAACAACCCTACCAACCCACCCACCCATAGAAAATATGTAAAGAAAGTCAATACAAGACCTAAAACAAAGCTTTATAAAGAGATAGAAGCCCTAAAAATGACCAATTATAAAACAGGGAAATCAAAAACAAAGTATAAAGTCTTCACAGCAAATAGATGACATAGAAGACAATCTCAGGGGTCAAAGACCAAGTAGGTCTAATAGGAAAGAGGAAATAATCATTTAGAACAAATCCAAGAAATAAGAAATGATCTTGCCACAACTTCACGACTCAGTTAGAAGATCAAATTTGGGGGAGATTGGTCTCAAGAAGGAAAAGAGCAGGAAACTAAATGGATGGGAAACATATTACAGAATTCTAGCAGAGAACATTCCAAATATCCAAAGAGATAGGCACAGTCAGAGAAGAGAAGCCTTAAGAACAAACACAGAATTCTAGAAGAGAACAACCCACCACCACATTATAATCCATTAGAGGACCATTAATGATCAAGGAAACGATTCTTAAAGCTGCCATAGAGAAAAGATTGATTATTTATAAAGTATAAACAGTCAGAATAAACCAAATTTCTTAGTTGAAATGATAAAATGAAGAGCCTGGCATGATATATAACAAACATTAAAGGCAAACAACTACCAACAGTGAATATGGTCCCAAGCCAAACTCTCCACCACATCAGCAGGATAGAAGTTAATCAAATATATCCTACAGGGAGAAGATCAAGAAGAACATGAACTGGTTATATAAGATCAGAAGTAGGTAAATATATTAAGAGTAGATGAGGCACAGCTGCTAAGAGCTCCTAAGAGAATTCACTCAAATAGATAAAATTAGAGAAAAAATGAGACATCATAACATAAATTAGCAAAATTGTGAATGTTATAAGAGAGTACTTTGAAAACCATATACCAATCACCTGGAGAATCCTGGAGTAATTGATGCTTTCCTATACTCGAACTGAACCAAGTAGTGATACATAAGAAGTAATGAAAATGAAATGTCAATAAACAATTTCTCATAACAGAAAAATCTAGGACTCAATAGATTTACCATGAAATTAAGGCCTGCAAAGAACTTACAATACTCAGGTCTAACTCTTCAATGGAATAGAAAGGGAAATGGAATTATCAAACATAATCTATGAAGCTAGAATTAGACTCTTCCTCAAATCAGCTAGGGACTCATCAAAGAAAGAGAACTATGAACCCAGCTCTTTGATAAGCATTGATGCATAACTTCTCAATACAATTCTCACCAACCAACTTCAACAATTAACAAAAAAAAATGCTATGATCAAACAGTATTCATCCTAGGATACAGCTGGATTCAATATACTTGTCAATAAACATAACACACACCATCAGCATAAGCAAGGACAAGAACCACATAATTGTTTATATGGATGTAGAAATAGCTTTTAACAAACTCCAATACCCCTTTATGATTGAAAGATCTGAGAAGCTAGGAACTCATGGAACTTTCCTCAATATAATACAGAGTATGTATACGACAAAGAGAAAATAAGCATGTACCTAACGATGGAGGCATGAAGACATTAAAATCATGAATGAGAAAAGGATGTCCACTCTTTCTACTACTCTTCAATATAGTAGTGGACTTTCTAGCAAGGACAATAGGTAAGAGAAAAATATAAAAGGGATCCAAATATGAAAGGAGTAAAACTATCCCCTTTCACAGATGAAATGATACTTTATATAAAGGACCCTATAGCTTCCCCCCCAAAAAAAGTTAGTAAAAGTGATGCTAATCTTCAGCAATGTAGCAGGGTATAAAACCTACAAGAATCAATAGTTTTCCTGTGTTACCAACAATGGGAAGATCCAGGCTGAAACCCAAAAAACAACCTCATATATATTAGCCTCAAAATCAAATCAAATCTAAGCAAAACAAAACAACAATAAAACTAGGAATTAATTAATTTAACAAAAAAGTAAAGGACCTCTATTGTGAAAACTTTACAGGCCTAAAAGCGAAATTGAAGGAGATTCAAGGAAATGGAAAGTCTTTCCATGCTTCTGGTTGGAAGAAATAACATTGTGAAAACTGCAATACTGCCCCCAAACAATTGGCAATGCAATACCCATCAACATCCCTACAATATTCTTCAATGTAATAAAGAAAGGAATCCAAATTTATTATTGAATTACAAAATTACAGTTGAAAGGAAGACTTAGAAATGAACTCATAGGCCTATAGTCATCTTACACACACACACACACACACACACACACACACACACACACACACACACACTGGAATTCTATTCACCCATCAGAAAGGATGACTGTTCACCAGTCTTAAGGAAGATCAAAGGCTTGGGAACATTATACTAAGAGAAAGGAATGCACACTCGAGCAATATAGGTTTCATATATTCATTCATTCATGGTAGCTAGAAGGTACCTACAAATCTACAAGAGAGATTCTTCCTCCAGTTTGAATTGCCATTATCAAGAAAACTGACAATAGCAAATGCTAAGGTGGATGTAGCCAAATGGGAACTCTATTACACTGTTGGTGGGAAATTAAATTTGTTCAATCATTCCGAAGTGCAGTACGTACTTTATGTGAAAGACTAAACAGATCTCCCTTATGACCCAGTAATTCCTGTCATGGACAGTAATCCAATAAATAACAAACAAGCTCACATTAAAGCTACCAGTATAACAATGTTCAGGGCCCAGGTCCCGAGGTCAAGGACTGGAAAAAATGTTACCACTGCTTGTATTTGTTTCCCCAAATATGAACCTTTTGACATAAGATACAAAATCTTTCTATTTGCAACAGCTAGAATATGACTTACCTGTAGTGGATAATAAAATGTCTTCTTTGTTGAATGTTAGGAAAAGCTGTAGGCAGTCCAAGAAAAGGGAGACTTTTGTTGTTGGTGGTGGTGGTCGAGGGGCTTGAAGTCTGGGCTTGGGCACTGTCCCTGAGCTCTTCAACTCAAGGTGAATGCTCTACCTTTTGAACCACATTGCCACTTCTGGTTTTCTGGTGGTTAAATGGAGATGAGTCTCAGGGACTTTCCTGCCCAAGTTGGCTTTGAACAGCAGTCCTCAGATCTTAGCTTCCTGAGTAGCTAAGATTACAGCTGTGAGCCACTGTCACCAGGCTAAAAATGGGGGATTTTTTATGAAAGAAAATCCACCTCTTCACCTGTGTCTAAACCTCATATATTACTATTATAACACTTCATCCTCAACTCATTTGATCTGACATTTGTAAATTTTCTCTTTTCCTTCATGTGGGAATACTGCAGTCAATGTCAACTCAACTGTGGGACTGGATCAATTGTATGGTAATCGCTAGCACCTAAATCAAAAACATTTACATCAAAACAAATGAAACCCTCATTTCGAATAATTGTTTTCTCTTTTTATTACAAATCTGTGCTTGATTACTTTTTAATGTGATATTGGACCTCCTAACAGAGTGATGAGTTTTTCTTTCTCTTGAGCAATTGTCCTTCTTCCACTTGGGTCAAATATTTAAATTTCAAAAATTTCAATTGATAATTCATTAAGGTGACCTCTAAGAAAATGTGCATTTCTGGAATTGGTCTTCTGTGTTGTTCTCGCGTGCACAGGCTTTCTATGATTTATTTGTTTTATAAGGAATTCTATTTTCCAATCTTTGTGTGACCAATTTTAGTCCCTCTGATCAGTCTTTCCTACCCTCTCTCAGGAGTCTTTTATTTCAGTCTGCCTCATAAAAAATATATTAGTTATCAGCTAAATGACTCCCAGCTTCAGTATTTTGCCTGACTTCATGTAGGCTGTGATAGGAGCCTTGACTGGCCTTGCTTACCGGAGATTTTTACTTGTTTGTTTTGTTTTGTTTTTAGAGGTCTAGGATTACTAGTCAATGTATTAGCTTCTCTGGGCCACAGTGATCACCTGGACTAGAGTCAATGGGTTTTTGTCCTAATGATAAAAAAAAAAAAAACAGCTGACTAAATTCCTGTTTTAATTATCTCAAAATGAGGCAATCTGGCATCCTTGCAAAGCCATCAATAATATTCTGCTACCACTTACAGAAATGGTCTATCAAGATGGCTTTTCAAGGTTGACTGTAAAAAATGTTTATTTCGGGGGTTGGGAAGGTGGCTCAGTGGTAAGAGCGCTTGCTTTGCATGCCTGAGGCCCTGGGTTCGATTCCCAGCACCACCTAAGAAAAAAAAGCCAGAAGTGGCACTGTGGCTGAAGTGGTAGAGCACTAGCCTTGAGCTGAAGAGCTGAGGGACAGCGCTCAGGCCCAGAGTTCAGACCCCACGACTGGACCCCCCAAAAAAAAAAGTTTATTTCTGTGTGGGAGGACCATATAAAAAACAAAAAATATCACATCGTACATTATAAATACTTTAGAAACAACAGTAAGAAAAAAAACCACTTGTGTCCCTATCTTGGGGTTCATTAAGCTTAACATCACCTTATCTATTCACATGCACATAGCTTTTGACCTTTTCTGCTTATCCACGACATATATTAATTATTGACAATAAGGGATACCACGTGACTGATGTTTCTTTGGACTTGGATTATTTTAGTTAATATAATTTTTCCTAGTCTTTCCATTCCGTAACAAATTGGGTGATGTCATTCTTTCCGATGGACAATAGAATTCCCATACACACACACACACACACACACACACATACACACACACACACACAAACTCACAACGTTTTCTTGATCCATTCATCTACTGAGGGGCATACTGGTTGGTTCCATATCTTAGCTATGGGAAATAATGCTGCAATAAACATAATTGTATTGGTAATTTTAATATGGTCTTGTTGCTGACTATTTAGGTGAATACCCAAAAGTGGGATTGCTTGGTCATTTGTGAGCTCTATGAGGAATCTTTTAAGGAACCTCCATACTGCTTTCCAAGTGGTTGAACAAGTTTACACTCCCACCAAAAAGGAAGTAGGGTTCCCTTCTTGCCACATCCCCTCCAGCATCTGTTATTGTAAAAATGTGGAGCGCTTCACAAATTTGCGTGTCACACTTGTACAGGGACCATGCTAATCTTCTCTGTATTGTTCCAATTTTAGTGTATGTGCTGTTGAATTGAGCACAGAACATTTTTTATACATAAAGTGGAATTGATTTTCTTAAACTAGACAATTCAACAAAAAGTAAGTTCAAAAGATTTGTCGTGAAATTTTAGAACCATTTATTTCTTACATAAGCACACATTTAAGACTAAATTCAAGATATGTTAAAACAAAATAATTCCAGGTATTTGTTGTTCAACAGATGTGTAGGAGGAGAAATTCAATTATTCTATACAAGGCACCTATCATAATGAACACTGCAGCAAATGTTAAGTTCTTTTTTAAGTTTTAATGTTTTAAATATGTTTAATTTTGGGAATTTGCTTATATGCCAAAATTAAGATTGTTTGGTAGGTCATATAACTTTTCTATAAAGTATTTAAGATTTATGGTAGCAGACATATACAACTAAGTATGTAGATTTCAGAGTTTATAGAAACTTTACTAATGAGAAGTTGCAAAGTCTTTGTATGAAGAAACAGTGAAGAGTTAAGACTTTGTTAACTACACAGTTTCTGTAAAAACTTTAGGGCTTCCTTACTTTATATGTTAGCGAGGAACAAAAATGATTATATAAACTATATACAGATGATGAGATGAGACATAAATAGTAATCTTAGAGGGTAAATTTAAAGACTACTCATAGCCTATAAAACTCTTGTTGAACATCATAATCTTAGCCAGTTTTAAATGTACAGGAATATGAGAAAATAGTAAAATCTAATATGTAGTACACTTCAAATACTGGAAACAATGGTATTTGGTTTTTATTTTATTAATCATTAATATTTAATTATTGGTTTTCTTTATTTGCAGCATTGTTTTCCTTGTTGTAATATAATACAACTTTTTATAAGTCATCATTACGAGGTACTTTGAGATTGTTACTGGGATGGCCACACCATTTTTATAGGTGCATGTGAATTTACAAAGAGCAAAATTAAGAACAAAATATTGACTAAAATATTCTCAAGTAGAGTTTGAATCAGGAGTGTTGATAAATGTCTACACATAAATCTTAGCCCTAGGCTGAAACAGTGGTTTTACACAATTGAGGCCACAAAATTGAGAGACGGTTTTGTGTTTAGTGTTTTGGTTTTGTTTCTGTTGGTTGTGGGGCTTGAACTCTGGGTCCTGTGTACTGCTCCTCAGCTCTTCATCTCAAGGCTATTGCTACCACTTGAGCCACAGCACCACTTCCATCATTTTCTGCTTATGTGGTGCTGAGGAATGTGGTGTTGATGGGTTATCATACATCAAATACCTTCAAATGTACATGTAGAGTCTAAAGATAGCAGTATGAATATTCTCATACAGCTCTTGTTTATCTGTTATGCACTTTCAGTATTATGATATTTCTCTTTCATTCTCTATTTCCTCTCTTTCTCTTTCATGCTCCATGTCTGCTACTTAGAATTTCTGCTGAGCTACTATTGTCCTTCAGGAACCACTGGGATTTTGGGAACATGATAGGGATGATCAGTTACCCTTGCATTCTTTAAGAGTTGTAAGAGTGACGTGATATTATTCTTTGCCATTGTAAATGGCAAAACAACAGATCTAGGAATTCCTTTTCACTTTTAGTACTATTACAAATTTTCCTCATAGGAATCATTGGGATGGATAAAATACTTTTAACCTGCGTCCTAAAAGATCTTTTCCTTTTACAAGCAACCTTTTTCTTTTAATATCAGTAAGTAACAAAAACAAAGCTATCCTATGGAAAGTAGGCTGAAGTTGTTCACAGGGATGAAAAACAAGGAAGTGGGGGAAGTGAGCACAGATCCTCAGAGCAGTTTATCATGTACACTTTGTGAGAATGACAATGTGCTGGGAAGTCTAGATTAAATCACTGAACACCTGATATATATAAATATATGCACATATATATTTATTTATATATGAATATATGTGTGTATATGCCCTTATATATGTACACATGTATATTGCTCTACATACAAATACACACATATATATATATACACATGTATACATGCACACATGGAGAAAGATGCATAGATACAGCCAACACAAGTTTCACTACTTGTTGAATATGCCCTAGACGGAATGCTTGGAACCAAATATGTTGAAGATATATTTGTCTCTAAGGCTTATTTTAGCACTTCTCTTATCTCTTATAACTGGTAGGTTTTGACAGATTCGACTTGCAAATACAGTACAAGTGATAGCAAATCACCCAGAAATCTCAGTAAGTATAGGTCATATGGTGTCTCCTTGCTCCCCATAGAATGTTTGCTCTTGTAGACACTCTCAACAACCAAAAAAGCAGGAGAATACCCTGGTAAAGAATAAAGTTATACGGCATCTTTCCTTGAGCTCTTTTCCAACAGCCAGCATCAATTCCTAAGTAATGAGTGAGTCCACAGAAGACTGGAGCTCAGGTCAACATTTAACCAACCCATGTGATAAGTCTAAAGTGAGAATTGCTGTCTGAGGTCTTGCATTTCCTGGCCACGAAAATAAGAAAAAGTATTTGTAATGTATTAAAATTTGAGAATAATTTGTAACCTGTCAATAAATGTGTAGAATACAATTGTACCAACGGACAAAAGATGCATTTCATTTGTGTGCTTTTGGACTTGGTGAGTGATTTTAGGTGTGTCTACACAAGTAGAATCAACATAATTCAAGCCAGCATTTCTTCATTTAAGATACAAGGAAAAAGTACAGGTTGACCCATTGTAGCAATGAGATGTACAAGACACTCTATCTGGGGGTACTAAGACCACATGATGGGTTTTTCTACATCCCCCATTCTTCCACCAACCTTACTCCCCTCTCCTCTTCACTCTTCTAAGGGTTAAAATATTTAATTCATATACTAATCCACCTCATCCCCAAAATTGATTTAAAGGTTTTCTGCTCTTGTTATCAATGTTGGTTTAAGGGTTGAAATTCTGTTTGTCAAAATTTGCCTTGCATTTTGTTTGGTATTGCCTACTATTCTGACATTGACCACGTGGTTTTATCATATTGGGAAAAATATCACTTTGTCACTGGAATTCCAAAAAAATATACTGCCGATTTTCATTTTTTAAAAAAACAAGTGCATCTTAGAACTTTAGTTTAAATGTGTGTGTGTGTGAAAACATGTTCATAATAATCTCATTATAAAAACTATGTAACAAGTTATCTTCTTCTATGTCTTGATAGTGATATTTCCTATCAAATGTGCTGTTTGTTAAAAGAAAACCTTTTTTTCAAGGATAGTAGTAAAAGGAATGAGACCCAGCTCAGCTCCTAGCCAGCTGTGATGAAAAACAAACCAGTAAGGAGGTAAGAATTGTCTTAAAATGTTTGTTGCACATATCTGTTTCTGTCCCCAGAAAGTTCGAGTATAAGAGATGGTATGAGTATGCCTTAAAAGACAGCTTGTGAGTAAAGTTGGTAAGTAATTTTTGGCTGTTATTTAACATTAAAAGTAGCATGTCATTCTCTATGTCCACCTAAAGTCGTTTCTTTAACGTCTGTGTATAATTTTGTAAGTAACTAACCAGGAGTTTTGACAATTTATCCGAGGGAGGCAATCTTGCCCAGATCCTGCCTGGACCATCCTACCTCCACCATGGTACACTGGACTCCTGCCTGACTCCATCACACACAGCTGATTCTTGGTAAAAGACTGATTTAGATTTACAAACACTAAGACTCTTGTGGACACTCTCTTTAAACCTTACTCATCCTGATATGAAAAAGCCAGCTATGTTGTTATACTATTGAAACATGTATAGTCCAGGAGAGCCTCTCAGATAATTTAGTTATCAGGTTTTCCAGGCATACAAGGTATGCTCAAACTCTCATCCCATCTATTGAATTTTGTCATTGCAGAGTTCTGGCAAGTATTTGTTGATTAATTCTTGGTAGGGTGCACATAAACTCTACTTGTTCTCACTGATCTCCTTGTTGCATTAATTGGAAATGATAAAGGGTTTTTGTGGCAAAGATTGCAGTTCAAAGCCAGCCCAGGCAGACAAATCCCTGAGACTCTATCACCCAACTAACCATCAAAGAGCCAGGGTGGAAGCTGGCTCAAAAATTAACCAGCCAAATGCTAAATGTGGCCCTGTGACTGAAAGTGGTAGAATGCTAGCCTCGAGCAGAATTGCTCAGGGAAAATGCTCAGGCCTTGAGTTCAAAGCCCATATCCCAGCCACAAGCACCTAGATCCAAGGACAAGGTGGAAAAGAATAAGAGGAAAAGATGTTACATCAGCCACTTTGTGACTGCCCTTTCAAAATTAACCAGATCCAGGAGGCCAATAGAAACAAGTTCAGAAGCTTGTCCATCTAATTTCCATATCTGTCTAACTTCTAATTGCACAGGAATTTACATTCTTGCCTTTGTTACCTGCTATTTATAGGAAATGATCAAGGTCTCTCACCAGGCCCTTAACTACTCCAATCCAGCCCTAGTTTCTGACTGGTTATAGGCTCATGATCCAAATGGAACTTTTCTGGATTATTCCCTGGTTGCGTTTTCTGATGTCACTCTTATCAACTAGTCCTGCCACCTTGTCAGCCTTTTGCCTGATCTCAGCATTTTCAAGTTTCTGTCTAACAGGATAACAGCCCTCACTCAAACCTGGGACCAAGTCAAGGACATCCTATTACTGCAGGCACCCAGAGGCTTTGCTTACACTCTTCTGGACCGAGCACAGACCTGGACCTGAAGACGCCAGCCCCAGTGACTCCTGGACACACTGATGACAGCTGGAAGTAACCAGAAAAGACCATGATGCCCCTCCACCTTTTATACTCCAGGGTTCAAAATGATGGAATCTGCTTTGTTCTCTTACCTACATGATTCTCCTCTCTCAGCCCAATTCTTTTTATCTATCCAAAGACCCTATATGAAGAACTTGCTTCTCCCCACTTGGCCCTATCATTTCATGTATCTAAAGATGGAATATGAAGGATTGACCCCAACCCTGCTGTCCCAGGCTCATACACAATACAGGCAAATCCCAGGTATGTGTGAACTCCTTTTAAGTGCAGGCAGGGCAATCTATATAATCCCAGTTGTAAACATCCCATTGTGGGCCCAACTGAAAGGTCCCCGCTTTCCTTGACCTAGGGGCTTTTCATTAACCTCTACCTCCTTGCTCAGTCCTCCTATAAAAACTCAGATCCTGTTTCAGCTCCCTCACACAACCTCCAAACCTGCTTTTCGACAATAAACAGTCCTCGCCTATTGATGATGTAGTCCGTCCTATTCCTTTTCCATTCTCCTAAATTTTCCTAACAAGGACAGGCTGTATTCTATGACCCAGAAGAGAGAAAATTACTAAGCATTCATTTACAGCCTTCTGAATATTTCTGATTCTGCACACATCAATTATCTATCCATACCTATGTCTGAGTGAGATGATTTTAAAAGAATTTAGTTTTGGTTCCCGTGCATTACATTAAGATATTTAGAAACAACCGAGAAACCTAAAGGTCTATACGAATTTTTGGTGAGACTGAAGGGATAGTGGAATTTGGTTCTGTATAATTTGGGCAATTTGCAAAAAGAATTGGCAAATTACAATTTACATTTGCAGCAAACTTGACACATTAATTTTTTGTGTATTGAAAGGAGCACAAGTCTCAACAATATGTCAATGCTATCCTCTTATTTATCTCTAAAGGTTTATGCTCTGGTCATTTAGTATTAAAACTTCAAAAAAATTTAATCTTTAGCAAGTCATACAAAGGAGTTTCACTTCATTTTGTCAGTGTTGAATAATGTGTATGTGCATTTCAATGTACAATACATCTGGATCATTGTCAATCATTCCACTTTTCTAATTTTTATACATTTTATAGTAAAAATCGTGTACAGAGGGGTTACAGTTACATGAGTAATGACTTCTGCATCATATTCACACATTTTAAGTGAATATCGAGGGTAATTTACCTAGTATTGGAAGTTTAGGAGCGGTCTTCATTTTCTGATGATAGTAGCAGGAGTCAGTTTAATTATGCAGATTCCACTATGGAGTGAGAACTTTAGTCTTCTAAATTTTCGATAAATTCAGAGTTACTTTTTATTAATAATTACAAACGTTTTATTTCAGTATTTGAAACGCTGCCCCAATTATTTTAAAACTTTCACATTAAGCTAGACTGACTTTTTTTCTCCCATTTACCCCACTAGCTCAGGTTAAGTCTCCTTTGGCTTTATTGTTTGAGAGGCCAAGGGAAGAGGGTAAACAGAAAGATGATTATTACTCAGAAATCTCCTTCCTCTTGTTTTTGCTATTCTTGTTGAGAGGAATACTAGATCAGGGAACAATAGTGATGCTTGACTTCACCATAAAAGGGAGCATTCCTGGCATGTCAATTATTGTTTCTCAGAATCACTTAAACTGATTACTCTTTCCTTCTCTGTAACAGTAACCTAACTGTTGCACCCTTGGTGCAGAAGGAAACAAACTAACAGGTTTTTAGCTGTAAATTGGTATTTTATATCTCAACTTACTACCACCAAAAATATAAAGCTTTGGCTATATAAATGCAAAGGCACTGATTGTACAATAATACCTTATAAACAATTCAGCTCACCCCTCCTCTCCTATCCTCCCTTCTCCTGCCCTCATTTACTCTCTCTTCCCTTCTTCATTTCTTTTTTCTTTGCCCTCCGTATTCATCTCTAACTTCTCACTTTCTATCTTCCAGTAGCAAGTGATTTGGTTTATCAGACAACATATAAATCATTGAACAAATATTTTTTTCTCCTTTTTCTGATTATTTATTTTTAAAAGAAGTGAGTTTTAGTAGAGCACCAGTGGCTTCCACCTAGCTACTAGGTAGGTTCAAATTTGACAATAGCTACTAGGTAGGTTCAAATTTGACAATTGCAATTCCAAGCTATTCCAAATGAATAAACCTAAAAGATTCCTTTCTCCACTTGTAGTAAAAGGAAGAAGTGAAGGTGTGACTCAGGTGGTATCATCCCAACATTGAGAATTAATGCCCAGATAGAGCTCCAGGCCAGTAGTTCAAAACCCAGTACCAACATAATGTTAAAAAATGTGTCCTTCTATTTTGAATGGGGATATATCTTCAAAAATTCATACCCAGTACAATTTTCAAGGTCAAAGACTTTTTTAAAGGCTCTTTCAGATCTTAACCTGATTTCTCTGCTTGATTTACTTTATAGGAAATAGGAACCATTTGTTAGGAAATGGAAAGACTTGGTAAATATTATATTAAGTGAAGTAAACCAGGCCCAAAGAAATATAGGTCCCATGGTTTCCCTTATTTGCAATATCTAGTATATGTATGAGTCAAGCAGAAAAGGTCAGATAAATTGATGTTAGGGAAATGAACCCTAAGGTATGTATTCAAATGTTTTTTTTTTCTTTCATGCGATTGTTTCTAACGCATTTATAAGATTATCTCTTTGTTGCTTTGTATGTCCCTCCCCCACAATACAACCCCTGCTTTCACTATATTTGATGTCAGTATAACTTGTAGAGAAGATGGGGAAAAACAAGTCGTTTAAGGATACAGGTGGACTTGTTGCAACAATGAGAAGTACAATTTGTCATGTCGAAAACGAGCTTTACAATGTTGGTGCGGGGGGGGGGGGGTGGAGAGGTGGAGGCGGGGAGGATTGGGTGTGGGAGAGGCTGGGAATGGATGTGAAGGGTAAACAAAGGAGGAGGCTGCAATGCTTGATAAGAAATGTACGCATTATCCTGCCCATGTAATTGTAACCCCTCTGTAGAGTGTGTTCACAAAAAAAAAATAAAATAAAATAATAAAATAAAGAAAGATTAAAAAAAAAAGATTTTGGATTAGAAACATCTACTTATTTGGTATGAAACCTACCAAAATGTGATCTTGAAATCACACTCCACAAACTGGACATATACATCAATTTAGCAACTTATAGGTCTCAAACTTTTATTTGAATTCTGTATCTCATATGCATTCAGCTTCCCTACAAACATGCATGCATATTCATGTTCACATACATCCCCATACTCACATGACATACTAAATGTAACACTGTAATAAAAAATAATTACTGAAAAAGAACACCTTCACAAATGTAATTAAATATCATATTTTAAATATAATGCATTATTGAAATACTGATGAAAGTGCAGCTGGGAGGATGTTTCACATAGAGTGCCAACCTAAAGATCACGTTTCTCAATCCAAACACCATTATTTCCATCCTTCTTTCTCCCATTAAAAAATGATTACAGAATTCACCTACATGTTTCTTAATCATTGATTGAATAAAGAAATTGTAATATATATATATATATGCATATATACACAATGATAAATTATTTAGCCCCTCATTGTAATGAAATACCTTCATCTTCAGGAAAATAGATAGAAATGGAAACCTTCATATTAAAGCAATAAGCCGTACTGTGTAAACAAATACTAGATTTCTCACATGTAGACTCTAGATCCAGAAAATAAAATGAATGACCCACGTATAAAAGATGGAACTGATTGAGTTTGGAAAAAAGTGAATGAGGAGATGAAGAGAAGTAGTGTGGAATAAATATGTTCAAATACTTCATAAGTTAGTATGATCACATAATAAAATTTCAGTATAAAAATAGGATAATGAATTAATAAAAGAAATAAAATTTAATAAGCAACATTATGTGGACATATGTGTATAACACAATAAAATTACTTTGTGAAATTATTATTTGTTAATAAAAAAAATTCATTCCAGTTGTTATAGATTCACATGTTAATTTCCTTTTTTGTCAGTTATTTCCCTGACAAACTAAAAGGAGAAATAGGCTTTGCTCATTTTGAAAGACATTCTTGTCCAATTAGCATTAAATTATTCTAGTTAATTACTGTCAATGTGAAATTGTTCAATCAAATTAAGCATTATATTAGAATATTTCTAATGCATTCTTCAAAATATTCTCTATAGGTATACACTTTTTGCTATTTATTGAATATGATTTTTTTTACTTAATTGCAATATACCATTTTATGAATGCAGTTTGGTTTATGCAACTAGGATATATTATACCTGACCAGAAAATTAATTATTCAAACAGTTTTTTTTCATCAAAAATGCTTATTGTGAAATAAAGGGCTAAATCCAAATTACGTATATTTGAAGACAGTACTTGGTTAGTCCTCACATTCCCCATTCCCTTCTTGAGAATAATACACATTGTAAGGAAATGCTTAGAATGTTTTGGAGAAATAGCTTGGCTTTAAACCAGTGAGATACTCTATGCTGCATTTTGTTTACTTTATATCCAGAATAGCTAAATTCTTACCTTATCATTTTCCTTAGGCTTTATACTCAGGTTTAATCTCTGATGGGAGACAGATAAATATATAAACATTTTTTAACAGTGGTTAAATTTAGGTACAACTATACTCATGCAGATAGGCCTCATCAGTCATGAGACCATGATATCAAAATGTTAACCTATACTTACTAGTGTCATGTTATGTGATTTTGCATATTATAAACAGTGGTTATTAGCATTTGTTTTGTAAACAACATCATTTCATGGGTTAGGAACTGAAGTGAAACATTATACTCAACAAAATTTAAAGATGCATCCAAAATTAGTTGCCAAGATATACATCATGTAACACAATGTTTTGAAAATGCAAGCTAAAGGAAATAATTTATGAAAAAATCAACAATTAAAATAAATACAGAATCAGTATGACTTATTTTTCTTTTACCCCAGTTGTAATACGTCTTGCATGATGACTTTTCTGATTTTATGCTTAGTTAGGTCTTGAATTTAGTTGGAGAAGCTATGTTCTTTCATGTATTCATTTGTCAGATCAAAGATGAAATGAATTCCATGCCAGAATCAAATTGCATTATAATGCTATAGTTGTATACTTTGCCAAAGTTTCAAATCAGCTCGAGTAGCTTGGGTCTTTTTTGCATCTAACTAAATAGGTATGCAATTTTGTCAGTACTAGAAACATTTTGACCACCAATTATTAAAATAGTATTTTCCAGAAACTACTATTCTCTTTTCATGAGATTTTTAATTTCATTTATGTAATGTGCTGATGTTTTCCTTTAGATAACCCACATTCAGTAATCTACAAACAGTGTAATTTGGAGCAGTTTAAAATTATGTACACTCAAGCACACTGCTCAAATTCTAGTACTTGTATATTTTGTTCTTGTTAAATCAGTGGTATTTACTTCTCAATATTGATACTATTGGACTTATTCATTGCATTTCTGAATTTTTTTAGTATGTCATGATTTTTGTGACTTAATACTATAGCATTTTTCCTTTTAAATATGTGCAGATATTTCTTAATATATAGTTACATTTGTTTTAAACAATTTGATCCAAAAGATCTGCTATATTAGGTTCATACAGATGAATTTAATTTGCGCAACGTTATTTCTGAATGACAGCTATAATTATAGCTCTACTCAAATTAACATGTATTTGAGGTTTTGTACTTAAAAAAAACTGGGCCCAACATGTTTTTGTTCCTGGAGGAGATCCATTTCTTTGTTGTTTGTCCAGCTGTGGTGACTTTAACATGTGTGTACATTTTATTTCAAGAGTTTTGTGTATATATTTTGTTTCATATAACAGGAAGTACAAAAATAATCCGTGACTTAGAACTTTCCCAAATAGAATTCTAAGAGAGACACTGGCAAGTGGGAGCGGGCAGGACTTAGTGAAGGGGATAGCAAAATAACAGAGACATGGATTGATGTGAGTTGAATTCTGCTTCCTTTTCCTCACTATTTCCAAAGGTATTACTTCAAAGTCTTTAGTAAAAGGAAAATAATTTTGTCTGTAGGAACTCAGAATTTTTGTTTTAATTGGGACACTCTACACATTGATATTTTATTTTAACTCTAAAATCTTTTTTCCCTTATTGTAAAACCACAAATGTGAATTTATAATGAAAAAATAACACCTAGTAATTTATATGAAATGGTGCAAACTATTTTCACTTTACACTATATGCAATATAGAATGTAATAATAATAGTGTGTAAGATAGTATGTAATTGACTGTGCAAAGTCAATAATAATGAATTTTTGTGAGATACAGAGTAATAGTAAAAATTATACTTGAATTGTTTGAAAAATCCCAGTTACATCTAAAAATAACACATAGTTTTATAAACTAATGCTGAAAAAATAAAATTGTTTATTGGAAAAACCAGAAGTATCAAAGCTTGCTTTTTTGTGTGTGTGAATATATTTCTTTTTTTTATTATGAAAATACTGTACAGAGGGGTTACAATTGCATGGGCAAGATAATGAGTACATTTCTTATCAAGCATTGTAGCCTCCTCCTTTGTTTCCCCTTCCCATCCCTTCCCATCCTAACCCCGCCCCCCCCACCCAATCTGCCCCACTACCCCCCCTCCTCGTGCACCAAAGTTGTAAAGTTCATTTTTCGACCTAACGACTTGTACACCTCATTGTTGCAATGGGTCCACCTGTATCTCTATTTAAACGGTTTGTTTTTCCCCTTCCCCTCCACAAATTATACCGACATCAAATACAGTGAAAGCAGGGGTTATACTGTGGGGGAGGGAACATACAAAGCAACAAGGAAATAATCTTATAAATGTGCTAGAAAAATCGCACGAAAGAAAAAAAAAACATTTGAATACAAATCTTAGGATTCATTTCCCTAACATCACCTTTTCTGACCTTTACTGCGTGACTCAGACATATACTAGATATTGCAAATAAGGGAAACCATGGGAACTATGTTTCTTTGGGCCTGGCTTACTTCACTTAATAGAATTTTTTCCAAGTCTTTCCATTTCCTTACAAATGGGGCAATGCCATTCTTTCTGATGGAGGCATAGAATTCCATTTTGTATATATACCACATTTTCTTGATCCATTCATCTACTGAGGGGCATCTGAGTTGGTTCCATATCTTAGTTATAGTAAATAGTGCTGCAATAAACAGTCATGCTGGTAGCTTTAGTGTGGTCTTTTTTTGTAAACATTTGGATAAATGTCCAAAACTGGGATTGCTGGGTCATAGAGGAGCTCTATGTGGAGAAGTATCAAAGCTTGCTTTTTAAAAATTGACTTGGATCTGGGCTTTGTTGGCTCATTCCGGTAATCCTCGCTATTCTGGAGTCTGAGATCTGAGGATAGTTGTTCAAAGCCAGCCTGGGCAGAAAAGTCTGTGAGAATCTTATCTCCAACAAACCTCCTAAAACCAGAAACTGCACTGTGGCTCACGTGGTACAGTGGCAGCTGTGAGCTGAAGAGGTGAGGCAGAGTGCCCAGGCCCAGAGTTCAAGGCCCACAACCAACAAAAAATTGACATAGAGTTTTACTTTATTAATTCATGGTTTTTTATGAGTGGATGTTCAGTGAAAATGTCATTGGTTTTTATATTTTGTGTTGACATAAAATGATCCTAGTATTGTCTTAAATTAATCAAAAAAACTCTGATTCTATAACCGCATAAATTTTGTGAGTAATGGTTAAGACCAAGTTGCCTTTTTGACAAAAATATATTTATATCACCCCCCCCAAAAAAAGAGCAACAAAAGAAAATATATGCCAGAAACTTACTCTGTAAATCTTGATGGACTAATATTCTGTCAGTTTGTTTTAATTTATAATATAAAATTAAAGTAATACTGGATAATATGAACCCATTTAAATTTCCTCATCCTTGTCATTTAAGATACTTTAAAAAGAAATTCAACAGGTGACAGTGTTTTTCATTGCTTTTCCAAAGAAATGATCATTTCATCATTATAGTGTACAGCACAATATACCCAGAAAGCATTTGTTAAGGAAAAAAATCCCATTCTTTGGTTTGCTTCAATAAGTTTGCCTTCAGAAAAGTTTTATGAAATAGCATGCTTTCATTCATAGTGCTTTCCAAAATATATCTCACAAATGCCAACAATGCAGCACAACGTGAAACATCTGTGGATTTTTCCACTTAGGGTACATAGTAATCACTTTTCATACTCCTTAGAACTAGCTGTTCACAGGCATTAATTGCTCTGTTACTTCCATGCTTTACAACAACAGCATTTGACAATGGCATACATATTAATTTGTTTACCACATCTGGTTTGTTTTCAGCAAGGACTGTCTTCATGGAAGATGGTAATAGATAAGTTTTGCAAATATGTAGTTTAATAGGGCTCTAAGTTGTAGATATAGAACATACATTTAAGTGACTAAATATTTAAATTAAATCCAATAAAGAATATTCCTTCAATTTTCTGGGTAAATTGTTCAACAATCTAGGTATTTTTAAAAGAAATATTGTATGATGTTTCCTTGGTGACAATGTAATTGGAAGACTTAAAATGTTCCTATACCATAGACATCTTAAACGAGGTGGATGTACTTGGGTTGGCATGCAAAACTTTTGGGATAGCATTAATGTTTGAATCTTGGATAGGATTTGATTGGGAATTGTGGCAGACTTTCATGGTATGGGAAGAAAAACGAAAGGACATACTAATACTTTTATTCGAACACAAAAATACACACATACAAACACACAGATATACACATATGTAATATAAAGACCCAGTCAGTTTGCAAAAAATATTTTAATAGGAATTCCATAAAATATTTAGTCTGCTGGGCACTGATTAGAATTTATAGAAATATCCAGTTGCTTCCACTCCTGGACAAGTCATTATCATTGGTGAAGATGTTGCCATTTGAATTTAGAATGCCCCAGAAAGACCTATGTTTTAAAGACTTTCTATTTCCTACCAGACTGTGGAGAATACCTGAGTAGTTCTTATGGAGATTAAGTTCTTCCGCGTGAAACCTATGAGACCATAGATACTCATATACATTCTTCTTTTATCTTTTAATCATTCTACGTCAAAAACTTTTCTCTGACATCCTCCCCACCTTGACATTGCCTTGTCATAGGCCGCCAAAGCAATAAAACCAACTGAACATACACTGAAACCTTCAAACTTGTTAATCTGAGTAAGCCTTTCTCTTTAGTAAATGGACAGTATGGTAGGTTATAAAGCTAACACAGAAGTCTAGTCTTCCTAACAATGTAGAGTGTATAAAATTGTGCTTCATTCTAAAATATCTAACTCCATTTTTTAATTTATGTTTTAGTTTCTGTTGATCCTAGGGCTTAAACTCATGCCCTGGGTTGTGTTCTAGGCCAGTGCTTGACATACAATCTAAACTGGAACTCCGTTTGCCCTGATGGTTAATTGGAGATAAGAATCTAATGAACTTTAAAACTCAAGCTGGCTTTGAACTGGGATCTGAAGATCTCAGCCTTTTAACTAGCTAAGATTACATCCTTGAACCACCAGTGCCTAGCCAGGTTGCAATATATATAAACTTAACCCTGTTTTCACTGTATTTGATGTTGGTATAATTTGTGGAGGGGAAGGGAAAAACCAAATTGTTTAAAAAGCGATACATGTGAACTCATTGCAACAATGAGATGTACAAGGTGTTATGTAGGAAAATGAAACTTACAACGTTGGCTCTGAGTGGAAGGGAGGTTCCAGAGGGGGAGATGGGAGGGATGGTAAGGGGAAACAAAGGAAGAGGTAAGAAATGTACTCATTAACATGCCAATGCAATTGTAACCATTCTGTACGGTATTTTCACACACAGACACACACACACACACACACACACACACACACACACACACAAAACTTAAAACATACTAAGAATATTTGTAAAGTATATAATGAGAGAAGAATTTTCATCCTTTACAAAATCTATGCAAAATCACTGCTATTCTATTGATATTTTACTGTAATGTTCCTGCAACCAGTTTGATATAGTTTAATACTTGTCATGCAAAGTTTCTCTATATTCTACTGGAGATTTAATTTCTCATGTATGTATGTATATATATGTATATGTATGTGTATCTATCTATATATATTCCAATGTGGATCATCAGACTTGAAACTTTGCTTTGTTTTGCTGTTCAGTAGTTAACCTGGTCGGCTCATTCTGTGACAATATCTGTGCACATTCTTATCATTCCTTTATTTACCACACCATCAGCCTTCTAAAATCAGCTTCATTTCCTGAAGAAGATTACCAATCAGTCAAACCAATATACACCAAGAGGGTTTTAATAAAACAAGCTTTAAGGAAGGAAGATAACATAAAGTGACAACTACAGAATTTCTACAGAGACTTGACATCTTTCACATTTCTGCCTTCCTCCTCATACTTAAACATTGACTAACACTATAAACATACTGCATTTATACCTTAAGGAACAGAGTTTTCTTTCCACCCTGAGGTCTTGTTTTCCATGATTTTTGACATAAACTTTTGGGAGATTTTTTTATTGTGATGGGATTCCATCCAAAATAAAAGCCGTGTATATCAAGAAATCAATAGTTTCAACTCAGTGTACTAAACAAAAGAGGGAGAAAATTAACGTTAGCTATATATGTTAAGCAGAAATATAGGCAATATCGAGATATTTTGAAATTGTACACTTTTACCAGATAAAGTGGCTCAACCCTGTAATGTTATATACTTGGGTATCAAAAATTAGAGAATTCCAGTTCCAGGCAAGCCCAGACACAAAAAGTAGTTTCAGATACTCTAACCATTTGCTGGGTGCAATGTTTTATGCTTGTGTTAGGAGGACCGCAGTCCAAGAAGGCCCAGGCATAATGATACTACCTCAAAATAAGCAATCCAATTATAATCTGCAGATATGGTAGTAGTAGAGATGCTGTTTCACAAGTATAGGCTTTTGGGTTCAATCCCCCAGTACCGCTAGGAATTTAAGTATGTGCCAGGATAAGAATTTGGCATGTCTAAGGTCAAGACTTCAAACTCGTTTTACAAGCTCTATTAAAACCTTTACCTCTTTTGCTATTTTTTAAAGTATAACCATAATTCCATGCCCCAAACAAATAATTTTCTATTAGAGATTTTCTTCTACCCATTAAGAAATATGCTATGTGTTGGATAGTGTCCCACTGAAATCATACTAAAGATAAAAAACTCATTGTCTTAGAAATTGACTGCATATGAAAACAGAATCTCAAAGGTAGCATTTAAGTTGATGTCTCCTCCAAGAGATGCAGAAGGCCTTGAATATGCCAAGGAAAGAGGACTCAGAAGAAGCCAACTCTGATCTTGGAGTTCTAGTTCCACCAACTCAGAGGCAATGTATTTACAATATTAATGCTACCCAATCTGTGGTCGTATGTTATTACAATTACTAGTAAACATGTGGAATCTATAAGACATGAAAAGTCATTGATTCTTAGGATCTATGACTCATCTCTATAATCCTAGTTATTAAGAAGGATGAGATTTGTGGGATAATGTTTTTCCACCTGGTAGGAAAGTTCATGAGGTTCTATCCCCAATTAACTACAAAAATTTCTGGGCTGGAGGCATGGTTCAAATGGTAGACTGATTATCGTTAGCAAACAAACTGAGATCATGAGGTATGTTTAAGCCCCAAACTGGGAGAAAGAAAAAGTCCTTAGAATAGTATGAGAAGAAGCATTATAAATAGGAAAGCAGAAACAAAAGAAATAAAGTTATTGATATAGACAAAGCTTCCCAATGTGAAATATGGCACAAACTGTAATATTTAGGTTTTTCCTTCCTATACAGTAGAAATAATTGGTATTTTTACTTGACAAAACTAAAATGTAAAACTATGCAACAGTCACATTACTTTTGTGTTTCCATAATTTAACTTGTTTTCCTACAAATTTCTATAATAATGTTGCTTTGGAAAATCAATAAATGTTGACTTTACATATAGGATACATACCCTTGCAAGTGTTGTCTAAAATTGATGTACACTGAAATGATTGCCAATGATATCTTTCTCAAGATTCCAAGTGGTTATACTTTCAGATGACCTTCCACAAAACTCATAAGCCAAACATAACTTTTTAGCTTGTTCATGCAATCATAGGAACATAATCATATGTTTCAAAATGTTAATTACCTTTATCTGCTGTCAATAATGTAGTATAACTAATAGAATTAAGTATATACCATGAGGGAAATAAGATATTTCCTTCTAAATACAGACTGGCAGGCACACACAAACATAATTACCACTCTGACTCAGGTTAGGTTCCTGACATTGGGTATCAGACAATGATCTAATAATCAAACTTTCCTGCCCAGTCAAAAAATACATTCATAATTCCACACATACAAAACAATAGATCATTCAAAATAATGGGACTATTTAACAGAACCAACCAGCTATTGAGCCATCTATTCCTTGATTTCATTCAATCATGATGATGAAATTTTCATATAATAATTAAAAATCTTCTTGAGTCTCTGTGATTAGCAGACAAAAATGCTATCATATAATAGAAAATGTAGATAAAATTACTTGTCCCTTGGTAATCTTTAATATATCTTATCAAAGACTTCTGCTTCCTTCTTAAAGAATCTCTTTCTGGCATTTTGCTCTTATTTCTAATATTAAATTACAAAGAACATGCCATATTTCTTAGTTCATTTTTCCTAAACTATGGAGTTGAATCTGATTTGTTTGCTGATTCTAAATCAAATTTTCTCAAGAACTTGAATTATTGTTTATGTTACTCCTAAGCCATTTGAAATATTAAATAGAACTGGAAATTCCCCTTGGCAATGATTTGTGAATGGCATTAATGGTTGTGGAGGGATGAGGGACTTGAATTATCTAGAGTGCCTTAAAAATGGCACTGTTATTCAAAGGGCTGATCTTTTAGTCAGCTCTTAAAGTGTGGTCTTCTTTTTTCATCTAAGAAAATAAAAGTACGCTTTTCATCACATTCTTGCCTGCAAAGCAGTAGAATTATTTCCTTTTTACAGTTGATGTCCAGTTGCGACTATAATGAAACCTACGAACAACTGCACAGCTCTGTTAGCTGCTCTAGATTTTGAAATTTCCTTCCAGTAGCCCTAGTGAATTGAGTCCAGATTCATGGGATAGTCACATAATCCATAATTGCAAAGCACCACAATATACAAAGACCACGTGCAATATGAGGTTCAACGTTTTTCTTTGTTGTTTGATTTTTTTCTTATTGGTTGCCTTTTAAGGAGCTAGGGGCTGTTTATTTCACATTATTGTTGATGTGACTTAAATTTACCAGATTTTTCAAGTAAAATAAAAAATATGAAAGAGAAATATTTAGTCACAAGATACAGCTAAACATTTGCGTGATTTTTTTTATTCTAGTCCAGTTCTCAGTTATATTCAAATTATGTTGTGATGAGCCAAGCATATGTGTAAATTGACACGTATCAAGCACACAGAACTCTGCAATCTTTGGGCTTTGATTTCTATATCAATTTCACCTAAAAAAGAAAATTATCACTTGCTTCATGTCTTAAGTAATCTACTCAAAACAAGTTTTATTAATTTTATCAATAGATCTTATCATCTACGGAATTGATGCATTGCATAAGTTTTTTATTCCTTATTTCCACTAAATTAATATTATATATATTTTACTTTTTTACACATGAAATAATGATATTCTTTAGGATAACGCATGCCTGTTTTTCAATTTGGTTTCCAAAATGGAACTATGACACATTCTGTAAATTAAACTTTAAGTCTGAGCCTTCAAATTTCACTAGGACTTGAATTGTGTTACTTACAACTTTCATATTAAAATAAAAAGCATTATTAAATAGGAAGCAAAATTATGTTATCACACCTTAATTCCTGTATTGGCTTTATGATAAACACAATTATATTTATATAACAAGATTTACAAAACCAAACAAGCCATGAGATATGGAAACAGAAAACTGCTTTTTTGTTTTGTGTTTGTTGTTGTTTATAGTTTGTGCTGATTCAGTCTTCATTACCTTATGCCTGGTAAATTCATTGTTGTCTTCAAGAAGGTGAGGGGTGGGCACAGAGTTTTAGGGAAAGAATAAAAAATTGCAGCAGTGGATTTCATTGAACACTCATGAAAGTGAACTATTTAACACATGGGTGGAAACAGGAGGGTGGGACTGGGAACAAGTGAGGGAACTGAAGACATTTTACAAAGGAAATGTACTCATTACCTGACTCATGTAATTGTAATCCATCTATAAATCAACTTAATAAGAACAAGCTTTGTATGTCCCTCCCCCACAGTATAACCCCCGCTTTCACTATATTTGATGTCAGTATAACTTGTGGAGGAGATGGGGAAAAACAAGTCGTTTAAGGATTCAGGTGGACCTGTTGCAACAATGAGAAGTACAAATTGTCATGTCAAAAACGAGCTTTACAATGTCGGTGAGGGGGGGAGAGGGGAAAGGATTGGGTGGGGGGAAGAGGGAAGGCTGGGAAGGGAGGTGAAGGGTAAACAAAGGAGGAAGCTGCAATGCTTGGTAAGAAATGTATGCATTATCCTGCCCATGTAATTGTAACCCTTTTGTACAGTATGTTCACAAATAAAAGAAAAGAAAAGAAAAAAAAGGCAAACAAAATGTTTTTTCTTAGAATCATAGAAGTTGGTTGAGTCTCTGAAAACAGCTACGTTGACATTTATTGGGCATATTTGTGAGCTACTAGTAGATAAAGTCAATTATGATTATCTGTATGGGCTTTTCAGACTCTGATTCATTTATTTCTTTTATCTAATTTGTATTATTTCTGTCTACCAGTTTTTCGTTTGGCTTGTTCCTGTTTTTCAAGGTCGTAGTGATGCATCATTAGTGCTGATTCCAGATTGTTCTAATTTGTTGTTGTACATATTCAAAGATATAAATTTTCCTCTGAGTATTGCCTCTGCTGCTGTGTCCCAGATGTGGTAGTATTTTGTGTGTTCACTTCCACTGAATTTCATATATGTTGGAAATTCCTTCCATATCTCTTCAGTGACTCACTGATTATTTAGCAATGTGTTATTCAGTCTGTGAATTTCAGAATTTCCTGTGATGCCTTTTGATGCTGAGATCTAATTTGGTCCCATCGTGGTCTCACAGGATACAGGAATAATTTCATTTTTATTTTTGAATTTTGACAGATTTTCCTTGTGATCTAAGATGTCATCTACTTTGGAGAACATTCCATGGGATGCTGAAAGGAATATATATTGTGACATTGTCTGGTGAAATATTCTGTAGATACCTGTTAGGCATAGGTTGTCAATGCATTTATTTAGCTTTGAAGTTTTATTGCTACATTTTTACCTGGATGTCCTGTCCAGAGGTACGAATGATATGTCAAAGTATCCAACAATGTATTTGTATGTATGCCTATTTTTAGGGTAAGTAATATTTGTCTGATGAATTTGGGAGCTCTAGGATTCAGGGCATTGATATTTAGAATTGTTATATCCCTCTGATGGAGCGATTTCTTTATCAATATTTAATGTCCTTCTTTGGCTCTTTTTACTGTCACACCACTTTTAATTTAAAGCCTATTTTATCTAATATTATTTTAGCTACTCTGGCCTGATTATGAGGTCCATTTTTCTTTTATAAAGATGATGTACAGAAGGGTTACAATTACATAAGTCAGATAATGAGCACAATTCTTTTTGAACAGTGCCACCTGTTCCCTCATGTTCTCCCAGTTTTTCCCTTTAACCTTTCTCTCCCATACGTTGTATAGTTCATTTACAATGTAGTATCTATTGAGTAGCAGTGCTGCATTTGTTAACCCTTTGTCCCAACATTTCTGTGTTCCCCGTTGCCTTTTCCACACTTACACATAAGACCAAACGTGCATAAATTAATAAAAAAACAGCATCAGAACACAGAAGGAAAAAGCAAAATAATAAAAAAAAACTCATTATCATTTCTTGGAGATCATTTTATATTAAAATATTCATATAGCCATTGACCCTTTGTGATCCTCTCCAAAGGGCATCCTCCTTTGATCTCACTGTATAAATGTTTAGAATCCCATATAATTTATCATGTCAAAGTGTAATGTTTTCTCTTTTACCATCCAAGTGTGTTTACTTATAGAATTAGAGGTACATTCTAATACAACAAATTAAGGAAATCAGGCAACTTATATTTCTTTGAGTTTGTCTTTCTACACTTAATATAAATTGGTTCCAAGCCTTTCCATTTCCTTATGAGTGGTCTAATATCATTCTTTCTGGATCAATGGAATTGCATCATACTGAAGAGTTTCTTCATAGCAAAGGAAAAAGTTAGCAGGATATATAGAAGCAGAACAGAATGGAAGAAGATTTTTCTACCTAAGGTTCAGACAAGGGTTTTCATAACTAATCCATATTTAGAGATCAAAAAGTTAAATCCAACAAAATAAACCCTCAAATAAACAAGAACCCAATTAATATATGGGATAAAGACTTAACCTCTTAGAAGAAGAAGTAAGAATGAGAAATAGACAAAACTCTCTCCATTAAAGAAATGCAAATCCAAACAACAGTAAGATTCATCTCACTCCTGTTGCAATATCATGAAAAAACAATCAATCATAGATACTGATAGGGATGTAACTCAAAGGAAACTGTATTACACTGTTGGTGGGAATGTAATCTTGTTCAACCACTCTGGAAAACATCATGGAAATTGCTCACAGAACTGAATGGTGAACTACCTATGATCCAGCAATTCCACTTATGAGCATTTATCCAATTGAGAAAAACAAGACACACTGAAGCTACTAGCCCAATCATGTTCAAGATTGTATTGTTGTCTGTAACCAACATACAGAATCAGCCTAGATGCCTCTCATTGTAAAAAGAGATCAAGAATTTTATATGTATATACAACTTATATATATATATAAAATTTTATTGATCCCAATTTATAAGTATATATGTATGTATATATGTATATACATATATATGTATGCATATATGTATGTATGTATGTATACATACACTGAGCCACCTTCCCAGCCCAATTCTTTGTCTTATGGAGGTCCACTTTCTGGTTCATTATAATATATTTTCTGGACCTTCACATAGCAGAGTAATTATATTCGGCTTCTTTTATTAGGATCATTATTGCTGGGTCATCTTTGAAAGGTTCATTCTAAGTCACCAAGCAAGGGACTAGAATTGCAACACATGTATCTGGAAAAAGTTACATCGTCCAATACACTTTGCAACTTTTTCTTTAACTCAGTGTGGTGTATCATTTGGATATTTTTTCATAGAAGATAATTACTTAAGGACAATCTTATATCATGTGAATTATGTGAATGATTCTTCTTACAATGGGAATAATTATAGTGATGGCAAAGTGAAGTATGATGGTTTAGTGGCTCTTGAATCACATGATAGGTAATCATGTAAATGTAGTACAGCCTTACTAGGGCCCTTCTGATATATTTGAACAATCTCTGATGAGTTAATTGCTTTCAGAATTATACGTTTGAGCCAACAAATACAGATCTCCCTTGATTTTAATTACAGTCCACTATTAGGACTCCCACAGACACCAAAATCAGAGGGTGCTAGTTTCTCTGATGAAATACATAATAATACAATTAATATATATGATAACAGGGATATTAATAGCACTATAATTACTAGTATTCACATTATATAATATATTGACATCCTTTGGTTACCTCAATTTTTAGAATATTTATAACTAAATGTAAATTGTTTGCATATAATTATTTGATGATGTATAGAAAATGAGTATAGAAAAAGATTTGCGTACATATTTACTGCATTTGCAAACAGATTCATCTGGTTTTACCTGATTCTTCATTTGTTGTTTTCATTCATGCATGGCGAACTTGCAGAGTAATGAAAATTTCAAATTTGCACTTACTAAAAGGATAATTATATGAAGTTTATGTTGGGCTAAATAGCAGATTTTATAAATTAAATTGCTTTTGTCCCTACCTTCCTCCCTCCCTTCCTTCATTCCTTGGTTTCTTCATTCCTTCTTTTTTTCCTTCCTTCCTTCTTTTCTTCTTTCCTTACTTCCACCTTCCCTCCATCCCTAACTCTCTCTCTCTCCTTTCTTTCTTCCTTCCTTCCTTTCTTCCTTGCTTCCTTTCTTTCTTTCTTCCTTCCTACCTTCCTTCCTTTATTTCTTTCTTTCTCTTTCTTTCCTTTCTTTCATTCTTTTTCTTCTACCATTCTTCCTTTCTTTCTTTTACTCACAATGTTTCTTACCGCTATAGAAAAAATACCAACTGTTGTACTCCAAGGTGTTATGAATAACTATAAATACACTAGATTAATATTAATTTTAATAACTTATGTTATATCTTAGGACAAATTGTACTAAAAACAACTTCACAGAAATTGTGAGGAAATGTAACAAATATTACTTTTGATATTATTTCTTCAAACTAAAATAAAAATTTAGACATAATATTGTTTGTATGTGTTGTTCTTGTGATTTGAACTCAAGACCTATCCTTTAGTGAGTTTTTCCCCTCAAGGATATTGCCACATTTGAGTCACAACTCTACTTCTGGCTTTGTGTGCGTTTGCGTGTGTGTTATGATGTGTGTGTGATTAATTGAGATGCGACTCACAAACTTTCTTGACAAGGCTGGCTTTTTATTTTTTAATTTTTTATTGTGAAAATACTGTACAGAAAGGTTACAATTACATGGGCAAGGTAATTAGTACATTTATTATCAAGCATTGTTGACTTCTCCTTTGTTTCTGATTCCCAACTCTGCCCATCTCTCCCCCAACCCTCTCTGCCCCAACTCCCCAGCCAAACTTGTAAAGTTCGTTTTTCTACATAACAACTTTTACATCTCACTGTTGCAATGGGTCGACCTGAATCCTTATTTAAACCATATTTTTTTTCTATTTCTCTCCACAAATTATACCAATATCAAACACAATGAAAGCAGGGGTTAAACCATGGGGGAGGGACATTTCTGAGACAAGCAGAAAAGGTCAGATAAGTAGATGTTAGGTGAAATGAACCCCAAGATAAGTATTCTTTTATTTTTCTTTTTTGCAATTGTTTCTAACATATTTATAAGATGATTTCTTTGTTGCCAAGGCAGGCTTTGAACCCCAGCTTCCTGAGTAGTGAGGATTACAAGATAGAGATACCATATTCAGCACAGATATAATATATCTACGAATAAAACAAACTTCTTATTATTTGAATTCTAGAGGCTCAATTTAACAAATTAACATTTACATATTTATTTAGCAATTAAACCTGAAATTGCTCTGTGAAAAATAGTTTTAATTTTTATGAAAAAATATACACTCGAAGGTTTAAATGACAGAATCTTTGCACAAATTGAAATATCCTATTATTCAAAAGCGACAAAGGAATCATTAATCAAATTTCTCATGTAAGCTAAAAGCAATATGCTCTTTCAGGGTGAATGAAGCAATTTTTCATTAAATCATTATCTACTGCGGTCACATGATTTTCTCGTCTTTTAAACCTAAACTTTTTGACATAAAGTATAGATTCATACATTTTTTGAATATATAAAAATCTTAGATACTGGTCATGTATTTCTGAGGTTTTATTACCAAGACATTTCACAGAAACACTGAATTTTATGTATTTTATGTCAACAGTGATTTTTAGAAATTGAATCAATCTCCATATGAGATAAAGCAAGATATTTCATGACTTATGCCATTATTCCTATAGACTTGAATATAATTTATTTTTGAATTCTAGGAAATTCATATTATACCTACTCTATAGAATAATTAAGAAATAAGTGATTGTGATAGTATTTATTTTTCCTTCGACTATAAAGAAAGAACCTCACTTTAGATGACAAAAACTTGAATGGAAATATCATAAAATTATGAATAATTCAAGTCATTATGAGGTAGATGAAATAGTCAATTTTGAAAATCACAAAATGAAATCTCTTGAAGCTTCCTTATCTGTTAAATAAAATGAATTTGCACTCAGAATAGCTCTCCAGCAATAGTATAACCACCTCCATGTCAAATAGCTTCTCTGATTAATTCAAGTATATATCTAGGAACAGAAGTTATCGCAATGTATAGAAATATTTACCCACCACTTTAGAAATTAAATCCTAAATCATAAAGGATAGAGATTAATAATTATCTTTCATTATGTTGCCATAAAAAGGTAAACCCTTTCATGTGGGCATAGTTGTAGAGATTTGGTTACTGAGAACTTGTGATCAAAGAGGATGTTAAGATCAAAGTCCTTTCTTCCTCTTCCTTCTTTTTCTTCACGTTTCCGTCTCCTTGTCCTTTTCCTTCTCCTTCTCCGTTTTCCCCTCCTCCTCTTTCTCCCTCTCCCACCCCTATTCCTCCTCTTCTTTAATTCCTGGCTTCCATGAATACACATACTACATCACATGTTCCTGACATGGGGTAATGTGTCACCACCAACCCGAAGCAATGAGGATAAGAAATATAAACTGAGGAGTTCCGGGAAGATGGTAGAGGAGAAGCTGGAGGCAAAACAAGCTCTCGCATAAAAGCAGTTTTAGTGTTCCAATGAACAGTCCTAAGCCAGAGAATCATACCAAGTGTGTCATCACAGGACAGAGAGTTAGGCCAGAGAGGGAAAACCCAGGTAAGGAGACAGATCTGAGCACTTGCCAGCAGCCACGGCTACAGTGGCAGTGGCGCCATACCTTCTTTGTATTGCCTTCAGGAGTCACACCTTGCCCATAAAAACAAACACATTTTCAATTTGAAAGGCTGGAACAAAATCTACCAAGCAAACAGTCCTCATAAACACGCAAAAGTTGAAATCCTAATATCAGATAAAATAGACTTCCAATTAAAATTAATAAGAAGAGATAGAGAAGGTCGCGACAAACTAATTAAGGGATCTCTCCTTCAGAAGGATATTACAATTCTAAATATCTATTCGCCAAACAATTGAGCACCCAAATTTATCCAAGAAACACTACTTTCCCTCAAATCCCAGATAAATCAAAAGGCATTAGTTGTTGGGTACTTTAACACAACACTTTCCACACTAGATAGATCAACTTGGCAAAAACTCAACAGAGAAACAGCAGATCTAAACAACTGCATAGATCAACTAGATTAAACAGATATCTACCGAATATTTCACCCAACAGAATCAGAATACACATTTTTCTGAGCAGCACATGGAACATTTTTCAAAATAGACCATATTTTAGGCCACAAACTTGTGCAAATTCAAAAACATTAGACTTGTAACTTGCATTCTCTCTGACCACAAGGGAGTAAAATTAGAAAGCCCCCAAAGAAAGTCCTGTAACACATGGAGGATAAACAATACACTGCTGAATCATGAGTAGGTCAGGGAAGAGATTAGAAAAGAAATTCAAATCTTCATGATATTCAACAAAAATGAACATACAACTCCCAGCTACTCTGGGACACAGCCAAGGCAGTACTAAGGGGCAAGTTTATAGCTCTGAATTCCTAAATCAACAAATTGGATTGATCTGAAACCAAAAATTTGAGGCATATGATTCTCCTTGCAAAAGAACAGCAAGACAAACCCCAATCCAGTAGATGGAAAGAAATAATTATATTTAAATCAGAATTAAATTAATTATAATGCAAAAAAACATAGAAAGAATCAATAAAACAAACAATTGGCTTTGCGAAAAAATTAACAATATTGACAGACACTTAGCAAATCTTATCAGAAAAAGAAGAGAACACACCCAAATAAATAAATTCAGAGATGAGAATGGAAACAGAATACTTCTTAAAACTTTATGCTACTAAGTTTGAGAACTTGGCAGAAATGGCCCTTTTCTTAGCAAATATTGACACACCAAAACTAAACCAAGAAGAGTTAAATCATCTTAACAGGTCCATATCAAGCATTGAAATAGAAATAGAAATAAGAGACCTCTCATCTAAGAAAAGCCCAGGACCAGATGATTTACAGTGGAATTTTACAAGGCATTCAAAGCAGAGCTCACACCAATACTCCTCCAACTCTTCAATGAAATTGAAAGAGAAAGTTCACTACTGAACCCATTCTATGAAGCCATCATAACACATATCCCATAACCAGGTAGAGACTCAAAGTAAGAGAACTATAGAACAAATTCTTTGATGAACATTGATGCAAAATTTCTCAACAAAATTTTGGCCAATCGACATCCACAATTCATCCAAAAAATCATACACCACGATCAAACAGTATTCATTTCAGGGAAGCAAAGCTGGTCCAATATACGCAAATCAATTAATAGAATTCATCACATCAACAGGATCAAGGATAAGAATCACATGGTTATCTCAATAGATACAGAAAAAGCATTTGACAAGATCCAATATCCCTTTATGATGAAGGTACTGGAAAAATTAGGAATCCATGGAACATTCCTCAATATAATAAAGGTTTTATATGAAAAACCCACAGCCAGCATTATACTTAATGGTGAAAAACTAAAGGCATTTCCTCTTAACTCAGGAACGAGACAAGGTTGCCCACTGTCCCACTGCTCTTCAATCTCTTATTAGAATGCCTAGCTACAGCAATAAGACAAAATGCAAACATAAAGGGGATCCAAAGAGGGAAAGAAGAAATAAAAGTCTCCCTCTTTGCAGATGACATGATCATGTATTTAAAGAATCCCACAGACACCACTCCAAAATTACTCAAGCTGATTCAAAACTTTGGCAAAGTAGCAGGGTATAAAATTAGCCCTCAAAAATCAATGACTTTCAAGCAGAAAAGGTCAGATAAGGTGATATTAGGGAAATGAACCCTAAGACATGTATTCAAATGTATTTTTCTTTCATGCGATTGTTTCTAATGCATTTATAAGATTATTTCTTTGTTGCTTTGTAAGTCCCTCCCCCACAGTATAAACCCTGTTTTCACTGTATTTGAGGTTGGTAAAATTTGTGGAGGGGAAGGGGAAAAACAAGACGTTTAAATAAGGATACAGTTGGACCCGTTGCAGCAGTGAGAAGTTCAAGTTGTTATGTCGAAGACGAATTTTACAACTTTGGTTGGGGTGTGGGGAGGATTAGCTGGAGGGGCGGGAGGTGGATGGGAAGGGGAAACAAAGGAGGAGACAACAATGCTTGATAAGAAATGTACTCATTATCTGGCCCATGTAATTGTAACCCCTCTGAACAGTATTTTCACAATAAAAATAAATAAAAATTTAAAAAAAGCAATGACTTTTCTGTAGGCCTACAATGAGAAAAATGTCGTTGAAATTAGGAAAGCAACTCCATTCGTAATAACCCCACAAAAGATAAAATACCTAAGAATTAACTTAACCAAAGAAGTGAAGGACCTCTATGATGAAAACTTTAAAAACCTGAAAAAGGAAATCAAAGGGAACTTAGAAAGTGGCAAAAACTCTCATGCTCCTGGATTGGAAAGATCAAAATCGTGAAAACGGCAATACTTCCCAAGGCTATCTACAAGTGCAATTTGATACCTAGCAATATTCCATCCTCATTCTTCAAGGAAATAGAAGTGGCAATCCAAAAACCCATATAGAAAAATAAAAGACCGCGAATAGCTAAAACAATCCTCAACAGTAAGAACAGTACTGGAGGAATATCAATACCAAATTTCAAACTCTACTACGAAGCCATAGTAAGCAAAATAGCTTGCTACTGGCACAAGAACAGACCTCAGGACTAATGGAATAGAATAGAAAACGCAGAAATGAACCTACAGACCTATAGACATCTAATGGAGCTAAAAAAAAATAGAATGGAACAAAGACAGCCTCTTCTGTCAGCTGGCAAAATTGTGTAACTATTTGCAGAAAATTAAAGCTAGACCTTTATATATCACCCTACACCAGAATTAACTCCAAATGGATCAAAGACCTCGGAGTGAAAGCAGACACCTTGAAAACATTAAAAGATGGAACAGGAGAAACCGTAGTTCTCCTTGGCATAGGCAGAAATTTTCTTAATAGAGACCCAGAAACACACAAATCAAAGCAAGGTTGGACAAATGTCATTGCATGAAATTGCAGAGCTTCTTTATGGCAAAGGACATAGCTAGCAAGATTAATAGAAAGCCTAAGATTGGTAGAAGATCTTCACTAGCCTCACCACAGACAAGAGTCTCATATCTAAAATATACATGGAACTCAAAAAATTAAATCCCTCACCAACAAATCTTCAAAGAAACAACAGCCCAATAAATAAGTGAGTAAAGACTTAAAGAGAAACTTCTCTGAAGAGGAAATAACAATGGTCAGTAGACACATGAAGAAATGCTCAACTTCTCTAGCCATAAAAGAAATTTAAAACAAAACAACGTTGAGATACCATCTCACCTCAGTTAGAATGGCTATAATCAAGAACGCTAATAACAATAGACGCTGGAGGGGATGTGTTCAGAAGGGAACATTATTGCATTGTTGGTGGGGGTGTAAACTTGTTCAACCACTTTGGAAAGCAGTACTTAGAGCTCTCCTACGACCCAGAAATCCCACTTTTGGGCATTTACACAAATGATAACAAACAAGGCCACACTAAAGCTATCAGCATGACTATGTTTATTACAACATTATTTACCATAGATAAGATATGGAACTAACCCTGATGCCCCTCAGTATATGACTGGATCAAGAAAATGTGGTATATATACACAATGGAATTCTATGCCTCCATCAGAAAGAATGGCATTGCCCATTTGTTAGGAAATGGAAAGACTTGGAAAAATTATATTGTGAATTTATCCAGGCCCAAAGAAACATAGGTCCCATGGTTTCCCTTATTTGAAATAACTACTATATGTCTGAGTCAAGCAGAAAATGTCAGATGACTTGATGTTAGGGAAATGAATCCTAAGCTATGTATTCAGATGGTTTTTTTTTTTTTCTTTCAGGTGATTGTTTTTAACACATTTATCAGATTATTTCTTTGTTGATTTGTATGTCCTTCCCCCACGGTATAAGCCCTGCTTTCACTGTATTTTTGGTTGGTATAATTTGTGGAGGGAAAGGGAAAAAACAAATAGTTTAATTAGGGATACAAGTGGATCCATTGCAACAATGAGATGTACAACTTTGGTGGGGGTGCAACTTTACAAATTTGGTAGCGGTGAGGAATATTGGGTGGGGGGAGAATGGGAAGGGATTAGAAGGGGAAACAAAGGAGGAGGCTACAATGCTTGATAAGAAATGTACTCATTATCTTGCCCATGTAATTGTAACCTCTGTACAGTATTTTCACAATAAAAAGAAACAAACTGAAATGCATAAAATCAGAAGCCAAGATTAGTCTTTCCCCCTTTTAAATTAATTTTAAAGTATTTTGTCATATTAATCGGAGACTGTCACATTATGCTCTCATTTATTATAAATGATAAGGTTTACTCTAAAAAAACTGACACACATCGCCGTAATGAAATGATTGATTAATATTATCTTAGGACAAATCTACTTTAAAATACCAGATATATTTCAATAAGAGGCAAAAAATCACCTGTATGGTTTCCTATGAAAAAAACTGCCAAATACAATCTGTTCCTCAAGGAAATTGACCTATAATTGGCAGTATTGTCAGTTTAATAATTGATGTAAGAAGACTATAGTACGAATTTCAACTCAAACTAAATGATATAAAATTTACTTTGTCCCGTGTATACTATCTATATCTGGTTCCCAAAATGACTTGTATTTTATCATATTTTAATTGATTTTAAGTAGTTGTATGGGAGTTTCTGTTTGACAAAGCAGTTTATGAATAGTTCTTAGCGAGTTTTTTTTTCTTTTTTCTCTACTGAGGTTTGAACTCTGGGTCTGGGCACTGTCTCTGAGTGCCTTTGGATGAATGCTAGAGCCCTATCACTTGAGGCATAGTAGCACTTTCAGATTTTTCTGACATTTAATTGGAGATAAGAATTTCACAGACTTTCTTGCCTGGGTTAGCTTCAATCCTCAATCCTCAGCCTCCTGATTATCCAGGATTACAGGCGTGAGCCGCCAGTGCCTGGCTTAATTCAATGCATTTTTTTGGCTAGTCCTGGGGTTGAACTCAGGGCCTTGGCAATATCCTTGAGCTTCTTTTTCCTCACGCTAGCACTCTATGACTTTTGTCATAGTGTCAATTCTAGCTTTTTTTTGTTTATGTAGTACTGAGGAATTAAACCCACGCATGCAAGGCAAGCAGTCTAACACTAAACCACATTCCATGGCTAATACAATGCATCTTGATGATCTTTATCCCTCATCTTCTCAATCTTATTTCATCCCTCAGTTTGCATAATTTTGTAGAATATTGACTGACTCACAATGTCATGTATAGTCACTCAGAGGATATATCACAGATCATATTTTATTAATAGTCTTATTCATCAACATACTAAAGTTATACATTATAGAATTCTGTGATTTTAAATTCTAAATTATCACTCAGATTCACCCACTACTATACTAAAATTTTTCCTAAGTTTAATGCAAAAGCACTCTGCAATTCTTTGATAAAGTACAATGATTCTTAGAATGATAAAAAGTTGGAGTAAGAACATCATCTTCAGTTCTATAACATTTTATCACTACTTCCCTCTCAAAATACTGCAGTATTTATTAGTAGTCACTTCCTGTCATCATTTCAACCTACCCTCCCCTTGAGCAGCTATTATTTCATATTCTATCTCTACAGATGGGCCAATATAAAAAAGCACATATAATTAGAAAATGAAGTCTATATTATCCCTTTCTCCCATGTAATATTACTATTTGCAAAGTAAGTCCATGTAAATTTTTCTCATGGATAGAGTATATTGTTTTGTAAGCATATGAATAATTTTATAACATCCTCAATGGGCATTTCAATATTTTATTGTATGTTATTGTAAAAGGTTTTGCTATGTATATTCTTGTATATGTGTCTCATTGAACATATGTTGAAATCTATTTTTATATAAAATTATGATTCAAAATGCTGGATCATAGAGGCAACACTATGTGTAATATTTTAAAGATTGCCAGTATGTTTAACTGACTATATCATTTTAAGTGCCAAGACCATTGTATAAGGATTCCAAATTCTAAATAATGGTTGTGCAGGGCTATCTTATTTTTTCTATTATCACTAATTTCTATATGTATGCAATGTCTAGCTATGTTATGATCTTTCCATATGTTCCTTTGTTGTTTTTACATTACTATAGAGATACGTATTTGGATTTTTTGATAACTTATTCAGGATGGTGATAGTATTTCCTTGAAATTAATATGCTCTTAATATATTTCTGATTCAAGTCTATTTAAATAAATGCATATGTATGCATACTATGTGTACATATGTATAGATTCATACTTATATTTGTATAAATACAAATACCTATATATACATATATACGTATATACACATGTGTTCATATATGTATATAGGCATATACGTATATTATTATTTTCATTTGTCTGTAAGTTATCATTTTAAATTATTTTCCAAACATGTCCTTTTTTGATTTTACTTTATTTTATTTTATGGTTAAGATGTTGTACACAGGAGCAGAGCGCCAGTAGCTCATAGCTCTAATCCTTCTCAGGAGGCTGGGATCTGATGACCGAGTTTCAAAGGCAGCCTGTGCAGGAAAAGTCAATGAGACTCTTATCTCCAATAAATCACCAGAAACCCGGAAGTGGCTCTATGGCTCAAGTGGTAGAGCTCTAGCCTTGAGCTGGAGAGCTGAGGGAGAGCACCCAGGCCCAGAGTTCAAGGCCCAAGACCACCACCCCCAACAACAACAATAAAAAGGAATACTGACTAAAAAAGCAACAGTATTAAGCAGTCGTAAAGATAGACTAAAGTCTAACATTTTAGTATTATCTTACATACCAGCAGCCTTCTAGTCCAATGAGCCATGAGCCCTCAGAATGTTGACCAAATTTCGTAGTTTATTTACACAATCAATATAAGTATGTATTTTCTCATCTATCTTTCTTTCATTTCACCACAGAATGTGTATTTATCCTTTATATCATACTTGAATACCAAAGCCTTTGGAAGATATTTATTAGTTGGTGTATATTAATTGTACGAAGAAATCTTATTGAAATATTTTACACTCACACATATTGATGAAGGGCCTGATTAACCCATTTCTCTTTCTCCATTCCCATTGCATTTTATGTTTCAACTGTTTCCTGTGAATTTCTTTGTGCTACCTTCACACATCGTCAAAATGTGTTAAAGTGTGTTCACCCACTGTCATTGAAAATTATGCTATACTGAATATAAAAGCAAAAATCTAAATAAATGGAGACATACAATTTTTGTGGATTGGAGGATACATATAAATTGTCTCCTCCCCTTTTTTATCATCATTCATGGGGCTTGAAATCTGGCCCTGGGCGCTGTCCCTCTGCTATTCATTTCAAAGTGAATGCTCTACTCATTGAGCAATTGTGCCACTTCTAGTTTTCTGGTGGTTAATTGGATATAAGAGTCTTACAGACAATCATGTTCCAGCTGGCTTTGAACAGCAATGCTCAGATCTCAGCCTCCTATGCAGCTAGAATTAAAAGCAAGAGCCAAGAGTGGCCAGCTTCACAGTTTTATTTCTGTTTATGACAATTTCTAAAAACACCTGACTAGCAATCTTTGACTCACTGACAAAGAAAGATAAACTGTAATATATGTCTCTGTCAAATTTTAAAGGTGTAAGTTTAAAATTGTTATATTTGTAGAGGAAAGATTATACAGCTCAATGGGTCTGTAGGGCACCAGATTAGATCCACATAAATATTATCAAGGAATATTTAATAAGGGTTAAACCAAATATTTGTGGAATGACATTCTCTTTAATAAGTGGTGACAGGTTAGACAGAATTTGGGCAAATTAAAAAGTGAACATTGACTTACACATAACCATTTATTCAAATATTAACTTCTAGCAAGATTAAAACTTATATAAAACAAAAAGAATGATGAAAATGAAAAGCAAAGGAAGATGTCTGGATAATTTTGGAGATGAAGCATTCTTAAATTTGGCATTAAAATTATACAAAATGAAAACGATATAGTTGAACTCAATAAAAGTATAGAACGATTTAGTCTGTGAAAGCTCATATACATGTACTGAATAGAAGTTGTTAGCAGATGGCTCATGTATCTCATCTAGCTACTTGGGAGGATGTGATTTTAGTATTGCTGTTTGAAGGCAGCCCACAAAATAAAGCCCCTGAGAATCTTATTCTTTTAATCAGCAAAAAGCCAGAAGTGAGGCACGACTCAAATGGTAAATTATTAACAAATTTCAACAAATCTCAGGGACACTGAGTTCAAGCCCCAGAAACATATGTACATGTACAAAAGTAATAATAGTAATACTAATATGACGATGATGATGATGATGATGATAATATGATGAAGGGTACCCATAGTCAAGGATAAAATATTTGCAAATCCTATACCTGAAGAATGCCTTAAATCTAGATTCTACATAGAACTTTCAAAACCTAATGGTTAAAAGAACATCAATTAGAAACCAGCAAAACACATCTTGTGAAAAATAAGCACAAGAAAAGCATCATCAGTCATCAAATAAATGCACATTAAACTAAAATGACATCATAAAACATGTATGAGAATTACTTCATGTAATACAATAATGACCATATTAAATGCTATCAAGAAACAGAGAAACTGGATTCTGAGTGCAGTAGCGCATAGTCACAGGCACTGTGACTACTCTTTCACATGTTACCCAAGAGTCAGGATTCAACACAAATGACTACAATGAGATTGTACAAAAGAGATTGCGACTTTTCCCTCTCATAAATCAAAATTCTGTCAAATGATTTCTGTCTTCTAGATATTTACACATTTCTCATGATCTTTTCTAATATTTTGTCTTCATTACTGATGTTCATAGTACATTTTTGCTGTTGTCTTGTGTGTATATCTCATTTTTAGGGCTTGAACTCTGTGTTTAATGGTCTCCTTTGTATTTTTTGCTCATGCCTGATGACACTCTATCCTTGTGCCACATTCTCACCTGCTGCTTCTTGCTGCATAATTGGAGATAAGTTTTCACATTTTTGTCTGTTTGGACTGATGTTGAACTAAAATATTCAGGTCTCAGCCTCCTGAGTTCTAGGATTGTACATGTGAATGGCTAACACCAATCTTTGCTTTACTGTTATTTTAATTATGTGGTAGAGGAAAGTGGAAATATATTTGTGTTAAGTGTGCAATTTTCAAATACAAGTTTGAATCAACTTGATATAATGTAACTGTTATCAATTTTAACAGTTAAATCAATGAATATTACACATTCCCATATAAATACAATTGAAAACAAAAGGCATAATTATTTTCTTAAAACAAGTAATGGAACCATGAATTTCTTTCACTTTACAATTCATGTTTTATATAACTTTAACTAGCAGACTTCTATGAGTAAAAGTAAATATATTAATTGTAAACCACAAGAAGCAAAGTGATTACATTATGGATAGACATTTTCTCAAAGCCAGAAGATAAGTTTTTGAGCATTCTCACGAAAAGGAAATGTTACATGCAGAAATTAATGGATATGATGTAGCTTGATCATTACACAACATATAAATGAAAGGGATTAGCACTCAATACTTCATAAATATGTAAAAATAATTATGTAGCTAAGTGCCAGTGGCTCATACTTGTAACCATAGCTACTAAGGAGGCTGAATCATGGTTCAAAGCCAGCCTAGGCAGGAGAGTCCGTGAGACTCTTATCTACAATGAGCCACCAGAAAACTGGCAGTGGTTCAAGTGGTAGAGCTCTAGTCTTGAGATGAAGAGCTGAGGGACAGTGTCCAGGCCCAGATTTCAAGCCCCATGACTGACAAAAATTATAAATAAACAGTTACAAATAAACACATATTTTGCCATAAATGTTAAAATATATATTCTAAAAATTTTTAAATAAATTTTTAAATCCTCAATAGATATACTAGTTTATATAAATATAGAGAAATGTGTTCTGGATTTAGTTGTCATTGAATCAATTTTGTAACTCACACATTTCTCACTCAATTCATATTTGTATGTTTATATACTTATATACTTAATTATAATTAACTGATATGTGATAGGCAATTCTGTTTTAGGAATCTACCTTGGCTTTCTAACATTAACCCTTCCACCCTAAAATGGATATGCCTTCCAACCTTGTCAGAGGTTTCATCTCATTGGAGCAGAAAAGTATAAGCCAAAACCATTGTTTGGAACAACTGTAGCATTTTACATGTATTTCACTTAGTTTAAGAACCAAAACAATCAATTCATCTTAACCATACCAGTAACAGCAAAATGTCTTCTGAGCTTTTCAGTCTCTTAAGAGATGAAAATCTTTAATTATACATCTATTTTTTCTGTCAAACATCTTATATCTTAGGAAGATTTTTGGGTAATCCGGAGTTCTTGATTAGAAGACAGGAACAAAGTTAATAATGAATATAGCCAAAAAAAATACTTGAAAACAATTAAAAAAGCAATCACACTCTTATTTTTACCGATTTCAATGAGAATATACGTTAAAGTATCACGTTTTTGTTGCAATTAAAGAGCAATAATTAAACTTTTATTATCAGTGAAAAAGGGAACAGAAAACTTTGTTTGAAGACAGCTTGACTTTGAACAATCCAACATAAGCATAATGGATTTAACTTGTTTTTCTATGTATTTGCCAAAATAATTGAAAGCAACAACCAAAGGCAGGAAAACATCTAAGCCAAAGCAGTAAAGTTTTATCTATAAAATAATTTTGAGGGTCTGATTCTTTCAAAGTCAGGCTTGCAAAGAGGAAAGTATATTTGCTTTGGTGTGAACAAGAAAAAATATAAAAATCCTTTATTAATGTTTATCATATTTTGACCAGGGCTTCTCATTTTGGAGAAGAGGAAAGGTATGAAAAAGTTCAAGACTGTTTAACTATTCCCCAAGATCATTCTTATTTATCTGCTATAGCGATGGAAGCATGCTTGGTTACTATTAGTATCATGCTTGTTTACATTTAGAAGCATTGTTTGTTTCTGGTTTATAAGCTACAAATCTTGAGTATTAATAAAGGGTCATTTCCTAAGAGAAGAAAGTTTTTGTAATCAAACCTAAAATATTAAAGACAGCATAGTAGATACTATTTTCTAGCTATTTCACAATCTGTAGGTATGTCAGCCTTACTGGACTTAGTATTCTTTTCCAGTTTCTTTTATACCACCTGTCCTAAATTATAATACATACTAACAGAATGAAAAAGTAATCCCATCTTAAGAAAATCCCATTGCAGCAAGACATTATGTCAAAAAACGAACTTTACAAATTTGGCGGGGGTGGGGGGCCGGGGAGGGATGGTAAGGAGAAACAAAGGGGGAGGCAACAACGCTTGATAAGAAATGTATTCATTACCTTACTCATGTAATTGTAACCCCTCTGTAATGTATTTTCACAAAAAACTTATTAATATTAAAAAAGAATGTCATTTAGGACTCTGGGAATGTGGCTTCATGGAACAGTTATTGTTTAGCATGCATGAACCTGGGTTCAATTCCTCAGTACCACATAACCAGAAAAAGAAACACTGGAAGGGGTGCTTTGTCTCAAGTGGTAAAGTGCTAGCTTGGATCAAATAAAAGAAAGAGCTCAGGAACAGTTCCCTAGCCCTGATTTCAAGCCCCAGGTCTGGCAAAAGAGTCATTAAGCTAGTAAATGCAAAACAAAAAACCATAATTGGAATTTATAATTGCTCCTTCCAACTGATAACTAATAATAACTGATAACTAACAATAGTCCTTAAATCATGCATGGACTTTACCTATATTAGAATACTGTGTTGAACAAAAAAAACGTTTTTTTAATAGGTCATGGCGATTAATACCAGGAATGAGCTTAAATATCAAGTGAAGATTAATCCAGGAAATTCAAAGATGCCAGCTTTTGAGTGGTCACTGCTAATCACAATGAGAAGTGTAGTATAAGTGAGATTTGGAAACCTTTTTGGTAAGTCATGGTACCAAAAAGGCAGAGGTTCATTAATTGTTTTGACAGAAGAGAAGGAATAACTCCATATGGAAGGAATAAATGATAATAATAACTAAGTTATACCACAAACTGTTCTAGAGAACCATTTTTGATTATTGAACAACTAGTTATTAACTAGGCTTATTCCTCATTGCCGTTGCAATCTAATCACTTATGCCAGTTCTTAATCTCTGTGTGGTAAGTTGTATATCCTTCTATGCTGCTCTTTCATACCTAATCTCCTTTGCTTTCTAAAAATCTCAGTCTTTCTCTATTTCTCAACGGACAATTTCTGATACTAACTCCACAAACGGAGACAGCAGAGGATGCTAATGTAGGAGTTCCATAGCTCATGAGTCATAATGTAACAACATAGAAAAAGAGGACATATATATTGTTACCTCAAATTTTCTGAAAAGCTGCAATGTCATCATTTGATTCAAATTTCCATTATTTGTGTACAGTGTCATTAAGTGCACATAAATGCAAATATGAGCCGGGTGATGGTGGTAACCAGTGACGCTAAGAGGTCCCAAGCTCAAAATTAGCACAGCTTTTATAGTATCAAACAAATAAGTGTAGGGGGTTTCCACACAGGCAAGTTCACAAGTTAGGGGGTTTAAGTCATCCCTGGTCACACTTCCCTTTTTCTGCTGGAACACCTGGGCAACTGTTCTGTTCCTTAAAGGTAGGCAGGGTTTGGTGGCAACCTGCGGTTTTTCTGAGAACTATTTTTCTCTTTGGCAGCACACCTCACTTTGGGGGTTACTCTGAGGGCAGCACAGCTCAAGGGGCTTCATATTAAAATGGAGTTACTTTAGCTCTTCCTAGCTAATAAGAGCACTGAGATCTGAGGATCCCTGTTGAAAGCCAGGCTGGGCAGGAAAGACCGTGACAATCCTATTTCCAATAAACCACCAGAAAACCGAAAAAGGCCCTGTATTTCAAGTGGTAGAGCCCTCTCTTTAAGCTGAAAAGCTAAGTAGACAGCGCCTAGGCCCAGAGTTCAAGCCCCACGACCGACCAAAAAAAAACAGAAAAAAAAATACTACCAAGAAAAGTGAGTATACAGGAGTATGCAGGAATAACATTAGGAATTCTACTGTCTCTACCTGTTTATGTGATTGCATTTCTTGATATTGAATCTCTCCTCTTGTTACTCTTATTTTTTTTAATTTTTATTTTTATTGTGAAAATACTGTACAGAGGGGTTACAATTACATAGGCAAGATAGTGAGTACATTTCTTATAAAGCATTGTAGCCTCCTCCTTTGTTTACCCTTCCAATCTCTCCCCATCCTCCCTCCCCCTCCAAGTTGTAAAGTTCGTTTTCGACATGACAACTTGTAGTTCTCATTGTTGCAACAGGTCCACCTGTCTCCTTATTTAAACGACTTGTTTTTCCCCTTCCCCTCCACAAATTATACCGACATCAAATACACTAAAAGCAGGGGTTATACTGTGGGGGAAGGACATACAAAGCAAAAAAGAAATAATCATAATTGCATTAGAAACAAATGCATGAAAGAAAAAAAAACATTTAAAATACATATCTTAGGGTTCATTTTCCTAAAATCACCTTATCTGACCTTTTCTGCTTGACTCATACTAGATATTGCAAATAAGGGAAATCATGGGACCTATGTTTCTTTGGGCTTGTCTTACTTAACTTATTATATTTTTTTCCAAGTCTTTCCATTTCCTAACAAATGGGGCAATGTCATTCTTTCTGATGGAGGCCTAGAATTCCATTGTGTATATATACCACATTTTCTTGATCCATTCATCTACTGAGGGGCATCTGGGTTGGTTCCAGATCTTAGTTATGGTAAATAATACTGCAATAAACACAAGTTGTGCTGGTAGCTTTAGTGTGGTCTTGTTGGTAAGCATTTGGGTAAATGCCCTAATATGGGACTGCTGGGTCATAGGAGAGCACTAGGTGGAGTCTTTTGAGGAACCTTCATACTACTTTCCAAAGTGGTTGAACAAGTTTACATTCCCACCAACAATGCAGTAAGGTTCCCTTCTGTCCACATCCCCTCCATCATCTGTTATTATAGTTCTTAATTTTTGCCATTCTAACTGGGATGAGGTGGTATCATAATGTTGTTTAGATTTACATTTCTTTTATGGCTAGGGAGGTTGAGCATTTCTTCACGTGTCTATTGGCCATCCTTCTTTCTTCTTCAGAGAAGTTTCTCTTTAAGTCATTAACCCACTTATTTATTGGGCAGTTGTTTCTTTGAGGATTTGTTGTTGGGAGAAGTAATTTTTTGAGTTCCAAGTATTTTTTAGATATGAGACCCTTGTCCGTTGTATGGCAAGTGAAGATCTTCTCCCAATCCGTGGCCTTTCTATTGACCTTGCTAGCTATGTCTTTTGACATGCAGAAGCTCTGCAGCTTCATGCAATCCCATTTGTCCAAACTTTCTTTGATTTTGTGTGTTTCCGGGTCTCTATCGAGAAAATTTCAGCCTGAACCAAGGAGACTTAGGGTTTCTCCTATTCCATCCTGTAATGTTTTCAGAGTGTCTGCTTTGACTCCAAAGTCTTTGATCCATTTGGAGTTGATTCTGGTGCAGGGTGATATACAAGGATCTAGCATTAGTTTTCTAAAAGTAGTTGACCAATTTTGCCAGCACCATTTACTGAAGAAGCTGTCTTGCTTCCATTCTATTTTTTTTAACTCCCTTATCAAAAATTAGATGGCTATATTTCTGTAGGTTCATTTCTGGGTTTTCAGTTCTATTCCATTGGTCCTGAGGTCTGTTCTTGTGCCAGTACCAAAGTGTATTGGTTACTATGGCTTTATAGTAGAGTTTGAAATTTGGTATTGATATTCCTCAAGCAGTGTTCTTTCCGTTGAGGAGCGTTTTTACTATTCGGGGTCTTTTATTGTTCCATATGAATTTTTGGATTGGCTCTTCTATTTCCTTGAAGAATGGGTTTGCAATAATGATAGGTGTCGCCTTGAATTTGTAGATAGCTTGGGAAGTAGTGACATTTTCCCGATGTCGATCTGTCCAATCCAGGACCATGGAAGTTTTTCCCATTTTCTAAGTTCTGTTTTGATTTCCTTTTTCAAGTTTTTAAAGTTTTCATCATAGAGGTCTTTCACTTCTTTAGTTAAGTTAATTCCTAGGTATTTTATTTTTTGTGGGGCTATTACAAATGGAGTTGCTTTCCTAATATCAGCCCCACTTTTCTCATTGTTGGCATACAGAAAAGCCATTGATCTTTGAGGGTTAATTTTATTCCCTGCTAATTTGCCAAATTTTGAATCAGCTTGAGTAATTTTGGAGTGGAGTCTATGGGATGCTTTAAATACAAGACCATGTCATCTGCAAAGAGGGAGAGTTTTATTTCTTCTTTACCTATTTGAATCCCTTTATGTCTGCATTTTGTCTTATTTCTGTAGGTAGGCATTCTAATGCTAGGTTGAATAGAAGTGGAGAGAGTGGACATCCTTGTCTTGTTCCTGAGTTAAGAGGAAATGGCTTCAGTTTTTAACCCTTAAGTATAATGCTGGCTGTAGGTTTGTCATATACAGCCTTTATTAAATTGAGGAATGTTCCAAGGATTCCTAATTTTTCCAAAACATTCACCATAAAAGGGTATTGGATCTTGTCAAATGCTTTTTCTGCATCTATTGAGATAACCATGTGGTTCTTATCCTTGCTCCTGTTGATGTGATGAACAATATTGATTGATTTGTGTATATTGAACCAGCTTTGCATCCCTGAAATGAATCCTGTTTGATCGTGGTGTATGATTTTGGATGAATTGTTGAAGTCGATTTGCCAAAATTTTGTTGAGAATTTTGCATCAATGTTCATCAAAGAAATGAGTCTATAGTTCTCTTTCTTTGATGAGTCCCTGCCTGGTTTTGGGATAAGGGTTATGATGGCTTCATAGAATGTGTTCGGTAGTCAACGTTCTCTTTCAATTTCATTGAAGAGTTGGAGGAGTATTGGTGTTAGCTCTGCTTTGGAGGCATTGTCGAATTCCGCTGTAAAACCATCTGGTCCTGGACTTTTCTTAGGTGGGAGACCTCTTATGTCTGTTTCTATTTCAATGCTTGATATGGGCCTGTTAAGATAGTTTAACTCATCTTGGTTTAATTTTTGCATGTCAATATTTGCTAGGATAAGGTCCATTTCTGCCAAGATCTCAAACTTATTAGCACAAAGTTTTGAGAAGTATTCCCTTAAAATGTTCTGAATCTTGGTTGTTTCCATGGTGATGTTTCCATTCTCATCTCTGAGTTTATTTATTTGGGTGTGTTCTCTTCTTTTTCTGATAAGATTTGCTAAGGGTCTGTCAATTTTGTTAATTTTTTCGAAGAACCAACTGTTTGTTGATTCTTTCTATAGTTTTTTTGGATTCTAATTCATTTAATTCTGATTTAATTTTAATTATTTCTTCCCAACTACTAGACCGGGGATTATCTTGCTGCTCTTTATCAAGAATGTTCAGATGTGTCATTAAATTGTTGGTTTCAGATCTCTCCAATTTGTTGATATAGGAACTCAGAGCTATAAACTTGCCTCTGAGTACTGCCTTTGTTGTGACCCAGAGGAACTGGTAAATTGTGTGCTCATTTTGGTTGAATAGCATGAACATTTGAATTTCCTTTCTAATCTCTTCCTTGACCCACTCATGATTCAGCAGTGTGTTGTTCAGGCTCCATGTGATACCGGACTTTCTTTGGTGGCTTTTGGTGTTGAGTTCTGTGAGAATGCAAGTTATAACTTCAATGTTTCTGAATATGGACAAGTTTGCTTTGTGGCCTAAAATGTGGTCTATTTTAGAAAAAGTTCCATGTGCTGCTGAGAAAAACGTGTATTCTGATGCTGTTGTGTGAAATATTCGGTAGATGTCTGTTAAAACTAGTAGATCTATACAGTTGTTTAGATTTTCAGTTCCCTGTTAAGTTTTTGCTGTGTTGATCTATCTAGTGGGGAGAGTGGTGTGTTAAAATCCCCAACAATTAATGTCTTTCGATCTATGTGGGATTTGAGGGAAAGTAGTGTTTCTTGGATAAATTTGGGTGCGCCATTGTTTGGCGAATAGATATTTAGAATTGTAATGTCCTCCTAAAGGATAGATCCCTTAATTAGTATGTAGCGATATTCTTTATCTCTTCTCACAAATTTTAATTTGAAGTCTATTTTATCTGATATTAGGATTGCAACCCCCACCTGTTTATTGGGGCCTTTTGCTTGGTAGATTTTGTTCTAGCGTTTACCCTTGAAAATGTGTTTGTTTTTACGGGCAAGATGTGACTCCTGAAGGCAGCAGATAGAAGGATCTTGTTTTTTAATCCAACTAGACAGTCTATGTCGCTTAATTGGAGAGTTAAGGCCGTTAATGTTGAGAGAGAGGACTGAGAGGTATTTGGGAGTTCCTACCCTGTTATCTACCTTCTTGGGGGCTGTGAAAACTATGTTCTTCCTATGGTTCTTGGATTCTCTCTTTGGGTGCTGTTTCTTGGCCTTTATTGTGGTCTTGTTGGTTTTCTATGTGTAGGACATCTTTAAGAATCTTTTGTAGGGCTGGTTTGGTGGAGATGTATTGTTTCAATTTTTCTTCTCTATGGAAGGCTTTTATTTGGCCTTCAGTTATGAAGGAGAGTTTAGCTGGGTACAGTATTCTTGGTTAATAGTTTGTTCTTAGAGCATGGCATACATCATTCCAGGCTCTTCTTGCTTTGATTGTCTCTGCTGAGAAATCTGAGTTGATTCTAATTGGTTTCCCTTTATAGGTGATTAATCTTTTCTCCTTCACAGCTTCTTTTCCATGTTCTGAATTGGTCCTGTCAGGATTATAATATGACAGTGGGATGTCCTATTCTGGTCTGGTCTATTTGGAGTTCTAAAAGCTTCTTGTATCTGAATAGGCCTATCTTTTTGTATGTTTGGGAAGTTCTCTGCTAGGATCCTGTTACACAAATTTCCTAGACCATTAACTTCTGTTTCTAGGTGCTCCTCTACACCCATTATCCTTAGAGTAGGCCTTCTGATGGTGTCTTCCACGTGTTTGATAGATCTCTCATATTTCTTGGATTTGTCTTGGGTGGTTGTTTATTCTTTCTCTATAATGTCTAGGCTGTCTTCAATCCCCAAGATTCGATCTTCTGCATGGTGTAACTTGCTGTCGAGAATTTCTACTTTTTTTAAATTTCTTTTTCTTCTAGTTGGTCAGGTTTTATGGCTTGAAATTCTTTGTTGAAGCTTTGTTTTACATCTTGTATGAATTTCTTTACTTCCTTAATTTGATGGTCAATGTTTATTCTCAAATCACTTAGTTGATTGGTTATGGTTTCCTTGGATTCCCATTCTTTTTGTTGGTTTGCATTCAGCATTCCCTTTGTGGTCTCCCTGCCTAAATTCAGCTCTTTGTTAATGGATTCCATGAATTTCTTTAGTGATCTTTGTGTATTCTCATCCTGTTCTCACAATTCCTGTATTACTCTTTGCTTAGCTTCCTCCCGTTCATGCGATTCCTGTAGTTCTCTTTGAGTGTTCTCAGCCTCTTCAGGCCATTCCTGCATTTCTCTTTGAGTATTCTCAAGGTGCTCATGCAAAGCCTGTATCAGTATTTGAGTAGCTTCCTCACGCTTGTGATATTTCTGTATAAACTTTTTGATTGCCTCCTCTCTCTCCCTATCACGCTCATACAGAGTCCTTTGTATGTTTTCAATTTTTTCATTTATCATGTTTGCCAGCAGTGTTTGTATAGCTATTTGGGGACTCTTCTCTGGATTATTTATTATCTATTCTCTCCGCTGATTATCATGACTGGGATTTGAGATACCCCGACTTGCCATTTTTCTTATGATTTTCCGTCTTACTCTGCCCATTTGGGATGAAATTAACACCAGTTTTGTGCTAGAACACTATCTTAAGGCAAGCATCAACCAAATTCTGTATTTGCACAGTCAATAGTCTGCAGATACAATCTAGTTCAACAGATACATCTATTCAACATCAAACAACTATATATTAATGGGCGCAAAGAAAAATTTGGTAAACCAGAAATTATTAGATTTAGGACTAGATGTGGGTAAAAAATAGGAATAGAGTGATGTGGGAAGGCACAGGGAGTGTTAACTAAGTCCTAATCTCAAAGCAGGAAATAGGTTGGATAGGATGAAAGTAGAGAGAGAGAAAAGAAGAAGAAAGAGAAAGAGAACAAAAAGAGACCAGAAAAATTAGAAAGGTAAAAATTAAAAATATTATACAGAGCAGAAAACAAACTATTCAGAGAAGAACATGAATATAATGAGAGAAGGGGAGGGATATAAACGAGATGTGAAAAACTTAAAAATAAAAATACTTAAAATATTATATAGGTATAAAGAGGTAGTACTGCTATTAAGGAATTTGAGTCTAAGAGGTTTTGAATTGAATAACAAATTAGTGGATTTAGTGTGTACACAATGGGGGATAAGGACTAATAATCGACTCCGGGTTTATCTGAGGATGTGCAGAACAGCAATTAAGTCACATAAAGAAGAACGAAAGAGAAGAAAATGTGAAAAGGATAAGAAAGAAAGAAAAAAGATCAGAAGTTCAGTAGAGCTAACCAAAAACAAAACAAAACAAAAACACAAAATCAAGAAAAAAAAGGAAAGATAGAAAAACGTACACACATTTATAACCCTAAAATAAAATTCTAAGAGGAAAATAAATTACTAGAAAATATTTTTTTTCTAAAAAGGTAAAAATTAAAGATTAAAAAAAGTTTTCTTGTAAAAATATTTTTCTTATAAAAGGTACAACAAAAAAATAGTTCTTTGATTTTTTGAGGGGAGGGGTGGGAAAAATCCTGTGTTCAATGGGAGGGAGATCTGCTTTGAGTATCAAAAAAGAAAGAGATGGTTTTTTACTCGAGTTTGGAGATGCTGTGATGAGGCTAGGTTCTGGGTAGAGTTGAGGCCTTTCAGCAAACAGTAGCTTTTCCTGGTGGCTGGTTTGTGAGAAACTCACAGATCCCAGCCTGGAGCCACTCTCAGGGTTTCTGTTTACTGAATTTCAATTGATTGTCAAGGCTGCTAAAGGAAGGGGCAGCCTCTTGCTCTGATTACCTGGTGAAGAAAGCCACTCCTGGGGCTGGAGCCTGAGCTGGGTGACTTTTCCCTGGCTTGAGCTGAGTCTGGCAGGTCAGGTTAGGCACTTGTGACCTGCTAGATGACTCTAGATTTATTCCAAGGCCTGAGTTGGAGCTAGCAGCTCTGCCAAGCTTTGTCGGTATCCAAGATGGAGATCTCTGGTACTGGAGGGGGGGGATGGCCTTCCCCCCTCTGCTCCCTAAGAAGGAGTGAGGATGTCAGGCTTCTACTCATGCCGAGTCTTGGTTCCTGGGTCGTCTCTGGTCTGCGAACTGCAGGATGAAGGTGTCTGCTCCTTGTCGGTTCTTACTGGTGTTGAGTAGAATCCGCTCGCCCACCACGTCTGGCTCCTTCATCCCGGACTCTGTGATTCAGGTACGGTGGCTGCAGTTGCTGCCTCCACCGCGGCAGCTACCACAGCGGCTGCTGGCAAGTGCTCAGCGCTGTCTACTTGCCTGTATTTTCTCTCTCTGGCCTAACTCTCTGTCCTGTGAAGGCACACTTGGTGTGATTCTCTGCCTTATGACTGTTCACTGGAACTCTAAAACTGCTTTCCATGCAAGAGCTTGTTTAGCCTCCAGCTTCTCCTCCGCCATCTTCCCGGAACTCTCTTGTTATTCTTATTTTATGTAATCTAACACCTTTTATTACTATGAATTTAATGTGGGAATCTAGCTTTAAAGATGTCTAAAGTTTCTTCCTTTTCAATCAGAACATTTTCATTATCATGATATGCTGTGGTCATCATCATCTTCATCAAAATTATTATTAGCATCAGAAGTGCTAATTATTGAAAGTCTGTTTTGTGTCTATGATTTTGTTATTATTTCTCTTTTTATTAATAAGCTTAATGTCACCACGGTGAATGCATCCATATTAAAATTTTGAACAAATAAAGAAACAAAACCTAAACCATATCAGATAGCATGACTCTATGCTTATAACAAATTATAGAATAGATTTTTGAAGCATTGCAAATTCCTAACCAATATGAATTAACTTCCTCTCTCCCCAGCACTACACACAAATATTTAAGAGTTTCAACAGAAATTTTTCAAGTGATATACTGTAAGTATTACTACAATATCAAATGCATATCTAAAATTTCCTTGAAAGTTATAAACTCTACTTTCTATTGAAATATTAGTTATTTTATTCTAGGAAATTTTTAGAAAAATAGACTATATATCTTTGGAATGAAAAAGGTCAAAATAGTAGCATAAAAGTTTTAGAGGTAGTCTGTCATCTCTGTCTCTCTCTGTCTCTCTCTGTCTCTCTGTGTATATATATATATATGTTATGTGTAGAAAGATGTAGAAACATATATTTTTAGAGATTATTTGTCAGAAATATATACATATATCTAAATTTATGTGTAGAATGATATACATTACAGTGAAAAAATATTAAACCAATCAAATTTTTTTAATTCATCAAACCAAGTGCTGGTAACTCAAGCTTATAATTCAAGCTATTCTTGTGCTGAGATCTTATAATTATATTTGAAACTAGTCTAGACAGAAAATTATTTGTTAGATTCTTATCTTCAATTAACCACTAAAAACAGAAATGAGCTCTGTGTCTCAAGTTGTAGAGTGCTTTCCTTGAGCATAAAAAGGCTTAGGGACAATGCCCAGGCCTTGCAAACAACCACAACAAGAAAATGTATCACATTAATTTCCCAAAAGCATCTTTTAACTTCTGTGAACATTTCTTAGATACATGAATACATGACCTTGAAAATGTTAAGTTAAAATGTATACAATATTTATGTCTATGTTAAAGACATGACTATTTAGATTAAGATATTTAGGTAATGATTAGGAATTAAGAATAATGATGGGCCGGGCTCTGGTGGCTGATGCCTGTAATCCTAGCTACTCAGGAGGCTGAGATCTGAGGATCGCGGTTCAAAGCCAGCCCTGGCAAGAGAGACCGTGAGACTCCTATATCCAATAAACCACCAGAAAACCGGAAGTGGCGCTGTAGCTCAAGTGGTAGAACACTCACCTTGAGCTGAAGAGCTGAGGGACAGAGCCCAAGCCCAGAGTTCAAGCCCCATGAACAATCAAAAAAAAAAAAAAGGATAATGATGGGTAGGTAAAATATTGGGACTGGTCTTTTATTCTATTTTACGATATTAATAAAATGATATTTAAATTTTATATAATATTACTCTTGCTTATTTCTTGAATTATAATAAGTGATAAATGTTTTTAAAAGATTTCCAATGCAAAGGAGTATCAATTTTTTGTAATTTCAAAACAATTAAGAAAATGATTGCAAGGCTGGCTCACTCTAAGACTATATTTGTTCTCTTGTTCTAGTTTTTATATGTTCGCAGAAATTCCAAAAATTCAATAGATGTTCGCATGCAGGAATCGCTTCACTGATACTAATATTGGAGCCCCTTAAGTGGAACTGTCTTATTTCATTTGTTATTTTCACAAATAAATCAAGATGATCGTGTATTTTGTTTCTTTTCACTGCTTTTGGCTTTTGTCTTGAGAATAATTTGGTTTCCTAGCAAAGTAGAGAATAGCAATTGGATTGAGCAAGTAATGTATGGCTTTCATAAAATGCAGATGCATAGATTTGTGTCTTCTGTCATTTGCTAAACGTTTCTTCCAGAAAAGGTTATAGATTACTTATAAGTGATGCATAATTCCTAGGTATTCCAGTTATCACATAGACTTTTTGATTGAGTTATCGCTGTATAAACTCAAAATAGCAGACAAATAAAACCTCATAATAAACAGAAATCACATCTTTGTTTTAAACGCTGTAGTTTACAGAGTTTTTAGCCAACACCAAAAATATCTTAAGTATTGTGCATTTTGTGTGAAGAATTTTTAACAATAGTTTTTTTGCTGACATGTAATTAATTTACAATATATTATCTCCTTTTATTGTATACATTTTAGTGCTTTGGAAGTGAATTTTACCTTCATAGGTTTTCAAAGCCTAATTTTCACAAACTTGCATTTCTTCAAATAGAAATGCTATGAATTTTAGAACAGACATTAAAATAGATATAAAATTCTGTTACAGGAATTTGTCCAGCATACATCCTCTACAGTGTGTCTTTTCAAAATTTGTTTTTGGGGATTATTTCCAGGATTTCACACATACTATTCAAGTGCACTGTCAATGAACTACAATTCTCTGTCCAAACACATTTCTTACTTCTCTTTAATATATTCATAGAAGTGTAATGAATGGATCCTATACAATTCTCTTTGACCTTTTGAAGACTTGAAAACTTGCTTGCTAAAATGATTGCAGTATTATACAAATAAAATCACTATGAGGAGTATATCAATTTCTCCATAAATGCATTGCTATATTTTGTGTCATCTTTTTATATTAGGGTCATGCTAGTGAGTTTTCTTTTTCTTTTTTCTTAGATACTAAAGAGGAGCTTATTTCATATGCTCCTCCTCTTGAATATTAATTTACATATGTTCTTTAAAGAAATATCCTATTCAGGCAAAACTTTATATAGAATTAGAAGATATAAAAATGCTTAAGGTTCCGAATCATTGTAGCATTAATATTATAGCATTAACAAATATGTTCCCTCCATCTGTTGGATGTTTTATCTTTGGTTATAGTGTCCTTTGAATTATGAAACGTTATCACTTGATATAATCCAGTTCATTCTTGCTTTTCTTTAGCCACTAATGCTTTGCACTTCAAATTTTTAGAAACCTTTACTGATCCAATGTCATGAATTTTTACATTTAAGTTTTATAGGTTTTTGCACCTCACATTTAGTTTGATAATCATTTTTTATTTTAAATTTTTGTATAAGGATTGAGGTAGGCTCGGTGCCTGTGGCTTACACCTGTAATCCTAGCTACTCATGAGTCAGAGATCTGAGTGCTGTGGTTCAAAGCAAGCCCGGGCAGGAAAGTCCATGAGACTCTTATCTCCAGTAAACCCCTAGAAAACCAGTAGTGGTACGGTGACTCAAGCGGTAGGGCTCTGGCCTTGAGCTGAAGAGCACACGGACAACGCCTAAGGCCAGAGTTCAAGTCCCATGAGTGACAAAAAACAAAGCAAAACAAAAAAAAGATTGAGGCAGTAGTCTAAGATCATTCTTTAAATCTCGAGAGAAAATAGTGCCAATACACCCATTTAAGATTCTATTTTTATTTCATAAAGTCATGGGATTCTTTTCAAAATCTATTCACCATAAAACTAAGAATTTATTTTTGACAAATCTGTTACATTCTTCTATGTGTCTGCTTTTAATTTAGAACTATGTTTCCTTAACTGCTAAACATGGTAATAAGATTCAAATCTAGTATGGAGGCTCAAGCTACACCATTTTACAAGGTTGTTCTGACTGACCTGTATTTCTTGAATTTACATATGATTATATTGAGCAGGTGAACCAATATTCTGCAGAGATATCTAGATATTTGATAGTCATTCATATTTTGTACCTTGTGAAAACACAAGACCTCAGATATTATATATAGAGTATATATAGAGATATGTCTTTAGAGAATATTTGAAACAACTAAAATTAATTTAGGAATGAGTTAAGATTTAGATAATGCTGTAGCATAATAAAGCTGAATGATAACAACTTGAGCTGTAAACAGAGGAGAATGAGAGTGGAAAGAATGATGGACCATATAGGAGCTATATGTCATTGCTCTTATGTTTCAAAAAACAGAAAAACTTCAGAGAAGAGAAGGAGAAAAATAAAGTGTCGTGAGTCAAGTTTCTTTTTGGCCCATCTAATAGTTTGGAATAAAAGTCAGTGAAAATGGGAAAAAATAAAATAGAAAATAAAGCATTGTATATACCTGTTACAATGTAAAGAAATTGTAATAAGAATATGATAATTAATTTCCAAAGACATAAGAGAAAGAACAGGTAATCTCCAAAGGGCAAAAGAAATAAGAGAGAAAAGAAGCAAAGTAAAACCTTTATCAATAACAAACACAAGACTTTGGAAATGGAAAGTCAGTGGAAATATTCAAAATAACAATAAAATTTGCTAGCGTGGATAGACTATGGATCACATTTTATCATATATAATTTTGAAAAAGCATACTAGGAATGAAAGTTTAAAAGTCATGATTTAAAACATTATTTGGATTATAACTAGACAGTATAGCTCAGTGGTCAAACATTGACCTAGCATATGTGAGGCAATGGTGTGATCTTGCAAGCATTACAAAGTACACACAAAGCACACACACACAGAAACCACATAAACATGCACATCCACACACCACATACACACATTTTGAATGTTTATATTATCATATTTAACGGAGGAAATTATCACAAATAGTAAAGGTATGTTAATATATGAAATCATTATATTGCTCGTACTATTTAAAAGTTTAGTAGAAATAAAATAGTCACAATATACTTAGATTTTAATAGATTAAGTAAATTGAAATTAATAGAAGACATGAGAATCTTTGCAAATAAGTTTTAAATAATAAATATTTTGAAACATGTGTCATTTTACTTTGACAAAAGATTGATGTTACTGGTGTTTTAACTCAAGATTTAGAATATGATAGTGAGGTGCTCTATATAACGCTATGGATGGCTTATCTATAATCATTTCACTCTGAATATTTTTATAATAAGGTCTTGTAGTTTCTGTCACTCTTGAATTACAAACCCTATTTACACTTCCCACAATAGCCTGAAAATGGAAGCCACCAATCACCATGCTCAGCTCAAATTTTTTTTTTAATTCAAGTACAAATATTTCCAAAAAGTGACCAGTAATGAAGCCTTTCTTAATAAAGTATGTGCTTCTTGAAAATACAGTAAGTATTTGCTACCTGGACAAATATGTTCATAACTATAAGAAAATAAATTTATTTAAAACCACATACCATATAAAAATTAAGAAAATAATTTTTAAATAGTCACATGTTAAATATTTTAAGAGCAAAATATATGCATCTGAATAATTTACATGTGTAAAAATCATGCAAAATTAAATTAACTAATCCTACAACTCTGCAAAAAGAATTACCCTAAAGAAACTAAACATTTAAGTTCAAATTTGAAATTTAGAAAATAAAATGAAGTGTAATCTTTAGTTGACTTAATTAATGTAAACCCACTGTATATCAATTTTATAATAAAAAAATCCATGAACAAGGAAAGCACAAGTACCCATTGATCAATAGCAACAGCAAAAGCATCAGTAGTTCTTGTTTTGTGTGTACAAAAAAATCGATGGAAGAGATAACAATTTTCCTTCCTTAAGAAATGGACTCATTATCGTATTTATGTAACTGTAACCCCTTTGTATATTTTTAGCTTTGGTTTTGTTTTTGTTTTTTTGGGTCTGGTCGTGGGGCCTGAACTCTGGGCCTGGGCACTGTCCCTCAGCTCTTCAGCTCAAGGCTAGCACTCTACCATTTGAGCCACAGCACCACTTCCGGCTTTTTTCTTTTTGCTTATATGTTGCTGAGGAATCGAACCCAGGGCTTGATGCATGCAAGGCAAGTGCTCTACCACTGAGCCACCTTCCCAGCCCTGTACATTTTTATTACAATAAAATTAAATTTAAATTAAAAATAAACCAAATAATATACCAATTAAGAATTCTTAGAAGCCATTGGTTGAAAACTTTGTAAAAAAAACTGCCCTAAGTACTCAAGGAATACACTTTGATGATAGTATTTAAATATTTCAACTTCAGCAGAGAAGCAAAAAGTTTAAAAACTGTTACAAAGTAAAGCAATAAATCAGAATATGTTACTATTAATAATAATCATAAGATGAATTTATAGTGGTAGTCCAATATGTAAGAAATGAGACAATTTGCCATTCGTTTGCACTTAATAAATGAGAAAGAATTTTCTAGGTCTTTTTAAATTATCTTAAGTTTAATGAAGAAACTATTCTGTCACATCATATGATAATCAGATAAAGCTGATATTAGAGCAAAGAAGAGATTTTACTAAGTTTTGGGGGGTTATTGTATATTCTTATTTTGGTTGTGGGAAATTGTGGGGATTTCAACTTGGGGTATATTGTTCTTGCTAGGCTGGCGTCTTATCAGTGGTTAATTTTAGGAGAGGGGTTCCCTTTACAAAAGAACATGCACCTGATCTGTCCTTTTAACCTTCCCTTCATCAATGGCATCAGAGTTGCACACCAACTTGTCTAGCTTGCTACCTTGACTGGTCTGGATCCGCAATCTTTCCAAATTTAGTCTCTAGATTGTGCAGGATGGTGGAAATGATCCAATGCACCCAGCTACAGACTGAGAAGGAACTTCACTAAATTTTCGGCTTGGATTCTGTTCCAAAGCCTCCTAAGTAGTTAAGAGTACACATGGGAGCCCCTGATGCCAAGCAGTAAGAGTATTTTTTTAAAGCAACTAGACATATATATGACTTAGGCTTGTGAATACCTCAAGAAAAGAGTAAAAGAGCAGTGAAACATAGAGGTCAGGCAGAATTTTAATTAGCTACTCAAAGGCTGAATAATTTTAGCTAGCTACTCGGGAGTCTGAGATTTGAAGACCACTGTTCAAAGCCAGTCCAATCATGAAAATACAAGCAATTATCTAAAAAAAAACACACATAAGTGTAGCAGTGGCTGAAGTCGTAGACCACTATCCTTGAGCACAGAAGTTTAGGAATAGTTCTCAGACACTATCAAGCCTCAAGAATGATGAATGCGTGCATGAGCACATTCACATGTGCGTGTGCGCGTTCACTCGTGCATGCACACAGACAAAAATGAGTATTTCCATGTGACATTTTTTTTAAATTTTTATTTATTTATTTATTTTATTTTATTTGTGAACATACAGTACAGAGGGGTTACAATTACATGGGCAGTATAATGCGTACATTTCTTACCAAGCATTGCAGCCTCCTCCTTTGTTTACCCTTCACATCCGTTCCCAGCCTCCCCCCTCCCTCCCCAGTCCCAATCCTTCCCTTCCCCCCCCCCCCCCCCCCCCGCACCGATGTTGTAAAGCTCGTTTTGGACATGACAATTTGTACTTCTCATTGTTGCAACAGGTCCACCTGTATCCTTCCTTAAACTACTTGTTTTTCCCCATCTCCTCCACAAGTTATACTGACATCAAATATAGTGAAAGCAGGGGTTATACTGTGGGGGAGCATACAAAGCAACAAAGAAATAATCTTATAAATGCGTTAGAAACACCATGTGACATTCTTTAAGTTTTTTCCTTGCTGTAATTTATTCCCCTGTATTACTTGGCAAATTAACAAAACCAGCTAAGGACCTATTTACATAAAATTCATCATGTTTCTCTAAAATCTACTCTCTTTTTGGAAGCCTGATTTTATTTGACCCAAAAGTAAATTATTCAGGAAGTCAATTCATCACACTTAAGTCTGTATTATTAGATGATTGTTTAGGTTATTCCTAGCAATATGATTTTGTGAAATCCTGCATCAAGCAATATATTTCTTTCACTAGAAGGGAAGCCTCTGTCAAACAATTAATTACAGGTTTTTCTCCTCCAGGTATGCATCTGTAGTTTTATTATCTTCATATATTTCATAATCTGTCAGTGTATGCCAAAGGCTGCTGTGAAAATAAAAACACCCTTCTCAGCACTTAGCATTTGTATACCATTCATAGATATGAAGGTGTTTAAATGTTACTGAAATTGCTCTGAAATAAATAACGTTCACCCTGACTATCTTGAGCAAGAAGAATTGGTGTCTCAGCACTTTAGATAAAACTTGAGGGAAAGAAACAAAAGGAAAATTGAGGAACTCAACACATAGATTCAAATGAAACAAAACAACCCAAGAAAACACAAATTAATTCAGTACTCAAGAACCTGCAGGAAATGCAAAGAGTTAAAAATAATCAGCTATGACAAGCTTATGAAAATCCTGACTACATGGGAGTTCACTGTTGTGAGGACAGTGGCTAAAGCCCAGACTGGACAGAAAGATGTGTACACAATGCCATGCACTTGTTTTTCTGAATTCCAGGATGAATAACATGAAGTGGACTGAGGCCAAGATCATACACAAGTAGGAAGCCAGTTTCTATCTCAAAAATAATCAGGTTAATTTAGGGCTGGGCACATGACAAAGTGGTAAGAAAACGCATTTAGGGAGCACAAGACACTGAATTCAAACTCTAATATTAGGGGTATTAAAGATAAAAAGCTATGATTTTAATACTTGGAATAATTGTAACACATGAGTATTTGAGTGGAGAAAAATCCATGAGAGAGATAGAATGAACCCACGTTACAATGCTTTCTACTTAAGTTATAATATTTATTGGTACTTCAGACAAAGCAGAGTTACCTTACAAATGAGCATGAATGTGCATTTGGGTGATGAAAATACTCTACTTACACAGGTGTAAATTAAATAGATTTTCTTTGGTAGATTGCGGTTCTTAAACTAAGAGCCTGGGTGATGTCCTGAGCTTTTTCTCTCAAGGCTACCACTCTACTACTTTGAGCCACAGTTCCAATTCTAATTTTCTGTTGGCTGTTTGGAGATAAGAGGCTCATGGACTTTCCTGCCCAGAATGGCTTCAAGATATGATCGTCAGATCTCAGCCTCCCGAGTAACCAGGATTCCAGGCATAAGCCATCGATGTTTTTAATAATTTAGTAAATTGTACAGTTACAGAAGTTATAAATTATCATTGTAACCTGTGTAATATATATGTGTATGTATGTATCAATGCGTTCGGATAGAAATATCTTAACATATTTTTGTATCTACAGTAGATTTAAGAAATCATCCTTCATTATAAAATAAAATGGAAACAAAAGTTAATAAAGTGCAAAACAAAGGGAATCGTTACACGTTTCTTTTTGTTGAATGGAATATGAATTGTGAGAATCAGTTTGGAAAAATCATCTCTACTTTACCAAATGGATAATGGTTATTAATTCCAATCCATCTATTTGCCCATATTGTGCATCCTCACACATGAATGTCAAAATCCAACCACACTTTTTGCCTTTGTATTTAACTCACCTGTTATAATTTAGGAGATAATCAAATAAAGATTAAAATAATAGTAAGTGAGGCTATTAGTTAGAGCTTAACAAGATTTTAAATATGATAATAGCTAACTAATTGCATATTTCTTACTTTTATTCTGTTGTTATGTTCCTCATTCCCACATTAGGAAAGTACATAGAAGGTTCTCACTAAATTATATGTACAATTATTAAAAATGTATTGAAAGAATATGGGCACAGTGTGGTTTTAGCTTATTGAGACCTGTATGGGGTAGTGTGTTTTTGAGGACTTGCAATACGTTGTGATGGAGATGAAGGGAAGGATGTGCTTATTCTGGAAAACAGGTTAGAGGATTGCTCCCAGAAAGATAGTGATGAATTCTTCCAAATGGTTACAGTAAAAACACTTTCACAACCATATTCACTACTTCACTATTCACCATAGCCAAGTTATGGGAACAGCCCAGATGCCCTTTGGCAGAAGGATGATTGGAGAATGTGTGTCATATATACACAATTGGATTGCACCTACCAATTATGAAGATTGTTACATTATTTGCAAAGAAATAGATAGATCTAAAAATATGTTAAGTAAACTAGGTCAGAACCAGACACACAAAAGACCCATGTTCTGTCTCATATTTGGAAGCTGGAGCTTTATATAAGTTGACACAACAATATTAACCAAAGCATGCTATTTGCAGAGGAGTATTTAAAAGGTGTAATTTTTTAATAAAATTGAACTTTTAATCCAACAAAATGAATTCCAGGAAATTATCACTTGGAAGAGAGGGGGAATCAAAGGGAAGGAATAAAGAGAGTTATGGAGGAAGAGAGTGAAGACTATATTCAATGCAGATAGTATGAAACTAATAAAAATGAAGGTGGGGTGAGGTTTGGAAGGGTAGGGAAAAGTTACATAAATATCCATTATACTTAAAAAATGATTTATTGAATGGAAATTCCTTGTACAACTAGTTAAGATAATAAAAATATATTTAAAAACAATGTAGACCTCTTAAACTGCGTTCTCTTAAACCATGAGTCAATATAATAGTTTCTTCCTCAGAAATTTTCTTTGCAGAGCTGGGAAGGTGGCTCAGTGGTGGAGCGCTTGCCTTGCATGTATGAGGCTCTGGGCTCGATTCCTCAGCCCCACATAAGCAGAAAAAAAAGCCAGAAGTGCCGCTGTGGCTCAAGTGGTAGAGCGCTAGCCTTGAGCTGAAGAGCTAAGGGACAGCGCCCAGGCCTAGAGTTCAGGCCCACGACCAGACACACAAAAAAGAAATTTTCTTCGCAGGTATTTTCCTCATAGTGACAGAAAAGTGATCAATGCAATGAATATCAATACATCACATTGCACATCATAAAGAGACACAATATAGAATCACGGTAAAAATGTTAGAATTCATCAAATGTTAAAATAACAGGTAGAATGTGCCAAATGCTATTTGATTGTTTTTCAACATACTTTAACTATGGTATCTAATTTAATCCTCACAATAATTCCATAAAGTGGAACTATGTACATTATTAATTCTCAGATGATGATACTGAAGTCTTCAGAGTTGTAATTCCTAGTACAACATTGCACACATGGTAAGTGTTATCCTGAGATCCATCTCCCACTGTATCAATTAACCTCATTCTATTTTATGACTAAAATACCAGCACTTAGTCTACAAATTCTAGGAAAAATTCTCAGAATTATTGTGTACACTCATAATATTTCACTTTATCTTTGTTAGAAAATAGGTAACGGTAATATGAAAACTCAAAATTCATAAGCAATGCATACCTCGCTGGTGAAAGGAACTGATAAAGTATAACATTCTTGATTTCTAGCTCAAAATAGTAGAAATCATATTGTATCCCTTCACTCAACACTGCACTGCCTGGGGACCCTATTACTGTTTAACACAGTCTTACTGAAAGAATGACCTCCCCAATTCCTTATGGAAACAGACTGCAGATCTTATGGACCAATCATTTCCACATTGTAGCTCACCTAATTTGTTTACCATTAGAAGTATTTTGATTTCTTTTTATACCAAATATTTTGAGAGAAAGGTACTACTTTAGAATGCCATTAAAGCAAGACATATAAAAATCACCTTTGACCTCAAAAAAATATATTACCTTTCATATACCCAAAAATGCCATCTGACCAATCATTAATGTTAGGAACGAGAGGTTAAAAATCATAGACACCAAGACCTAAGCATGAATTAAAGATTCTCCAACTTGTGAATACAATTTGTGTAAAAAGACATAAAGGGCTGGGAAGGGGCTCAGTGGTAGAGCGCTTGCCTTGCGTGCATGAGGCCCTGGGTTCGAAGCTGCAAATGGCGCTGTGGCTTAAGTTGTAGAGCTCTACCCTTGAGCTGAAGAGCTGAGGGACAGCACCTTGGCCCAGAGTTCAGGCCCCACTACCGGACCCACCCCCCCAAAAAAGACATCAATACTACTACATCTTTTCAAAATTTCATATGATACTGAAGATTCAGTCATAAACTATTAACACTTGAAAATAACTCATCTTCTTGGGAGTAGGACACAAAACACAAGATTAATCCATATCATTTTCAAAGACATTTATTTATACTACAAATTCACTCTTATAACTACAAAGATTCTAAAAATAACTGACTTTCTATCAACAAATATTTCCATAACTCCTGGACAAGTCCATATGTTTCTCTTCAATATTAGGCCTTAAATTGGTAATGTTTTAATCACAGTGTTTCCTCTCGCCTCTAGGCTGTAAATCTTGAAATGGTGAAGCTTTAGATCTAACTGTACCAAAAACTGAAGTAGAGATAGTGGAACAATACTTTAAAACGGAGTTGCCTTTGATACCCTAACCACAACAGAACAATGGAAAACAATTTCTTATATTATATATACTTATATTTTTTATTTACATGTGCTGATCTTAAATTTCACACAGTGAAACTTACTAGAATTAGATGATAATTTGACAACTAAATTGATATTTATTCCCATAAATAGTTTGGAATATAAATAATTAGGATTAGAATATTAGAATATAAAAAGTATCAATGCAATATCTTCTATATAAACTTGTAATATCTTCTAAGTGTTCTTGGTCTTCTGAATTCACATGGTAAAAAAAGAGTATTGTTTCCCTCTAATCTATAAAGGATTTTACTATGCTGCTCTGTTTATTGTTTTAAGTCGCTGGTCCCAAACTGTTTTTCTCCATATTTCTGAAGCATTCTTACTGATTATACCAAAATTTTGCTGATATGATGTCTAAAAGCTATTATTCTTCTGCAGGATCCACGGGTCCTAGGATAACAGGTCCCAATTATCTGCATCATCAGATAACAAGAGCAAGACTTCTCACCTAGGCCCATGCAACATGCCAACAGAAAGTAATTGAAGACTCGTCTCAATTTCTCATTTCCTATAATATTTCAGGTCCTTAATTCCTTGTAGGATTTAGCAGTAAGCTATTGTGAAATGCAAGTCAACTTAAAATGAAAGATGAGATCATTAAATATGAGAGAAAGTACTGTAATTCAAAGTTTCAAATTACAGATGACAAGCCCATTTGAGTGAACAAAATCACAAATGTCACAAGATTATTTTTAATACCCCTCTCCTAATGATTAATGAAAGATTTCAGCCCAGCATAAGTAGGTCAAAAAATACTTCCTGGAATGGTAGATCCATAATTGGTCTACCTAGGCTAGGAAATCTTGACTTAGAGGTCAAATATAATTTAGAAAAACTTTAATTGAGAAGATCCTCAGTGCTTCAAAAAACTGTTACTTCAGTAAAACTTGGTTCTGTAGTATAAAAACGTTGTCATTCTCAAACCAATGATAACCTACATTTAATATTCTGAAAGTATATTCCTTTTCAAATAAACTTTTTAAAATCACTTTCGCCAGAATAATACTTGACAATTAGATGATAGTGACATTACAAGTTTTTCAATGTAGGGGGCAAGTTACAATAGAATTGATTTATTTACCCAGCACTAATTCCAAACAAGTTCAACCATTCATTAAAGTGTAGAAATATTACCCCCCACACCATTGGCGTTGTTCAGTAGCTGCCTTCCTGAAATGTGTTAAGCAGAACAGCATCCCATATTTCAAACCCAAATATTAACTAATAAAGTAAATTTCATCACATAAGAAGGTACATTATAAAAAGTCACTAATAGTTGTCTTATCATTTGTTGCTTTATGTTTTCCCTGTCTAACATAGTTAGAAGAATTTAAGTCTTGAATATGGGTACTCATCAGAGATGTGACAAACATAAAATCTGTCTTCTATTTCTATATTCCTCTATAGTAGTAAATCTTAGTTTTCTTCTTTTTCCAAAACTTATAGGTAGTAGAAAATATTATCTCATGTAAAATAAAATAATCACACCATTTTACAAAGCCATTTATAAAAACTAGTAGGAATAAATTCTAAGCCATTTTTAAACTTTCTTGTTGACTAAAGATTAATCCTCCAAATGGATGAGAATAAAATCATGTCTAGGTGCTTCACATCTCCAGTCTTGCAAATGAATTATGTAAATATAAGCTGACATCAGTTCATGTATATGCGGGATTGAAACTGCATGGAATGTATATAAACCTTTCAAAGTATTAACAGACAGTTTAACAGAATGACTATCAGGAAATTGAAACCTGAGAGGAATAATAGTAAAGACATAGAATGAATGAAAAATGGAACAAGGGGTAAATATATCTAGAATACTCAATATACACATGTAATAAATGAAGTGGTAAATCTGAAATAAATCTTGGAGAAGGGGTTGGTTGAGAACGATTGAAGGAGTGACTCTGATCCTGGAGCATTTGACAATTAGATGGACATATTTAATTGTAACATACTTGCACAACCTTTTGAAATTCAGTTAAAAAACAAAACAAACAAAAAACACAAAAATCACAACCAAACAGCAATCTCTAGAGAGTATGAATATGACCTATCAAAATTTTAAGAAGTTATTGAAGGGCAGTCTTGGGAAAAGCAAACAAAGCTGTTCAAAGAGGGCAGTTTGGGGTAGGGGAGAATTTAGAACAGATTAAGTACATTGTCAAAGGTTATAAATCACCTACATCTACTGCAAATATTTTCATCTGCGAGTGCTCTTTGTCTGAACTGGACACTGCAGTCATGAGACACACTTGATAGCTTGTGAAGATAGAATGGAAGAAACAAGATCAAGAACGCATTATTCCACTGGAGAGAAAACATTTCTGTGTGTTTTCTCTCATCTGTCTTCATTACTCTTTTTTCATACTTTTAATAAACTCAAGTGATTTTGAATTATATCTTTCCTTCTTTGTTCTGGCAAAGTAATTGTTCAAAATATTTCACTAAATTTTATTTCTCATTATTTTCTATTATACTGTTTACTTGTCCAAGTGAGTCCATTAAACTTCTCCTTTGCATTTGGTTGCCATGAAAACTCAACATCTATGTTAATGAGGATAAACTGTAAAGCAAAACTTTGTCTCCAAAAAACCAGTCCAAGAACCTTTAATCACAAATATTTAGCTATAATTTTTTTTCTTTTTTCTTTTTCCTTGAAAATCTTCTCTTGTCTAAAGTGCCCTCAAAAATAAATACTCTACCTTGAGAGCATTGGCACCCACCCCTGGGTATCTAGACAGGGAACAGACCTAAGAAAGGAGACCTCCAGTTTCAAAGGTGAATCATTTGGGGTTGAGGAACACCAGAGAACTCTTCATTTGTTTGTTTAGCTTTACTTGATAATGTAACCCAGTTCTAGAACGGTAGTAGATTAGAATAAATTCATGGCATTAAATATTAAAAATAAAACAAAAATAAATAAATACTCCACCACTTTTTGCTTCAATCACTTCTAACCTCAAAGATATATTTTGCTAACAAGATGCTTAGAAGAAACCGAAGAATACTCTACTTTTATCTTCTCTCTTAAGTCTCTCTTTAGATACCATATCGAGAACAGTGAAGTTATTCTTTGCAGAATTATTTCAATACATTATTTTTCTCATGGTCTTGCATTTGCTCAACAAGATGTATGGAGAAGAATAGAGTTAAATCACCCATTCCTTGGAGTACAGTGTCTGTTACAAAGGCAATACTTCTATGTCCTACTTCAATGTTCTCCTCTTAGCTCTTGACTGATTTCCAATTAATCACAGCTTCTTGACTTCAGGTCTAGTAAAGCTGAAGGGCAATAAGGCCTCCAGCACTGCTATATCTTCATGGTTTCTCTTTCAAAACTCTTTTATTTGGATTTGGAATTTACTTTCATGCCTTCAATTTGTTCTGCAATACACGGAGCCCAATAGACTCTGTAAAATCACTTTAGGTAGCAAAAACATTAAGACAATCTATATCAAAAAGTTTTGGCCTCCCTCCACTGCAGAAGCCAATACGCTTAGCTAGGGCTTCTAAGAATGCGTTTTTTATACCTTTTCAATTTTCATAAATCTTTTCTGATCCCAAAAGTTTTTGGCTTATGTAATAGGAGAAGTCTTCACTATCTCATGTTAATAAGGATATTATATTTTTGAGCTACTTAGAAATGTGAAATCATTGGTTTGAAGTATCCAATCAGATTTTTTTCTGTGTTTCACTGCTTCACATGGAAAGATATTGTGGAAAGTATTACAAACAGAAAAGTGTAAACCCAATGTCTTCTTTCATTGTGGAGGACACTCTCTCCCTAATAATTTGAACCAAATTATCTTTTACAGAAAATTACTATTTGGTAATTAAAGAAATTCAAAAATTTTCATTTCTTATTTTTTAAAAAAACTTTGAGTTTAAATTCCACTAAAACCTTGTTTTCACACAGTAAGAGTATTTTTCCTGGTTAGGGACAATTCTCAAGGGAACCTACATGATTTACAGCAAGGTTTGTGAGGTTTGTTGGTTTGGTGTGAAAAAGAGCCATCTTCACCCACATTGCTCCCTCTCAGCTAAGTCTCTATGGATTTCTTTACGTGAAAGCCTATTTTCCCAGGTAATTTAAAATTTTCTTAATAGGCTAAGTTGTGAAAAAGTTTGAACAATTAAAATTTACCTGTCATAAATTTTTAAATTTTTTTGAAATTCCTTTATCAGAATCGCGAATTCACCAATCCTAATTCCACCTTTACTATAAAAACAGTTAATATGTGTTTTCCTGATATACTGTCCATGAAACTATTATTTTCCAGTGGCTTTGTTATGCATGTATATGATCATATGAGCGGATACTGAGCAAAATGAACTCCAAGGTATGGAAACAGAGATACTTATTTGCAGTTGTTGTTTCTAATGTACAATGTGATTTCTATACTTTTTGGGATTTTCCTCTATGGTTTATCCCCTGCTGTATTTGATTTTTGTACTCTGTGTATTGTGCATACATTTACCTTAATTAGGGAAGGGAACAGGAACAACAAAATGGCAAGACAGAGGACACAGGGCAAACCAATGCAATTGCAATATTCACAAGACAATAAGTTGGAAATGTACATTACAACTTGTGAGGCATATTGGGGTGAAGTAAAACTGTGAGAAAAATGAGAGAGGGGATAACAAGTTTGAAAAGTTTTGTACTCACTAGCTTACAATTGCTGTAAACCCACTACACATCACTTTGACATTAAAATTAAATTTATAAAATAAGCTGCATGAAATAAAATTTCACTGTATTGGTATAGTAAATATTATTCTTTATGTAGTAACTTTAAAAATCAGTACTTTTTGGTATCTAATTTGAATTAATTACCCATTTTTAATCAAAGGGCCATCAACTTGAATGTTATACAACTAGACAATATTTTCACAATATACTTGCCAATATTTTGAAAAAAGAAAAATTTAGTACTTTCTCATACTAAGACAGAAAACACTTTAATTCTTCGGAAACCCAGAACGTTTAAAAGTAAATAAGTTGTTAAGAGGACAGGATATATGTGTTCTTCAAAATTCCTATGACTAATAACTACTCATTTTGAAATAATAAACATTCCATACCTGAGAGATTCAAAATATTACTTGTTTGCATGTTATGAAATTGTGCAATAGAGGCATTTTCCAATGGGGTGTTACAGATAGAGAAGTGAACAGAAAAATAGGCACATTCTGGTATAGTATAAACCTATGAAACATCAGTTATAATTAATTCTTCAAGAGTAAACAATTGTTTATCAGATTAAGCTATTATTTCTATGACCATCATTCCCAAGGTTTATGCAATAAAGTCATCCTAGACCAACAGTTTCCAACTTGTAGGGTGCACCTCAATATTCCCTTAATTCACATCATGAATAGCTTATCTCCATTGTGATAAAATACTACACCTCTGCTAATGTGATGCCCTCCGTGTTCTGGAAAAAGCTCCCCAATAAACTGGGTTGCATCATTTTTCCTCCACTGGTATTCTTGTAAATATTATTTATATTGATAGTTTTTTAACTATCATAGATAAACAGAATGCTAATATCAGAAGATTACATTTCAAAGCCCACCCAGGCAGGAAGGTTCCCTAGATTCTTATCTCCAATAAACTTCTCAGCAAAAGCCAGACACAGTGGTACTGAGGTTTAAGTGGTAGGGCACGAGCCTTGAGCATAAACAGCCTCAGAGACAGTGTCCAGGCCCAGAGTTCAACCCTTAGGACAAACTAATAAAACAAAAACAAAAACAAACCCCAAACCTAGCATTTTTCTCATTGTATACAGAGACACGTAATTAAGGAAATTGCTTCCTGTGTTACATACAGGTAGAAGAAAGAAGAAGTCACACAATTATTCTCTTCATACAATGTTATACCAAAGCCTCAAAAAATTGCTCTTTTTCTAAATTTATAAATTAATATCATCCATTGTTGGCAACTCTGTCTACATTATTCACATTATCATTTTATACATAAACTGTTTGAACTATCTATTAACAGAGTCTAATTATAACTCTCTTGAAGGTAAGTATATTCTAGGCAAATAGAATGCAAGAAACATGAGTAAATTTGTCAATTAAACCCTCTACTTAAAAAGAATTTTGTAGTATCCTATAGAATATGAAATTACAAACAAATCCAAAATATATATTTTAAATCTAAACTCTAATTTAGCAAGATCTATAAAGTCCTACATTTGACGAACTTTGCTATATCTCCAGGCTTAAGCTTTTGTAATCCTTGATCCTTTCCTTGGAATCTAACATCATGAAGCTTACTTACTTTTTCCAATTTTGGATGGGAATCATGAGCCATTTTGCATCTAGGAATGTTCTTTAATGAAGAGAGCATTTAAAAGCACAACTGAGGATTATATATGAGTTGCATTTCAATAGGAAACGACTTCTCAAAATATAATGACAAAATTAGCCCAAAATTACAACTGCGTATTCCTTTCTCGTTTGGTTTCTTTTATTAAGACAAAATTATACTACCTGGTCCAGGGAAGGTATCACTATGTAATTCCAGTTGCTAATCTTCTGTCAGTCTGAGTGCTAGAATTCTAGGCTTGTATCACATTGACCAGCCATAGTTTCTTGGTTTATTTAATCTATATACAGACTAGCAATTCTGAACTTCTCCAGTGATATCATCCACTAGACTGCTCAGACTGTTCATGTACTATTTTAAAAGATGTTCTGACATTTCACAGAGGATATGATCATTTTCAGATACACCTGTGGGGTCTCTAATTCATCCTCCATGGATCCGATCCCTTTCATAATGATTACTTGACTCTCTTACTATCTCTGGTCCCTATCTATGTAATATTCTTAAACTTTTTTGAAGAAACTTCACTTGAGGACTTTCTAAAAATAAAATTATCACTTGATTCTAGTCTTACTGAGGACATATTATCTATTCTTTCCTAACTTTTCTACATATTCTGAGAATTGTTTCATTTGTGTATTTGTGTGTGCACATATAAGTGCCTCTGTGTTTATGTGTATGTTTGTATGTATGTATGCAAAAGCCTCAAGCTCTTATTCAGCAATCTTGCTCATGACTGGTATTCCATCACTTGAGCCATTCTTTTAATACAGCTTTTGGCTGGTTAATTATATATAGTGTCTCAAAGACTGTTCTGCCCAGGCTGGATGCTAACCTGAGCTGAATAGCAGAGGGACAGCACCCAGGACCAGAGTTCAAGTGCCAAGACCACCGCCAACAAAAAATATATAAGTAAAGAAAGAAAAAATGTGATCTTATCCACCAGTTCATAGCTAATATAATCCCTGCTCTCGCAAGATGGACTCTTTTTTCCAGTTAAGTCCATGCTCTTATATCTGACTTGCATTGTAAACAGAATTATTCTTCCATTCTACTTTCTACAAATTTGCATGATTAACAAGCGTGATTTAGAAAGAGAGTGGTCTCATACTTCGTGTTCCATGTAGGAGTAATGCTTTCCCTATATCACTCTCATAAATCTACCTAGTGGACTTCGCTTTATTGTTTCAATGTTGTCTTATTTGTAGAGTCTTGTATAGTGTAATGAACCCTTATACTTAAACACAGAACTTCTCTTTCTCCTATTATTGCTATTGTTCCCTTACTGTTAACTCATCTACACTTGGGAAATAATGTGCAGCACATACACTCATAAAAAAATGATCTGAGAACCTTCTTCCCATTTAAAATTCGCCTTAATTTACAGAGCACTTACAAAGTTTGAACTCAATATACTCATGGATAATGTATTTATAAGCAATATAAATGGTATTTTTCCTTTACTAAGATGTCTCTGAAACACGTGTTACCTCATATCCAAAGGCGTCCTTGTGTTATTTCAGTGAAACCAGAAAACATTCATTATACCTCAAGCAGCACCATCGATTGTTCCTAGAAGTAACTCTTACTGGATGTGGAAACTGATCCTAGGAGAGGATTGGAACACAGAGGATTGACAAAGTTCAAGTTAACTTGTGTTTTCCTGTATAAGAAAAGGACAAAGATGGCGACAAGGCAGTAGGGAAACACCAAAGCTCTTCCCAACCAAAAAGAGTTTGAGTTCCAACGCTTAATCTCCCCAAGAGACTGACAACAACAAAAAGATGGACACTCAGAGAAAAACAGGAGGTGGAAAACAACAAAAAAGAAAAAGAGAAAAAGAAGAATTTCAGAACAGAGAAGAGCGAAGACCCCTCCCCCAATATTCACTGATCACAGGGCAGCATTCCAAGCTGTGGCCAGCCAGCCTGGCGGGGGCTGCCGGAGTCCCAGAGACACTGGGGGCTGCCTGCAGAACACCCGGGCAGAAGCCGCCTGAGGTACCACTTTACAGACCCACTGATCACCACAAATAGAGAAATCTACCAGCAGGGAGTCTACACAAAGATCCTACCCCCACCCCTCACTCTCCATCCAAGCAGAGAAGTTCCATCCCGCCAAAGCCGACCAGCACTGGCAGTGCAACAAAGGGAACTTCTGCACATAGCACAGAAGCCGACTGAGGTACTGGTGTCAGACCCGCCGATTGCAACGACCCGGTGTGGGCCGCTAGGGTCGCAAAGACACAGAGGGCAGCCTGCAGATCACTCATGCAGAAGCTGCCTGAGGTACTGGTGTCAGACCCTCTGACTGGGACAACCTGGCAGGGCCTGCCAATGTCGCAGAGACACAGGAAGCTGCATGCACATAACTCGCGCAGAAGCTGCCTGAGCGTGGACACTGTGGACCCAACAGCTTCAACAGAGGCAGAGACAGAAGAGAATCACACAGAGCCACCACCGCCCAGCCCAGCTCGCAACCACCCCAACTGAACTCGGATTGCAACAGCAATTGCAACAGCAAAAACGCTCCTCAACGGAAAGAACGCTGCTGGAGGAATATCAATACCAAATTTCAAACTCTACTATAAAGCAATAGTAATCAAAACAGCATGGTACTGGCACAAGAACAGACCTCAGGACCAATGGAATAGAATTGAAAACCCAGAAATGAACCTACAAACCTATAGCCATCTAATCTTCGATAAGGGAGCTAAAAAATATAGAATGGAAGAAAGACAACCTCTTCAGTAAATGGTGCTGGCAAAATTGGTTAACTACTTGTAGAAAACTAAAGATAGATCCTTATCTATCACCCTGGACCAGAATCAACTCCAAATGGATCAAAGACCTCGGAATCAAAGCAGACACTCTGAAAACATTACAGGATAGAATATGAGAAACCCCTAAGTCTCCTTGGCGTAGGCCTAACTATTCTTAATAGAGACCCGGAAGCACAACAAATCAAAGAAAGGTTGGACAAATGGGATTGCAAGAAGTTGCAGAGCTTCTGCATGGCAAAGGACATAGCTAGCAAGAACAATAGAAAGGCCACGGATTGGGAGAAGATCTTCATTAGCCACACAATGGACAAGGGTCTCATATCTAAAATATACTTGGAACTCAAAAAATTAAATCTCCAACAACAAATCCTCAAAGAAACAACTGCCCTATAAATAAGTGGGCCAAAGATATAAAGAGAAACTTCTCTGAAGAAGAAAGAAGGGTGGCCAATAGACACATGAAGAAATGCTCAACCTCCCTAGCCATAAAAGAAATGCAAATCAAAACAGCATTGAGATACCACCTCACCCCAGTTAGAATGGCAAAAATCAAGAACTCAAATAACAACAGATGCTAGAGGGGATGTGGACAGACGGGAGTGTAAACTTGTTCAACCACTTTGGAAAGCAGTATAGAGGTTCCTCAAAAGACTCCACATAGAGCTCCCCTATGACCCATCAATCCCACTTTTGAGCATTTACCCAAATATTTACAAACAAGAACACGCTAAATCTACCAGCACAACTATGTTTATTGCAGCATTATTTACCACAGCCAAGATATGGAACCCACCCAGATGCCCCTCAGTAGATGAATGGATCAAGAAAATGTGGTATATATACACAATGGAATTCTATGCCTCCGTCAGAAAGAATGACATTGCCCTATTTGTTAGGAAATGGAAAGACTTGGAAAAATTTATATTTAGTGAAGTAAGCCAAGCCCAAAGAAACATAGGTCCCATGGTTTCCCTTATTTGCAATATCTAGTATATGTATGAGTCAAACCTAAAAGGTCAGATAATGTGATGTTAGGAAAATGAACCCTAAGATATGTATTTAAATGTTGATTTTTCTTTCATGCATTTGTTTCTACCGCATTTATAAGATTATTCCTTTGTTTCTTTGTAAGTCCCTCCCCCACAGTATAAATCCTGCTTTCACTGTAATTGATGTCGGTATAATTTATGGAGGGGAAAGGGAAAAAAAAGTCGTTTAAATAAGGATACATGTGGACCCATTGCAACAATGAGAAGTACAAGTTGTCATGTCGAAAAGGGGGAGGATTAGGTAGGGGTGGGGGGAGGCTGGGAAGGGATGGGAAGGGGAAACAAAGGAGGAGGCTACAAAGCTTGATAGGAAATGTACTCATTATCTTGCCCATGTAATTTTTACCCCTCTGTACAGTATTTTCACAATAAAGAATAAACTTAAAAAAAAAAGAAATAATGTGCCATTTGAAGGCCAGCATAGAAAAAAAGGAAATAACGTTGCTTTAAACATGTTCTACTCCAGGGACTAGGAAGGCGGCTCAGTGTTAGAGTGCTTGCCTTGCATGCATGTGGCCCGGGTTCAATTTCTCAGCACCACATAAGCAAAAATAAGCCAGAAGTGGAGCTGTGGCTCAATTGTTAGAAGACTAACCTTGAGTTGAAGAGTTGAGGGACAGTGCCCAGGCCCAGAATTCAGGCCCATGACTGAACCCACCCCCCCCCCCAAAAAAAAGTTCTACTGCAAAGAAATAAAGACATGGAGGTTTTAAAGTGTCTTATCGATGTATATTTAACCCATGAGATGATTCTCTTGTTGCAGGAGTCAGTTATCAATTCCTTTCAATTATTCCTGAGTTCTCCAGAGCAAGAAGGATTCCAAAGAAGCATCCAGTGAGTATGGTCAGGAAAAGGAGCCTCTTCTCAGATCAGTCCTCCTTTAAGGAGGGTCCCAATGAAATATCTGGGGTATTTTTAATTTGCTTTTTTGTTAAGTTTTTGTTGGTTCTAGGGCTTGAACCCTGAGGCTGTCCCTGAACAGTTTTCTTTCCTGCCTCCAGCCCCCAAATCTAGTATTCTACTGCTTGAACCAAAACTCCACTTCTGTCTTTTTTGCTGTGTAATTACAGATAAGAATTTGACACACTCTCCTGCCTGGGTTGGCTTTGAAGTAAGATAATAAGAAAGCCAAGTGACATCAGCTGTATAGACTTCTCTTTTCAAACATAAAATATTAGATGAAGTTTATTTTAAAACTAATATTTGACAATTTTTTTCTTTTATTTTTGTGAGAATACCATACAGAGGAGTTACAATTACATTGGCAAGATAAGTACATTTCTAATCAAGCATTGTTTCCTCCTCTTTGGTTCCCCATCCCATCACTTCCCGTACTACCCCCCTCCCCCCTCCCAGTCCTCCCCCCCACCAAAGTTGTAAAGTTCTTTTTTCGACTTTACGACTTGTATATCTCATTGTTGCAATGGGGCCACCTGTATCCCTAGTTAAATGATTTGTTTTTAGAAAATATGTCCAGCAAATAATCCATAACATTACTCAGCAAAATTAGGTGCACTGAATCATTTTGGAATTATTTGTATTGCTTGGGAAGATTATTGATCTTTTTGTTCCTTTTGGGGAAACTTAAAGTCATATTTCACTTTTTTGTTGGTTGTAGGGCTTGAACTCTGATCCTGGGCGCTGTCCCTCAGCTCTTAAGTTCAACTTGAGTGCACTACCACTTTAGTTACAGCACCACTCTGGGTTTCTGGTGGTAAACTGAAGATTAGTGTCTCATGGACTTTCCTGAGCAGGCTGACTTTGAACCACAATCCTCTGGTTTCAACCTCCTGAGAGGCTAGGATTACAGGTGTAAACAACCAGCACCTGGCTCATATTTGCATTTATGTGCACTGAATGACACTGTGTTGACAAAGAATGGAAATTTTAACCAAATGATGACATTGCAGCTTTTCAGAAAAATTGAGATAGTAATAAATATGTCCTCCATTTCCATTTTGTTACATTATTGACTCATGAGCTATGGGACCCTTACATTAGCATCCTCTGACATCTGTATAGGTGAATTTAGTATCAGGAAATGTTCATAGAGAAATATAGAAAGACTCTGATTTTTAGAAAGCAAAGGAGATCACCTATGAAAGAACAACATAGAAGGAGATACATTTATCCCACAGAGATTAAGAACTAGCCTAAGAGATTTAGAATGCTAAAGACAATGAGGAAAAGCCTAGTTGACAAGTTCTTCAATAACCAAAAATGGTTCTCTAGAACAGTTTCTGGTATACCTTAGTTACTATCATTTATTCCTTACATCTGCAGTTATTCTTTATCTTCGGTCACAACACTAAATTAGCCTCTTCCTTTTTGGTGCCATAACTGACCAAAAGGTTTCAAAATCGCACTTAGACTACCCTTCTCTTTGTGATTAGCAGTGACAATCCAAAATCCTGGAATCGTTGAATTTCCAGAATTAATCTTCACCTGACATCTAAGCACATTCCTGGCATTAATAGCTGTGACTTAATGAACAAAACTTTTTTCAACACAGTATCCTAATATAAGTACATGAATTAAGGACGATTGTCAAGTGTCAGTATGGAAGGAGCAATTATATATTACAAGTATGGGTTCTTTATTTTGCATTTACTAACTAAATGTTTTTGTTTTGTTTTGTTTTGTTTTGCCAGTCCAGGGGCTTAAACTCAGGGGTATGGAATTATTCCTGAGTTTTTTTTTCTTTTTTTTTTTTTTTGCTCAAAGCTAGCACTCTACCACTTGAGGCACAGCACCACTTCCAGAATTTTTCTTTTTATGTGTTACTGAGGAATTGAACCCAGGGTTTCATGCATCATAGGCAATCACGGTACCATGAAGCCACATTCCCAGAGCCCTAAATGACTTTAAGATGGCATTACATTTTTATTTAGTAACTATGTATCATAATTTTCGCCAGGTGCTAGAAATGACGTCAAAAGCAATACAATACAATAAGTCCAGTAAGGCTGGATGGACAATGAAGAACTCTCATGGTCTAGCCGGGGCACAGAAGGGCTTATCTCATGGAGCTGTTTCAACAGGCTGAGCAAGACAGCACCTGACCCACAGCCACATGTTGGAACCACATGTGGGAGCCGAACCTCCTCCTCCAGCACCCATTCAACCAGTTCTTGTGAAAGAGGGAGAGAAAAAAGTCGCAATTACAATTAAGAAGGTTGCTGGTGGCTTAGAACTCTAATCCTAACTACACAGGAGGCTGAGGTACGAGGATCATGGTTCATAACCAGCCCCGGCAGGAACATCTGTGAAACTCTTATATTCAAAGAACCACCAGAAAACCGGAAATGGTGCTGTGGGATCAAGTGGTAGAGGGCTAGCCTTTTGCTGAGGAGCTCGGGAACAGTGCCCAGACCCAGAGTTCAAGTCCCACGACTGACAAGAAGTGGACTTCCTACCACCAGAAGTCTACTGAATAACAATCATTGTCTTAGGGAGCATGGTAGCGAAGTCAGGCTGAGCTTCCTGTGAAGTTGAAGTCATAAGTAGGTCACTTGGTTTCTCTGTGCCTCGGTTTCCCCAGCTGCAATACTCCACACAATGAATGATCCCCTTCCATATGGGGATAGGGTAATGATGAAAGAGAGCCATATTTTGTTTCATAATCCCACATCTGTTGCATGGTTAATAAAAGGCCCCATCTGAGCACTTTCCGGGTATCTTACTGTCATTTGCTCACAGACTGCAGAGAACCTTATCTGAAGGCTGCTCCCTCTGTGCCTAGCCATGTTCCAGAGATTCCCTCTGCATAAATCCCTTGTTTCCTAACAACTGTCCTGTGAGGAAAATGAGGTCTGATGGTTAAGGCCCTACCCAGAGCTTCACCTATGGTCAAGAATCGGCTGCTGTGGACTAAAAGTTGGGGATAATCCCTCTAAATTGATGACTGCCTATGTTGCTGTATGTCTACCATCTCAACTACAGAGGACCAGGCCTGGAGGAGCATACCTGTCACAGACAGGAGGACCTTGATCCAGTCCAGCCAGAGCATATATTGAGTCTCTGTTTCAGAAATGCCCAAGACAGAAAGTTGGCTCCTCAGAGCCAGGGAGAGGAAATAAGCAGGGGTCATGGTGCCCCCAGGGGGGGGTCTGACCTCGGTAGGGGTGGTTTGGAGGCGGCCACACACCTGTGCTGCTGGGAAAAGCTGCTGGAGTCTGTTCCAGGTGGGGCAAGCAGTGATGGTATTGTGGTATTGTGGACAAATGGACCCAATGTAGAGAACCAGGTCCAGGGATCAGGTTGGGGCTTTAATCCTGCTGGCAACGTGCCATTGCCTTATATTTGAAATCTCGAAACTTGGGAAAGGGAGAAAGTGGCTGGGGCGTGGGCAGGCTTCTCAATTTCCTACTATACTCCGAAGTGGCCTTGAGACTCTTCCTCACCACTCAAACACCTCACCTTCCTCAACTGCTGGTAGTGGTGTAAACTAACAGTGAGAATCCAGGTGCTACCAGGCATCATGGAATGTGGGCGTGGCCACCATTCTTGTATCCCATTGGTCAGGAAGAACCATGAAAGAATGTGGGTGTGGCCAGACTCCTGTGATGCAAGCAGCATGGGCAGAGTCAAGAAGTTAACATCTCCCCAGCCCTTTTCTCAGGGAAGAATGTCAATTCAGTTGGAGACAAGAGGGTGACCAGCATTAACTGGATGGCTGCACAGATTATTGTGTATGTCTGTTTGTTGCCAATCCTGGACCTTGAACTCAGGATCTGGGCACAGTCTGTGAGCTACTTTTATTCAAAGCTGGCCCTCCAAACGAGCCACAGCGCTTCTGGCTTTGTTGTCACTGAAGTTGGAAAGGGGTCTCAAGGACTTTCCTGCCTAGGATGACTTCAACCATGATCCTCCAATCACAGCCTTGTAAGTATCAAGGAGGACTGCTGAGAGCCACTGGTGCCTGCTTAATCATTGGTCTTGCTGATGTTCTTGGACGAATAGGTGAGTTCCCTATCCTTGGGTTTAAGTGGTGGGAGCTGTAGCCCACAGTTCGAATCCTGGTCCTGCCACCACCAAATGGCAGGAGATACAAAAAACTTACTCCTATCCATATGATTACCAACAGAATGTAATGTGTGTCATGATTGAATGAGCGGTTCTTCAATGATTCCAGTATAAAATTATGCACAATTATATTATAGGACACTGATCCATGTTAGTTAATATTTTATTAAGCATTTAAACAATCACATTAATAAAATGGAGGCATAATGAAATAACTAAGAATTGGGTCTCACATACTATAAAGGTGCCATTTTTCTGCCAGGACTGGTTTTGGAACTCATGGTCTTGGTAACTCTGATGCACTATGTGGGAAGGGAAAGCTGGTTTCCTTGAAGTCAAGAAATTCAAGTCTGTTCCTTAGGCCTGAAATAGATCCCCACCACTAGAAAACATCCTATTCATGTACAATTTACATATATGATTTATATTTACAGACATATTTTGACTATATTTCATTCAGTTCAGTTATTTAATTTTTTGTTTTATTCATGCATTGAACATTTATTTTATTGACCATTATGTCACATAAAACATTGATTACATGGGCCTGGGAAATTAGCTCAGTGGTAGAACACTTGCCTTGCATGCATGAGGCCCTGGGTTCGATTCCTCATAAGCAAAAAGAAAAAAGGCAGAAGTGGCGCTCTGGCTCAAGTGGTAGAGTGCTAGCCTTGAGCTGAAGAGCTGAGGGACAGGGCCCAGGCCCAGAGTTCAGGCCCCACGACCAGACCCCCCCAAAAAGCATTTATTACATTAATTACATAGGATATATGTCTGCATATGTATTCAACTTCATACCTGACACCCAGGACTTTCATAGAAAAGGAAAACATATGTCACCATCAGCTTCTTACACCACAATTCATTTTTTGGCAGTGCTGGCATCTGAACTCATGGCCTACAAGCCTACAAGGCCCAATTCATGAATGGGTGAGTGTCAGCACTCCATCCTGGGGCAAATTGAGCTGACAGGATGTTCCCATTACCTGATATCAAGCCCCAGGGGTTAACAAAATAATAACATTGATATGCAGATGACAGTACCTTAATATATATATATATATATATGTATATATATATATATACATATATATATATATATATTAATCGAGTGTAAGAGATATCTATACATTATTCAGTTATATAGATTAAATTCCTACCAAGTCCTGGGTTTTAATTATGCATCCATGTAATTAATATTATTGTTTTCATCCTTAATGAAATCAGTGTCCTGAAATTATTGTGTTCCTGTAAGTAATAATATTCTTTTAATGCTTCATAAATATTAAAGTCTATTAGCCTCCTGAAATGATGCTGTCTAATTTTATAGAAGCAGTATCTCCTGCCATTGGTTGGAGTCAGGACGGGGACTCGAAATCAGGCACTATGTTGCCACATGGGCCTATGGCCTCCCCGATAGTCTGGCAGCCTTCATCAATGCAAGATGAAGTACCCTTTGCAACAATGTTATTCAGATCCATGAGGGTCACCGTGCAAATGAAGAAAACATAAAAAGGCCGCATTTTTTCTGTGCATTGCTTTCCCTGCAATTCCTGGGGGTCTAGGATCCCAGGAGCAGCTACAGGTCTAGTGGCTGCACCCCAGCCTAGGGTGATCGATGCTGAGGCAGAGTTGCTGCAACCTGAGTTCAAACCCCATATTTAGAAAAGTAAAATTTAAAAAAAAGTTCCATCGCTTGCAATTCATGCCGTTTACTCTTCTAGGCTTTGGATTTGAACTCAGGATGTGGGTAAATCTGCACCAATGTGGATGAAGGGGACGATCACCGTACTTGAAGAAAAGAAAATCAGACCTGTTCACTAGTCCTGAATTCAAGCCCAACCTTGGAAAACATACTAATTATATACATTGTAAAGATAGGTTTTATACTTACCTATAGACGTTCAGTCCATACATGTTTGGTGTGGTTGTTCCTTATATTTTTTGTTTTATTTATTTATTTACCATTGATTGTACTATGATGAAACCCATTCTGTTTATTTCATTGATGACATCCTATCACAGAGCATCTAGATTTGTAGAAATGTTCTCCACAATGCCAGGATTCTCAGGATCACCCAGGATATTCAGAGAAAAGGAAAACAAGTTTCACACTTGGCTTCTTACTCCACGATCCACTTGTTGGTAGAGCTGGGATCTGAACTCACGGCCTAGTAGGACCAATTGACCAATAAGTCAAGGTTCACACACCAACCTGTGAGCAAATAAGGAGCTAAGCCAGTCCCAGGATCTGACATTGATCCCCAAGGTGGTTCACTGTAGTCATAAATTCATAATTTAAACATACAATCTATATTGACATACATGAGTCAATAGCATATTGTGTTTAGTGAACTTCTTCTCCTTATTTTGTATCTATGTCATGGAGGTATTGTGTATTTTACTAACTATGGTGACAGGTATAACTGTGCTGACATGGATGACAAAAGGTTCCCATGGTTATAGGGTTGTCTATGAATTCCCTTTCCTAGTTGATACTCAGGACTTTCACAGGAGAAGAAAACGTGTGCAACAACTGGCTTCTGACATCAGGATGAATCTTTTGTCAGTGCTAGGATTTGAACTCAGGTGTGGGTAGCTCTGTTGCACTGTGGGGGAAGGGGAAGCTCACCTTGAAGACTAGAATGTCAGACCTGGTCCAGGGCCTGATTTGAAGCCCAGCACTGGACAAAATAGCAAGCCCACCTTTTTTAAACATAGGACCTCTCTTTACCTAAAGGTGCGGTAAGCACCTTGCATTCAGTGTAGTTATTCTTTTTATTTTGTGTCTTATTCACTGATGTATTGTGCATTTTATTGAGTATGGTGACAGATATAACTTTGCTGACATGGATGACAACCTATTCCCATGGCTGTACAGTTGCCTATATAGCATTCTCCATCCTCAATGACATCCAGGACATGTACAGAACACAAAAACCTGTGCAACCCTAGGCTTTTCACATAACAATGAATCTTTTGGCAGTGCTGGAATTTGAACTCAAGGCCTAGCAGGCCCAATTAGTGAATGGGTCATGGTAAGCACACCAGCCTGTGAGCCTCTAAGGAGCTAGGCCATTCCCGGGACCTGGTATTGATCCCTGGTGGGGGCCAATATAGTCATAAATTCATAATTAAGCAGAGGATCTATATTTCCAAACATGGGTGGGCAGCATCTTGTGTTTGGTGTAGTCATTCTCTTTGTGTCTTATTCATTGATGTATTGTGTATGTTCTTAAGTATAAGTTGACAGATATAACTGTGGTGAACTGGAAGACAACCTATTCCCATGAGTATAGAGTTGCCTATACATTCTCCATCTAGCAGAGACCCAAAATTTGTGTAGCACAGGAAAACAGGTGCAACAACTGTCTTCTCACATCAGGGTTAATTTTTGGCAGTGCTGGGACTCCAACTTGGGGTTTAAGAAGCCCAACTGCACAGTGGGTACACGTGATCACACCATACTGTGAGCCAGGAAGGAGCTGGGTTGTTCCCAGGAACTGAGATCGAGCCCTAGGGAGGCCAAAATAGTCCTCAATGCATCATTGAAACATGGGATGTATATTCACATCCATGTGTGGACTGCATCATGCATTGAGTGCACTTATTGTCTTTATTTTGTATGCTATTCATGAATGTATTGTGTATTTTCTTGAGTATATTATGACAGGTATAACTGGGCTGACATGGATAACAACTTATTCCCATGACCACAGGGTGGCCCATGCATTCGCCATCCTAGCTGGGACCCAGTACTTGCATACGAAATGAAACAGGTGCAACGATTGGCTTCTGGCATCAAGATGAATCTTTTGGCAGGGCTGGGATCTGAACTCAGGCCTAGCAGGCACCATTGGTGAATGGTTCCACATGAGCACACCAGCCTGTTAGCAACGAAGGAGCTAGGCCTTCCCAGTACCTGAGTTTGAGCCCCCCTGGGGAGAGAGTGGTGAGCACAATAGTCACCCATTCATAAGCTGAAGGTAGTATGCAAATAAGTATATATTTGTATAGAGTAGGATTGATGGTGACATGTGATGGAATCCAATCTGTGTGACTACTGATTCTTGAATCTTTCCTGATGCCTCCATTTCATGACTGTGATTATTATTGTCACGCTTCATCAACTCTCCTTTACAAATAATCTATACCCCATGAGTCTTGCCTATCATTTCCTACTTGCATCATGCACGAAGTACTCATTCAAGGATGAGATTGATTGCATTCCATGACTCTTCCTAGTTCCAGAAATGAGTATCTCAGGATCTCCCGCCATTCCCTTTTCGTAGAGAGGCTGAATTCAAGCCTCATGCCTGGAAAAGATACTCCTTATATACATTTTAACGATGGGATTTATACTTCCATACATATGTTCAGTCCATATTGTGTTTGGTGTGGTTATTCATTTGATTTCTTGTTTTATTCATTTATTTACCATTTATTTTATTGACTCTGATTACACCTATACCATTTATTACATTGCTTACATTCTATCACATAGAATCTAGATTTTAGATGTGTTCTCCATCATGTCTGGCAGTGTGAGGATCTGAACTCGGTGTCTAGCAGGCCAAATTCATGAATGGGTGAGTTTCAGCATGGCAGCCTCTAGACAATGAAGCTGTCATGTGTTTGCCCAGCACTGAGATCAACCCCCAGGTTTGGCCAAAACAGCAATACATGGATAGGCAGACGGTGGTATACAAATAAATATATATTGGTAAAGAGTGCCAGAGCCGTCAATCTATGATTGAATGACAACTACTACGTTCCTACCAATTCTTAGGTATTTATTATCCCACCATTGAAGGAATATTATTCTTTTCATGCTTAATAACATTAAGACCAATCAGCATTCTAGGATTATTGCATCCAATTTTAGACAAGACGGATGCATGAACTACTCTTTTAATCAGTATTCCTATCTATAGGAATGAGTCTCTTGTCATCTCCTGCCATTCGTATTAGGACTGGGATTTGAACCCAGGGCATATGGTGACAGGTTGGCCTATGGCTTCACTGATAGCCCACCAGCCATCAGCAAGAGCAGGTCAGGTCCACCTTGCAGCCATGTCATTCAGACCCAGGATAGTTACCGTCCAAAGAAAAAATCATAAAACCCCAGCCCTCTACAGCTTGCCACTTTTTGTGCTTTCCAGGGTTTTTTTTTCTACCTGCAAGAACTCTGGGCCTAGGACCTCAGGGTCGGGTATGGGAGATCCAAGCTGAGGCAGAGTTTAAACGAACTGACTTCAAGCCCCATGGTTGTAAAAAAAAAAAAGAATAAAGAAAAAAGATTATTTAATAAATTAAAAAAAATAAAGCTCCCTGGTTTGGAATTTCTGCCAGTTTTCTTTCCTAGCCTGGGATTTGAACTCAAGGTCTTGGTAAACTTGTAGCAATGTGAGGGAAGAGTTGCCACAGCTTGAGTTCAATCCCAGTGCCAACCAAAAATGAAAAACTAAGTCACTGACCTCGGCAGGGTGATGTATTTGTGGAGATGGGAGGCAAGGGATGGTAAGGGGAAAACAAAGGAGGAGTCAATAATGCTCAATTGGAAACGTACTCATTACCTTGCTCCTGTAACTGTAACCCCTCTGTAAAACATTTTTACAATAAAAAAGCACAAAAAAGAGAAATAATATAGTTCTCAGATAAGCATTTTAGAGGTAAGGAAAGTATGTCTGAATAGCTGTACAAAATTCTACACTACTTTTTTTTAATGTTCAGTATGGAACTGAGTAAACATGAGTGCTTCCGTTAAAAAAAAGTAAGTCACTGTCGAAACTGGGGCCAGTATTTCTGCCATTGCTAGGATTTGAGCTAACCATCCATGTAACTCTTACACCATGGGTGAAGGAGAAGCTCACTCTCTTTGAGGAAAAGAAATTCAGGGCCTGAATGAAGGTCCTGCAATTGAAAAACTATTTCTATACATGTGAAATATATGATATACACTTATGTAGTTAATTTCATATTATGATTTTATTATTGATTTTGTGTTTACTTTTTTAAAATTTTTCTTATTTTTATTTTGCTTTATTTTTATTTTTAATTGATTTATTATTGTATTTAGCATATAATACACATAATATTTATTACATTTTGCACACCTATAATAACATTCTATGCAGCAATTTAAGACATTGACTCATTTTTCATTAATATTTTATTAAGTGTTGAAACATAATACATAATTAAATGGATGCGTTTGTCACAGTCTTCACATGTTTAGAGTCTCTTTCAAGTATGAGCTTTGTCCAATCTTTGGACTTCTTCCTATTGGGATTTCTTTAGATGATTTATAGTCAGAAACCTTTTCCTGAGGATAGGCAAGTGAGGGATAAAATTGAAAGGATGGAGCTAGAAATGTGGCTTAGTGGTAAAGAGCTCGCTTAGCATGCATGAATGCCAGGGTTTGAATCCTCAATGCCACATACTCAGAAAAAGGTAGAAACTGTCCAGTGGCTCAAGTAGCTAGCCTTGAGAAAAAGGAGCTCAGAGACAGTACCTAGGCCCTAATATCAAGCCCCAGGACTGTCAAAGACAATAGACCAGATGCCAGTGTCTCACACATGGAACTCTAGCTTCTCAGGAGGCTGAGAGCTGAGGAACACAGTTCAAAGACAGCCTAGCCAAGGAAAGCCTGTTAGACTCTTATCTCCAGTGAACCACCCAAAGACCCCATGTGGTGCTATTACTCAAGTGGTAGAGTGTTTGTCTTGACCTGAGGGGCTAAGGGACAGTGCCCAGGCTTGAGTTCAAGACACACTCTTGGGAAAAAAGTGAGAAAAAAGTGAGGGTTAATCCAGGTACTTTTCCTATTTGCTAATTATGAGATCATTCTTTGGAAAATGAACACTGATGTATCCCTGAATTGGAGTCAGAGCTTCAGGTTCAAGTGTAACACATCCATATGCCCAGCCTCTCAGACTCTAGCATTGTAATCTTGTGTCCTACAGGGATCTGAAAGGTCCAATGTTGAAAGGCTTAATATGCTCCCCAAGCCCATTGTGATAGCTGTTGACTTGTACTGTCAAGGTCATTACAGCTCTGAGCCTAGCAGAGCACCAGTAGTTCAGGCCTGTCACCCTAGCTCAGGAGACTGAGGTTTGAGGATCACAAGGTGAAGCCAGCCAGGGCAGGAAAGTCTATGAGACTCTGACTTCCACTTCTGAAAGGTCAGATGTTCAAGAGCTTCCTGTGTTTCCCTTGGTGATGAGAAGTACTTGAACTCTAAATGTTCTTAGAATTCTTGAGCTATAGAAGCAGGAAAGAAACATTGACCCATCTTGGGTTTACATGAAGTTCTCAGGCTCCAAACCCTAACTCCATTAGCAGAAAGAACTCCAGTGTAACACTGTAATTGAAGGACAGAAAACAGTTTCAAAAGCCAGGCTAGGTGCAGAGACCAGGCCTACAGGATTCGGAGGCAGAATGTACAAATTCAACAGATAAGTGAGCAGCAAAACCACTTCATATATTCCAGGCAATGCAAGCAATTGGAGAAAACCTAAAACACTTGTTAGAGTTACACCAGGGTCAGGCTTTTCTCAGCCTCTTCAAACAATGACCAATTAACATTCTTCCCACAAGTGAAGGGAGAATCAGGCTATCTTAGGTTACCAATAGAGCCAGTTTAGTCGGGGAGAGGGGAGGAACAGAGTAGAAAAACCCTGCTCTCTGGTCTTAGGGAGTGGGTTTTTGATTCTCCATCTGTCAGATTTGAAGGCCCTTCTTCTACCTCTGCCAGTCCTTTCTCCTTCCTTCATTCTCCACATAATTAATTCAAATCCCCAGAACAACTAGAGTCAGGGTTGTTTCTCTTCTTTCTCCAATCATCTGAGTTAGAAACTGGCTCTGCCCAATTGCCTCTGGTGCCCTTGGCTGCCTGAGAAGTGGGAAAGGGACAGTCTTATAGCTCTCTGGTTGTGTGAAGGCAATGCTGGTGTCTTGGCACACTGCAGAAGGCCTAATGACTGGAAATTGTTCCCTTCTTTCCTCCTGAAATCCAAGACCAGATTCATCTATCATCTTCCTATCTATCTATCTTTCTTTCTTTCTTTCTTTCTTTTTTCTTTCTTTCGTTCTTTCTTTCTTTCTTTCTTTCTTTCTTTCTTTCTTTCTTTCTTTCTTTCTTTCTTTCTTTCTTTCTTTCTTTCTTTCTTTCTTTCTTTCTTCCTTTCTTCCTTTCTTTCTTTCTTTCTTTCTTTCTTTCTTTCTTTCTTTCTTTCTTTCTTTCTTTCTTTCTTCCTTTCTTTCTATCTATCCTATGTCTGTCTATCTATCTACCTACCTACCATCCTACCATTCTACCTAGATATCTCTTGGGTTGAACTCAAGGCCTGGGCACTGTCTGGAGCACTCTACTACCTGAGCCACAGCCCCAATTCTGGCTTATTCTGTGTATGTGCTACCGAGGAATCATACCCAGGGCTTCTTGCATGCTAGACAAGCACTCTCTCAGTAATCCACATTCCCAGCTCCCTCATTTTTTCCTTAATGGTAGTTTTTTAGGAAAGTATGTTGCCATTTTACCTCCCCAAGTTTAAGTTTCTGAATACTGGATACTTCTATGAAACCTGGTCTTCTTTTCCCCTGCCTAGTTTGTTATGGTTCCTGCATTGGCCTCATAACAAAATGTAAATAAAGGCTCCTGAGAGCATCAGTGTATCATCTAAGGACACAGGCCTGGAACCCTGGAAGAGAAAAGCCATGGGCCTGAAATGAAGAGAATGATGTAGTATATGAAAGGAGCATATCTGAAATATAAATCAGTAAATAAAAGGAGAAGCACTGCATAAGGTCTGCTTGCATTCAGGGAGGTAATATACAGACATAAGTAGGTAGGGCACTGATACATAAAATTGGCCTTCTCTTTTTGAAATTTTTTTGTGGACATCCCAGTGCTTAACCTCAGGGCCCAATGCATTCCTCAGCTGTTTTTCCCAAAGCTGAGGCTTTACAACCACCACAGCTCCACTTTCAGCCATCTGGTCATTAATTCGACATAAGCGCCTCCCAGGCTTTCCTGCCTGGTCTGGCCTGTGTCTCCTTCTCGACTTTCTCTCTCAAAGCTGGAACTCTGCCCTCTGGACCACTGTTCCACTTGTGGTGTTCTGGTGGTTTATTGGAGATAAGAGTTTCACAGAATTCTTGCTCAGGCTGAATTTGAACGGCTGTCTCCCAAACAGGATTTAGGCGGCTTTCTTCAGGGATACACCAAGGAGTCCCTCCACACAAACCCTTAGTCTATGTCTCGAGAGGCACTACAGAAAAAGAGATACATGAAGATGCTTCTAGTGGGTTCTAGATACTTAAGGTTGTAGACACATAACACTCATAATTACTAGATCATTTTATAGACAAAAGGAGTAATGCAGACAGTATGAGGATCGCTCTGGCTTTTGGTCTTATCATCTTGAGACAGCAAGTTCACTGCAGCTCAATGCTAAGTGACAGAATTGTCATGGCCTGTGGACATTTGCTCCCAAATCCTGTGACACTCATTTCTCACTTTTGGCTTCAAACATGTGACCCAGAGGAGAAGATGAGGAGAGAAAATCCTTCTCAGGTAAAGCAGTTCTAAAGAACATTGGGTAGTTAATTTATAAATTCAAACCATTTCAATGACCCTGCTAAGAAGTCAGATTGTCCAGATTAAAAATGAAGAAGAAAAGAAAGAAGGTGCCAGTGGCTTCTCACTGTAATCCCAGCTCTTCAGAGGGTGAGATGTAGATAATCTGAATTTGATTCCAGCCAGATTAGGAAAGTCCATGACACTTATTCCTAAGACATCACAGAAAAACCCAGAAGGGGGGTTGTGACTCGAGCTTAATGCACTACCCTTGAACAAAATGAGCTCAAGGACAAGTTCTAGGCTCATAGTTCCACCCCAAGACCTGCCCCCTCAAAAAGAGCCTGTACTTCCATGTCTTTGGGTATGTATGGATGTATTCCTATAGGTGAAGCTCCAGAGTAGCTATGATGAACGGCACCAAACTAGGTAATGTGTATTCAATAAAATGATTTCACAACAGAGACTGTTTTCATGATAGTGCATGTTCTGGGGCTCCCCTCACGGTTCCCAGTGTAACCTGAGGATTTCTCTGCATCCCAGGCCTGCTGGAAGAAGTCTCTCTCATTGTCTGGACAGGCAGAGAAAAGACCTCAGTCCTGTACAACTGTGTAGCAAGCAACTCCGTCCGGGTCAGATAGTGAGGATGAGTGTGGGTGGACTCTGAAGTTCAGGAGAAAAAGGTCTCTTTGTACCCCAAACTATCTATTTCCCCAGTGCTCTGGTTTGACAGGAAGCCTTCATATGTGTCACCTTCTGTGACAGGCCATGTCCTGTGCACTTATCCTGGTTTTGTGAGACTATATTCCAGTGTTCAGATACAGTGCTGAATATAATTCAAGAGTCCTTCCGGTGGACAAGTAGGGCATTGAACCTAATGAAATGTTTCATTGCCTGTGATGATGGGCCTATGATGCCTCTCCTAGGTTTCAGGAAGTTTGAGAAATCCAAGCACATATCTGGTATCACAAAGCTTCCTGTGATCTAGGGCTGGTGAACCTCATCAGGTTTTGAAACATTTGACCTCTTCTAGTTGGGCCCTGAGTGGCTAGGTTTTGGGGTTGAACACAGGGCCTGGGTGCGGACCATGAGATCAGTGCTGAAGCCCGGTGCTTTACCATTTTGTAAAACAGCATCACTTCTTATCTGTGTATGTGTGAGTGTGTGTGTGCATGCGCACACGTGGGAGAGGGCACATAGGCACATACACGATTCTTGGACGTTGAACTCAGGACCTGAGCACTGTACCTAGTTTCTCTTGTATAAGTATAGCCCTCTCCTACTTGAGCCACAGAGCCACTTCAGGCTTTTTTTTATGGTTGTGGTCCTGAGAAATTAAACCCAGGGTTTCATATTTGCAAAGCACTATACGCCTAAGGCACATTCCCAGCCCTCTACTTCAGGTTTGTTTGTTTGTTTCTGTCTTTTTTTATTGTTGTAGAAGATGGTGTCTGGGCCTGGGTGCTGTCCTTGAGCTCTTCAGCTCAAGTCTTGTGCTATACCACTTGAGCCAAACACCACTTCAGCTTTTCTGGTGGTCCATTGGAGCTAAGTGTCTCAAGGACTTTTCTGCCCATGCTGGCTTTGAACCATGATCCTTAGATCTCATCCTCCTGAATAGCTTGGATGACAGACATGAGTGACAAGCACCTAGCTTCCACTTCAGGTTTCTTAGTGGTGAATTGGAGATAATTGGCTCATCAGACCTTTTGTGTCTGCGATAGTTTGGAACCCAGGTCCTCAGATCTCAGCTTCCTGAGAAAGCAGGATGAGAGACCTCAGCTATAGACCCCTAGGGCTGTTGCCTCTCCATGTAATTAATATTGTTTTCATCCTTAATGAATTATTAATTAAATCAACCACTGTTCCAAAACTATTGCGTCCATGTAATTAATACTATTATTTGAATATGTAAAAAGTATTCATTAAAATCCATTGGCCTCCTAAAATCACTCTATTTATATAGTAGTATTCAGAAACAACTTATTCAACCTTGCCATTCATAATCATCCATCGGTATTCCTATGAATAGGAAGGAGACTCTTAGGATCTCCCGCCTTTGGTAGGGGTCACGACCGGGATCCAAACACAGGGCCTATGTTGCCATGTTGGCCTATTGCTTCCTTGGAAGCCCGCCAGCCTTGAGCAATGCCAGATTACCAACATTTTTCAACAGTGTGATTCAGACCGGATGGTCACCTTGCAAAGAAAAAAAAAAAGTAAAACCGGCAGCCATCTGTAAGTTGCCAGTTTGTTTTTTTTTGGTGTGTGTCACATTAATTTTTTTTTTTCTTGTCAGACTTTGGGGCCCAGGAACCAAGGTTCGGCTGTGGGTCCAGTGGCTACACCCCAGCCTAGAGTGATCAAAGCTGTGGCAGAATTGCCACAACATGAGTTCAAGCCCTGTGCTTGACAAAATAAAAATATATACATACATACATACACAAACACATACATACATGCATGCATACATACATACATACACTAAAATATTTTAAAAATTATGAGGCTCCTTGGCTTGGAATTCACACCATTTTTTCTGCCAGGCCTGGGAATTGAACTCAGGGTCTGGGTAAATCTGCAGCACTGTGGGGGATGGGGAAGATCACCCTTCTGGAAGACATGAAATTCAGGCCTGTTCCTAGAGCCTGAATTCAAGTCCTAGCACTCAAAAAATTAATATTCGTATATATTTTAAATACATGATTTATATTTACCTATACATGTTTATGGCATATTGCGGTTAGTGTGTTCATTTTATTTTGTGTTTTATTTCTTATGTACTTTAGTGAGTATGACTACACTTATAATATTTTTTGCATCCTATTACATAAGACATAGATGTGCCTATGTATTCTACATCATTCCCGAGTCCCAGAAATTTCACCCATAAGGAAAACAAGTGGGACAATTGGCTCTCCACCAGGATTAAGTTTTTGGCAGTTTTGTGACTTACACTCAGGGCCTAGCAGGCCCACTTCATGAATGGGTAAATGTTAGCACACCAGTCTGATGCAAGAGAAGTTGGCAGGCAAATTTGAGCACCTGAGATCAAGCCCTAGGAATGGCCAATAAAAAAACAGATAGATGTTTAGATTGCAGTGTGTGTGTGTGTGTGTGTGTGTGTGTGTGTGTGTGTGTGTGAGTGTGTATTCACAAATGTGTATGCATCTATAAATATATACAGAGAGAGACAGATAGACATTTATGTAGACTCTAGTGTATAACCCTATATAAAGGGTGATGTCTATATCTTATTTCTACATATTATATTACTACCAATTATTTAGTATAAAATTATGTCTCATTAATCAATTATAGAAGACTTATAAAGTATTAATCAATGACCTATATTTATTGAATACAATCTTAAACTGGAATGACTAGCTAATTAGTAATTCAGTTAGTACATTTCAAACATTCTATTAGTGTTCCTATAGATAGGATTAAGTTTCCTAGAATCTTCAGCCATGTGTAGGTGGCAATTCCAGGATTGAACTCCCAGGATTGAACTCAGGGCCTAGGTGTCTAGGTTGGGCTCATGCTTCACTGAGAGCCCTCAGCCTTCATCCATGCAAGCTCACGTACAATTTTCAAGCAGAGTCATTGAGACCCAGGAGGGTCACGGTGCTAAGGAAACAAAGATAAAACTGTTGTGTAAAACTTCCTGATTTTTCCTCCTCCATTTTTGTAGGTTTGTTGTATTTTTGCCAGTGCTGGGAGTTGAACTCGGGTCTTAGGATCCCTGGATTATCTGTGGGTGTAAAAGCTGCACCCCAGCCTAGGGTAATCATGGTTTAAGACACAATAAAATGCTTCCTTGAACAAAAGGAGCTCAGTGAAAATGTCTAGGCTCACAGTTCAAGTCTCAGGACATGCCACAAAAAAAGAGCCAGTAACTCCATGTGTCTGTGTATATATGCATGTATTTGTATCAGTGAACATCCGAATCTCTATGAAGAAATGTACCCAGCTAGGAAATTTGCTTTGAATAGAATGATTTCACAGCACAGCGAGTGCTTTCAAGAAAGTGCATGTTCTGGGGCTCCCCTTACTGTTCCCAGTGTAGCCTGCGGGGTTCTCCATACCCCAGCTGCTGGAGGAAGTCTGCCTCATTGTTGGAACAGGCAGACAAAAAGCTTCACTCCTGTATTGCTGTGTAACAAACAATTCATCTCGGCCACTTATTGAGGATGTGTGCAGGCAGGCTCTGAAGGTCAGGAGAAAAAGGCCTCTTTGTACCCCAAGCTATCTCTCTCCCCAGTGCTCTGTTTTTGTTTTTGTTGTTGTTGTTGTTTTTTGGTCGGTCATGGGGCTTGAACTCTGGGTTTGGGCGCTGTCCCTGCACTCTTCAGCTCAAGGCGAGCGCTCTACCACTTGAGCTACAGAGCCACTTCCGGTTTTCTAGTGGTTTATTGGAGATAGGAGTCTGACAGTCTTTCCTGCCCAAACTGGCTTTGAACCGTGATCCTCAGATCTCAGCCTCTTGAATAGCTAGGATTAGAAGCATGAGCCACCAGCGCCCAGCCCAGTGCTCTGTTTTGACAGGAAGCCTTCATTTGTGCAACCTCCCATGGCAGGCTAAGTTCCTGCACTCATCCTATCATTGTAAGATTGTGTTTCAGTGTTGAACCAAACTGCTAACATTAATTCAAAAGTCCTTCTGGCAGATAATTAGGGAGCTGAACCTAATGAAATGATTCATTATTGGCAATGGTGCCTCCGTGTGTGTGTGTGTTTCTGTGTGTGTGTGTGTTTGTGTGTGTATGTGTGTGCATACACCATTACTGGTGCTTGAACTCAGGACCTAACCACTGTACCTGAGTTTCTCCTGTACAAGGACAGCACTTTACCATTTGAGTAACATAGCCACTTCAGCCTTTTTTTTTAGGGATGTGGATCAAACCCAGGGTTTCACACATGTAAAGCAGTCTACCCCTAAGAAACAATCCCAGCTATCCACTTCAGGTTTCTTTCTTTTCTTGTAAGTTGGAGGAGCTCAATCTGGGCCTGGGTGTTGTCTCTGAGCTCTTCCGCTCAAGTCTAGTGCACTGCAACTTGAGTTACAGCACCCATTTATGCTTTCTGATGGTTTATTGGATATAACCATCTCAAGGAATTTCCTGCCCATGCTGGCTTTTGTCCATGATCAGGGATAATTTTTTTAACTCCATAATTTAGTGACTTTAATTTCAAGATGCAGAAATTAACAAACTTTTTGAAAATTTCATGAGAATATTTTAAAATCACTTTCAAAAGTATTTTTAAAAGGTACTTTAAAAGTCCTTGGATAGAGATGTGCTCATTTCCACATACAAACATCTCTCTGGCATCATTACATCAAAACTAAAGGAACATCAGAGCCACTCAACCACCAAGGGGAAAAGGTACCAAGATCCTCAGCTTCCTGAGCAGGCAGGATGATAGATCTCAGCTATCACCCTGCTGCAAGGGGGCACTTGGCTCCACATAGTAGGACGTTAGCCATGAACCCAAGAAAAAAGTCAACACCTAGGCTCTGAGTTCAAGGTTCATGATATAGAAAACTAAACCAAAACAATTGTCTACAGGAGACAAGTCACTAGAGCTCAGTATATACATAAATTTGGCCCTGCCTTCGGGACATATCTGAGCCTCAACTTTCTCATCTGCACAATCATCTTACTTGTGTAGATCTTATAAGGACGAGATGAAAGAAAAAACTAGTGAAGGACTCAGCACATAGTACCCTGTGAATGACTCAGCACACAATACCCCATGAACAACCCAGTACCCTGTGAAGGACTCAACACCCAACACCCCAGAAAGGACTCATCATATAGCTGTATCCCACAAACTGTCATTAGAATTAGGGTGCTTATCACCATTCTTTCAGATACAGGTCACAAACTGCACAAGTTCACATCTAACAGTTTAGAGGGGTGATTTTTTTTGTGGGGAGGGCCATCAGCCTAGGAGATTTCACTCATAGGTTGGAGGTACTGTCCTAAGAACTTTTCCTCAAGGCTAGAGCTCTACCACTTTGAGGCACAGCTCAGAGTCTAGCAGATTTCCTGGTAGGGCTGAGTTTTCAACCCACCAGCATCTGATCTCACCCTCTGAGCAGCTAGGGGTGAGCCAGCAGTGTCTGGTTCCATGATGCTGGGTTGCAGCTGTTGACCTCTGGCTAAGTCAATTTAGATGTCAGCCATCAGCTTCAGACTACCAGCTTGATCTGTGAGGAGGTATTTGAAATCCTGGCCTTCTAATCTTGCAATTAGAACATTCTAACTTGTTTCTGGTGCCAGTCCTGGGTCTTGAGTAAGGGCCTAGACACAGTCCCTAAAGTTTCATGCTCAAAGCCAGTGCCCAACTGATTGAGTAACAGCACTACTTCTGGCTTTTCCTGTGCATGTGATAGTGTGGAATCGAACCCAGGGCTTCATACTTACTAGGCGAGCACTCTACTACTGAGCCTCAGGAATGACAAGTGTAGAAATATATATGTAGATTGTTACATACACACACACACACGCACACACACACACACACACACACACACACACACACACACATATATATATATATGTGTATGTAACAATATGTGTATATATGTATGTATGTATATATGTATGTATGTATAAAACAAGACAGAGATGTCTGTATATTATTTAATTATATATACGATATTACTACCAATTATTGATAAATTATCCCTTACTTTATTTAAGTATTATGGTTGAATACATAAGAAAGTATTAATGGTAAATTAGTCAATGTACTATAATCATTGTGTATAATTTTATACTGTAATCATACAGTACTAATGTAATTGTTACTTTACAACATTCCATTCATATGGATGTATATCGGAATGTGTTTCTTAGGATCTCCCGCCGTGATAGGTGGCAGTCCTGGGATTCGCACGCCCGGCCTAGGTTGCTGGTTTTGGCTATGGCTTCCCTGATAGCCCACCAAAGTTCAACAGTGCAAGGTCATGTACACTTTACGGTCCCTGATATTTAGACCCAGGATGGTTGTAAAGGAAAAAACAATGTAAAACCACCTTCTGGAACTTCCCGGTTTTATTCTTCTCCTTTTTTCCCCGGCACTATTTTTTTCTTTCATTTTTGTCGGTTTGGGACCAGAACTCTGGGTCTGGGTGCTGTCCTCCAACTCTTCAGCTCAAGGCTATCGCTCTATCACTTGAGCCATAACATTGCTTCCTGCTTTTTTCTGCTTATGTGGTGCTGAGGAATTGAACCCAGTGTCTTATGCATGCAAGGCAAGCAATCCATACCTGAGCCACCTTCCCAGCACTTCTCCGTTTTTTTTTTTATTTTGCCAGTCCCAAGATTTGAACTCAGGTCCTGGGGTACCTCAGGATGGGCTGTGGGTCCAGAGGCTGTACCCCAGCCTAGTTTGATCGAAGCTGAGGCAGAGTTGCCACGAGCTGAGTTCAAGCCCTATTCCTGGCCAAAAGAAATTAAGGCCCTTGCTTGGAATTTTCATCATTTTTCTGGCAGGCCTGGGATTTGAATTCAGGGTCTAGGTAACTCAGTGGCACTGTGGGGCAGAGGAAGCTCATCATCATTGAAGACAAGAATTTCAGCCCAGTTTCCAGGGCCCAAATTCAAGCTCCAGCACTGATAAAAATAATATTCATATATGAGATCTATTTACATACATGGGGTTACGCCATGTGACATTTATTACCCTTATGTTTTAATTTAGTTATTACATATATACCATTTATTATATTTATCCCATATTATCACATGGTTATATTTGCATGTGGATTATACATCATACTAAGACCCAGGACTTTCACAGAGAAGGAAAAAGTATTTGTCAAATTGACTTCTGACTCCACATATAAAATTTTGGCCATGCTGGGATTTGAACTCACAGCCCACAATTCCGAACTTATGAAGGGGTCACTTGTAGAACAAAAGCCTTTGGCAAACTGAGCTACCAGCTAGTTCTGAGAACCTGGGAACAAGCCATAATTGTGACTGATATATATAGATATAGATGTAGATGTAGGTATAGATATAGATGTTTAGATAAATAGATAAATAGATGTGTAGTTTGCAATATATATAAGAGAGAGACAATGTGAGGATATTAAATTATATATATTGTGAATTATTATTAAATTATGCCTCCATTTAATGAAGTATCATGGTTGAATATTTATTAAAACATTAACGTAAAAGTAGTCAGTATTCTTTAATTGGGATAATCATACCATGATGCTAGAATGGAAGACATAATCCATTACTTATTTATATATCCATATGAATGGAATGTTGTAAAGTAACAATTACATTAGTAGTGTATGATTACATTATAAAATCATACACAGTAATTATAGTACATTGACTAATTTGCAATTAATACTTTGTTATATATTCAACCATAATACTTAAAAAAAGTAAGGGATAATTTATCAATAATTGGTAGTAATATCGTATATATAATTAAATAATATACATGAACTAACTGCAAATTTATTTGTTATTTTTATAACATTCCATTAAACATTCACATGAATAGGAAAGCTTTTCTCAAGATCTCCTTCTATGTGTAGGTGGGAGTCCTGGCATTTGAACTCCGGGCCTGGGTAGTTTACTTCGAAATACAAACCTTTATAATGACACTGAAGATTTCATTTTGTCACAATGAAAAAAAAAAAAAGAACAAAAAGAAAAGAAAGCCAGGTGTCAGAGGTTCCTGCCTGTAATCCTAGTTCTTCAGGAGTCTGAGAGGTAGAGAATGCCAGTTTGAATTCAGCCGGGACAGGAATGTCTACAGCACTCTTACTTCTGAGGGATCACAGGAATAAAAGATTGCAATGAATGGGGTTGTGGCTAAAGGGCAGAGGGCTACCCTTGATCAAAATGAGCTCAGAGACAGTGCTTAGGCTCATAATACAACCCCCGGACCTGCCAAAAAAAAAAAAAACAACACACAAGTAACTCCATGTCTCCCCTTGTATGTACGCATGCATTTCTATCTGTGAATGTCCAGAGTCCCTATGATGAAAGGCACCCAGCTAGGAAATTTGCTTTAAATAGAATGATTTCATAGCACAGAGAGTGTTTTCAAGACAGCGCATGTTCCGGGGCTCTCCTCACTGTTCCCAGAGTAGCCAGAGGTTTTCTCCACACCCCAGGCTGGTGGAGAAAGTCTGCTTCATTTTGTTGGAACAGGCAGACAAAAGGCTTCACTCCTGTACAGCTGTGTAACAAACAACTCCATCCAGGACAATTAGTGAGGAGGAGTGTGGGCAGGCTCTGAAGGCTAGGAGAAAAAGTTCTCTTTGTACCCCAAGCTATCACTCTCCCCAGTGCTTTGTTTTGACAGGAAGCCTTCATTTGTGCTACCTCCCGTGGCAGGCCAACTTCTCTGTACTTATCCTGTCTTTGTTATACTATGTTCCAGTGTTGAAATAACCTACTACAATTAATTCAAGGGTCCTTCTGGCAGACAATAAGGGAGCTGAACCTAATACAATGATTCATTATTGGCAACAGTGCCTTCCTAGATTTCTGGAAGCTTGCTAAATCCAAGCATATGTCTAATATCACAATGCTTCCTGTTATTTAGGGCTGTTGAAGCTCATCAGGTTTTGAAACCTTTGACCTCTCCTAAATGGGCCCTGGGTGGCTAGGTTTCGGGGTTGAACACGGGGCCTGGGTGCTGACCATGAGCTCAGAACTTTACCATTTGTTATCACAGCTTCAATTCTGGTATCTGTGTGTGTGTGTGTGTGTGTGTGTGTGTGTGTGTGTGTGTGTGTGTGTGTGCGTGTGTGTGCATGTGTGTGTGTGCATACACTTGTCCTGGATCTTGAACTCAGGACCTGAACACTGTACCTGAGTTTCTCCTGTGCAAGGATAGCACTCTACCACTTGAGCCACACAGCTACTTCAGGCTTTTTTCTAGTGATGTTGTACTAAGGAATCAAACCCAGGGATTCATACCTGCAAAGCACTCTACCCATAAGACCCAGTCCCAGCACTGCACTTCAATTTTCTTTCTTTCTTTTCTTGAAAGTTAGAGGAATTGAAGACTAGGCCTTGGAGCTGTCTTGAGCTCTTCAGTTAAAGACAAGCACCCTACCACTTGAGCTACAGCACCCCTGCAGGATTTTGGTAGTTCACTGGAGAGAAGCCTCTCAAGGAATTTCCTCCCAGCCTGGCTTTGGACTGTGATCCTCAGCTGTCAGGCTCCTGAGTGGCTAGGATGACAGGAGCAAGTCACCAGGGCCCAGCTTCCACTTCAAATTTCTAAGTGGTGAATAGGAGACAATAGACTTATTTGACCTTTTGTGTTTGGGATAGTTTGGAACGGGGATCATCATATCTAAGCTTCCTGAGTAGGAAGGATGACAGAACTCAACTACAGATACCTAGACTGTAACACTCTCTTGCAAGGCAGTTCTTGGCTCCACGAGGTAAGGTGCTAGCCATGAGCCCAACAGGGAATTGTCAGTGACTAGGCCCTGAGTTCTAGGTTAATGACTGAGAAAAATAAACCAAAACATTTATCTGCAGGAGACAACTCACTAGAGTTAGGTACATACATAATTTTTGCCCTGACATGGGGACATATCTGAGCCTCAATTTCTCATCTACACAATCATCTTACTTGTGGAGCTCTTATAAGAAACAAATGAAAAAATGCATCCTGTGAAGGACTCAGGACACAACACCTCCTGAAGGACTCATCACATAGATGTATCCCACACACTGTCATTAGAATTAGGGTGTTTTCATCAGTATTATCATTCTTTCAGAAACACATCCCAAGCCACACAAAGTTCACATCTAATGATTTAGAGAGGTGGCTTTTTGGGGGGGAGGTGGAGTCAGACACGGGGATTGCACTGAAAGGTTGGGGGGTACTGTCCTAAGATAGTTTACTCAAGGTTAGAGCTCTACCACGTTGAGCCACAGCTCGAGTATCACAGACTTCCTGCCAGGGCGGGTTTTAAACCCACCAGTGTCAGATCTTAGCCTCCAAGTATATTGGATGACCGGGCTGAGCAAGCCAGCAGCATCTGGTTCTGTGGAGCTGGTTTGCAGAAGTTTACCTCTGGTTAAGTCAGGTTAGATGGCAGCTGTCAGCACCAGACTCAAGGCTTGCTCTGTGATGAGGTATTTGCAGTGCTATCCTTATATAGTTGCACTCAGGACATTCCATCTTTTTTTGGTACCATTCCTGGGTCTTGAGTAAGAGACTAGACACAGTCCCTAAGCTTTCATGCTCTAAGCTAGTACTCGGCTGCTTGAGCGACAACACAACTTCTGGATTTCTGTGTGCACATGGTAGTGAGGAATCCAGGGCTTTGTACATACTAAGGAGCACTCTACAACTGAGCCCCAGGAGTGACAATTGTATAAACAGATAGATTCGTAGATAAACAGACAGACAGACAGACAGACAGCTAGATAGATAGATAGATAGATACGTAGATACATAGATACATAGATACAAAGATACATAGATAGATGTAGATGCATAAAACAAGAGAGAGATGTCTGTATACTATGAAATTGCATATACCATATTACTCACCATTATTGGTAATTAAATTATTCCTTCGTTTTCAAAGTATTATGATTGAATACATAATAAAGAACTAATTGAAAATTAGTTAATGTAGTATAATTGTTGTGTATAATTTTATAATATAATCATCCACTAATAATTTAATTGTTACATTTATAACATTTCATTTGTATGGATTTATATGGGAATGGGTTTCTTAGAATCTCGCCATTCATTAGAGGCAAACCCAGGAGTCGACCTCCATAGCAAAGTTACCAGTTTTGGCTATGGCTTCCTTAATAGCCCGCCAAACATCAGCAATGCTAGGTTATATTCACTTTCTGGGCCTTGTCATTTGCACTCAGGAAGGTCACAATACAAAGGAAAATAAAGGAAAACCACCTTCTTGAACTTCTCAGTTTTATGCTTCTACTTTTTATTTTTTTCTCAGGCCCAAGATTTGAACTCAGGTCCTGGGATATAAGGGAAGGCTGTGGCAATGATGCCAAGACTGGAGTGCAAGCCCTGTGCTTGGCTAATAATAATAATAATAATAATAATATGGCCCTGGTTTGGAATTTGCACCATTTTTCAGGAAGCCTTGTATTTGAATTCAGGGTCTGGATAACTCTGTGGCACTGTGGGTGAAGGGGAAAGGATCACCGTCCTTGAATACAAGAAATTCAGATTGGTTCCCAGGGCTTGAATTGAAGCCCCAGCTCTGGAAAAAGTAATATTAATATATAAGATCTATTTACATACATAGGTATACTGCATATGTTGTTTATTACTCATATATTTAGTATTATTACATATATGTGTTTCTTTTATTACATCATATCACATAGGATATATTTGCATATGGATTATACATCATACTGAGACCCAGGACTTTCACAGAGAAAGAAAACAAAAATGTGTCAAGATTGGCTTCTGACTCCAGGAATAAATTTTTGGCCATGTTGGGATTTCAACTCGCAGCCTACAATTGCCAATCCAAAAATGGGGTAACAGTCTTAGCACACCAGCCTCCAGCAAACTGAGATGCCAGGAAATTCTGAGTACGTGTGATCAATCCACAGGTGTTCCCAATAGTATATACATGCATAGAAAAACAGGGAATATGAGGATATTAAATTGTATATATATATATATATATACATATATATATATAATACCAATTATTAGTTATTAAATTATGCCTCTATGTAATACTTAGAAAAGCATTAATTAAAAATTAGTCAATATCCTTCCATTAGGGAAATCATACCATGGAGCTAGAATGGAAGATATAAATCCAATAATTTTTGTGTGGCATTCTAAAATAGAATCATGAATTAACTGAAAATTTATTTATTACTTGTATAACATTCCATTAGCATTCACATGAATAGGAATGAGTTTGTCAGAATCTCCTTCCATTTGTGGGTGGCAGCCCTGGCATTCTAACTCCAGGCCTGGGTAGTTTACTTCGGATGCAAACAATTGGAATGACACCGTGAAGATTTCAGATTGTTACAATTACAAAAAAGAACAACAAGAAGAAATGAAACCCAGGAGCCAGGGGCTCTTGCCTGTAATCCTATCTCCTCAGGATGCTGAGATGTAGAGAATGCCAATTTGAATTCAGCCAGGGCAGGAAAGTCCGTGACACTCTTATTTCTAAGAGATCACAGGAAGGGAAAACATGAATGGGGCTGTGGCTCAAGGGCAGAGAACTACACTTGAGCAAAAGGAGCTCAGGGACAGGGCCTAAGCTCATAGTACAAACCCAGAACTGCCCCCTCCCCCCAAAAAGGATGCAATAACTCCATGTTTCTGTGTATGGATGATGATGTATGGACGATGGATATTCAGCAGGTTGCAAATGCCCAGCCCCCCAACCTGGGCAAGCAGGGAAAAGCCCTCAGAGGTACTAAGTCTGAGCCAGCAGCTTGAACAAAGCACCCTTCTCTGCCATTTAATAACCGAAGTCTTATGTTCTGGCTGAGGTGTCCCATTGGGACACATAGCAGACAGTCACTGCCTCCAAGGAGACCACAATTCCTAGATTGTAGGAGTTGTCAAAGGTTCTGGCTCCATATTCTCTATCCCTCTGTAGGATGTGAGCCTAGACCTCTGGGGCCTGTTGGCTATCACTAATTAATCATTCCTCATTGCTAAGTCATAGGCTGGTCCCAAATCTTGGCAAAGATATGAAATAGTAAGCTATTTCTATGCCAAAAGAGGTATGTCAATAAATCCCACTTTCATAGAAGTGGGATTTGGGCTGCGAATATGGCTTAGTGGTAGAGTGCTTACCTAGTATGCACTAAGTCCTGGGTTCGATTCCTCAGTACCACAGAAAGAGAAAAAGCCAAAAGTGGCACTGTGGCTTAATTGATAGAGTGCTAGCCTTGAGCAAATAAGCCTAGGAACATGCACAGAACCTGAGTTCAAGCCCCAAGACTGTCAAAAAAATGAGCCTGGTGAGACATATTTTTCTGGGACTCAGAGGAGGGCCAAGGATATAGGTAAGCAGTAGGGTAGAGGGCAGGTGCTGGATGCTCACCCCTGTAAGCTACTCAGGAGGCCCAGGTCTACTGCATGCAGATTGAGTTGAAAAACCTGGAGGAACAACTTCACATCCAGGTCCAGGAAAACCAGAGGCTCGGTCTCCAGAATGTGGAGCAGCGGGAGCAACTATGGAGACTGGATGAGAAGGCCAAGGATTGGCAGTAGATCCCTGAGACCCCATGATGTGCATGTGTGTGACCCATAGATAGAGCTGGCCCTGCTGTGGGATGCTCTCCACAAGGTTAGCTATGAGAAGGAGGAGCTCACCAGCATTCTGGAGCTCAGAGCCACCTGTGAGCAACACATTGCCTCCAATGAGCAGCTGAACTCCAAGAAGGAGGCCCTGCAGCAGCACTTGCAGAGGTAGACCCAGCTGCTAGAGCAGCTGAAGCAAGTGCAGGGCCGACCAACTGGGGGGAGCAGATGGTGCCCCCAAAGTGGCAGGATACTCCCAAGTGCCTAGATGTGACCAGACCACAGGAGGAGCGCCTACAGGCCCAGCTGAGCCTGGCTTTCACGGGGGAGGGGAAGTTGTGAGCCCTGGAGAAGCAAAAGTGGAGGAGGTGACTCCTCCACAAAGTGAGCATCACCGAGAATGGAGACATGCCCCTGACCTACAAGGATGTGGCTCTGCAAGCGCTCTCCCAGGCTGAGATCCACAGTGGAAAACTCCTGCTGCAGTAGCAGTGACCCCAGTGCAGTTGCATGGCCAACCCGGCAGCTCAGTGTCAGACAGAGCTGGAGGCACAGGCACCCTCGCCCAGTGAGCTGCCACCACAGCAGGCTTGGGGATGGGAATTGGGACACGTGGGTGTCCGAGAAGAAAATCTGCTTCATCCACGACTTGTATGATGAAATAGACATCCATAGTCCAGTAGATGAGCTCCACAATCGATGCAGCCAGCTGTTGGCACACATCCACAAATGTCGAGGAGTCCCTTGTGGCATGTAAGGAGTAAATGTTCGTCCTGGATGAGCTGTGTCAAGAGAAAGCCAAGCGTGTGTGCCGGCTCACCCAGGAGAAGATGGAGAAGAAGAGAGAGCTGCAGGAGCTGCTGTTACTCCTCGCAGGGGAAGGAGTGGACAGTGGGCTCCAGGCTGAGCCTGCCCCGCCCCCACTGCTCCAGATGCCTCAGGCTCCAGTGTGGGCGAAATAAGTGAGGAACACAAAAGTTTTGAAGAGTTGCAACTTTAAGACAACTTGGACACTGCCAGAATCGTGGTCCGGGTTCACGACCTCGTAGATGACTCCCCCACGGAGCATGTTCTACAGCAGCTGACTCACACCCAGAGCAGCCTAGAGCTCGTGGACTTGGGCAAGGAGCGCTCCCTCCCATTCTTCTGTAGACTGATGTGGTTAATGACTCTCTATGTGAAATACTGACTCTCAAAAGCCAAAGCAGCCACCAGAAGTGGGTGGCCAGGTGGCGTTCTCTCAGGCCTCCATCTGCTGTGAGATGGGAAGGGTAAACTTCAGGTCAGGTAGGGCAGAGGCTGCCGGGAAGTGTCCCAATTTCAAGGGAAATCTAATGGCCCGTTGGTGGCCAGGGAAGAGACCCATGTTATGCTTATCCCAAACAATAAATTGTTTTCAAGGGGAAGAAAAGCCTACAACAAAGATTTGTTCGTCCAGTCCTGGGGCTTGAACTCAGGGCCTGGCTACTCACCCTGAGCTCTTTTTGATCAAAGCTGGCACTCTGCCCGTTGAGCCCCACCTCCCCTTCCAGCTTTTTCTGTGTGGAATTGAACCCAGGGTGTAAGGCATGCTAGGCGACCACTCTACCACTGAGCCGCATTCTCAGCTAGGATGTTTCTCCCCCCTCCCAAACCCATATGGCCATTCCTCAGATAAATAGTAAGTAGAGGCTAGGATGAATATGAAGCACAAGTATGGTTCACAGAGAAATACTCCCTTGCCCCCTCTTTGACACCCTTAGTTGAAGTTTCTCTTCTACCATTTAGGGATGAGAGAGGGAGAGGGAGTCCTGAGAGAGGAGTACCAAGAAGAATAGTCCCCTGAGCCCCACAGCCTACCCCACACAAGTGGTCCTCTAGAGTCCAATATTACCTGATTCAATGTGGAGTCTACACTGTCTCCCTATCACTTCAATGCTCAGGATGAAATAAAGGTCAGCCTTTTCCTTAGCCCACATACAGGGTAGAAGCTCCTATTCCCAGACCAACTTCCACCTCTGACTGCCTCGAGTTAGGCTGGACCCACCACTCACCACAATGGTGGCAGTGATGACCTCATGCATAGATTCCAGGAAGAAGGTCTATGGCAAAGGGCAAAAGCAGCAGGGTGAACAGGTTGAAGGAGCTGGGGCAATTGCTCTGGGATCTTCCTCCTTGGAGCCCTTCCATCAAGGCAAAGCCATGCTGACCCAAAGCAGGGCCAAGGCCAGAGTGTGAGACAAGATGGAGGAGCATGGTACTAAAGGAGGTACTGCTTTGTCTTGGAGCACTTGAAAATTCCAATTATATTTGGCCCATGCCAATCCTAAAGCCAACATGCAATGCCTCTCCTTGTTGTTGTTGTCCCTGAGCGCTGTCCCTGAGCTCTTTTTCTCAAGGCTGGTACTATATCACTTGAGCCACAGGGACTCTTCTTGTTTTCTGATGATTCATCGAAGAAAAGAGTCTCACACACTTTCCTGCCCAGGCTGTCTTGGCATCATGATCCTCCAGATCTCAGCTTCCTGAGTATCTCAGATGACAGGTAAGAGCCTCCAGTGCCCAGCATGTGATGCCTTTTGAAGGCATCTTGGCCTATCTATAAAAGGAGCCAAAAAGGACCTGGATAGACCATGACCAAATCAAGGAGCTGGGATGGGGGAACACTGACCTTCTAGCCATCCTGTTCCCCAAAATTAAAGATGCCAGGTGGTGTTGGATGCATCAAACACCTAGGCCAACAGCCATCAGGCTTAGTGGGGAAAAGGTAGAGAATATCCAAAGACAGCAGTGTCGAAATCTCTGATTTTGCATGCATGTGGTGCGTGCATGAGTGTGTGTGTGTGTGTGTGTGTGTGTGTGTGTGTGTGTGTGTGTGTGTGTGTGTGTGTGTGTGTGTGAACTCAGGTCCTAGGCTCTATCCCTGAGTTTTCTTGCTCAAGGCTGGTGCTCTGCCACTTGAGCCACAGACCCACTTGCTTTTTGATGGTTAATTGTAGGTAAGAGTCTCAAGGACTTTCCTGTCCAGGGTGGCTTTGAAGCATGATGGTGGCCCCAGGGAAGAAAGAGTAAACACAACTCGCAGGGACAATCCCTATGGAGGGAGACTCCTGCTCCCTGGTGGCCAGATGGGGGACATGCGGCCCCTTGCCATAATCCTCTAGAGTTCAACTGGGGGAAGTGACCATGGCTAAGCTGACTTTTGCTCACCCTGAGTGCTGATGCCAGAGCAGATCTATTCCACCCTAGGCCAAGAGCGGGCATTACCTGGTGTGACGTATTGCAGCTCTTGCCACTCCTGCCCCAGAACCATGGTCTGAGATGTCGATTTACTACTGCTCAGATCCAAATTGCACCCATGACATGCCATTTTGATGTTCTCCATGCCCTAAAACTTGACCCTTCTCTGGTACTGTGGCCCGCTCTGTAGGCAATGGCCTCCAAACAGACTGCTCTCAAAACTTGTACGACACCTAGAGATTGGGAGACCCTCAGGGGCCCACTGGAAAGTACTCTGCCTAGAGCCACAGAGTGAGATCCAAGCAGGCCAAGGGTTGGTCATGGGGTTTGAACTCTGGGCCTGGTCGCTGTCCCCCAGCTCTTCAGATTACCACTTGAGCTACAGAGCCCTTCTGGTTTTCTGGAGGTTCCTTGGAGGTCAGAGTCTCCAAGACATTCCTCCCCGGGCTGGCTTGGAACCGCAATCCTCACATCTCAGCCTCCTGAGGAGCTAGGAAGACAGGCATAAGTCACCAGTGCCCTGCTGATCTGGTCTTTCACCACAGTGTACTAGGAGCTCCTGAAAGCTTTTCTTTATTTTTTCATGCCAGTACTGGGGCTTGAACTCAGAGTCTGGGCTCTGGGCTCTTAAATTTTTCCTTAAAGTTAGCACTCTACCACTTGACCCACAGCTCCACTTCTGGCTTTTGCTAGTTAATCAGCAAGAAGAGTTTCACTAACTTTCCTCCCCTGAGCTGGCTTGACCCATGATCTCTGATTTCAGTTTCCTGAGTAGCTAGGATTTACAGGGGTTGAGCCACTGCTGGCATTGGGCTAGAACCTTTTCTTAAGCAAGGGTCCTTCCCTGCGTTTGCCCTGACTCCTCCATGCAAAGGAGGTCTGAGGGTCAGGAGCTGTAAAAAAAATAATAAGCTTTCAGCCACCGGAAATGGCTGGGGTCCATGGTGAAAAGTCAAGTTGATCTTCCCCCTGGGCCTAATTCTGGGACCCCACCCTCTGCCCTGTGACTCAAGTACAAACATTGACCCAGCATTGAACGTACTGCCAGACTTTTCTGTAGCCACAGAACCTTCATTCCACCCATACCACCTGCTCTACAGCATACCTCAGGACCTTTGCCCATGCTGTAACTTCTGCCTAAGGCTCTCTGTTCTGTATCTGCATCTTAGAAGTCCTGTGGAATTTTGGCCCTGGTTATATCACCTCCTGGAGCAAGTCTTTCCTTCCCTTCTCCCTCTTTTTAAATATTGAGTTGCTAGAAATGGAACTTGTGCAGGCTGACTGGCAAATGCTCTATCATGGTGTGTATGTGTGTGTGTGTGTGTGTGTGTGTGTGTGTGTGTGTGTGTGCCAGTCCTGGGGTTTGAATTCATGGCCTGGATGCTATCCTATCCCTGAGCTCTTGTGCTCAAGTCTAGCCCTCTACTACTTGAACCACAGCTCTACTTCTGGCTTCTTGGGTTTTTAATTGGAGAATAGTGTCTCATATAGACTTTCCTGCTTGCAATGGGGATCGGCCTGAGATGGTCCTGCGGAGGGCCGAGGCTCTGCCAGCGTCCTTCTCAGTTCCTCCAGCTCATTCTCTAGGGCCAGCACCTGCCTTGTCCTTTGTTCCTTCTCCTCTGTCAGTTGGTTCACCTGCTTGGTCAGCCACTGAGCCTCCTCCTTCCATGTGGACCTTTCAATGCTCAGGCTCTCCATCAAGGTGTCTCTTTCCAGAATTGCTGAGGTCACCATCCAGCTCAGGTTTTCCAGTAGTCTGTTTACCTCACGCCCTACCAGCACTTATTGAAACTTGCAGATTCTGTTTTTCCTGTTGCTCTTCTTTGTCCAGATCGCTTCCAGCTTCTCCTGTAACTCTGTGTTCACTAGCTCCAGGTCATTGAAGCTTCTGGTCTTTCCTTGAGCTGAAGTGTCACATCATTCAGCTGTTGGAAGAACATTTTGGTCTCCTTCTGTGCAGCAGTGACTGCCATCTCCAGCTCCAACACATTACACCCTGTGGCCTGCAGGTGGCTGGTGAGAGCTTCTTGCATCATTTCTCTGTCATTGGCCTCCTGCTTCACTAGCCCAGTGCAAATTGTAAATTGCTTTCTGCCGAAACCAACCTCTGTATGGGTGGCTTGTGGATGTTTAGCTCTGTTTTTGGTGCTTTGTGCACCTGGGCTACCTTCTCCCTCTCTTTCTCCAGTCGATCCTGCAGGTCTGTCTTTTCCAGCTTCAGTGGTTGGATTTTGGCACAGTGTACCTGGTTTCTTCTTTTGCTGTGGTCCAGGGCAGGCACCATGTGTCGGTAGCACCTCTAAAGATCCTTGGTGGTATAGGGACCCTTGACACTCTGGACCATGGTGACTGTGACTGTGTCCAAAGGCAAGGGAGGCCCACGGTCAACATCACCTTTGGCTGGACCCTCCTTTTTTCGTGTTCTTTGTTTTCTTGAATGTTGCAGGTCTGATGGGAGAATTCTTCTGCCGGTGTTCTGGCAGTAGTTTCTTGCCCACAGCTCTCACGGAGTCTTGTTGTTTCAGACATCTGAGCTCTGGGATGAGAAAGATGGGCTGGCCACGTTCCCAGGTTCTGGGAAATCCTCTATTCTCCCACTCACTGACTAGGATGTCAATTTCGACTCTACTCCAAAGTGGAATCGAGCTCTTGCTCACCACTCAGTCACCTCTACCTTCCTCTACTGTTGGTGGTGGTATCAACCAACAGAGGGAATCCTGGTGCTGGACAGCATGGAATGTGGGCGTGACCACAATTGTTGTATCCCCTTGCTCAGAAAGAACCATGAAAGCATGGGGGTGTGGTTGGAATCTTGTGATGCAGGCAAAATGGGTGGAGTCAAGATGACAGCGGCTCCCCAGCCCTTTTCCCAGGGAACTCTGTCCAATTCAGTTGAGGACAAGAGGGTGACCTGGGGACAAGATGGTGGCTGCACAGATTGTTGTGTATATCTGTTTGTTGCCAGTCTCAGATCTTGAACTCAGGATCTGCGCAGTCTGTGAACTGCTTTTGATCAAGGCTAGCCCTCTACCACTGGAGCCACATGGCTCTACTTCTGGCTTTGTTGGCACTGAAGTAGGACAGGGGTCTCAAGGACTTTCCTGCCTAAAGTGACATTGACCATGATCCTCCTATCACAGCCTTGTAAACATCAATGAGGACTGCTGAGAGCCACTGGTGCCTGCCTAATCATTGGTCTTTCTGTTCTTGGACAGAAAGACCTTGGGATTAAGTGGTGGGAGCTGGAGCCCACAGTTGGAATCCTGGTCCTGCCACCTGCAAATGGAAAGACATCCTTAGAAACTCATTCCTATCTATATGAATACCAGTGGAATGTGATGTATGTTATGATTGAATGGATAGTTCTTAAATAATTCTAGGATAAATTTATACACAATTATATTAGAGAACACATTCAATACTTTATAAAGCATTTAAACAATCACATTCATTAACTGGAGGCATAATGAAATACCTAAGAATTGGGTGTCACATAGTATAAAGGTGCCATTTTTTCTGCCAGGACAGGGATCGGAACTCATGGTCTGGGTAACTCTGTTGCACTGTGTGGAAAGGGGAAGCTAGCCTTCTTGAAGTCAAGAAATTCATGGCTGTTCCTTAGGTGTGAAATCGATCCCCATCACTAGAATACATCCTATTTGTGTACATTTTAAATATATAATTTATATTTACATTCATAGGTTGACTCTATATTGCGTTCAATGTAGTTATTCATTTTATTTTTTGTTTGATTCATATATTTGTGGGGCACATGGGCAGAAAAGATGGCGGTGAGAGGAAGTTGAGTGGTCAGAGCTCGAGTTGTTTACCTTAAAATCTGATTGGATAAAGCTTAGGTGCATGGTAGGGTGTGACCTTTACAGTGATTGGTGGTTCCTTTCCCTCCCTTTCCATGCCACACAGTTTTTCCCTTTAAAATATGCTTTCTGTGTGGTAATAAACGAGTTCTTATTTGACTTGACTCCCCGCTTTGTCTCAATGTCTCCCGGGCTAAGGGGGGGGGGGAACCGACGAGCAAGTGCACTTATATTTCCTTGGACCTCATCCATCTTTCTTAGGGCAGACCAAGATCCTACAGTTATTGACTATTTAATTGGCTAATATGGCACATGGAACATTGATTACATTGATTAAATAGGATATTGGTCTGCATATGTATTCGACTTATACCTGACACCCCGGACTTTCACAGAAAAGGAAAACGTGTCACCATCAGTTTCTTACTCAATGATTCATTGGGCATGCAGGCATCTGAACTCACGGCCTACAGGGACAAATTCATGAAAGGGTGTGTGTCAGCATGCCATCCTGGGGCAAATTGAGTTGATAGGCAGTTCCCAAGATCTGAGACCGAGAACAAGGGGTTGACAAACAAGTACAGATTGACATGCAGATTGTAGTATGCTAATAAATATATATCTTTATAGAGTGCCAGAGATGTCTATCCATTGTTCATTTATATAGACTACATTCCTACAAATTCTTGGGTATTTATTTTGCCTCCATGTAATTTATGTTATTATTTTCATCTTTAATAAACTATTAAGTAAATCAGTGTCCAGAAATTATTGTGTCCTTGTGAGAAATAATATTCTTTTAATGCTTCATAAGATATTAAATAAAATCAATCAACCGACTGAAATCATGATGTCTAAATGTATACAAGTATCATTCATGAGCATCTCATTCAGTTGTAACATTGATAACATTCCATCATTATTCCTGTGGATAGGAACGAACCTCTTAGGATCTCCCACCATCCAGAAGTGGCATGACTGGTATTCTAAATGTAGGCCTATGTTGCCGGGCGGGACTATGGCTTCTCCAATGGCCTGCAATTAAAAAAACATATTTAGCTCCCTAGTTTGCAATTCATGCCATTTTTTCTGCCAGGCCTGGGATTTGAACTCAAGGTCTGGGTAAATATGCAGCACTGTGACAGAAGGGAATCTGAACATGCTTGAAGACAAGAAAGGCAGACCTGTTCGCTAGGCCTGAATTCAAGCTTCAGGCCTAGAAAACATACTCCTTATATCCATTTTAAAGATAGGATTTATACTTCCATACAGATATTCCATATTTTGTTGGGTGTGGTTATTCATTTTATTTCTTGTTTTATTCATTTATTTACCATTTATTTTATTGACTCTGATGACCCCTCTACCATTTATTACATTGTTTACATCTTATATCACAGCATCCAGATTTGTCTATACGTTCTCCATCATGACTGACACCGAGGATTCTCACAGAAAAGGAAAACGTGTCATACTTGGCTTCTTACTCCAAGATTAAATTTTTGGCAGTGCTGGGATATGATCTCAGGGATTAGCAAGCCCAATTTATGAATGGGTGAGTGTGAGCACGGCAGCCTCTAATCAATGAAGCTGTCAGGTGGTTCCCAGGTGCTGAGAACCAGTCCCAGGTTTGGCCAAAACGGTGATACATGGATAAGCAGAAGGTGGTATACAAATAAATATGTATTGGTAAAGAGCACCAGAGCCATCTATCTATGATTGAAGGACACTTACTATGTTCCTACCAACTCTTAGGCATTTATTATACCACCATTGAAGGAATATTATTCTTTTCATGCATAATAATCTATTAATTAAGATCAATCAACATCCTAGGATTATTGCATCCAATTTTAGACTAGACCAAAGCATGAACTACTCTCAATTGGTATTCCTATGCATAGGAATGAGTCTTTTGTGGTCTCCTGCCATTGGTAGGTGTCAGGACCGGGATTTGAACCCAGGGCCTATGTTGAAAGGTTGGCCTATGGATTCCCTGATAGCATGCCAGCATTCAGATATGGCAGGTCAGGTTCACTTTGCAGCCATATCATTCAGAACCAGGATAGTCACCCTGCAAATAAAAAAACGTAAAACTCCCAGCCCTCTGCAGCTCGCCACTTTTTATGCTATGTTACTTATTTTTCTTCTGCAAGCCCTCTGGACCTAGGATCCCTGGATTGTCTATGGGTCCGAGGGTGCACCCCACCCTAGGGCAATTGAAGCTGAGGCAGAGTTTCCACTACCTGAGCTCAAGCCCCATGTCGGCAAAATAAAGAATAAATTAAAAAAACACTCATTTAAATTAAAAAAGAAACAAAGCTCCCTGGTTTTGAATTTCTACCAGTTTTCTTTCCTAGCCTGGGATTTGAACTCAGGGTCTTGGTAAATATGTAGCAATGTGAGGGAAAGTGCAGAGTATCCACTACTTGAGTTCAAACCCCATACAAATCCAAAAATAAAAATTAAGTCACTGAGTTCAGCAGGGGGAGTAGTTGTGGAGATGGGAGGGAAGGGATGGTAGGGGGAAAACAAAGGAGGAGGCAACAATGCACAATAGGAAATGTACTCATTACCATGCTCATTGAACTGTAACCTGTCTGTACAACATTTTTACAACAAAAAATGAAGAAAAGTAGTGCTCAAAAGAAGCATTTTGGGGGTAAGAGAAAGATGTCTGAATAGATGTACAAAATTCTACACTGCTTTTTAAAAAATGTTCAGTATGTCACTGAATAAACATAATTGCTTCCATTAAAAAAAATTGTCGCTATCTTGGAACTTGGGCCAGTATTTCCATCATTGCTGGGATTTGATCCCACCATCCAGGTAACTCTTTTGCACCATGGGTGAAGACGAAGCTTACTGTCCTTGAGGAAAAGAAATTCAGGCTAGAGTTACAAGGGTCTGAATGAAGGCCCTGCAATGGAAAAAAATATTTTTATATATGGGTAATATATGATATATATTTACATATGTATGTGTATTGCATATTATGATTTTTATTATTGATTTTTGTATTTATTTTATTTTTTACTTGATTCATTTATTTATTGTATATATTGTATTTAGTATTATTATACACATAATAATTAGTACATGTTGTACATCTATTATAAATTTATACACAATAATTTAGGACATTGACTCATTTTTCATTAATATTTTATTAAGTGTTGAAACATGATGCATAATTAAATGGAAGCATTTGTCACAGTCTTCAATGTTTAGAGTCTCTCCCAAATATGAGATTTGTGTTCTTTAATATGAGATTTGTGTTCTTTATCTTTGGAATCTTCCTATAGGAATTTCTTTAGATGATTTTTACTCAGAAGCCTTTTCTTGGGAATAGGTAAGTTGAGGGATAAAATTGTAAGTGTGGGGCTAGAAATGTGGCTTAGTGGTAGAGAGCTGGCTCAGGATGCATGAATGCTAGGGTTTGAATCCTCAGTGCCACATAATCAGAGTGGCTCAAGTAGCACAGCCCTAGGCTTGAGAAAAAGGAGCTCAGAAACAGTACCCAGGGCCTCATTCCTGTCCACATGAATACCAAATGAATTTGATGTATGTCTTGATTGAATGGGCAGTTCATGAATGATTCTAGGATAAAATTATCCACAATTATATTATAGTACACTGATGGATTTTAATTAAAACTTTATGAAGCATTTAAACAATCACATTCATTAACTGGAGACATAATACCTAAGAATTGAGCATCACATAATAAAGAGATGACATTTTTTCTGCCAGAACTTTTTTAAGTTAATTGTTGTATTGCATTTTCTGAATGTAGTTTGGTATATGAAAGTAGGATATATTATATCTGACCAAAAAATCAATTATTCAGTTTTTATCAGAAATGTTTATAGCGAAATATAGAGATAAACCCAAATTATATATATTTGAAGACAATGCTTGGTTTGTCCTCTTCTCAAATTCCGCATTCCCTTCATGAGAATAATACACATTGTAAGGTAATGCTTAGAATGTTTTGGTGAAATAGGTTGACTTTAAACCAGTGAGTTACTCTATGCTGCATTTTGTTTACTTTGTATCCAGAAAAGCTAAATTCTTACTTTATCATTTTCCTTAGGCTTTATACTCACATTTAATCTCTGATGGGTGACAAATAAAGATATAAACATTTTTAACAGTGGCTAAATTTAGGCTGAGGAGTCTTGGTACAACGATACTCATGCAGATAGGCCTTATAAGTCATGGGACCCTGATATCAAAATGATAACCAGTGCTTACTGGTGTCATGCTTATGAGATTTTGTGTATTATATACAGTGGTTATTAGAATGTTTTTGGAATCAACATAATTTCATGGGTTAGGAACTGAAGTGAGACATTTTACTCAGAACAAAATTTAAGGAGGCATCCAAAATTAGTTACCAAGATATACATCATGTAACACAATGTTTTGAAAATGCAAACTAAAGGAAATAATTTATGAAAAACATCAACATATACAATAAATACAGAATCACTATGATGGATTTTTCTTTTACCCCAGTTGCAATACGGCTTACATGGTGACTTTTCTGGTGATATGTTTAGTTAGGTCTTGATATTTAGTTAGAGAATTTATGTTCTTTCATATATTCATTTGTCAGATCAAAGAGGAAATGAATTCCATGCCAGAGTAAACATCCATAATAATGTTACAGATGTATTTTGCCAAAGTTTCAAATCAGCTCGAAAAACTTGGTTCCTTTTTGGATCTATATAAATAGGTATGCAATTTTGACAGTACTAGAAATATTTTGACCATCATTTGTTAAATTATTATTTTCCAGAAACTCCTTCTCTCTTTTCATGAGATTTTTAATTTCATTTATGTCATGTGTTGATGTTTTCCCTTAGATAAGCCACATTCAGTCTTCTACAAAGTGTAATTTGGATTAGTTTAAAATTATGGACACTCATGTACACTGCTCAGATTCTATTATTTGCATATTTTTTCTTGTTATACCAGTAGGCATTAGTTCTCAGTATGGATGCTATTGGACATATTCATTACATTTCCGAATTTTTTACGAACGTTATGATTCTGTTATTTTATTCTTTTAAATATGTGCAGATCTCACTACGCATACAGTCACATTCATTTTAAACAATTTGATCCATTCAAGTGATTTGCAATATTAGGTTCATCTAGAAGAATTTAATTACAAATTAACACAACTGTATTATGAGACACAGTTATCTTTATGGCTCTACTCCAAGTTAATATGTATTTGAGGTCTTTGTGCTTAAAAAATGGGCAAAACATGTTTTTGTTCCTGGGGGGTTCTACGTTGTTGGTTGTTTTTCCAGTTGTAGTGACTTCAACATATGTGTGCATTTTATTTCAATTGTTTTCTGTCAATGATTTGTTTCATATAACAGAAATTGCAAAAACAATCAGTGATTTAGAATTTTTCCAAATAGAATTTTAAGAGAGACACTTGAAATTTTGTGACATCTGGGAATGGGCAGGTCTTCATAGTGGAGGGGATAGCAGAATAACAGACATTGTTTGTCGTGATTTTAATTCTTCCTCCTCTAGCATCACTATTTCCAATGGTATTACTTCAAAGTCTTTAGTGGAAAGAAAGTATTTTTGTCTGTATAAACTCAGAATTTTTGGTTTAATTGGGACACATTACACATTCATATTTCATTTTAACTCGAAAATCTTCTTTGCTTCATTTAAAATCACAGATGTGAATTTATAATGCTAAAGTAGCAACTACTAATTTATACGAAATGGTATAAATTATTTTCACTTCACATTATATGTAATATAGAGTGTAATAATAATAATGAGTAATAGAGTATGTAACAATTGACTTTGGGGAAAGTAAATTACAGTGGATTTTTGTGAGTTACTGAGTAATAATTAAACTTATATTTGATTCTATTAAAAATCCCAAGTTACATCTAAAAATAACTTATAGTTGTAAACTAATGCTGAAAATATAATATTGTTTATTAGAAAAAGCCAGAAGTTTCCATAAGTTTTCTTTTTAAAAATTGTCTTGAATCTGGGCTTTGGTGGCTCATGCCTGTAATCCTAGCTACCCAAAACTCTGAGATCTGAGGATAGTGGTTCAAAGCCAGACTGGGCAGAAAAATCTGTGAGACTTTTATCTCCAATATATCTCCTGAAAGCTAGAAACCGCACTGTGGCTCAAGTGGTACAGTGCTATCTCTGAGCTGAAGAGCTGGGGGACAGTGCCCAGGCCCAGCATTCAAGCACCACGACAGACAAAATAATTGGCATGGATTTTTACTTTATTATTTCATGATTTTTTAATGTGAATAAACAGAGGGTTTAAAATTACATGAAGAAAGTAATGAGCACATTTCTTATCAAGCATTATTGCCTCCTCCCATGTTTCCTCTTTCCATCCCATCCAATCTCCCTTTATGCCCCCCGCAAATCGCCCCCCCCCCCCCCGCCAAAGTTGTAAATTTCGATTTCCGACATATAGTATTGTACTTGTCATTGTTGCAATGGGTCCACCTGTATCCCAATTTGTTTTTCTATTCCCCTCCCAAATTATGCCAACATCAAATACAGTGAAAATAGAGGTTAAACCTTGGGGGAGGGGCAGACAAAGCAACAAAGAAATCATCTTGTAAATATGCTAGAAACAATAGCAAGAAAGAAAAACCATTTGAGTCCTTATGTTGGTGTTCATTTCACCTAACATCAACTTGTCAGACAGATTGTGTTTATCTCTGACATATACTAGTTATTGCAAATAAAGGAAACCATGGAACCTATGTTACTTTGGGCATGGATTACTTCACTTAATACAATTTTTTCCATGGTTTTCCATTTCCTAACAAACGGTGCAATGCCATTTTTTCTGATGAAGGCATAGAATTCCTTTGTGTATATATACCACATTTTCTTGATCCATTCATCTACTGAGGGGCATCTGGGTTGGTTCCATATCTGAGCTATGGTAAATAATGCTGCAATAAACTTAGTTATGCTGGTAGATTTAGTATGGTTCTTTTTGTGATCATTTGGATAAAAGCTCAAAAGTGGGATTGCTGTGTCATAGGGGAACTCTATGTGGAGTCTTTTGAGGAAGCTCCACACTACTTTCCAACGTGGTTATACAAGATTACAGTCCCACCAACATCCCGTCCAGTTTCTGTTATATTACTGTTCGAAATTATAGCCATTCTAACCGGGGTAAGGTGGTATTTCAGTGTAGTTTAGATTTGCATTTCTTTTATTGCTAGGGAGGTTGAGCATTTCTTCATTTGTCTATTGGCCATCCTTCTTTGCTCTTCAGAGAGGTTTCTTTTCAGTCTTTAGCCCACTTATTTATTGGGCAGTTGTTTCTTTGAGGATTTGTTGTTGAGGGATTTAATTTTTTGAGTTCCAGGTATATTTTAGATATGAGACCCATGTCTGTTGTATGGCTAGTGAAGATCTTCTTCCAATCCATGGGCTTTCTATTGATCTTGCTAGTTTTGTCCTTTGCCATGCAGAAGCTCTGCAATTTTATGCAATTACATTTGTCCAACCTTTCTTTGATTTGTTGTGTTCCTGGTATCTATTAAGAAAATTTTGGCCTGTGCCAAGGAGACATATGTTATCTCCTAGTTTGTCCTGCAATGTTTTCAGGGTGTCTTTGACTATGAGGTCTTTCATCCATTTGGAGTTGATTTTTGTGCAGTGTGATATATATGGGTTTAGCTTTAGTTTTCTACAAGTGATTAACCAATTTTGTCAGCCCCATATACTGAAGAGGCTGTCTTTCTTCCATTCTATTTATTTTAGCTACCTTATGGAAGATTAGGTGGCTATAAGTCTGTTGGTTCATTGCTGGCTTTTCAATTCTATTCCATTAGACCTGAGATCTGTTCTTGTTCCAATACCTAGCTGTTTTGATTACTATGGCTTTGTAGTAGAGTTTGAAATTTGGAATTGATATTCCTGCAGCACTGTTCTTTCTGTTAAGGATCATTTTTGCTATCCAGGGTCTTTTATTTTTCCATATGAATTTTTAGATTGACTCTTCTATTTTCTTGAGGAATGAGTTTGTAATATTGATAAGTATTGCATTGAATTTTTAGATAGCCTAGGGAATTATTGTCATTTTCACGATGATTCTTCCAATCCACGAGCATGGGAAGTTTTTCCACTTTGTAAGTTCCGTTTTGATTTCCTTTTTCAGGCTTTTAAAGTTTTCATCATAAATATCCTTCACTTCTTTGATTAATTCCTAGGTATTTTATTTTTGGTGGGGCTATAATGAAAATGGTGTTGATTTCCTGATTTCAGCCATGCTTTTCTCATTGTTGGCATACAGAAAAGCCATTGATTTTTGAGAGTTAATTTTTCCCCTGCTACTTTGCCAACGTTTTAAATCAGCATGAATAATTTGAGAGTTGAATGGGTGGATTATTTAAATACAACATCATGTCATCTGCAAATAGGGAGAGTTTTATATCATCTTTCCATATTTGGATCCCTTTTATGTTTGCATCCTGTCTTATTGCTGTAGCTATGCATTCTAATACTAAATTGAAGAGAAGTGGAGAGATTGGACATCCTTGTCCTGTTCCTGAGTTAAGAGGAAATGGCATTATTTTTCCACCATTAAGTATAATGATGTCTGTAGGTTTGTCATATACAGGCTTTATTGTATTGAGGGATGTTCCCTGGATTCATAGGTTTTCCAGAGCCTTCATCATAAAGGGGTGTTGGATCTTGTCAAAGGCTTTTTCTGCATCTATTGAGATAACCATGTTCTTATTCTTGCCCTTGTTGATGTGACGAATTATATTAATTGATTTGCAAATATTGAACCAGATTTGCATCCCGGAAATAAATCCTGTATGATTTTTTGGAGGAATTGTCAAAGGAGATTGGCCAAAATTTTGTTGAGAAGTTTTTCATCAATGTTCATCAAAGAAATGGTTCTATAATTCTTTCTTTGATGAGTCCCCGCTTGCTTTTGGGAGGAGGGTTATGATGGCTTCATAGAATGAATTTGGTAGTAAACTTTCCCTTTCAATTTCATTGCAGAGTTGGAGGAGTATTGGTGTGAGTTCAGCTTTGAGGGCCTTGTAAATTTCTGCTGTAAATCCATCTGATCCTGGGCTTTTCTTAGATGGGAGGTCTCTTCTTGCTGTTTCTATTGCTATGCTTGATACGGGCATGTTAAGTTGATTTAACTCATCTTGGTTGAGTTTAGGCATGGAAACTCAAGGCATGGAAACGGCTAGGAAAAGGTCCATTTCTGCCAGGTTCTTAAACTTATTAGCATAAATGTTTGAGAAGTATTCAATTATCATGTTCTGAATCTTGGTTGCTTCTCATTCCCATTCTCATCTCTGAGTTTGTTTATTTGATATGTCCTCTTCTTTTTGAAACGATTTGCTAAGAGAATGACAATTTTGTTATTTTTTTCGAAGAACCAACTTTTGTTTTGTTGATTTTTTATGGTGTTTTGGGGTTCTAATTCATTTAATTCTGATGTAATTTTAATTATTTCTTTCCATCTACTTGATTGGAGTTTATCTTGCTGCTCTTTTTCAAGGAGGTTCAGATGTCTTATTAAATTCTTGGTTTCAGATCTCTCTAATTTGTTGTTGTAGGACCTCAGAGCTATAAACTTGCCTCTGAGTACTGCCTTTGCTGTGTCCCAGAAAAGCTAGTAATTTGTGTGTTCATTATTTTTGAATATCACGAAGATTTGCATTTCCTTTCTAATCTCTTCCATGACCCACTGGTGATTCAACAGTTCTTCTGCCTCCATGTTGTACAGGACTTTCTTTGTTGGCTTTTGATGTTGAGTTCTAATTTTATTCCCTTGGATGCTTTCTTGGCTCTTTTGTGTTCTTGATGGTTTTCTATGTGTAGGATAACTTTAATGTCTTTTGTAGGGCTTGATTGGTGGAGATATACTCTTTTAATTTTTCTTTGCTGTGGACAGTTTTTATTTGACCTTCGGTTATGAAGGAGAGTTTAGCTGGGTTCGGTATTCTTGAGTGATAATTGATTGTCTTTACTGCATGGCATTTCCCATTCCAGGCTCTTCTTGCTTTAATCTTCTCTGCTGAGAAATCTGGGGTGATTCTAATTGGTTTGTGTTTATAGGTGATAGTTCTTTTCTCCTTGAGAAATTTAAGGATCCTTTCCTTGGTCTGAATTGATCCTGTGCAGATTATAATGTGACTGGTGGGATATCCTGCTCTGGTCTGGTGGATGTGGGGTTCTATAAGCTTCTTATATCTGAATAGGCCTATCTTTTTGCATGTTTGGGAAGTTATCTGCTAGGATTCTGTTAAATAAATTTCCTAGACCATTAACTTCTTTCTCTAGGTGCTCCTCTACACCCATTATCCTCAGATTATGATTTCTGATGGTGTCTTCCAAGTGTTGAATAGATCTATCATATTTCTTGGATTTGTCTTGGATATTTGTATGTTCTTCTCTATAATATCTAGGCTGTCTGCAATCCCCAAGATTCAATCTTCTGCATGGCTTAACCTACTGTCAAGATTTTCTACTTTGTTTTTTTTTCTTTTCCTTCTAATTGGTCGGCTTGGATGGCTTCAAATTCTTTGGTGGAGCTTTGTTTTAGATTTTGTATGACCTTTACTTCCTTAATTTGATGTACAGTGTTTATTCTCAACTGTTATGGTTTCCCTGGACACCCATTCTTTCTGTCTGGCTCCATTCAGCATTCCATTTGTGGTCTACCTGAATTGTTTCAGCTATTTATGGATTCCATGAATGCCTCTATTGATCTTTTTTTATTCTCATCCCACTCTCTCAATCCCTGTATTACTCTTTGATTAGCTTCGTCACGTTCACGCAATTCCTGTAAATCTCTAGACTGTGCTCAGCCTGCTCACACATTTCCTGTATTTCTCTTTTACTCTTCTCAACATGCTTATGCAATTCCTGCATTAATCTTTAAGTAGCTTCCTAAATTAAATCCCCCAACAAAAAATCCTCAAAGAAACAACTGCCCAATAAATAAGTGGGATAATGACTTAAAGAGAAACTTCTCTGAGGAAGAAAGAAGGATGGCCAATAGACACATGAAGAAATGCTCAACCTCCCTAGCCATAAAAGAAATGCAAATCAAAACAACATTGAGATACCACCTCACCCTAGTTAGAATGGCAAAAATCAAGAACTCTAATAACAAGAAATGCTAGAGGGGATGTGGACAGAAGGGAACCTTAGTTCATTGTTGGTGGGAGTGTAAACTTGTTCAAGCACTTTGGAAAGCAGTATGGAGGTTACTCAAAAGACTCCACATAGAGCTCCCTTATGACCCAGCAATTCCACTTTTGAGCATTTACCCAAATGTTTACAAACAAGACAACACTAAAGCTACCAGCACAACTATGTTTATTGCAGCATTATTTACCATAGCTAAGATCTGGAACCAACCCAGATGCCCCTCAGTAGAAGAATGGATCAAGAAAATGTGGTATATTTACACAATGGAATTCTATGCCTCCATCAGAAAGAATTACATTGCCACATTTGTTAGGAAATGGAAAGACTTGGAAAAAATTATATTAAGTAAGCCAAGCCCAAAGAAACATAGGTCCCATGGTTTCCCTTTTTTGCAATATCTAGTATATGTATGAGTCAAGCAGAAAAGGTCAGATAAGGTGATGTTAGGAAAATGAACCCTAAGATATGTATTTAAATGTTTTTTGTTTCTTTCAGGCATTTGTTTCCAACACAATTATAAGATTATTTCTTTGTTGTTTTGTATGTCCCTCCCCCACAGAATAACCCCTGCTTTCACTGTATTTGATGTCAGTATAATTTGTGGAAGGGAAGGGGAAAAACAAATCGTTTAAATAAGGATACAGGAGGACCTGTTGCAACAATGAGAAGTACAAGTTGTCATGTCGAAAACGAACTTTACAACTTGGAGGGGAGGGTTGGGTGGGGGGGAAGGAGGATGGGAAGGGATGGGAAGGGTAAACAAAGAAGGAGGCTGCAATGCTTGATAAGAAATGTACTCACTATCTTGCCCATGTAATTGTAACCCCACTGTACAGTATTTTCACACACAAAAAATTAAAAGCCTAAAAAAAAAAGAAAAAAAAATCTTTAAGTAGCTTCCTAATGCTCACAAGATTCCTGTATTAATCTTTGGTTTGACTCCTCCCGCTCCCTAGCATGCTCATACTGAGTCCTTTGAAAGTTTTCAATCATTTCATTCACCATGTTTACCAGTGAAAGACCCTAGTCCCCTAGGATACTTTTGTCAACGGGAGGGCGCCCCAGAAAACTCAGACTCCAGGCCGGGAGATGCAATAAGCAAGAGGAGTTTATTTGATGTTTGCGCAAACGGACTCTCTGTCCCGAGCAGACAGGGAGCCCGGAGCAGCGGTTATAAGCCTTTTTTTTTTTTGGTTCCGGTTGTGGGGCCTGAACTCTGGGCCTGGGCACTGTCCCTCAGCTCTTCAGCTCAAGGCTAGTGCTCTACCACTTGAGCGCCACTTCCGGCTTTTTTCTTTTTGCTTATGTGGTGCTGAGGAATCGAACCCAGGGCCTTGAGCATGCAAGGCAAGCGCTCTACCACTGAGCCACCTTCCCAGCCCTATAAGCCTTTTTTTAAAGGCAAAAACCACAAGATTAACGCATAACACAAAGCAACCCATGATTGGTCCATTTAAAGGTCACCGTATACACCAACAATCACTTTGCCACGCGGGAAATTTTGTAACACTCTTTGTAAAATGACTGGACCATGGTTGGTTTAAGGTTGGTTTACATGGTTACAGGCCTATGATTGGTTGACATTTGGCTTAGCTTGTGGTCTTGCCAGGTGGTCGTTATCTCAAGGTCTTGTCTGGGGAATTTCTAAATTGGAACGGAGTAACACGTACTGTCTGTTTTTTATCTACGACCACTGACCTTGTCCTGGGGCCGGCATCTGGTCCCTGAAACTTCTTAACTCATTTCTGGGAAGGGAAGGGTCAATGCTAGCATAAGCAAGTTTACAGAAGCAGAATCAGCAGTTAGCAAGTTAGTAATGGTAATGGACAATTTTTAATTTTTCACCAATAGTGAAATACCTAAGAATTGGGTGTCACATAGTATAAAGGTGCCATTTTTTCTGCCAGGACAGGGATCGGAACTCATGGTCTGGGTAACTCTGTTGCACTGTGTGGAAAGGGGAAGCTAGCCTTCTTGAAGTCAAGAAATTCATGGCTGTTCCTTAGGTGTGAAATCGATCCCCAGCACTAGAATACATCCTATTTGTGTACATTTTAAATATATAATTTATATTTACATTCATAGGTTGACTCTATATTGCGTTCAATGTAGTTATTCATTTTATTTTTTGTTTGATTCCCTCGTAACCTTTCCCTTCTCGCACCGTTTTTTGTAAAAATTGAGATAGGTGATTACATATATTTCACATATTTCACAGTATTTTGGAATTGTGATACTTAAAGTCACAAACACATTTTAACCTTGACAAGTCACATTATCGTTATCATGGTCTAAAGTTTGTTAATTCTATGAGTTTTGACAATCCAAATTATTTTTCCCATCTCAGGTGAGGTTTACACTTTTTTCCTTTTGCTAAATGTAGGCTATTCCCTCTTGCCCTCTTTCCCTCTCATTCATCTCTTCCCATCACTGTGTTTGGGTTGCTTAGTTATTTTTCTTCTATGTCCAGCGCAGCTGATGGGCCCCTTTGTTGTATGTTGTTCCATTTCCCACTTATTGTGTTCCTCCTCCTGGCTTCCCTCCATTGCCTGCATATTTCTACCATCTACATGGTCAAGAACATGGAGTCATTAATGGTGATACAACAAAATGAGTGGCTGTCCTTTGTTTCTCGAGTCCTGTTTACTTTGTCATGCCTTCTTGCATTTTGGCTTTAGCATCCACGTATCAGGTAGACCCTGTGCCGTTTGTCTTGTTGTTCTTGGCTTACCTCACTCAAATAATTTGGTCTAGTTCTATCCATTTCCCTGCAAATACCATCATTTTGTCCTTTTTAATGACTTCATTGTATTCCGTTGTATAGAGTTCCCAAAATTTTTGGATCAGCTAATCACTTATGGCTCATCTGGGTTGTTTCCAAATATGGGCTGTTGTGAACAGTGCTGCAATAATCATAGATGTGTGTGTGTCTTTGTATACTGGTTCCTGTTGTTCAGAGTAGATGCCTAGGAGTAGTATGGCCAGTTCATTGGAGAAGTCGATATTTAGCTTTCGTAGGTACCTTCAGACTGCTTTCCAAAGTGGTTGTATTAGTATACATTCCCACTAGCAATGCAGTAATATTTCTTTCTTTGTATCCCTTCCAGCATTTGTCATTGGCTGAATTTAGGATGTGGGCCATTCTGACTGGGGTAAGGTGCTATCTCAGAGTTGTTTTTAATTTGCATTTCCTTTACAGCCAGAGATAATGAACATTTCCTCATGGCTTCTTTGCCATTTTTATCTCTTCTTCTGAGAAGTCTCTCTTTAGCTCCCTTGACCATTTCAAGATTGGTTTGTTAGGTTTGTGAAGGATTAGTTTCTTGAGTTCACCATATGTAATGGATATTAGACCCTTGTGTGATATATTGCTGGTAAATATTTTTTCCCATTTCCTGGTAATCTCTATGATTCCTTTTTTTAGGCTTTTATAGTTTTCATGAAATAGACCCTTTACATCTTTGTTTAGGTTAATTCCTAGATAATTTTTTTTTTTTAGGTTATTGCGAATGGAGTTGTTTCCTTGGTTTCCCTTTCTACTTGTACATTGTTGACATACAGAAAGGTGACTGATTTTTATGGGCTAATTTTGTATCCAGCTACTTTGCCAAATTTGTTTATAAGCTCTAAGAGTTTGGGGATGGAGCTTTAGGGATCGTTATTTTATAAAATATTGCCATCTACAAAAAGAGATAGTTGATCTTCTTCCTGTCCTATGTGGATCCATTTAATGTCCTTTTCTTGCCGTATTGCTCTGGCTAAGAATTTCAGAACTATATTGAAGAGGAGGGGATGAATGTGATATTGGCTTCTTAGAATGAGTTTCGGATTACTCCCTCTGTTTCTATTTCTCTGAAGAGTTTGAGGGTTGTGGGTATTAATTAGTTCCTCTTTAAAGGCCTTTGAGAATTCTGTAGTGAATCTATCAGATCCTGGGCTTTTCTTGTTGGAAGATTTCTGATTATTTCTACTATCTCATCGTATGTTATAGAAATGTTTAATTGATTTATCTTCTTAGTTCTGTTTAGGCAATTTGTATCTCTTTGTTTCTCAGGCAGGAAAATAAATTAATTTACTGAACTGCTGCCCACACCATGCATGGTGGAGACACATAGCTGAAAAGGAAGGGGGCGACCCACCTCTGGGCCAGGACTTATCCAGGCCAGAGACAGGAAGAGATGTCGCCAGGTGGGGAAAAGGTGTGCACACTGGATCTGAATGTGACTTCAGGGTCTGGGACCTTCCTAAGTTCAGATGGGATTCTGGTGACCAGAGGTGGCCCAGGATGTGACCTAGCAGGAGGGGAAGGTAACTGCTTCTAGGTCTGCCAGTTACCTATGTAACAGATATTGGGTGGAAACTTAGCCAAGAAGTGTGGAGCTGTCCCTGTTCAAACCTTACATTCCAGCCTTTTGATAATTATGAAAAAGGTCGAAGATTCTCTCTAGCTACTTCCTCTTTGCAAGGAGTGTCAACAGTAGGTGTAGTGAGAAGGCAGCAGGCAACAGCTGTCACTTGGGCAATGAGTCCTTAGATGAAGTCTAGAGGAGGCAAGTCTCTTGGACAAAGTATGGCGAAGTCTCATGAGGCATTGAGGGACTGAAAAAAATACTAGAGAGAAAATAAATGGCAAGAGGAAGGACTTGGATTTGGAAATGTTGGTAGAAATTTCCCTAGCTACTTCTTACATCCAGCGACTAGGTAGAGAAGAAGTCAAGTGACAAAGGCAAGAAGATAAATTCCTGTCCAGTTGAAAGGTAGAGAGATATGGACATTAGATGGGCATTCTTCTTTCTTCGCTTGACCTCCTGCCTCTGGTTTGTCTTGAAAGGGGAGGCACAAAATGGCTGATGTGATATCATCTCCTCTTACTCCTCTTCATGTTCCCTGAGTCTAGTTGCTCATTGCTGGGATTGTTTGTCCTAGTTGGTATTCAAGGAGGTTTGAACTCAAGGCCTGGGCACTGTCCCTGAGCACTTCTGCTGAAGGCTAGCACTGTACCATTTTGAGTTATAGAAACACTTGCAGTGTTTTCTGGTTAGAGATAAGAGGCTTGAGCCATGCTTCCAGACTGGCTCTTTGCAAGTTAGTTGTGAGATGGATTCTTAGGGATTTTTCAGCCCAGGCTGGCTTTGAATTGCAATTTTTGCCACAAAAGCCCTTTGTTATTTCCCATTATAGCAACAAGGAGATTAAATAGAATAAGTAGAGCTTACCTGGTCATTATCAAGAACTGACCAAAAAATATTCTGCAATGACAAAATTGTTAGATGGGAGAATCTTAGCACACATATACTAATATGCTTGCTTTGCATGCATGATGCCCTGGGTTCGATTCCTCAGCACCACATAAGCAAAAAGAAAAAAGCCAGAAATGGCCCTGTGGCTCAAGTGATAGAGCACTAAGCTTGAGCTGAAGAGTTGAGGGACAGTGCTTAGGCCCAGAGTTCAGGCTCCACAACCGGACCCCTCCCCCTGCCAAAAAGAGTCATGTAGTCAGTTCTAGATTACACAACACAAAACCAAAACGGCAAAACTCAAAACCTAAAATTTTTGACAACAATGTTTAGACATCTTTGCTAACAAAGCACACCAGACGATTGGGCCTCAGTTACCAGGGTCTGAGAAAAGAGCAACTTGTTAGCAGGACACATTTGAATAGATGGATGGAGGAGAAGTAAGCTTGGTGGAAGAATCATGATTGGAGGGGGCCAAACGCTTAACCCACCATTTGGACAAGATGCCAAACTCAAAATGGCAAATTTCCAAAAAAATGCAAAGAAAGCCTGAACAAAAAATCAAGCCTAGTTTGGCTAGCCTTTTAGAGGGAATCTAGAGGGGATTCCTTGAACCTAGCCCATGTCACACTCTTCAGGGCACAATACAAATAATTGTAGAAAAGAAAGGGAGAGATATAGAAAGTTGGACATGAATAGCAGAGAGCAAAGAGAGCCTGATAGTAAGCAGACTTCTGACCATGTACCATTGCAGAGGCAATAACTGTCTAAATCTGACAATAATATAAAAATATTAGGTGCTCTGCTACCCAGGGAGCACAAGAGGCATTTCAGAGGGGTTTCACAGCTCAGGCATGACTCGCAACACCCCATTAAATATGTAGGATAGTCAGTCTGGTGAGTGAAGGAGAGATGACGAGGCAGAAGCAGTGTCCCGACTTCTCCCATAGCCCACTAGAGATCAATGGCCATGCCCCCAAAACCAAGTATCCTCGGCTTCAGAGGTGACCAGCCTTTTGGCCAAAGGTCATAGGCGCATTCTGGTATGGTGCCACATCTGAACAGAGATTGAGCAACACAGAGCCATAGAGAGTAGTTTCACTCAGCAGAGTAGAGAAGTGGTGTGGACATGGATGTGAAGGCCAGCAATGGTATTGGTGAAAAGTCTCGTGTGGTGTCTCAAGGCAGTTTGGTTCTCAGAAAAGGGGTGGTTAGGAAATTCTAACATTTCCAAATCAAAAACCCTATCTAAGTCATGGCCCCATATGTAAGATATATTAAAAAGGTAGGTTTCATTCGGTAGCCTATGAACAGAATGCCACACACTATTAAGGTAGGAAAAGACGTTTATTTACCGAACTGCTGCCCCCACCATACATGGTGGAGAAGCATGGCTGAAAAGGAAAGGTGGGATAGCAATTTCTATTTCTGTAGAAATTTATCCATCTCTGCTAGGTTTTCCTTCCTTTGTGAGTAGAGTCTGGAATTATTTCGTTATGATTGTTTGAATGTCTTGGATGTTTGTTGTAATTTTCCCTGTAGTATCTCTGATATTATTGATATGGGTTTCCTCTCTTATTTTGTTAGTTACTCTTGCCAGTGGTACGTCAGGTATATTGATTTTTTTCTTTAAAACAGCTTTTTAAAATTAATTTTATTTATACTTTTCTCAGTCTCTATCTCATTCATTTCAGCTCTTATTTCAATTATCTCTTTCTGCCGAGCAACTTTAGGTTCAATTTTTTTCTTGTTTCTCTAGCAGTTTTGGTTGCTTCATAAGATTGTTTACTTGGTCTCTGTTTTCTTGATATGTGCACTGAGAACAATAAATTTGCCCCTCAGGACTGCTTTCGCTGGGTCCCATAGGTTTCTTTGTGATGTTTCTTCATTTTGACTGAATTGTAGGAACTTTTTAATTTCTTCTTTAATTTATTCTGTAACCCATGTATTGTTCAACTGAGTGCTGTTTAATTTCCATGTGTTTAAGTTTTTTCCTATTTTATGCCTTGTTATTGAGAACTAGTTTGATTCCACTATGGTCAGATTGAATACAGGGTATTTTGTTGATCCTCTTGTATTTGCTTAAATTCCTTGTATTAACTAGGAAATTATCTATTGTAGAAAAAGTTAGGGGTTTGGCAAGAGTAAGACCCTGCTGGTGTCAATGTCTGTAATTCTAGCTACTCAGGAGGCTCAGATCTGTGTATTCAGGTTCAAAGCTAGCCCAGGCAGGAAAGTTCATGAGGCTTTTTCTGGGGTTGTTCAGCACCAAACCCTGCCTCATGTCTGGGTTTGTTCACCACCTTTGCCACCATGGGCTGGGCTTGGCTGCTTATGCAAGCCGGTATGGAGAGGCCCTCCACCCCACCAGGAGTCAGGTATTAACCAGTTATGTTGCCTCAGGCTGGGCTGGGCTGCTTATGTGGGCAAGCATGGAGAGGCACAAAGCGCCATGGGTCTGGAGTTGTTCACTGCAACTATCCCTGCCCCAGCTACCACTGCCTCCCCGGGCTAGTCTGGGCTGTTCCTGTGAGCTAGAGTCAAGAAGCATTGTGCCCAGACTCTGAGTGCTTTGCCACTACTGCCAGCTGCTGCTGCTGCTGCTCCAGGTTAGGTTAGGATGTTTACACCAGCAGGACAGAGGTGCCACGCTGTGAGTATAGGGTCGTTTGCCACTGCTGACATCTGCTGCTGCTCCAGACTGGGTGGTGCTGCTTGCACCAGCCAGGCAGAGGCGCCATGCCAGGGAGGTTGAGGGGAGTCTTCATGCCAGCTCTGCCTTCTGAGATTTGTTTGTATTCTCTAGGTTGGCACCAGCTCATGGGAGTCTTCTGGGAGTCTTGGAATGCTTGTGGGTATGTGGTCCTCTGAGAGTCCAGAGCTAGGCAACTTAAGCAGCCTGGCAAGAAGCTCCACCACTTAAGCTGCTCAGCCTGGAGCCCGATCACCAACAAGGGGTGGCTGAAGGTTATTTCCACTTTACTGTCTGTGTAGGTTTTTCCCTTTTATGTTTTTCACTTACTGTACCTCTCTGAGTAATCTCCTTTTTTGTGGGTTACTTGGAGAAACTGAGAATTGAAATTCAAACTGTATTTGGTTGGGGAGAGCTTTGGTGTTTACCTGCTGTTCCACCACCATCTTGGCCTCTCCCCTTCAGGTGGAGTTTTTCTTAGGTGGACGGCGGGCCTTAGTTACCAAAGGACAGGTACATAAAAGAATATGTTGTAAAGCCTGCAGATTGTAGTTAGACATTTCAGTTAATATAGCCTTCCCAAATTTAGGATCCAAAGAAGTTGGTCTACCCTAAAGTATTTCAAAGGGATTAAATCCTTTAACATAAAGTCTATATCTTGCTCCAAGGAGAGCAAAGTGGAGGAGGCTCACATAGCCAAGGACAGTCTCTGTATTTAATTTAGTCTCTGTATTTAATTTAATTTAATTTAACTAAATTAAATTCTTTCAAATGCCTTGAACTCTGAGTTCTATAAATGGATTGTAACTTCCAATTTATTCCTAGAGCGTTAGCTAATAATTGAGAACTTGGGCCATGAATGCAGGGCCGTATTTGGACCCCACAAATAAGGGAAAGCCAAATCAAGAAATTATTACATGCCTCAGCTCAGCCTGAAAATCTGTCCACTATTACTAACAGATATGAATACCCATACTTTCCAGGCTCTGCCTCTGTGAATTCCACTTTCCCAAATTCACCATCTGAGGTTCCTCACATAGGAATTCTTTCCATATGTTCCAGCTTTTCAGCATTTACCTGTTTGGAAATTACATACACACATTACAAAGGATTATCAGCCTGAGGCCCCACTGGTTTTTGAACAGTTTTAGGCAGTTGCCTGGAACAATTTACCAGGGTGCAAATATCTACACGTAAACTGAAAGAAAGCTTGAGCCTGTTTACATTTTTCACATGTCCAGTGTCAACATTTGCCCACATATTACCACTGTTTTTGTTTCTTTCCTTAATATTAATGACTAGTAACTCTAAAGACCACACTGGTTTTAGAGTGGTCTCCCAAGCTACCTGATCAGCTCAGATATTTCCCTGTATCTTACGGTCTCTAGGTTCTTTAACTCCTGTATAGTACTCTGAACCTTGGAGACTTCTTCCATATTATTCTCCTTTTCTCTCAAACTTGCTTTCATGATCCCACTCTCCTTCTCAATGAGCTCCTTAACCTGCAAGTGTTTCGCAGGGTCACATGAGAGTTCCTTTGACTGGCTAACTGCTGCTCCTTCTCAAAACACCTTTGCTTGCTCTACAGCTCCTCCCTTAAGTTCACAAAGGTGCTAGAGAGAGGTATTTTTTCCACCTCTTCCTGTTCCAAGATGTTTCTGCATTACATTTATGGTGAAGACCTCAGCAGTCTTTTTAGCCTCTTACTCTATTAGTTTCCCTTTCTAGTTTTCGACTTCAGTGTGTTTTTGCGACAGATCTTTCAACTGTTTATCTCTTCTGTTTTTCTTCCTAATGCTCTTTCCTTTTGCCTGGCATTCTCTATCAGAGCATGTGGTCCTATAACTCTTTCTGAAGAGTAACAATCTCTTTCTTGAGCCTGATATTTTCCTGTTCACTTTTCCTGTTCACTTCCCCCTCTTTTCTTCTAGCTACTTTTTCCTTCTTTTTCTGTTGCTTTGAATTTCTGGTGACACCCTTCAAAGCTTATAATATACATGTACTTCACCCTAATACATTAGGTCTGGCTCCATTTTCATGGCAACAATTTCTTAATGCAGCATCAGGATCTCTTCTTGTCCTCACTTGTTGTTAGCAAGGATGGCAACATTGCTGTCTTGTGCTTTTGTCGACCTCTGACCTGTGGTCCCCTAATTTGCCTCATGCTCACCCAGGCTAATGTACTTGAATTTCATTTGATTTTGTGTGTTTTCTAGGTTCCTTTTGAGGATTTTCTTCTCATTTTTGACCCTCACAAGTTTATATCTTCAAATCTTTTCTTCACGTCAAATTATTCTACCTGTTTTCTCTAATGTCCAGTACTTTTAAACTCTTGGTGGGTTTGGACTGGCACATATTGGAGATTCTGTCTTTTATAAGCCTGTGTTTTGAGATAGAAGTGTGTGGATTTTTCTTTGCCTCATTTCTTCTTAATTTCAGAGGGCTGATTTCAAATTGAACACAATTGGAGTTCAGAGCCCCAAGTTCCTTTGCATGTTACTCCCGAGATATTAACACATTTTCCAGGTGGTTAATGTGATTACATAACCTGTCATTTTCTATCTTTCTCCTCCTTGGACATTTTGCTTGCAATAATGACACTGATCTAGTCCTAGAGGTTCCCTACTGTCATTTGCAAATGAATTGTACTGTCTTTGCCAAGGGTTTCTTGATCCTTATTCTGTTGCTCCTATCAAAACTCAACCCCCCTTCTTAGAGGCTTTTTTTTCCAGGGTATCTCTGTTATCAAACACCTACTGGGCAACCACTTCCAACTTAGAATACACGTTTCTTTCAAAACCTTCTAACTTGTGAAGCTTTCTTCTAATATCTGGGGCTGACTGGGTAACCATGGCCATATTTAGGGCTCTTTGATTCTCCAGGGCTTCAAGATCTATAGGCCTATAAGTCCTGTAAACTTCTTGGAGAAATTTCAGAAGAGCATTTGGGTACTCACTGGGGAACTGTACCATCTCACTCACCTTAGATTGATGACTTGGCTTTCTAGCTACTGTGGTATCCCTGCCAATCGAACCCGTCAATAATAGGAAAGCACTTCCATACCTCAATCACTGTTAGTCTCTGCTTGGGTAAGTATGTGGAAAGACTTGCTCCAAATGGTCTGGTTCAATAATGGGGATATTGTCTGGTCCAAGGACAACTTTCAAGTCACTGAGCAGGATTCACTCCCTTTTCTACCAGGTGAAGAGCACCTGTAAAATTTGCTGACACTCATCCCAGATGTGCTTATGTGTGAAAATTACTGTCTCTAATGAAGTAATGAGCCCCTGTTTTTTTCTGAAAATGATACAGTTTTCTGTTTCCGGTTATAAAGGTCACTAGTTGTAAAGGGAACATATATTAAAAAGGGGGCCTGACCACCGTCTCCTCCATGCCCCAATCTCAAGGGCAATAAGGGTAACTTACCACATTTTACCACCTTAGGCTGGTACAAGTAACCACTTTTGATATGGGAGGACTTAACATTAGAGTTGCTGATGGCAAAGAACAGGAGAGAGAGTACATTAATGAATCTTCCTCTGAGTGACCCTATAACCCTAGGGGATTATATTTTTTGGATATGGCAAGTTTAGGCCTTGTTCCCCCATCCTGAGAAAAAGAGTAAACTGAGGTCCATACAGGACACAGCTAGAACTATCAGCATACACACACAGACCAATAGTCACAGAAACTTAACTTACATGTCCCACACCTCTCAATGTTGACCTCTACAGGAGGTCCCAGATGACAGAGAGAATGTCCCAGATTGCCTCTTGAGGATGCTGCAGATGACCTCTGGTGGATGTCACATATGTCCTCTGTAGGAGGCTCGAGATAACCTCTCATGGAGGTTCAAAATTGCTCCCGAAGATAGTATCCGATGACTTCCAAAGAAGTCCCAGATGTCCTCTCAAGGAGGCTGAGATTACCTCTCAAATAGCTCCCAGTTGGCCACTCAAGGAGGCAACATATAAACTCCAGAGAAGGTTCCAGATAACTCTCTTGAGAAAGGCACATATGACCTCCAGAGATGATCTTATATGGCTTCTCAAGGAAGTCCCACATGATATCCGAAGATGGTCATACATTTCTCATCAAGGTAACCCGAGATGACCTCCCAAAGAAGTTCCAGATGACCTCAGGAGGTGGTCCTAGATTGCCTCTTAAGGAAGCCCCAATGACTATTTTTGAAGAGGTCTCAGGAGGCCTCCTGAGGAAGCACCAGATGACCTCTGGATAAAGTCCAATATGGCCCCTGGAGAAGGCCCCAAATGACCTCCAGGGTAGGTCTCAGATGGCTTCTCAAGGAATTCGCAGATGTACTCTTGATAATGTTCCAGATGGCTTCCCAAAGAAACCCTACATGAACTCTCAAGGAGTTCCAAGATGGCTTCCCATGGATGCCATAAATGACCTCCAGAAGGTCCCCAAAACCGGCTGGCAAGCTTGCACAGGCGCACCTCTAGTGGAGTGTAAATGACTTTTGTCCTTGTTGGTCCTCCGGAGACAAAACCTCGAGGTAGACTCTCAACTCAGAGGGTTGACACTCTCACCTATGGGGATTTTTCCCTGGGCCTGATGCCATCCAAATGGATGATCTCAATGAGGTCTCTGAAAATTAGAAACTCTAAAGTTGAAGAGAATCCATTGAGACACATATAATAAATGTTCTCCAAACCACCAACCCCCAAAATTATGATATCCAAAGCTCCAAACATCAAAGGGCAAGCCTTTTTTTCCCCTTCCCTTGGTCTCTCCTTCTCTACAGAACTATACTTCCTTCGAGGTCTTTCCATTTTTCCCTTCTAACAGTTCCTTCTTCTCTTTAGTCCTCTGCACTCTCCAAAGGCCTGAACTGCTTTGCCTGGGTCATCAGTTGCCATCCTTCACCTCCTGCCCCCTCTCAACTTCCTCTCCTCCCAGGTTTTGTCCCTTGTGCTATCATACCACTTCCTTCCTTCCAGGACTTTTCCCTTTTTCTCTTTCCTTCGATTGCTCTGAACACCTGTAAAAAATCTGTACACCTCCTCCACTCCAACTGCCTAACAGTTTTCAACTGTTACATCAGAAACAACAGCTCAATAGGTGGGGATTAATGCACCAGCCCCTCCCACAGAATACCCCACCTTCTTTGGTGGCATACTTTGTCCTCTCCAGCTGGCCAGGAGATGGTGCCTGGCTGATTATCGGACCCTATAGATTATCGTGGCCCTGATGATTATTACAGTATCCTCCTTGTGAATTAGTTGCAATTGAAATTGGAAATTTGATTGTGATGTTACAAACTCGTTATGACATCACAAACCCATTTTGACATAATCATAGCACGACATCACAAACCCATTGTGACAATATTTTCATTGTGACATGATGATTCCATTGTGACATCTAAAATCTATTATGACCTCTTAGCTCCTTTGAAAAATCACATGCCTTTTCAACATCATAGTCCCTTTGTGTACCCATATCCTTGTTGTTAACCAATGATAATTGAGATTAGACAAGCCATTATAACATCAAAAAGTGTTTGTGACATACTCAACAGTGTGACATCACATTTTCATTATGAGAGCATCAGCTCATTGTGACATCACCAAACTCATTGACATAATCGCATTATGACAACAATTCTCATTGTGACATCAAAGACACATTGTGAATGCCTATTCTGTGATTTCATTGTATTTCAAATATGGCATGAGAGTTGATATCAGAAACACATGTTTGTGCTTACACAATCATTTTGACATCATAATCACTTTGTGATATCGCAGTGCCATTGTGATATCACTAACACAATGTGACATCACAAAACTCTCCTGTCCTCATAACTTTTTGACATGCTAACATTGTGATATCTCAGACCTTTTTGCCTTCATAATTTGTTTTCAACCTCAGATTTCATGTATGACATGAGATACCAGAAATCCACTAACATTATGACCATGTGACATCACACTGACAGATGTCATGATCATCGTGTCACGTGACATCACAAAAGGTTTTGATGTCAAAATTAGTTGGTGATGCCATACAGGTAAGAGGTCACAGTAGGTCTATGATGTCACAATTTGTTGGTGATATCTAAATGGCAAAAAGGATCTCATTTGTCATGAAATCACAGAGAATATGAGTTCACAAATGGACTGTGGTATCTTCAAAGGCATGCGTTGTCACAAATGTGATGAAGTCCTAGGAGGAATATGATATCACAGTGTGACACAATGTGCATATCTGTCAGTATGATGTCACAATTATCATGATGTCACAGTGGATTTCTGATATCACATATCATAACAAATATTACAAGGTTGAAAACAGATTATGAGCTCATAAAGCACCTAAGACATCACAATTGCAGCACATCACAAGACTTATGAGGACAGGGAAGGTTTGTGATATCACAGTGTGTTAATGATATCACCATGGCACTGTGATTTCACAAAGTGATTGTGATGCCATATATTTATGAGATCATAATGGTTTTCTCATACAAACCCACATGCCACATTTGAAATAGAATGAACTAAGAGAATAGGCATTTACAATGTGTCTATAACATCGCAATGGCAATATAATGTCATAATGCTATGAGGTCATTATAAATTGGTGATGTAGCAAAGACATAATGGTGTCATAATGAATATTTGTTGTCTCGCTTGTGATGGGGTCACAAATGGTGATGTTATAATGGCATATATGAATTCCATTGTCATGTGTTCACAATGAGGGCATACAAAGGGACTGTGATGTCACAAATGCCACGTGTATTTTCAAAGGTACTTCAGGGTCATGATAGCTTTATGATACACTGTTGTGATGAGGTCACCAAGGGTTTTTGATGTCATAATGATTTTGTAATATCTCAAACACAGGTCCACTTTCAATTGCTAGTATTTCACAATATGCATACAAGTTCACAGAAGGATCTTGATGTCCTAATGGACATGAATTTTTTTTTAAATTATGAGGTCATATTAGGTTTGTGAATACACAATGGCACATATATCATCATGGCAATGTCAACTCACTACATCATGTCAAAATATTGTGTTGTTGTCATATTTGGTGATGAGGCCACAAAAGATTGGTGATGTCACAATGTGTTGGGCATGTCACAATGACATGATGGTTCCTAATTGTCTTTAACTTACAATAAGTATAGGAGTTCACAAAGGGACTGTGGTTTCTCCAAAAGTATGTGTTGTCACAAATATATTGAAATCCTAAAATGTTTGTGATGTTAAAATTTGACACAATGGTTATGAAATCTGGCAGTGTGATATCACCATGGTCATGATGTCACTGGGAATTTGTGATATCAAGTGTCATATGTGAAATCTAATGAGGTTGACAACAGATTATGAGGACAAAAAAGCCAAAGGTATTAGAATTGCAGCATGTCACAAAAGTTATGATGACAGGATGGGTTTGTGATGTCACAGTGTGTTAGAGATATCACAATGGAAAAGTGATGTACAAAGGGATTTTGATGTCACAATGGTTAGGAGTTCTTGATTTGCTCATGATATCAACCTACAGGGCACATTATAAATAGAATGAAATCACAGAAAAGGCATTCATAATGTGTCTATGATGTCACATGACAATGTGAAGTTATAAATCTACCATATTTTAGTTTTGTGATTTTACAACGAGCAGATGCTGTCAAAATGACAATGTGATGTCACAATTGTGATAAACTCACAAACTGTTTTTGATGTTAAAATGTCATGTGTGATTCTCAATTGTCAATATTTCACAGTCGGGATTTGAGTACTCAAAGAGAATGTGATGTCACAAAGCTATGTATTTTTTGAAAATGTATAAGAGATCGTAATAGATTTGGGATGTAACAATGTGATTCTGGTGTTAAAAATATCAATGTGATGTCACAATGGGTTTGAGATGTCACAGTGGTGATGAGGTCACAATTGGTTAGTTATTTCACGAGTTTGGAATATCACAATTATTTGTCCAATTTCAATTGCTCCTAGTTCACCATGAAGACACTGTCATAACCATCAGTGCCCATATAATCCACGGGAACAGATAGTCATCATGGCCTCTTGATCTGGACCACTAGAGAGAGGGGTGTATGCCTCTGAAAGGGGCAAGACATGCTGTTGAAGGAGATAGGATGTCAAGCCCGACATGGTGAGATGCCAAGAAATGATTGGGTATGGACATTTGGGAAGTGATGATTGAAAACTGTTATGTAGGAATCATATTGCAGTGGGGGAAGGGTACGGCCTATATATAGGCTGCATGTTCAGAGCAACAGAAGAGGACAGAAAAAGGGGAAAGACCTGGAAGGAAAGAAGTGATGAGACTGCAGGAGGGTAAAGACCTGGGAGGAGAGGAAATTGAGGGAGAGCAGGAGCTGAAGGATGGCACTTGGCCACCTGGATAGGACAGGGCAGGTCTGTCAAGAGTAGAACAGCCTGAAGAGAAGAAGGGAATGGTGGAAGGAAAAAAATAAGACCTGAAATGTAGGACAGGTCTGTAGTGAAGGAGGATGAAGAGATAAGAAAAAGCCTTGTCCTTTGAAATGTGGAGCTTTGGAGATCATTATTTTAGGGGTTGGTTGTTTGAAGACCAGTTAACGAATGGCTGGGCTGCTCTGTGGAGTTCTGAGGGTTCATGGTTGAGGCTGCATTTAGCTCTGGGCATCCAGCCCAGGTCAAGGTATTCGTTTGTTACAAAATTTATGAGGACAAGACAAATTTGTGATGTTACATTGCATTAATGATATCACAATGTCAATATGAGGTCACAAAGGGATTGTAATGTCATAATGGTGATGCGGTCACAATGGGTTTCTGAAATCAAATTATATGCCACATTTGAGATAGAATGAAATCACAGAATAGGCAATCACATTGTCTCTAGGACCTCACAATGAATATGTGATGTCATAATGCTATGATGTCATTGTCATTTTGGGATATCACAATGGGCTGATGGTATCCTAACAACAATGTGATCTCACTCTGGAGATAATGTCACAAAGTGTATGTAATGGTATAATGGCATGTCTGATGTCAGTTGTCCTTTTTGAAAGGTCCTAAGAGGTCACAACAGATTTGGGATATCACAAGGTGATCGTGATATCACTGTGGAAATGTGATGTCACAAAGGGTTTGTGATGTCACAGTTGTGATAAAGTCACACTTGGATAGTGATGTCACAATGAATTTGTAATATCACCATTACTTATCTAATTTCATTCTACTAGATCACAAGAAGAGTACGAGTTTACATAAGGAGCTAGAAGTCAGAAAGGCTATGGGTTTTGTAAAATGTTATGCAGACATAATAGATTGGTGAAAATGCAATGGGTCAGAGATATCCCATTGGCAATGTGATGTTACCATTACATGAGATAGTATTGTTTTGAAGTCACAAATAGTTGGTAATGCCATACAGCTGATGAAATCACAAAGATTTGTGATTTCACAATGGGATGTTGATGTCACAATCTCATGCCAGGTCTCTAATTAACAATAAATATATAAGTTCACAAGGGATAATGTATCCAAAGGCATATGTTGGCACAAGTGGAATGAGTATTAACAGGTTTGTGATGTCACAATGTGACTCAGTGGTCATGACATCTGGCAGTGTGATGTCACAGTGGTCATGATGTCACAGTGGATTTCTGATATCATATGTCATACCTGAAGTATTATGAGTTAAACAATTTATGAGCTTAGAGAGGCCAGAGATCACACTGGCAGCATGTCAAAACATATATGAGGATAGGAGAGACAGTGGGTTAGTGATATAATGGCAATGTGGTGTCATCAAGGTATTGTGATGTCATAATGGTTATGTGTTCACAATCTATTTCTGATATCAACACACCTGCGACATTTGAAATAGGATGAAATCACAGAATAGACATTCCCTTGTATCTGTGACATCACAATGACCATGTGATGTCATAATTCTATGATGTCATTGTTGTTTTATGATGTTACAATGGGCTGATGTTGTCATAATGACAATGTGATGTTACACTGGTGATGATGTCACAAAGGTTTTGAGATGTTAAAATGGCATGTCTGATCTCAATTGTCATTAGCTCAAAATGAGGATTTGGGTACACAAAGGTCCTGTGATGACACAAAGGCCATGCTTTCTTTCAAACCTTCTGAGGTCATAATAGGATTGGGATGTCACAATGTGAGCATGGTGACACAATGGCAATGTGATATCACAATGAGTTTGTGATTTCACCAGGGTGATGAGGTCAAAATGGGTTAGTGATGTCTCATCAAGTATTATAACAATGTCATATACAATTTCAATTTCTTCTAATTCACTATGAGGATACTGTAATAGCCAGTGAGGTCAGAATTATCTATGGGAGCCAATAATCATTGTAAATGCTTGGCCTGGCCCAGAGGAGAGTGAGGGGAATACCGCCAAAGGTGGAGGTGTCAAGCCTCACATGGTGAGCTGTCAAGAAGTAATTGAACATTGGGCAGTTTGGGAAATGACAGTTGAAAACTCTTAGGCAGAAGACACATTGGAGTGAGGAGGGATACAACCTATATATAAGTTGCATTTTCAGAGCATTGGAAGGAGATATAAAAATGAGAGCTACCCAGATGGAAGAAAGTGGTGAGACAGCAGAAAGGGAAAAACTTGAGAAGAGAGGAAGTTGAGGGAGAGCCGAAGGTTGGCAAGTGGTCACTGGGGCAGAGTAGGGCAGGCCTGTGGAGACTGGAGAGGCCTGAAGGAAGTGGTGGAAGGGAAATAGGGAAAGACCAGGAAGGAAGGACAAGTCTGTAGCGAAGGAGCTAGGAATGGAAAAGTAAAAAGCCTTGCTCATTGAGGTTTGGAGCTTTGGAGAGCATAATTTTTTGGCTGGTGGTTTGCAGACCAATTAAGAAAGGGTGGGGCTGCCCATTGAAGGTCTGAGGTTTGGTGATCAAGGCTGCTCTTGGACCTGGGTATCCAGTCCAGGATAAGGTAATCACCCCTTCTAGTGTAAATTGGTTTATTATATTAAATGTGACTTGATGGTTTGTCTCTTGGCCTTAGAAGTTATAAGTACACGAGTTCACAGAAAGAGCTTGAAGCCTCAAAGGCCATGAATTTTCTAAGATGTGATGTGGCCATATAGGTTTGTAAAAGCACAATGGGACAATGATATCACAATGGCAATACCACAATATCATTTCAAAATAATGCTTTGATACCACAATCAGTTGTTGATGCCATTCTCGTGATGAGGTCACAATAAGTTTTTGATGTCACAAAGGGTTCATGATGTCAGAGTGGCATGGCAGATCTCAACTGTCATTAATTGGCAATGAATATATGATTTCAAAAACGGACTGTAATGTCTCCAAAGGCATGTGTTGTCACAAATGTGATGCCGTTCTAACAGGTTTGTGATGTCACAATGTGACACAATACTCATGATATCTGGTAGTATGATGTCACAGGGGATTTCTGATATCACATGTCATACCAGAAATATGAGATTAAAAACAGATTATGAGCTCACAAAGGGATTAACATATGACAATAGCAGCATGTCACAAAACTTATAAGGACTGGTTTGTTATGGCACAGCAGATTAATGATGTCACAAAAGATTGTGATATCACAATGGTTATATGGTCAAAATGGATTTCTGAAATAGAATGAATTTACAGAATAGGCCTTCACACTGTTATGACTATGATGTAACAATGTCATTGTGATTTATCATGCTATGATGCCATTGTGGTTTGGTGATGTCACAATGAGCTGAAGGTGTCATAATGACAATTTGATGTCACTGCTTATTTATGATGTTACAATGGTTATGAGGTCACATTATGTTTTTGATATCAACACACATGTCAAATTTGAAAAAGAATGAAAAAGCCGGGCGCCAGTGGCTCACGACTGTAATGCAAGCTACTCAGGAGGCTGAGATAGAAGGATTGCACTTCAAAGCCACCTCAGGCAGGAAAATCCATGAGACTATCTCCAATAAAACCATTAGAAAACCAGAAGTGGTGCTGTGGCTGAAGCGATAGAGTGCTTGCCTTGAGCTGAAGAGCAGGGACAGAACCCAAGCCCAGAGTTCAAGCTCGACGACCGACAAAAAAAAAATTAAAACCAGGCACTCACAATCTGTCTATAACATCACAATGACAATGTGATCTCATAATGCTATCTTGTCGTAGTTTTGTGATGTCAAAAGTAGTTGATACTGTCATAATGAGAATGTTATGTCACAATGGTGATGTCACAAAGAGTTCATAATCAGGGTATAGTTACACAAAGGAACTGTGATGTCACAAAGGCCATGTGTTTTTTCAAATGTGCTGAGAGGTCCAAATAGGTTTGGGATATCACAATGTGATAGTGATATCAAATGGCAATGAGAGCTTACAAGGGTTTGTGATGTCACATTGGTGATGAAATCAACGTTTTGTGAAGTAACATCTCATACTCACATGTCCAATTTCAATTACTACTATTTCACCATGAGGATATGAGTTCACAGAAGAAGACTGAAATATAAAAGGCCATGAATTTTCTAAAATGCTATGAGGACATTCTAGGTTTTTGAAAAACCATTGGAACAGTGATATCACTATGGCAATGGGATGTTGGAATATGATGACTTAATAAAGTTTTGTTACCACAATTGATGATACCATACTGGTGATGAGTTTACAAGAGGTGTGTGATGTTACAATGGGTTAGTGACATCAAAATGCACATATGATCTCAATTGTCCACTCACAATGAGTATATGGGCTCACAAAGGGACTGTGATGTCTCCAAAGGAATGTGTTTTCTCAAAAATGATGAAGTCCTAACAGGTGTGTGTTGTCAGAATGTTACAAAATGCTCATAACATCTATCAGTGTGATGTCACCATGATCTAGATGTCACACTGGATTCGGGTATCACATTTCATACCTGGATTGGGTATGAGAGGATTGGAATTTCACAGTGGGTTAGTGATATCACTTTGGAAGTGTGGAGTCACAAAGGGATTGTGCTAACACAATGGCTAATAGATCACAATGTGTTTCTACTATAATAGGTTTATGCTGTCACAATTGGTTGGAAATGTCACAATGGCATGCCGATTCTCAAATGTCTTTAATTCACAATGAAGATATGAGTTTACAAAAGGATTGTGTTGTCTCCAAAGTCATGTGTTGAGACAAATGTGATGAAGTCCTAACAGATTTGTGAGTTCACAATGTGACACCATGTTCTTGATGTCTATCAATGTGATGTCATAATGTTCATATTGTCAGAGTCAATTTCTGATATCAGATGCCATGCCTGAATTATGAGTTTGAAAACAGAATATAAGCTTACTAAAGGCCTAAAATATCCTAATGGCAGCATATCACACGTTATGACTAAAAGTTCATGGTCTTTGGTGCTTCAGATTCTTTCTTTGAAATTGTATCCTCATTTTGAACTAGTAGAAATTGAAATTGGACATGTCATTGTAGTAATACAAACTCATAGTGACATCACAAACTCATTGTGACCTCATCATCACTGTGACATCACAAACCCATTGTGATATCACATTGCTGTTGTGCCTTCACAATCACATTGTGACATCGCAAAGCAATTGTGAACTCTTAGCACCTTTAAAATACACATGACCTCTGTGTCATCACAGACCCTTTGTGTAGCCATATCCTCATAGTAAACTAATGAAAATTGTGATCACACATAGCATTGTAGGGTCACAAATACTTTGTGCAATAATCATGACTGTGAAATCACATTGTCATCATGACACCATCATCTCATTGTGACAACACCAAACCGCAATGGTACCATACCATTTTTTCTCCTTTTTTCTTCTGTACGTTTTTTATTGTAAGTGTAGTGTACAGAGGGATTACAGTTACCTTACATGAGTAAGGTAATGGGTACATATCCTATCAAACATTGCTGCCTTGACATCACGTTGTCACTTTAATGTCGTAGACCCATTGTGAATGACTATTCTTTGATTTCATTCTATTTCAAATGTGCCATGTGGGTTGATATCAGGAAACTATTGTGAACTCACAACCTTTGTGACATCTAAATCTCTTTGTCACAGCACTTTTCCTTTGTTATATCATTAACCCACTGTGACATCAAATACCTCTCCTGTCCTCGTAACTTTTGTGAAATGCCATTGTGATATCTTAGGCCCTTTGTGAGTTGAAAATCTGTGTTTGACTTCATATTTCAAATACGACATGAGATATCTAAAATCCAAAGTAACATCATGATATCACACCGCTGGACATCATAACCATTGTGTCACTTTGTGACATCTCAGACCTGTTAGTTCTTCACCTTCTTGACTACATATATTTTGGTGACATCAGAATCCCTTCCCAAATTCATATACTCATGGTGAGTTAATGACAATTGAGATTCCACATGCCATTGTGACATCACCAACCCCTTGGTACATCTCAAATCTATTGAGACCTCCTCATCAGTATGGCGTCACCAATTGTGACATCAAAACATTATTATAACATGTTGTTGAGACATCACATTGTCATTGTGAAATCACTGTTCCATTGGGTTTTCACATAGTATGACCACATACTATGAAGCTTCTTCTATCACCCAGTGTCCTCATATGGAATTATGAGTAATTGAAATTGGATGTATCATTCGGATATTACAAACTGTGACATCACAAAACCATTGTGACTTCATCACGATTGTGACATCAAAAACCCAATGGGACATCTCATTATCATTGTGACATTATGGATCACATTGTGCCCTTTGAAACCTATTATGACCTCTTACCACTTTGAAAACACACATGGCCTCTGTGACGTCACAGAAGATTTTTGTGTCCATATGCTCATGGAGAACTAATGACAACTGACATCAGACATACCATTTAAACATAAAAAAATTCTTTCTGACATTATCATAATTGTGACATCATGTCATTATGACACCATCAGCTCATTTTGACATGTAAAAAACTACAATGACATCATAGCATTGTATCATCTCATTGTCATTCTGATATCATAGACATTTTGTGTTTGCTTATTATGTTATTTGGTTCTATTTCTAATGTGGCATGTCGGTTGATATCAGAAACCCATTGTGAGTTCATGACCATTGTGATATCATGGTGCCTTAGTAGCATCATATTGGTATTGTGATGTCACATTGCAAAATAGATGTCACAAAGGGATTCTGATGTGACAATGTTTATGACATCACAAAGAGTTTCTGATATCAACCCACATGCAATGAAATACAATGAAATACAATGAAATCACAGATTTGGCATTCATAATATGACTATGATGTCACAATGACATAATGGCAAATGCTATAATGTCATTCTCATTTTGTGTTGTCATCATAAGCTAAGGATGTGATAACAAAAATATGGTGTCACAATGGTTATGACGTCCCACAGGGTTTATAATGTTACAGTGGTTTTGAGGTCACAATGTATTTCTGATATCAGCTGATATGCCACATTTGAAATAGAATGAAATCATAGGATATACATTCACAATGTGTCTATGACAGCAAAATGGCAATGCGATGTCATAATGCTATGATGTCACTGTAGCTAGGTGATGTCACAATGAGCTGATGATATCATAACGACAGTCTGATGATGTCACAAAGGGTTTGCGATGTCACAATGGCATGTCATATCTTAACTCCCATTAGTTTATAATGGGGATATGAGAATGAAGTCACAATGACATACACAAATGAACTGTGATGACACAAAGGCCATGTTTTTTTGTCAACAGTGCTAAGGTTCCTAACTGGTTTCATTTGTCAAAGTGTTAATGATATAAAAATGCGTAAGTGATGTCAAACTAGTTTGTAATATCACACCTTATTTCAAATTTCAATTGCTACAAGTTCATAATGATACAAGTTCAGAAAAGGAGCTTGATGTCCCAAAGGCCGTGCATTTTCTAAGATGTGATGAGGTCATAATAGGTTTGTGAAAGCATGATGGTACAGTGATATCACAATTGCAATATGATGTCAAATTATAATGTCATAAGAGTGTTGTTATAATCACAATTAGTTGGTGATGCCATAATAGTGATGAGTTCAAAATAGTTTTGTGATGTCGCAGTAGATTGGTGATGTAACAATGGCATTCGACAACTCAATTGTCAATAACTCACAATGAGTATATGAGTTTAGAATGGGATTGTGAGGATTCCAAAGGCATATGTTGGCACAAATGTGATGAAGACGAATAGATTTGTGATGTGACAATGTGACACAATGGTCATTACATCTAGCAGTGTGATGTCACAATACTCATGATGTCACAGTATATTATTAATATTTAATGTCATACCTGAAATAATATGAGGTCAAAAATAGAATGAGCTCTCAATGGGCCTAACATAACACAGTGGCAACATGTCACAAAACTTACGAGGACAGGATATGTTTGAATTGTCACAGTTGTTTAAAGATATCACAATGGCAACGTTTTGTCACAAAGGGATTGTGATGTCACAATGGTTATGAAGTCAAAATGTGTTTTTGATATGAACCCACATGCCACATTTGAAATATAATGAAATCACATAATAGGCATTCCTAATGTTAATATGATGTCACAATGACAATGTGATGTAATAATGGTATGATGTCATTATTGATTTGGGATATCATAATGACCTGATATTGTCATAATGACAATGTGATGTCACACCTATGATTATATTGTAAATGATTTGTGATATCACAATGGCATATCTGATCTCAATTGACATTTCACAATGGATACACAAAGGGACTGTGGTGTCACAAAGGCCATGTGTTTTTTCAATGGTGCTAAAGATGTCATAATGGGTTTGGGAAGTCTCAGGGTGATTGTAATGTCACAACAGAAATGTGATAGCACAATGTCTTTGTGATGTCACATTGGTGAGGAGGTCACAATGGACAGGACAGGTTTGTGATGTCACAACAGGTTAATGATATCACAATGGCACTGTGATATCACAAAAGGATTTTCATGTCACAATGGCTTTGAAGTTACAATGGATTTCTGATATCCACCAATATTGCTTACTTGAAATAGAATGAAATCACAAAATAGGCATTCACAATATGTCTATAATTTCACTATGACATATGCTGTCATAATTCTATGATATTTAAGCTTGGTGATGTCATAATGGCATGTCTAATTTTATTGGTCATTAGATTACCATGAGGATCCCAAAGGTTGTTATGTGCTGAGTCCTTCAAAATGTGCATTGTGCTGAGTCCATTACACAGGTTTCTTTGTGCTATAGTTTTTAAAGTATGCTGTGTGCTGTCATCCAAAAGGGTGCTATGTTCTGAGTCCTTGAGAGGTAGGTATCCTTGAAAATCACACACACGCACACACACAAACACACACTAAGAGAGGGTAACCGTGCACCTGTTTAGTGTGTAGGGTGGATGGAGAAGAGTCTCTCCCTGCCGTTGGGCTGAGGGAGGGGTTCGATGCCATGGGCATCTGCTGGGGTTGGGAGGAAGCCCTGAACTGAGGTGAGGCTGCTTCTTCCGTGGCCTGTTAGCCTTAGGGCAGTCAGGGCACCACAAGGTCAGGGATGGGGGGCATGGTCGAGTGGGGAGGGGGCGTGACTGAGGAGAGGACAGGACGTGGCCGAGGGAGCACATATCTGCTGCAGTCAGAGGCACATGGGGGCTGGCTCACTTGTGCAGCATGGGTGGAGCAGCCCGGGAGAGAAGTGGGGGGGGGGCAGAGAGAGACAGCAGAGAAAAGAGCAGTCACAAGCATCAGGGCAGGCGGCATCAATGGCTGGTTTCTGCTGCTGTAGGATCATGGGTCTGGGCCAGGAGCGCAGAGCACACAAAGCCAGCACAGCTGGCACATCCCTCCCACAGGCACTGAGAGGCTCAGAGGCCAAGTAGGCCCTAAGTCTGAGATTCCAATGCCAGGAGCTCAACTGGTCCTGGGGTGGGCTAAGCCCTGCCACCCACTTGCCCCTGTCCTGGCCCCTTTCCCTGCCTTCCCCATGGCATCACGTTTCAAACATGGGCTGCTGGCTCAGACCTGCAGCGCCTCTCAGAGTCATCCAGTGATGTGCCCCCGGCCAGCTTGTGACCCTGACCACGTCCTGGCCCTCCCATCCTCTGCTCTGGGCCTGAACATCTGCCATGATGCTGCCATTGCTGCCCGCTGCATCCAGAATGGCAGCCTATAGCATCTCCCAGCAGCACACATGAGTGGCCGTCCCATGGGCCCGCACCTCGTGACCTCTCCCAACCCCCCTTCCCCACCCCAACTCAGACCCACGACTCCCGCTTCCTTTGTCACATCCCAACCTTGCCTCACAAGTGCCAGGGGCCAGCCCTGGCTCTGCCACAAATGCTCCCCAGGAGAAGGGGGTGGGGGAGTGGTTGTCGACCCAAGGATCCCAACCTTATCCCTAGTGTCAATGTCCCAGGAAATGGGGAGATGCAGGGTTGGGTGAGAAGGGGGCATCACCAAGCCCCTGGCCTGGAGCAGTGGGAACCACACAGCCCCACATCTTCACCCTTCCTCACCTAGGTGGGAACTTGGTGGCTTTATAAAGAGGTGGGGAGCAGCAACTCCACGTCTGCCTTCTCGGGTCTTTTCCTTTTTTTCTGGGGGTGGGGGGTATTGGATGCAGAAGATAGGGACCCCTTGCTGTGTGAGTCCTTGTCCTCTGTTCTCAGTCACCCTCTCACCTGAGGAGGGTATCGGAAAATCCCACTAGGGAGGTGAGAGCACTGAGGGTCAGATGAAAGGTGAATATCTGGGAGGAACACACTCCCTCTGACACACATACGCCTGGCCTGTCCCCCCCACCCCAGCTGTCAACAGTACTCACAGCTTGATCACATTTCCCAGCTCTGCCAGCATCTGCTGGGGCTCCTGGTCCATCTGTTCTCCTTGTCCCTCCAAGAATCCACCCAGTCACCCAGAAGCATCTAGGCTGGAAGTAGGGATTCTGTCCATGTATGTAGCCTTTAGAATCCCATCCATTTCCTCAACACCATGCCCATGACAGGTCAGACACCTCGTTGGGCACCCCATGACCCCCTGCTTGTTTTCAGTCCTGGCTCTGAGGAGCCACCGGTCCGGGGATTCCTTCACCCAGCGTCCTGGCTTAGGGTTTTGGTAAATGGGGATTTAAGGCTGGTTGTTCCCAAGGGGAAGGGTTTGGCCCTGGGGAAGGTGAGAGGCAGGGTGGTGCTGTGTCATTACAATGGTGCTCCCCTTGGGTGGGAACCCTTGGTTCTGAAAAGGGAATGGGACATGGGCACCTGCATGCTCCAGCTGAACATTGTCCCAGATGAGTAACCAAAAAACTTAAGAGAGGCACTACTCTGAGTCTGTGTGTATGTATGTGTATGTGTGTGTGTGTATGAGAGAGAGAGAGAGAGAGAGAGAGAGAGAGAGAGAGAGAGAGAGAGAGAGAGAAAGAGAGAGAGAGAGAGAGAGAGAGAGAGAGATCATCTTTCTCCTTGTACATCCTGACTGTGCTCAGGTGAATGATCATTTGGCAAATTGCAAGTGCTGCATGGAAGACACTTCTGTCACTGTTCTGGATTTGTGTGTGTGTGTGTGTGTGTGTGTGTGTGTGTGTGTGTGTGTGACCATGTCTAAAAACAGCAAAAGCACTTTATTTCTCTTTGTGTATGTACTTGTTGTTGTTCTTTTTTCATCAGTACCAAGTATGAGCCCAGCCACAATATTTGATTTCTGCTTCACAGTTTCATGGCTCCTTTATGGAATATTTCAGTAGACATTCCTTTCCTCCCCTTTCCACCTCTCTTTTCTCCCTTTCCTGTAGCACACAGTAGCTGCTGGGTCTGAGTGGCCCTCCCCTAGGAGACCTGTGTGAACTCGAGTGGACACCTGTCCTTCTATCCCAGGCCAGAAGTTTGGTGAGGCGAGTGTGTCCACAGCCACACTCTTCTAGACAGACACTCTGCTCTCAGTGTATAGTTGGAGCTAATTCATGGGTTGGGAATGTGTCTGACAAACATAATTAGGGAAGGAGATGGGGAAAAGGGTAGGGGAGGGGCTATAAAGCTATGAGGTTTTGGGGGCTGGCTTACAGTGTGACATGGCAGATGTTTCACCATGACCGAGGATGAGAGGGGAACCTTACCTAGGGCATTTATGGTCTCTGTGGGCATCCAGGCCCAGGGCTCCAGGGCCCCACTGGTGGCGTGGATTCTCTCCCGGGGCAGTGCACCAGTGGTCAATCCTCCCTGGAGTCCTGCAGACTCCAGTCTGTGTCCTGTCTAGGACGTTTCAAGCTGGACAGTGGTAGGCAAGTCCATTCCCCCTGCTGGAGCCCGCTTGGTTATCAGGACATGGCAGTTAGATAGGGATCGATGAATGCCAGTTTCTGTAACCTGCTGTAGGCTGTCTGGAAGCAAAAGGGGACCACTGATTTTGGAACCCTTTAAGTTTGATTGGGACAATTTAAATGCTACATTTTCCAGTTTTTTTTTTATTTAAGCTGGCAATTTCCACTAATGCCTTGGATGGACGATTTCAGCTGCCAAACAATGACGTTCAAAGCGGCACAGGCAGAGTTCCCAAGCCAGATTATTTCTTGCTTTGAACGCTGTGCCTTGACTGCCTTTCTCTGGCAGCTGCTGAATCTCCTCCAGTTCTCTCTAGGGTGACCACCTCAGTCGGGGACGTCCTGGGGAGCAGAGATTGTGACCTTGCCATCCTCAGCCTGACAACTCTGTGCAGATACGATTCCCAGCAACTGCACTAGATTCTGGGAGATTCAGAGACCCCAGGCTGCCTCAAAGATCCTTTGTCTGCAACATGAAACTTGGGGGCTGGATGTGGTAGACCATCCTAGCTGGCCCCAGGGGAGGAGAGGAGGCCTCTTGAACCATTCGTTCAGCTCATGGCAACCTCGTTCATACCTGAGTGGGGAACTGAGTGCCACAGAGCTGGTCAGCCGCTGGACAGAGATCTTTGAGAAGATAGGCATTCTAGAGGCCCTGGAATCCAGTGAGTACATCATGGCTCACATCCTAGGAGTCAAAACAGTTAAGTGTGGTGCCACCAGGAGGGCGTGAAGAAGGAGGAGAGAGAACTGTGGGAGAGCTACATCAGGCTTCGGCAGAGGAATAATTACAGGGGATACTTACCTGAATCAGATGGGACTTTTCGGTAGTATTGTCATAGACAGATGCTCATTTATTTATCCAACAAACCTATACAGTGTGCACCATGCTCTGGGAGGTCTTAGACAATGAAAGGTTCCAGGACTGTTTCCACAGAACATGAAGAAACCTTGGTTTGAGCTGGATGGTGGTGCTTCAGGCCTGTCATCCTAGTTACTTAGGAAGCTGAGATCCAAGGATGGAGGCTTTTGGCCGGCGCAGGAAATCCTGTAAGACTCTTGTCTTCAATTAACTACCCAAAACAAAATACCAGAAGTGGATATATGGCTCAAGCCATAGACTGCTAGCCTTGAGTAAAAAGGCTCAGGGATAGCACCTAGACTCTGAGTTCAAGGCCCATGATTGACACAAAGAAAGGAAAGACAGAGACAGCGAGAGAAAGAAAGAGACATAGACAGAGACAGAGAGAGACAGAGAGAGAGTAGGGAAAGACAGACGGAGAAAAAGAGGAAAGGAAGGAAGAAGGGATAACATGCAACACTTGGTTTGGAGTCCCTGGATCAAGGGAGCAAACCATTCACAATCTTTGTGGGGACAGTTCCAGAGATTAAAGTCATTATGTAGGATAAAGCCACTGAAACCTCAGCAAGTTCATGACATCTAGGAGCTGTGTGCTCAACCGACTGCAGAGGAAAGCAGCCTCAGTAGACCCTAGGGATCAGGGTGGGTCACCAGGTTTCAATCATCCCTGGCCCCAATGAGTTTATTTTCTGGTCAGATAAGAAGAAAGTGTCCAAGGGCTAGGGATGTATTGGGGTGAGGGAGTGTGAAGGGGGGAGGTAAGTGATAATTAGGAAGATGAAGAGGGAGGATGATCCCAAGCCAGGTGTGTCAGGACATTTTAGCCATGATCTCTCCTGACAACCTAGAGTACCAGTGATAGAGCCTTTGATCCAGCCACGCTGCTATTAAATGTCCTAGCACCTTGGTTTCACCGTTGACAACTTGGCTGTCATTCACTGCAGGATGCCTGTGCAGTACATCCTTGGGGGCTGGGACTTTCGAGTGCTCAATCGGGCTCAATTTGAAGATGACACCCCTGGTGTTCATTCCTCCACGAGAGACAGAGGTAAGCATGTCACTGGCACAGGACAGCTTGGGAATGAGGGCGGGAGTTGGGAACCATGTTGCTCCAAGACTTCATCTAGAGGGTGCTAGGGCCCCGTGACTGCCATTCTCAGTGGCAGAAGGGGGTCTCTTTGCTGGCTCAGTCTTTAATCTAGATGGCAGATTTGGGATTCAGAGAGGGCAGGCTGAAGGTGGGGCAGGGCTGGGTAGAGACTGGTGGGAAAACCAGAGGCACTGGGCTCTGAGCAGGGTTGCTCTTTTGATAATACTCAAACACAGGAACATTCTTGGGATAAATCAGCCCTTTTCACCTTCGCAAGAGAGAGGAAGCTAGAGCCCCTCAGTCTCAGTCCTTTGACTAAGAAACCTTTGGTTCCGTATCGTGTGTTTGGATAACTATATCTCACCTTACTATCCAGTGTTGAGGCAGGACTCTGAGAGTTCCTGAGTCTTTGATAATTTCAGGGGATCCTCAGTATGAGATCGTACTTGAACGTCCTAATTTGGTGCATGGTCAGTCCCATCTAAGACTGCCAAGGTGTAGGACAAATTATCTACAGAATCATAGCAGGGTGGGATCTGTTCTGAGAGTCTTGATTATTATGTGTGAGCTTTGAGCACCCGTGTGCCCACCTGCTTCCCTTTCTTGGGTGGATCTATGCTAGGAAATGCTTAAAATTAGGGGGTGTCTTGTCTTTTATGCTCCAAGATAGGACTCTAACATTTGAAGCAGAGCTTTACTTCTAGCTCTTTTGGGTTTAATTGGAGATAAAGAGTTCTCATGGACTTGTTGCCAAGGGTGGCATCCAACTGCAGTTCTCAGATCTTAGTCTCTTAAGGGGATAAGATGACAAGCATGGAAAAGTATCTTTGGCCGGGTGCCAGTAGCTCAGGACTGTCATCCTCGGTACTCAGGAGGTGAGATCTCAGGATCACAGTTCAAAGCCAGCCTGGGTAGGAAAGACCCTGAGACTCTTATCTCCAACAAACCACCACAAAACCAGAAGGGGTGCTGTGGCTCAAGCCTTGAGCTGAAGAGCTCAGGGATAGCACCCAGGCCCAGAGTTCAAGCCCCACAACCAAAAAAAGAAAGTAAAACATATTTGCCTGCAAAAATGTGGAGGTGTGTGTGTGGGTGCTGTGGTTGAGAGACCAGGTGCTGGCCTCACTGTATAGACATTTCTAAGAACTCCCCAAGTTTTCCCCAGTTTGAAGCCACAGTAGGATGGGCGGTGCCTTACCAAGAACTCAAGAGGACGAGGCCTTTGGCAGGCAGTGAGTGGGTGAATGGGTGCAGAGATCGGATTGTTGTGCCTGTATTCTCTCCATTAAAGGATGGATTTGGATGCTGAGTGTCAAAGTTTGAAGTCAAGGGTTGCAAGAAGTTCGTGGCCTGACAAATTGGGTTTCCTCTGGGTATATGAATGTGGCTAAAGCAGGGCGCTGCTGGTGGCTCACAACTGTCATCCTAGCTACTCATAAAGCTGAGATGTAAAGACCACGGTTCAAGGCCAACTTGGTGATACTTCATATCCAATGAGCCACCTGAAAACAGGAACTGGCGCTGCGGCTCAAGTGGTAGAGTGATCATCTTCAGCTAAAGAGCTGAAAGTCAGTGCCCTGACCCTGAGTTCAAACCCCATGACCAGCAATAAACAAAGAGGTGGCTGAGTTTTCCACATAGCACTGTGTATGGTAGGAAATTCCATGCTGGGTTATGAAACATTCCAGATACGTTTGAGGCTCAATGTTGTGTCTACAGTTGGACTGAGTACGATAGTGCCATCTTCTCACAGGTCAGATATGATACGAATGGAGGGAGTTCGTGGTTCTGTTCTCAGGAACCGCTGAGGCCTTGGAATGTCTGTGAGTGTGTGTGTGTGTGTGTGTGTGTGTGTGTGTGTGTGTGTGTGTGTGTGTGTGTGTGTATGTGTGTGTAATTTTCCCTCATCCTTCTCTGTCCCCTTCTTAGGTGACTGTCCTCCTCTTTCTGACTTCAGATGGTGCCCTTCCTCCACATCGACCTTGCCTTTAGCTCCTTATCAGGGTCTACAATGAGTCCTAAATTGCCAGTGGCCTGTGTTCCATATTTTCTCTGGGGCATAAGTCTGGCTGTCCAAATATTTGGCCGCCTCCAGCGGATTCTGGTACAGCAGTGCCAGCTGGCATAGGGTCTCCGATGCCTCAGAGGGAGGGCCTCAGTCACACGATGTCCTGTCCTTTTCCTCAGCTGGGCCTCTGACATCCCTCTCAACAGGCTGGCAGTGGAGTGGGGAATGGGGGGTTGCTGGTGGGTCTGGCCAACTCAAGCTTGACAGCTGACTGAAGTCCACCTGAGCAAGGAGGATCCAGGGCTACATGGGAGGTGAGACCAAGGTGGCTTGGAAATATTGGTCGGTGTCTAGGAAATGTAAATGTACTTTATCACAGGAAAGTCTATCTTCTGCCCCCAGCTGGGACTTCTAGACAATTCCGGATGCCCAGAATTCAGAGGCACAGACTTTAGACTCCAGGACCAGGGAGCTGGGGGATGAGAGACTGGTATGACCAATAACTCAATGTTCTGGGGTATTAGTCTTGACCTGGCCATGCCCCTCACCCCTGTGTACGTCCACTTCTTAACCCAGTGTTGGTCACACACTGGCCACTTGTGGCAGTACTGTGGAATTGGCAGAAGTGGAGGTGAGACCTATGATGACCAAAATCTGGATTTATGGCCTGCGGGGCTGGCAATGAGTGTCTTAAAAAAATCTTTGAGCTGTAACTCAAGGCCTAGGCACTGTCCCTGAGCCTCCTTTGCTCAAAGCTAACATTCTACCACTTGATCCACAGCTCAACTTTCATCTTTTTTAGAAATTGAGTGGAGATAAGTGTCTCATGGTCTTTCCTGCCTGGGCTGGCTTCAAGCTTCCATCCTAAGAGCTCAGCCTCTTGAGTAGCTAGGATTGCTGGCACCTGCTAATGATGTTAGTGTGTGTGTGTGTGTGTGTGTGTGTGTGTGTGTGTGTGTGCTTACCGGACAAGAACTCAGAGCCTAGATGTTATGCTTTAGCTTGTTTGCACTAGGTTCGTGCTGTACCACTTGAACTACCGTAGCTCAACTTCCCAGCTTTTTGGTGAGTCATTGGCTATCTTTGAATCTTGATTGATCCTCAGGTCTCAGCCTTGAGTAGCTAGGATGACAGGCATGAGCCACCTTCGCCCAGCTGATAATGGCCTTTCTCCACGGTGGACTTGGAGCTTCTGAAATCTTCTTTATTTTTTCTGTGCCTGTACTGGGGCTTAAACTCAGGGTCTGCGCTCAGGTCTCAACATTTTCCCTCAAGGCTGGTACTCTACAACTTGAGCCACAGATCCATTTCTGGCTTTTGGTAGTTCATTGGGAAGAATAGTCTCAATAACTTTCTTCCCCTGAGCTGGCTTTGACCCACGATCTCTGATTTCAGTCTTGTGAGTAGCTAGGATTTACAGGGGTTGAGCCACTGGTGGCATTGGGTAGAAGCTTTTCTTAAGCAAGGGTTCTTCCCTGCATTTGCCCTGACTCCTCCATGCAAAGGAGGCCTTAGGGTCAGGAGCTGTGAAAAATAGGCTTTCAGCCAGAGGAAATGGCTGGGGTCCATGGTGAAAAGTCAAGCTAATCTTCCCCTGGGCCCCATTCTGGACTCTACCGTCTGCCTTACCTGTGACTCAAGTACAAACCTTGACCCAGTCTTGAGTGTTCAGCCAGACTTGTCTGAAGACACAGAACCTTCATTCCCCCCACACCACCTGCTCTATACCACACCTCTGGACCTTTGCCCATACTGTGTATGTTCTGCCTGAGGCTATCTGTCCTGTTCCACATCATAGAAATCCTGTGGAATTTTGGCACTGGTTAAATCACCTCCTGGAGCAAGTCCTTCCTTCCATTTTCCCTCTTTTTTAAAAAAATATTGAGTTCCTAGAGATGGAACTTGGTAGGCTGACTGGCAAATGCTCTATATTGGTGTGTGTGTGTGTGTGTGTGTGTGTGTGTGTTTGTGTGTGTGTGTGTGTGTGTGTGTGTGTGTGTGTGTGTTTGTGTGCCAGTCCTGGGGTTTAAATTCATGGCCTGGATGCTATGCCTGAGTTTTTATGCTCAAGGCTAGCACTCTACTACTTGGAACACAGCTCTACTTCTGGCTTTTTGGGTGTTTAATTGGAGAAAAGAGTATCATATAGACTTTTTGCCTGCACTGTCTTGCAATTATGATCCTCAGATTTCAGCCTCCAGAGTAGCTAAGAGTATAGGGGTGAGCCACCAGCACATGCCATCTCCCTCTTACCTATATCCTTGGCCCTCCTCTGAGTCCCAGAAGAGTATGTCTCACCAAGCTCACATTTTTTTTTTGCTAGTCTTGGGCTTGAACTAAGGGTATGGGCATGTTCCTGAGTTGCTTTTCCTCAAGGCTACATTATATCACTTAAGCCACAGTGCCAGTTTTGGCTTTTTCTGTTTATGTAGTACTGAGGAATCGAACTTCAGGCTTCATGCTCTCTAGGTAAGCACTCTACCACTAAGCCACATTCGCAGCCCAAGGCTCACTTCTAACTATCTATGAGGGTGGGATTTCAGCACAGAAATCGCTGGCCATTTTATATGTTTGCCAGGATTTGGAACCAGCCTGAGACTCGGCAATGAGGAATGATGAATGAATGATATCCACCAGGCCCCAGAGATCTAGGCTCACATCCTACAGAGGGATAGGAAATATGGAGCCAGAAGCTTCCACAACTGCTACAGACTAGGAACTGTAGTCTCCCTGGAGGCAGTGTCTGGCTGCTAGATATCCCAATGAGACACCTCAGCCAGAATGTAATGCACCCTTTGCATACACCAGCCCAGGCAAGCCTTCGGTGTTTCACTTATTAAATGGCAAAGAAGAATGCTTTGTTCAAGCTACTGCCTCATACTTAGTACTCTCTGAGGGCTTTTCCCAGCTTGCCCAGGTTGGGGGTCTGGGCATGGGCAACCTGCTGAAAGCCCATTGTCCATACATCATCCATCTATACACAGAGACATGGAGTTACTGAATTCTTTTATTTCTTTGGCAGGTCCGAGGTTGAAATATGAGACTAGGCCCTATCCCTGATCTCCTTTTGCTCAAGGGTAGAGCTCTGCCCTTGAGGCACAAGCCCAACCCATGGGCATATTTTCCTGTGATCTCTTAGAAATAAGAGTGTCTAGCACTTTCCTGCCCTGGCTGAATTCAAATTGACATTCTCTACACCTCAGCCTCTTGAGGAGCTAGCATTAAAGACAGGAGCCACTGACATCTGGCTTTCTTTTCTTCTTGTTGTCCATTTTATAATCATGATAATCTGAAATCTTCACAGTGTCATTCCAATTGTTTACATTTGAAATAAATCATCTAGGCCTGGAGTTAGAATGCCAGGACTGCCACCCACAAATGGAGGGAGATCCTGACAAACTCATTACTATTTATGTGAATGCTAATGGAATGTTATCCAAGTAATCAAAGTAATAAAAAATTTGCAGTTAATTCATGATTCTATTTTAGAATGCCACAGAAAAATTATTGAACTTTTATCTTCCATTCTAGCATCATGGTGTGATTCCTCTAATGGAAGGATTTTGACTAATTTTTAATTAATGCTTTTATAAGTATTCAGCCATGATACTTCATTAAATGGAGACATAACTTAAAGTAATAATTGGCAACTGTATATATATATATATATATATATATATATATATAATTTAATGATATCCTCACATTCTCTCTCTAAGTGTGTATATCTATACATATATATATATATATATATATATATATATATATATATATATATATATATATATATATATATACAGCAATCTACACATCTATCAATATATATGTTGGGCACTATTGTGGCTTGATCACAGTTCCTCAGAATTTCCTTACAGCTCAGTTTGCCAGAAAATGGTGAGCTAAGACTGTGACCCCATTTATGTTTTGTCCTTCAAAGGGTACATTCTTTCATCTTCCCCTTGTAATAGCTCCACAACTTGGATGATTATGCAGACAAGAATATTGAGGCTCAGATATGTCCCCATGGCAGGGACAAAATTATGTATTACTGAAGAGTAGTGAGTTGTCTACTGCAGACAATTGCTTTGTTTTGTTTTTTTCTCAGTCATGAACCTTGAACTCAGGGTCTTGGTGCTGATCCTTACCTCTTGGACTCATGGCCAGCACTCCACCATGTGGAGCCAAGGACCCCCTTGCAGCAGAGTGCCACAGCTGAGGGTTGTATAGCCAACGACTGTCATCCTGGCTTCTCAGGAAGCTGAGATCAGAGTATCTGGATTCCAAACTATCCCAGACACAAAAGGTCCCATGACACTATTATCTCCAATTCATCACTAAGAAACGTGAAGTGGAAGCTGGGTGCTTGTGGCTCATGCTGGTCAACCTAACTACTCAGTAGGATGAGATCTGAGAATCATGATTCAAAGTTAGCCTGGGCAGAAAAGTCCATGAGACACTTAGCTCCAATGAACCACCAGAAAACCGGTGGCTCAAGTGGTAGAGCACAAGATTAGAGCTGAATTGCTCAGGGATAGCACCCAGAACCAGACTTCAACTCATACAACTGACAACAACAAAAAAGACATAAGCAAACTAACAAACCTGAAGTAGAGGGCTAGGAATGTGCCTTAGGGGTAGAGTGCTTTGCATACATGAAACCCTAGGCTTGATTACTCTGGACCACATCACTAGAAAAAAGCCTGAAGTGGCTCTGTGGTTCAAGTAGGAGAGGGCAATCCTTGTACAAGAGAAACTAGATACAGTACTCATGTCCTGTGTTCAAGCTCCAGGACTAGTGTATGCACATAAACACTCACACGCACGCTCGCTCACTCACACACACACACACACACACAGAAAGAAGAAGTGAAGGTGTGACACAAAGTGGGAAAGCAGTAGACTTCTACTCTGACATCATGGTCAGCACCCACGCCCTGTGTTTAACCCCAAAACTTAGCCTCTAAGGGCCCAACTAGGAGAGGTCAAAGGTTTCAAAACCTGATGAGCTTCACCAGCCCCACATGACAGGAAACTTTGTGATATCTGACATGTTCTTGGATTTCCCAATGTTCTGGAAACCTAGCAGAGGCATCATAGGCCCATCATCGTAGGTAATTAAACATTTAATTAGGTTCAGTGCCCTAATTGTCTGCCAGAAGGACTCCTGAATTATATTGAGCCCTGTATCTGAACATCAGAATATAGTCTCACAAAGGCAGGAGAAGTGCACAGAACTTGGCCTTCCACGGGAGGTGACACAAATGAAGGCTTCCTGTCAAAATAGAGCACTGGGGAGAGAGATTGCTTGGCTTTCAGAGACTGCCCACAGTCCTCCTCATTAAGTGGCCCAGATGGAGTTGCTTGTTACACAGCTGTACAGGATTGAGGCCTTTTGTCTGCCTGTCCAGACAATGAGAGAGACTTCTTCCAGCAGGACTGGGGTGCAGAGCAACCTTCAGGCTATACTGCGAGCAGTAAGGGGAGCCCTGGAACATGCAATGTCATAAAAGCATTCTCTGTGTTATGAACTCATAGTATTGAATACAAATTTCCTAGCTTGGTGCCATTCATCATAGCTACTCTGCTCTGGAGCTTCATCTGTAGGAATACATCCATACATAGACAAAGACGTGAAAATACAGGCTCTTTTTGAGGGGGCAGGTCCTGGGGTTGAACTATGAGCGTGTGCTCTGTCCCTGAGCTCTTTTTACTCAAGGGTAGTGCATTAAGCTTGAATCAAAGCCCACTTCTGGGTTTTTCTGTGATCTCTTAGAATTAACAGTGTCAAGGACTTTCTTACACTGGCTGGATTCAAATTCAGATTCTCTACATCTCAGCCTCCTGAGGATCTTTGATTACAGTCAGCAGCCACTGCACCATCTTTCTTTTCTTAATTTTTTCATCTGGACAATCTGACTTTTTAGCGGGTCATTCCAATGGTTTGAACTTATAAGAGACAACCCAATGTTCTTTATAGCTGCTTTCTCGGGGAATGATTTTCTCTCCTCATCTTCCACTCTGGTCACAGGTTTGAAGCCAATAGTGAGAAATGAGTGTCATAGGATTGAGGAGCAAATGTCCACAGAACATGCCAGTTCTGTCACTTAGCATTGAGCTGCAGTGAATTTACTGTCTCAGGATGAGAGGACCAAAAGCTGGAGCGATCTTGATACTGTCTGCATTGCTCCTTTTGCCTATAAAATGATCTAATAATTATAAGTGTTGTGCGTCTCCAATCTTAACTATCTAGAACACACTAGAAGTATCTGCACATTTCTATTTTTAGCTAGTACCTCCTGAGATTTAGATTAAAGGTTTGTGTGGAGCGGCTCCTTGGCATATCCCTGAGGAAAGCTGCTTGAAGCCTCTTCTGGAGATCGCCTTCCAAAGCCAGCCCAAGCAGGAAGTCTGTGAGACTCTTATTGCCAATAAACTACCAGAAAACCAGAAGTGGAGCAGTGGCCGAGAGGGTAGAGCTCCAGTTTTGGGAGAGAAAGCCTAGCAGGAGATACAGGCCAGACCAGGCAGGAAAGTAAGGGAGGTGCTTATGTCCAATTAATGACCAGATGGCTGGAAGTGGAGCTATGGAAGTAGTAGAAGCTCAGCCTTGAGCAAAACAGCTGAGAAACACATTGTACCCTGAGTTTAAGCCCTGAGATGTCCAAAAAATAAAATTCAAAAAGAGAAGTCCAACTTTATGTATCAGTGCCCTACTTACTTACTTGGGTATGTTACTTCCTTGAGTGCAAACAGACCGTATGCAAAGCTTCTGCTTTCATATACTGATTTATTTTACAGATATGCTTGTTACGCATACTGTATCATTCTCTTTATTTCAGCCCCATTGCCTTGCTCTTCCAGGGTTCCAGGCTTCTGTCCTTATACGATGCACATTGCAGCTCTCAGCAACCTATAGTTACATTTTATTATGAGGCCAATCCAGGAACAGTCACAAATAAGGCAGGGGAAGAGAAGATCAGGGTTTATAGAAATAACCTGTATTCAGAAAATTACACTTGGGGACACAATCTGTAGCATACTTATGTAAAAACTACCATTAAGAATAAAAGATGAGGGGGCAGGGAACGTGGATTAGTGAGAGAGTGCTTGCCTAGCATGCAAGAAGCCCTGGGTTCTATTCTTCACTAGTATATACAGAGAAAATCCAGAATTGGTGCTGTGGCTCAAGTAGTAGAGTGCTAGAGCTAGTGCCCTGTCTTTGAGTTCAACCCAAGAAATGTCAAAAAAGATATATAGGTAGGTAGGGAGGGAGGGAGGGAGAGAGGGAGATAGATAGATAGATAGATAGATAGATAGATAGATAGATAGATAGATAGATAGATAGATAGATAGATAGATAGATAGATAGATAGAAAAATGATACATGAATCTGGTCTTGGATGTCAGGAGGAAATAAGGGAACAATTCCTAGTCATGAGGCCTTCTGCAGTGTGCCAGGACACCAGCATCGCCTTCACACAACCACAGAACAGGAACACTGTCTCTTTCCCACTTCTCTGGCAGATGAAGGCCCCAGAGCCAAGAAGGCAAAGCCAGGTTCTAACTCAGGTGCTTGGAAACAGAAGAGAAACGGCCCTCCCTGTCCTTGGACTGGGGATTTGCATTAATGATATGGACAATGAAGGAAGGAGAATGGACTGGCAGAGATAGAAGAAGGGCCTTGAAATCTGACAGATGTAGAGTCAAAAATCCACTCCCTACAAACAGAGAGCAGGGTTTTTCTGCTCTGTTCCTGCCCTCTCTCTCACTAAACTGACTCTCGATTGGTAACCTAAAGATAGCCTGAGGCTCCCTTCACCTAAGGGAGGAAGGTTATTCATTGTTTGAAGAGGCTGAGAAAGCCTGACAATGGTATAACTCTAACAAATGTTTCAGGTTTCCCCTCATTGCTGGGTGTGCCTGGAATGAATGAATGAAGTGGTTTGCAGCTCACTTCCCAGTTGAGTGTGTATCTTCTGCCTCTTTATCCTACAAGCCTAGCTCTCTCCACCTAGCCTGGCTTTTGATACTGTTTTCTGTCCTTCAAATACAGTGTTACAATGGAGTTCTTCCTGCTAACAGGGCTAGGGTTTGAATCCTGAGAACTTCATTTGAACCTTGCATGGGTCAATGATGTTTCTTTCCTTCTTCTATAGCACAAGAATTCTAATAACATTTAGAGTTCAAGTAACTTCTCATCACCAAGGGAAACACAAGAAGCTGTTGAACATCTGACCTTACAGAAGTGGAAGTCAGAGTATCATAGACTTTCCTGTCCTGGTTGGCTTCACCCTGTAATCCTGAGACCTCAGCCTCCTTAGCTAGGTTGATGAGTGTGAGCTACTGGTGTTCTGCTAGGTTCAGGACTGTAATGACATTGACAATACAAGTCAACTGCTTATCACAAATGGCTTGGGAAGCATATTAAGCCTTTCAATATTGGACCATTCAGATCCCTTTAGCACACAAGGTTATAATGCTAGAATCTGAGAGGCTGGGCAAGTGGATCTGCTACACTTGAGCCTTAAGCTCTGACTCCAATTCTGGTTTACATCAGTGTTTATTTTCCAGGGAATGTTCTCCTAATTAGCAGATAGGAAAAGTACTTTGATTAACCCTTACTTTTTTCCTGTTGTGTGTCTTGTATCAAGCCTGGGCCCTGTCCCTGATCAATTCAGCTCAAGGCTAACACTCTACCACTTGAGCCACAGCCCCACTAGGGTTTCTTTTTTTGGTGGTACATGGGACATAAGTCTAACAGGCTTTCCTTGCCTCGGCTGTCTTTGAACGGTGATCTTCAAATCTCAGCATCCTGAGAAGCTGAGGTTCCAGGTATGAGCCACCCGCATCTGGCCAATTGTTTTTGACAGTCCTGGGGCTTATTTTTTTTCAAGGCTAGCACTCTGTCATTTGAGACACTCCATTGCTTCTGGCTTTTTCTGAGTATGTGGCACTGAATATTCAAACCCTGGTATTCATGCATGTTGAACCAGCTGTTTACCACTAAGCCATATTTCTAGGCTCGCCCTTACAATCTTATCCCACAACTTGCCTGTCCTGAAAAAAAAAGGCTTCTGAGTATAAATCAGTAAAGAAATTCCTATAGGAAGGTGTTCAAAGATAAATAAGACAAAATTCATACTTGAGACACAGACTCTAAACATGTGAAAACTATTACAAATGCCTCCATTTAATTATGTATCATGTTTCAACAAAAAATGTTTTAATGAAAAATGAATCAATGTCCTAAATTATTGTGTATAATTTTATAAAAGATGTGCAAAATGCAATAAATATGTGTATGATAACACTAACTACAATACATAATAAATGAATGAATCAAATAAAAAATAAAATAAATACAAAATCAATAATAAAAATCATAATATGTAATAAACATAATTATGTAAGTAATATCCTATCTTACACATGTGTAGAAATACCTTTTCCATTGCAGGGCCTCCATTCAGGCCATGGGAACTCTAGCCTGAATTTCATTTCGTCAAGGACAGTAAATTTCGCCTTCACCCATGGTTCAAAGGAGTTACTTGGATGGTGAGATCAAATCCCAGCAATGGTAAAAATATTGGCCCAGTTCCAAGATAGTGACTTAGTTTTTTAATGAAAGCAGTTATGTTTATTCAGTTACATACTGAACATTAAAAAAAGCAGTGTAGAATTTTGTACAGCTATAAAGACGTCCTTCCCTTACTCCCAAAGTGCTTCTCTGAACACTACATTGTTTTTTTTTTTGTATGTTTTTTATTGTAAAAATGTTGTACGGCGGGGTCACAGTTACTTGAGCAAGGTCATGAGTATATTTCCTATTGAGCATTTTTGCCTCCTCCTTTGTTTACCCCTTACCATCCCTTCCCTCCCATCTCCAAAACTACTCTCCCTGCCAAGCTGAGTGACTTATTTTTAGTTTTGGCTTTACATGGGGTTTGAACTCCAGTAGTGGCAAATCTGCACTTTCCCTCACATTGCTACAGATTTACCAAGATCCTGAAGTCCAATCCCAGGCTAGGAAAGAAAACTGACAGAAATTCCAAATCAGGGAGCTTTATTTTTTTTAATTTAGTTAATTAATTAATTTTTTTCTTTTCTTTTCTTTCTTTTTTTTTTTGCCATCCATGGGGCTTGAACTGAGGTCGTGGCAACTCTGCCTCAGCTTGGATCATCCTAGGCTAGGTGCTGCTTGGGACCCATACCCAATCCTGGAATCCTAGGCCCAGAGGGCTTGCAAGATGAAAAAACAGTGGGATAGAACGAAAAGTGGGGAGCTGCAAAGGGCTGGGGGTTTTATGTTTTTTTCTTTGCACAGTGCCCATCCTGGGTCTGAATCAGATGGCTGCAAAGTGGATCTGACCTGCCATATCTGAAGGCTGACGTACTATCAAGGAAATTATAGGACAACCTGTCAACATAGACCCTGGCTTCAAATCCATGTCATGACACCTGCCAATGGCAGGAGATCACAAGAGACTCATTCCTATGCATAGGAATACTGATTAAAGGAGAAGTTTGTGCATCGGTCGAGTCTAAAATTGGATGCAATAATCCTAGGACACTGATCGATCTCAATTAATACTTTATTAATCATGAAAAGAATACTATTCCTTTAATGGTGATATAATAAATACCTACCACTTGATAGGAACATAGTATATGTCATTCAATCATAGATAGGCGGCTATGGCTCTTTTTACCAATATATATTTATTTGTATACCACTGTCTGCCTATCCATGTATTGCTGTTTTGCACAATCCTGGGGCAAGATCTCAGCACCTGGGATCCACCTGACAGCTTCATTAGCTAGAGGCTGCTGTGCTCACACTCACCTATTCATGAATTGGGACTGCATGTCCCTGATTTCAGATCCTAGAGCTGCCAAAAATTTAATCTTGGATTAAGAAGCCAATCTGTTTTCCTTTTCCGGGAGAGTCCTGGGTGTCAGGCATGATTGAGAAGACATCTACAAATCTAGATGCTATGTGATAGGATGCAAACAATATAATACATTGTTAGGTGTCATCACAGTCAATAAAATAAATGGTAAATAAATGAATAAAACAAAAAATTCAATGAATAACCACCCCAAACATAATATAGTCTGAACATCTGTATGGAAGTTCAATCCTATCTTTAAAATGTATATAAGGAGTATGCTTTCCAGGGATAGGCCATGAATTCAGGCCTAGGGAACAGGCCTGACTTTCTGGTCTTCAAGCACTGTGAGCTTCCCCTTCCCGCACAGTGCAACAGAGTTACCTTACAGACAAAAAAATGCCAAACATTCCAAACAAGGGAGCTTCATTAGCATTTTTAGTATTTTTTAAGTTCACTTCACCTTTGTTTGATACATTTTGATTTTATAACACTAGAGTTTTTCAAAAAAGAGGTTTAAACTTTTACATTTCAGCATAGCACATTGGTGTTTCTATTTTGACCATCTTCCATGAAGAGTGAACATGAAAATAAGGACACCATTTCTCCCTAGAAGGTTGGGACAGTTGATTTTATTTATATTTAGAGTTATTTCTATAATTATAAATTCTCTACATTTGTGTCATGTTAGTTTTCTTCAGTGCCTACAACGAAATACACTAGGGGAGTGATAGCACAAAAAGTTGGGTTTCTGAATAAAAACTCACTTTTGTGAGGACAGCAGGTACTTGTAAGCATTTTGGGAATGAACTGGATTGTAAAATGAAAAACAAAAACATTGGGAGTGGGATGTAGTCAGAAGTGGAGCATTTGCCTAAAGATCATAAGACTCTGGCATAAATGTTTCCTAAAGCTCAAAGTGTTAGAATTTTATGATCTGTATGAACAAACTTTTTTTTTTTTTGGTCGTGGGTCTGAACTCAGGGGTCATCCCTGCACTCTTCAGCTCAATGTGAGCAATCTACTGCTTGAATCACAATGTTACTTCCGGTTTTCTAGTGATTTATTGGAATTAAGTGTCTCACGGACATTCCTGTCCTGACTGGCATCCTCAACTCTCAGCCTCCTGATTAGCTAGGATTATCGGTATGAGCCTCCGGTGCCAGGCACGTGCACAAACTTCTTAAAGATTGATTTTGAGAAAAGAAACCTGGAATATACTTTTAGTATACATAATTTATAATGCTATGTTTAAGGCACTAATTCAGAAGTATTTATTCATTGACTGGTTTCTTAGTTTATTTAAAGATATATTTTATATATATATATATGCATTATATATATATATATATACATATATTATTAAAAACGTAGCTTTGAAGTGTACCTAAGAGCATATGTGCTCATGTAAAATTACACAACTGCACAAGCTTCATTATTTTTTTTCCAGTTTGGTTGGTGCCATAAATTATGTGGGATTTTCTACTGTTGTTTTATTCTCTGTTTTTGGAGGATTTCTCTCCCTTTTATCTCCCTCGCTCCCTCCATGAACTTGAACTCAGCTTGCTCTTTCTCGGCTTGGTTGTTCATAGCTGATTTTCTACCACTTCAGCCATACCTGTAGCCTGGCTTTTTGCCAGTTAATTGGAGATGATTTCTGTCAGGCTTTTCTGCCTTCATTGGTTTTGAAATTTCATCATCCAGTTCTCAGGCTCCTGAGTAGCTAGGATTACAGATGTGAGCCACTGGGGTGCCTAGGGATAAATTAGACTTTGGTTGGTGTATTCTTTCTGTTTTTCTAAGCATGGGAGAATTTCAGTGAATGTCCTGGGTCTGAAGTAAGATATATAATACATATGAAAATCTGTATAGTTCTCATAATATGTAATAAATTTAATACGTGTTGTAAGTGTAGTAATAGTCAATGAATATAATGAATGAATAATACAAAAAAATAAATATGCAGTATGCAGTAAACATAAGTATGTAGATATTAATCATTTTTTTCAAGTGTGGATGAATATTACATAACAGGGCTGGGGATTGAATTCAGGCCTAGGGAACAGGCCTGAATTGCTTGTATTCAAAGAGGGTGAGTTTCCCCATTCTCCACAGTGCATTAGAGAGTCCAGATTCTGAGTTCAAATCCCAGGCCTGGCAGAAAAAAACGGACACGAATTCCAAGGCAGGGAGCTCCATTTTGTAAACTTGTTTAACCACTTTGAAAAGTAGTATGGAGATTCCTCAAAAGACTCCACATAGAGCTACCCTATAACCCAGCAGTCCCACTTTTGGGCATTTACCCTAATGTTTACAAACAAGACCACACTAAAGCTACCAGCATAACTATGTTTTTTGCAGCATTATTTACCATATCTAAGATATGGAACCAACCCAGATGCCCCTCAGTAGATGAATGGATCAAGAAAATGTGGTATATATACATAACGGAATTCTATGCCTCCATCAGAAAGAATGACATTGCCCCATTTGTTAGGAAATGGAAAGACTTGGAAAAAATTATATTAAGTAAAGTAAGCCAAACACAAAGAAACTTAGGTCCCATGATTTCCCTTATTTGCAATATCTAGTATATGTATGAGTCAAGCAGAAAAGGTCAGATAAAGTGATGTTAGGAAAATGAACCCTAAGATATGTATTTTAAATGTATTTTTCTTTCATGCATTTGTTTCTAATGCAATTATAAGATTATTTCTTTGTTGCTTTGTATGTCCCTCCCCCACAGTATAACCACTGCTTTCACTGTATTTGATGTCGGTGTAATTTGTGGAGGAGAAGGGGAAAAACAAGTCATTTAAATAAGGATACAGGTGGACCTGTTGCAACAATGAGAAGTGTAAGTTGTCATGTCAAAAATGAACTTTACAGAGAGTTCCGAGAAGATGGCGGAGGAGAAGCTGGAATCTGAACAAGCTCTTGCATAGAAAACAGTTTCAGAGTTCCAGTGAACAGTCCCAAGCCAGAGAATCACACCAAGTGTGCCATCACAGGACAGAGAGTTAGTCAAGAGAGGGGAAGCCAAGCAGACACATCTGAGCAGCTGCCGCTGCGGCGGCAGGGTCGCAGCGGCGACCACCGCCGCGGAGGCATACCTGAGACGCAGTCCGGGACGAAGGAGCCAGACGCAGCGGACGAGCGGATTCTACTCAACACCAGCAAGAACCGACAAGGAGCAGACAACTTCATCCTGCACTTTGCAGACCAGAGACGACCCGGGATCCAAGACTCCGTGTGAGTAGAAGCCCCACTTCCTCACTCCTTCTCTGGGAGCAGAGGAGGGAAGGCCACCTCTCATCCCCCAGCATCGGGAATCTCCATCTTGAATACCGACAAAGCTCGGAGGAGCGGCTAGCTCCAGCTCAGGCCTTGGAATAAAACGAGTCATTTAGCAGGTCACAAGAACTTAACGGCGAAGTGACCTCACAGACTCAGTTCCATCCAGGGAAAAGTCACCCAGCTCAGGCGCCAGCCATTGGAGTGGCTCTCCTCACTGGGTAACCAGAGCCAGAGGCTGCCCCGCCCTCTAGCAGCCACCACAATCAATTGAAAAACAGAAACCCTGAGAATGGCTCCAGGCTGGGTGCTGTGAGTTTTTTTTTCACAAAATAGCCCCAGGGAAAAGCTACTGTTCGTTGAAAGGCCTCAACTCTACCCAGAACCTAGCCTCATCACTGCATCCCCCTCTTTTGTGATTCTCAAAGCAGATCACCCTCCCAGTAAACTAACCTGGGAGGGGGATCTCAAAATCTTGGGTAAAGCAGAGCATTTTTCTGCCTGTTCCAACAAACTGACTTAAGAAACCAATCAAGCCACAGGACCTCAAGCTGACCAGAGACTACAACCAGACTCTGATTACAGACAAAAGGGAGATACAGGACTCTTCCCACCCCTCCCAAAAAAAAAAAAATCAAAGAACTTTTTTTTTCTTCTTCTTCTTTTCTTTTTTTTCTTTTTCTTGTTTTGTTTTTTTCATTTTTTTGTTACCTTATATATATATATAAATTTTTTTTTTGCTTTTCTAAAACTTTTATTAATCTTTAATTTTTGCCTCTTCTGAAAAAATAATTGTTTTCCATTAACTTTTTTTTTTTTCTCCTCTTATAATTTTTATTTTAGGAATACGTGAATGTGTGTTTTCTTTTCTTTTCGTGTCTTCTTTCTCTTTTTCTTTCATTCTTAATTATCTTTTTGTTTTTTTTTCTAGCTCTACTGAACTTCTGATCTTTTCTTCTCACTTTCCTATCCTTTCCATCTTTTCCTCTTTGTTCATCTTTATGTGACTTAACTCTTGTCCTGCACATCCTCAGATAAACCCGTAGTTAACCAGTAGACCCTATCCCCCATTTTGTACACACTTAATCCACAAACTTATTACTCAATTCAAAACCTCTGAGACTTAAATTCATTAATAGCAGTACTACGTCTTTATACCTATATAATATTTTAAGCATTTTTTTTAAAGTTTTTCTCATCTCCTCTATGTCCCTCCCTTTCTCTCAACATATTCATATTCCTCTATAAATAGATGGTCTTTTAATCTCTAAAATAACATTAATTTTTACGTTTCTATTTTATTTTCTGGTCTCTCTTCATTCCCCTTTCCCTTTCTTCTTTTTCTCTCTCTCTCTACTTACATCCTACCCAACCTATTTCCTGCATTGTGATTAGGACATAGTTAACTCTCCCTGTGCCTCCCCACACCAATCTTTTCCTATTTTTTACCCACATCTCTCCCTAACCCTAATAATTTCTGGTTTTCCAAATTCTTCTCTGCGGTTCGAAGTCCTTTAACATAAAGTTGTTTGATGTCGAATAGATGTATCTGTTGAACTAGATTGTATCTGTAGACTATTGACTGTACAAATGCAAACTTTGATTGATGGTTGCCTTAAGATAGTGTTCTAGCACAAAACTGGTGCTATCATCATCTCAAATGGGCAGAGTAAGCCGGAAAAACACAAGAAAAATGGCAAATTCGGGTATCTCAATTCCCAATCCTGATAATCAGGGGTTAGAACAGATAATGAATAATCCAGAGGAGAGTTCCCAAACAGCTCTACAAACACTGCTGGCAAACATGATAAATGAAAAGTTTGACAACGTACAAAGGACTCTGTACGAGCATGATAGGGAGAGAGAGGAGGCATCCCAGAAGTTTATACAGGAATATAATAAGCGTGAGGAAGCTACTCAAAAACTGATACAGGATTTGCATGAACAACTTGAGAATACTCAAAGAGAAAGAGAGGAATGGCGTGAGCAGGCTGAGAACACTCAAAGAGATCTGCAAGAATCCCACGAACGGGAGGAAGCTAATCAAAGAGTAATACAGGAATTGAGAGACCAGGTAGAGAACACACAAAAATCACTGAAGGCATTCATGGAATCCATTAACAAAGAGCTGAAGGAAGTCAGGGAGACCACAAAGGCAATGCTGAATGGAACCCAACAGAAGGAATGGGAGTCCAAAGAAACCATAACCAATCAACTAAGTGATTTGAGGACAAACACTGAACACCAAATTAAGGAAGTAAAGAAATTCATACAAGACCTAAAACAGAGCTTCAACAAAGAACTTGAAGCCATCAAAGCTGACCAACTAGAAGGAAAAGAGATAAAAAACAAAGTAGGGAGTCTTGACAGCAGGTTAGACCATGCAGAAGATCGAATCTCAGGGATTGAAGACAGCCTAGATATTATAGAGAAAGAACATACAACTATCCAAGACAAGTCCAAGAAATATGATAGATCTATCCAACACCTGGAAGACACCATCAGAAGGCCTAATCTAAGGATAATGGGTGTAGAGGAGCACCTAGAAACAGAAGTTAATGGTCTAGGAAATCTGTTTAACAGGATCCTAGCAGAGAACTTCCCAAACATGCAAAAAGATAGGCCTGTCCAGATACAAGAAGCCTTTAGAACCCCAAATAGACCAGACCAGAATAGGACATCCCACCGTCACATTATAATCCACACAGGATCAACTCAGACCAAGGAAAAGATCCTTAAAGCTGTCAGAGAGAAAAGGGTAATCACTTATAAAGGGAAACCAATTAGAATCACCTCAGATTTCTCAGCAGAGACAATCAAAGCAAGAAGAGCCTGGAATGATGTATGCCATGCCCTAAAAACAAACAACTATCAACCAATAATACTGTACCCAGCTAAACTCTCCTTCATAACTGAAGGCCAAATAAAAACCTTCCATAGCAAAGAAAAATTGAAACAATACATCTCCACCAAACCAGCCCTACAAAAGATTTTTAAAGCTGTCCTACACATAGAAAACCAACAAGACCGCAATAAAGGCCAAGAAACTGCACCCAAACTGAGAATCCAAGAACCATAGGAAGAACCCAGTTTTCGCAGCCCCCAAGAAGGTGGATAACATGGCAGGAACTCCCAAATACCTCTCAGTCCTATCTCTTAATGTTAACGGACTGAACTCTCCAATTAAGCGACATAGACTGTCTAGTTGGATTAAAAAACAAGACCCTTCTATCTGCTCCTCATCTTGCCCGTAAAAACAAACACATTTTCAACGTTAAAGGCTGGAACAAAATCTACCAAGCAAACGGCCCCCATAAACAGGCGGGAGTTGCAATCCTAATATCAGATAAAATAGACTTCAAATTAAAATTCGTGAAAAGAGATAAAGAAGGTCGCTACATACTAATTAAAGGATCTCTCCTTCAGGAGGATATTACAATTCTAAATATCTATTCGCCAAACAATGGAGCACCCAAATTTATCAAAGAAACACTACTTTCCCTCAAATCCCATATAGATCCAAAGACATTAATTGTTGGGGATTTTAACACACCACTCTCCCCACTAGATAGATCAACTCGGCAAAAACTAACAGAGAAACCGCAGATTTAAACAGCTGCATAGATCAACTAGACTTAACAGACATTTACCGAACATTTCACCCAGCAGCATCAGAATACACGTTTTTCTCAGCAGCACATGGAACGTTTTCTAAAATAGACCACATTTTAGGCCACAAAGCAAACTTGTCTAAATTCAGAAACATTGAAGTTATACCTTGCATTCTCTCTGACCACAAGGGAATAAAGTTAGAACTCAACACCAAAAGCCACCAAAGAAAGTCCGGTATCACATGGAGGCTGAACAACACACTGCTGAATCATGAGTGGGTCATGGAAGAGATTAGAAAGGAAATTCAAATGTTCATGCTATTCAACAAAAATGAGCACACAAAATACCAGCTCCTCTGGGACACAGCAAAGGCAGTACTCAGAGGCAAGTTTATAGCTCTGAGCTCCTACGTCAACAAATTGGAGAGATCTGAAACTAACAATTTAATGACACATCTAAACCACCTTGAAAAAGAGCAGCAACATAAACCCCAATCCAGTAGACGGAAAGAAATAATCAAAATAAAATCAGAATTAAATGAATTAGAATCCAAAAAAACTATAGAAAGAATCAACAAAACAAAGAGTTGGTTCTTCGAAAAACTTAACAAAATTGACAGACCCTTAGCAAATCTTATCAGAAAAAGAAGAGAACACACCCAAATTAATAAACTCAGAGATGAGAATGGAAACATCACCACGGAAACAACCAAGATTCAGAACATTATAAGGGAATACTTCTCAAAACTTTATGCTAATAAGTTTGAGAACTTGACAGAAATGGACCTCTTCCTAGCAAATATTGACATGCCAAAACTAAACCAAGATGAGGCAAACTATCTTAACAGGCCCATATCAAGCATTGAAATAGAAACAGCAATAAGAGACCTCCCAGCTAAGAAAAGTCCAGGACCAGATGGTTTCACAGCGGAATTTTACAAGGCCTTCAAAGCAGAGCTCACACCAATTCTCCTCCAACTCTTCAATGAAATTGAAAGAGAAAGCTCACTACCGAACACATTCTATGAAGCCATCATAACCCTCATCCCAAAACCAGGCAGGGACTCATCAAAGAAAGAGAACTATAGACCCATTTCTTTGATGAACATTGATGCAAAACTTCTCAACAAAATTTTGGCCAACCGACTTCAACAATTCATCCAAAAAATCATACACCACGATCAAACAGGATTCATTTCAGGGATGCAAAGCTGGTTCAATATACGCAAATCAATTAATATTATTCATCACATCAACAGGAGCAAGAATAAGAACCACATGGTTATCTCAATAGACGCAGAAAAAGCATTCGACAAGATCCAACACCCCTTTATGATGAAGGTTTTGGAAAAATTAGGAATCCATGGAACATTCCTCAATACAATAAAGTCTGTATATGACAAACCTACAGCCAGCATTATACTCAATGGTGAAAAACTAAAGCCATTTCCTCTTAACTCAGGAACAAGACAAGGATGCCCACTCTCTCCACTCCTCTTCAATCTAGTATTAGAATGCCTAGCTACAGCAATAAGACAAGATGCAGACATAAAGGGGATCCAAATAGGGAAAGAAGAAATAAAACTCTCCCTCTTTGCAGATGACATGATCTTGTATTTAAAGTATCCCATAGACTCCACTCCCAAATTACTCAAGCTGATTCAAAACTTTGGCAAAGTAGCAGGTTATAAAATTAACCCCCCAAAATCAATGGCTTTTCTGTATGCCAACAATGAGAAAAGTGTGGCTGAAATTAGGAAAGCAACTCCATTTGTAATAGCCCCACAATAAATAAAATACCTCGGAATTAACTTAACTAAAGAAGTGAAGGACCTCTATGATGAAAACTTTAAAATCTTGAAAAAGGAAATCAACACAGAACTTAAAAAATGGCAAAACCTCCCATGCTCCTGGATTGGAAAGATTAACATCGTGAAAATGGCAATACTTCCCAAGGCTATCTACAAATTCAATGCAATACCTATCAAAATTCCACCCTCATTCTTCAAGGAAATAGAAGAGGCAATCCAAAAATTCATATGGAACAATAAAAGACCCCGAATAGCAAAAACGCTCCTCAACGGAAAGAACACTGCTGGAGGAATATCAATACCAAATTTCAAACTCTACTATAAAGCCATAGTAATCAAAACAGCTTGGTATTGGCATAAGAACAGACCTCAGGACCAATGGAATAGAATTGAAAACCCAGAAATGAACCTACAGACCTATAGCCATCTAATTTTCGATAAGGGAGCTAAAACAATAGAATGGAAGACAGACAGCCTCTTCAGTAAATGGTGCTGGCAAAACTGGTTAACTACATGTAGAAAACTAAAGCTAGATCCTTATATATCACCCTGCACCAGAATCAACTCCAAATGGATCAAAGACCTTGAACTCAAAGCAGACACTCTGAAAACATTACAGGATGGAATAGGAGAAACCTTGGGTCTCCTTGGCTCAGGCCGAAATTTTCTGAATAGAGACCCGGAAACACAACAAATCAAAGAAAGGCTGGACAAATGGGATTGTATAAGGTTGCAGAACTTCTGCAGGGCAAATGACATAGCTAGCAAGATCAATAGAAAGCCCACGGACTGGGAGAAGATCTTTACTAGCCATACAACGGACAAGGGTCTCATATCTAAAATATACTTGGAACTCAAAAAATTAAACCACCCAACAACAAATCCTCAAAGAAACAACTGCCCAATAAGTAAGTGGGCGAAAGCCTTAAAGAGAAGCTTCTCTGAAGAAGAAAGAAGGATGGCAAATAGACACATGAAGAAATGTTCAACATCCCTAGCCATAAAAGAAATGCAAATCAAAACAACATTGAGATATCACCTCACTCCAGTTAGAACAGCAAAAATCAAGAACTCTAACAACAACAGATGCTGGAGGGGATGTGGACAGAAAGGAACCTTACTTCATTGTTGGTGGGAATGTAAACTTGTTCAACCACTTTGGAAAGCAGTATGGAGGTTCCTCAAAAGACTCCACATAGAGCTCCCCAATGACCCAGCAATCCCACTTTTGGGCATTTACCCAAATGATCACAAACAAGGCCACACTAAAGCTACCAGCACAACTATGTTTATTGCAGCATTATTTACCATAGCTAAGACATGGAACCAACCCAGATGCCCCTCAGTAGATGAATGGATCAAGAAGATGTGGTATATATACACAATGGAATTCTATGCCTCCATCAGAAAGAGTGACATTTCCCCATTTGTTAGGAAATGGAAAGGCTTGGAAAAAATTATATTAAGTGAAGTAAGCCAGGCCCAAAGAAACATAGGTCCCATGGTTTCCCTTATTTGCAATATCTAGTATAGGTATGAGTCAAGCGGAAAAAGTCAGAAAATGTGATGTTAGGATAATGAAACCTCAAATATGTATTTTAATGTTTTTGTTTCTTTCATGCATGTGTTTCTAACGCATTTATAAGATTATTTCTTTGTTGCTTTGTATGTCCCTCCCCCACAGTGTAACCCCCGCTTTCACTATATTTGATGTCAGTATAACATGTGGAGGAGATGGGGACAAACAAGTCGTTTAAGGATTCAGGTGGACCTGTTGCAACAATGAGAAGTACAAAATGTCATGTCAAAACCAGCTTTACAATGTCGGTGGGGGGGGGCGGGTGGGGGGGTATGATTGGGTGGGAGGGAGGGGGGAGGCTGGGAAGGGAGGTGAAGGGCAAACAAAGGAGGAGGCTGCAATGCTTGGTAAGAAATGTATGCATTATCCTGCCCATGTAATTGTAACCCCTCTGTACAGTATGTTCTCAAATAAAATAAAATAAAATTAAAAAAAAAAAAAGAATTCATGAGCAGGGCACCAGTGGCTCATGCCGGTAATCCTACCTACTCAGGAGGTTGAGATCTGTGGCTGGAGGTTCAAAGACAGGCAGGGAAGTCCGTGAGACTCTTATCTCCAATACACCACCAAAAAACTGGAAAGAGTACTGTGGCTCAAGTGGTAGAGTACTTGCCTTGAACTGAAAAGCTGAGGGACAGAGCCCAAGCCCAGATTTCAAGTCCAATGACTGACAAAAATAAAATCAGGAATCCCACCCAGCTCAAGGGAAGTGTCAATTTTTTCAGCTGTCCACTTTAGATTTTTTTTTTTTTGGTGGATGGTGGGGCTTGAACTCTGGGCTTGGGTGCTGTCCTTCAGCTCTTCAACTCAAGGAGAATACTCTACCGCTTGAGCCACAGCACCACTTCTGAATTTCCAATGGTTAATTGGAGATAAGAGCCTCATGGTCTTGGGTCTATCTGCCTAGGCTGGCTTTGAACCATGATTCTCAGATCTCAGCCTCCTGAGTAGCTAGGTTACAGGTATGAGCCACCGGTGCCCAACCCACTTTTCATTTTCAAGTGACTGAGAGCAAGTATGACTTTTGCCATAAACAGAGTGTCAGTAATTAAAATGCAACAAGCTAGTTATTTCTACTAATACCACAAATATTGTTTGTATGTTGACAAAAATTACGCATGCATGTTAGTGTGGAGAAGTGTATAGGATAGCATTCTGAACTCTGATTAATATACACGGGCAAAAATGCAATATTTTAGTTATAAGAATTTTGATTTCTCCTATTTGTGTCAGTGACATAACAGGGAAAGGACAAATATTTAGACAAATTCAGTTCCAATCTTTCTAGGTGATAAAAATATATTTTATTAGTTTTCTCCTAAAAGAAGTATAATACATATCTCCACCAAAGCTGTCAGTAAATTTTATGTTTGACAGGGGATCAGCAACATTTTCATGTAAGTGATAAATAAAAATTTTATTTGGAAAATAACTTTCACCTCAATTTGATATGTAAAGTGATAATTTAATTTGATTTGTGTATAAAGTAATTAACCTGTGTGGTTTAAACTACTACCCCATGAAGTGTGTGATATTTTATTTCTTTTTGATAAATGAGATAAATAAATACAAATAATTACTCAAAAAAAATGAACTTTACAACTTCGAGGGGGGAGGATTAGGTGGGGGACAGAGAGGATGGGAAGGGATGTGAAGGGTAAAAAAAGGAGGAGGCTACAATGCTTGATAAGAAATGTACTCACTATCTTGCCCATGTAATTGTAACCCCTCTGTACAGTATTTTCACAATAAAAAATAATAATAAAAAATAAAAAAATATTTTATGTTTATATACTTTATTAAATTTTATTATATTTTATTTATTAATTCATTTATTTTGCCAGGCACGGGGCTTGGACTTAGGTTGTAGCAACTCTGCCTCAGCCTCCATCACCCTAAGCTGGGATGGTGCAGCTTCTGGGACCACAGCCCATCCTAGGAATCAAGGCTTCAGGGGCTGACAGGAAAACAAATTGAAAACAGTACTGAAAAATAACCTCGAATTGCAGACAGTAGGAGGTTTCTCGGTTTTCCTTCCTTGCATGGTGACCACCCCGGGTCCAAATGACACCAGCTACAACCTGTAGGTCACCTGGCATTGCTGAAGGCTGGCAGGCTGGCAGCGAACCCACAGCCCAATCTGGACACCTAGGTGTTTGAATCCCTGTCATGGCACTTAGAAAGGGCTGGAGAGCCTAATAAACTAATGCCTGTTCATAGGAATACCAGAGGAATGTGATCATGTCATGGTTGGTTGAGTAGTTTGTCAATCAGTCTAACATAAAATTAAACCCAATATTTACAAGATGTCGATTGATTTTAATTTATAGTTTATTACGCATTAAAAGAATACGTGTGTGTGTGTGTGTGTGTGTGTGTGTGTGTTTTGTCGGTAGTGGGGCCTGAACTCTGGTCCTGGGAACTCTCCCTCAGCTTTTCAGCTCAGAGCTAATGCTGTACCATTTGAGACACAACACCATTCCTGGCTTTTTCTGATCATGTGGTGCTGAGGAATCAAACCCAGGGCTCATGCATGCAAGACAAGCACTCTCACAGTGAGCCACTTTCCCAGCCCCTAAAAGAATACTATTGATTAAATAGAATTCTCACTACATACCTGTGAATCACTAGGAAGTTAGTATATGTCATTGAATACTACTAGATAGACATCACTGGAAGTATCTAAATTTCTAAATATATATTTATTTTTATACCACCGTCTGCATAGAAAAGTATTGCTATTTTGGCCAAACCTGAGTCTCGATCCCAGGTCTTGGGATCCACCTGGCATCTGAATGTGATAGAGGCTGCCATGATGACACTCACCCATTCACGAATTGGACCTCCTAGGGCCTCAGTTCAGGCCCCAGCATTGCTAAAAATGTCTTCCTGGAGAAAGATTCCAAGTGTGATACCTGTTTTCCTTTTCTGTGCAAGTGCTGGGTGTCAGGTATGATGTATATAATATGTCTGCAAAGCTCCATGCTATGGAATAGATTTCAATGAATGTAATAAATGTTATAGGTGCACTCACAGTCAGTACATAATGGTACTGTACATAAATGGTAAGTAAATAAATAAATAATAAAATATAATGAATCATTTCAACAAACACGATATAAACTGAATATATGGATGTAAGTATAAATCATATAATAAACATGTCTATAAATGTTATGTTCTCCAGGACTGGGGCTTGAATTCAGTCCTAGGGAACAGGCCTGAATTCTTGTCTTCAATGGAGGAGATCTTTCTTTTCCTCCATCCCCCTCAGTGCATCAGCGTTACCCAGATCCCAAGATGCATCCCTGCCTGGCAAACAACAAAATGGCACAAAATTCAAGACAAGGAGCTTTAGTAATATTATTAATTAATTAATTTATTTTTTGCCATGCACGTGGCTTTAACTCAGGTCGTGGCAATTCTGCCTCAGTTTCCATCACACTAGGCTGGGATGGTGCAGCCTATGGACCCACAGCCCATCCTGGATCCTAGGCCTCGGGGACTAACAGGAAAACAAAATGAAAACACCACCAAAAAAAAAAGCATCAAACTACAGAAGGTCAGCAGTTTCTACTTTTCTTCCTTGCAAGGTGACCATCCTGAGTCTGAATGACATGGCTGCAACCTGTAGTTCACCTGGCATTGCTGAAGGCTGGCGGGCTGTCAGTGAAGCTGTAGGTCAGTGGACGCTAGGCCCTGAGTTTGAATCCTGATCATGCCACTTAAAAGGGGCTGGAGAGTCTAAAAAACTATTGCCTGTCCATAGGAACACCAGAGAAATGTGATCAATGTCATGGTTGGATAAGTAGTCCCTCAAAATGAGTCTAGCATAAAATTAGACCCAATAATCACAGGACACAGATTGATTTTAATTCATAGTTTATTATGCATTTAAAGAATATTATTGATTAAATGGAATCCTCACTAAATACATGAGAATCGGTAGGAACGTAGTATATGTCATTGAATACTAGATAGACACCTCTGGCAGTACCTAAATATCTAAATTTATATTTATGTACCACCATCGTCATAGAAAGTTACTGTGATTTTGGCCAAATTTAGGTATTTATATTTATTTATGTACCACCATCGTCACAGAAAGTTACTGCGATTTTAGCCAAACAGGGGCTTGATTCCAGGTCTTGGGATCGACTTGGCAGCTGAATGGACTAGAGGCTATGGTGCTGACACTCACACATTCAAGAATTGGGCCTCTCAGGCTTTCAGATCACGTCCCATCATGGCCAAAAATTTTTTCCTGGTGTAAGATTTCAAGTGTGACACCTTTTTTCCTTTTCTGTGCAAGTTCATAACATGTCTGCAAAGTTACATGCTATGGAATAGATTGGAATAAATGTAATAAATATTATGGGTGCACTCACAGTTCATAAAATAAATGCTAAATCAATAATAAAACATAATGAATCACTACAACAAACACAATATAGACTTAATATATAGATGTAAGTATAAATCGTATATTTGACATGTCTATAAATGTTATGAGGTGCTTGAATTGAGTCCTAGGGAAGAGTTTAGTTCATTCATGATTCTCATAGGAAATGATAGGCAAGACGTATGGCACAACAATAATTTTTAATTAAGAGTTCATGAAGTGTGACAATAAGAATCACATTCAGAAATTGGAGTACTGATCCAAGAATCAGTACTCACATGATGTAGAGCACATGGGCAGCAAAGATGGCGCTGATAGGGAGTTGAGTGGGCAGAGCCTGATTTGCTTTATGTTCAGTGCATAACTAGACCATGGAATCTTAGGTGCATGATAGGGTGTGACCTTGACAGTGATTGTTTCCTCTCTTCCTCCCCTCCCATGCCACCCACTCTTTTTTGCTTTAAAAATGGCTTGCTCTATGTTAATAAATGAGTTTTCCTGCTTGAGTTGACTCCCCGCTGCGTCTGATTGTCTCCTGGACTGAGGGAGGCTGGGGAACGGGCGAGCTGCCGCACTTAGCTTTCCTCGGACCCTGTCTGTCTTTCGTGTGATGGAAGAAGACCCAACATCTGGCTCCCAACATGGGGCATGAAAGGAAAAATACTGACAGAGGCTAAGCAGTCTGTCAGGGTAAGTGTAACCCTTAGTATGGGCAATGCTATCTCACAGAAGAAGGAAGAGGAGGCAACATTAGGCCTAGAAGGAGTAAAGGAGGACTTGGGAAGTGAGAAGGAAAAGGAATGGGTCAAATTTCACCTAGAACACACATGACAACCTAGAACACACATGTTGCATGACAACATCTACGAAGTGTCAATATCATGCTGCTGCTTCAAAGCCGAAATGGTGAGTGGATGTGAAGTGAAATTGGATTTGGCGGATTAAGCATACGATAAGAAATGTTGTTCCAATTATTACGTGTAGGCCATGGAAGCCTGTTGCTATGAAGAATGTTGAGCCGTACACGCTGTCTGAAATGGTAAATGAGGTTTCTGTGTATTCGGAGGCTTGTAAAACAGTAAAGTAAATTCCTAAAATAATAGTAATGAAAAGGGCTTGAATTATTGGGATTCGGTTACCTTCTATGAGGCTGTGATGGGCTCATGTAATTGATACTCCGGAGGCTAGAAGGACAGAGGTATTGAGTAATGGTACGTCTAGGGGGTTTAATGGAGTGATTCCAGTTGGTGGTCAGCATCCCCCTAGTTCGGGAGTGGGGGCTAGGCTGGAATGGTAAAATGCTCAGAAGAAGCATGCAAAGAAAAACACTTCTGAAATAATAAATAGGACTATACTGTAGCGAAGGCCTTTTTGAACTACAGGGGTGTGGTGGCCTTGAAATGTTCCTTCGCGAATTACGTCTCGTCATCATTGGAATATAGTAAGGACACTAGATAGGATACCCATGAGGAGGAGCGTGACGGATTGATAGTGGAATCATATTACTATTCCTGATGTTAGGAGGAGAGCTGATATAGCTCCAGTTAATGGTCAGGGGCTGGGGTTAACTATATGGAAGGCATGTGTTTGGTGTGTCATTAGGTGTTGTCATGTAGGTATAGGCTTACTAGTAGGGTAAAGACGTAGGCTTGAATAAGGGCTACTGCAAATTCTAGGATTGTTAGAAGTGTGAGGATAATGAATGCTGCCAGCGATCCGATTGGGCTAATAGAATAGATTGCTAAGGCAGCTCCTCCGATTAGGTGAATTAGGAGGTGGCCAGCTGTAATGTTGGCTGTTAGTCGTACGTCGAGGGCTATAGGTTGGATTAATAGGCTGATGGATTCGATGATGATAAGTATTGGGATTAATGGTAATGGAGTTCCTTGTGGTAGAAAGTGGGCTAGTGATGATTTAGTTTTGTATCGTAATCCTAGTAGGACAGTTCCTGCTCATAGCGGGATAGCTATTCCTAGATTTATGGAGAGTTGGGTAGTGGGAGTAAATGAATGAGGTAGGAGGCCTAGAAGGTTTGTGGAACCAATAAAGATGATAAGGGATGTAAGTAGGAGTGTTCAGGCGCGTCCTTTTAGGCTGTGCATGCTTATTATTTGCTTAATGATTGCGTTTATGAGTCATGATTGGAAAGTAGTGAGACGATTATTGATTAGTCGTTTTGGTTGTGGAAATAGGATGGATGGGAATATAATGATTGCAATAACGAGGGGTAGGTCTAAGAGTGTAGGGGTAGTGAAAGGGGTGAATAAATTTTCGTTCATTTTAGATCTCAAGGATTAGATGCTTTGGTGTATAGAAAATTTTTGGTCTGTGGTTGTGGGTGGAAAGTGAAGGTTTTAAATTTTAATTGGAAAATAATAGGGTAAGTGTGGTTCCTATAATGGTAACAAATCATGGTGATGTATCTAATTGTGGCATATCATTATGGGACAATTGGTGTCCTGTCTTTAACTTAAAAGGTTAATGCTTTAATAGCTTCATAATGGGGTCTAAAGTATTGTTGTTGATCATGATTCAAAATATTTAAGTGGGACTATTTCGACGACAATTGGTATGAAACTATGGTTGGAACCGCAGATCTCAGAGCATTGGCCATAGAATAGTCCTGGTCGTGTAGATGATAGGGTGGCTTGGTTTAGTCGTCCTGGGATAGCATCTGTTTTGATTCCTAGTGAGGGTACTGCTCACGAATGTAGTACATCTTCTGAGGAAACTAGTATGCGGATGGGTAGATCTATTGGGAGGACGACTCGGTTGTCTACTTCTAGGAGACGTAGTTCTCCAGGTTTAAGGTCAGATGTGGCGATTATGTAGGAGTCAAATATAAGGTCGTTGAAGTCGGTATATTCGTAGCTTCAGTATCATTGATGTCCTATGGTCTTTACTGTTAGTGCTGGGTCGTTGATTTCGTCTAATATATAAAGAATGCGAAGGGAGGGTAGAGCAATCATAACTAGGATAACGGCTGGAAGAATTGTTCAGATAGTTTCTACTTCTTGAGCATCCATAGTGCTAGTGTGGGTGAGTTTAGTGGTTAATATCAATGAAATGATATATAGGACTAGGGTGCTAATAAGAAATATGATTATGAGAGTATGGTCATGGAAGTCAGTTAATTCTTCTATGATTGGAGATGAAGCATCTTGAAGTCCTATTTGAAGGGGGTAAGCCATAGAGATATATAAGTATTAGGCTTATAATTTAACTTTGACAAAGTTATGTAATTAATTTTACTAATATCTCATTTTGAGAAAGACATATTGGATATGGGACTGGCTTGAAACCAGTTTTAGGGGGTTCAAATCCTTCCTTTCTTAGTTGGCCGGTTTTATATAGGCTGGTTCTTCGAAGGTGTGGAATGGTGGTGGACATCCATGGATTCATTCAAGGTTTGTTGATGTTATTTGCACTGTTGTTACTTCACGTTTTGATGCGAATGCTTCTCAGATTATGAAAATTATTAGGATTACGGCTGTTAGGGAAATAAATGAACCTATAGATGAAATTGTGTTTCATGTAGTGTAGGCGTCTGGATAGTCGGAGTATCGTCGTGGTATACCTGCTAGTCCTAGGAAATGTTGAGGGAAGAAGGTCATATTTACACCAATAAATATAATGGTGAAGTGTGTTTTAGCTCATATGTCACTTAGTGTATAGCCGGTAAATAGAGGGAATCAGTGAACGAAGCCTCCTATAATGGCAAATACAGCTCCTATAGAAAGAACGTAGTGGAAATGGGCTACTACGTAGTATGTATCGTGAAGTATGATGTCTAGGGATGAGTTTGATAGAACAATTCCGGTTAGTCCACCTACTGTGAATAGGAAAATGAATCCTAGTGCTCATAATATGGCTGGCGATCATTTAATATTTCCTCCGTGGAGAGTAGCTAGTCAGCTGAATACTTTCACTCCTGTTGGGATAGCAATAATTATTGTAGCAGATCTAAAGTAGGCTCGAGTATCTACGTCTATTCCTACTGTAAATATATGGTGTGCTCATACAATGAATCCTAGGAATCCAATAGATATTATGGCTCACACTATGCCTATATATCCGAAGGGTTCTTTTTTTCCTGAATAATATGTAACGATATGTGAGATTATTCCGAATCCGGGAAGAATGAGAATGTAGACTTCTGGATGGCCGAAAAATCAAAATAGGTGTTGGTAAAGTACTGGGTCTCCGCCTCCTGCAGGGTCGAAGAAAGTTGTGTTAAGATTACGATCTGTTAGAAGCATAGTAATTCCTGCAGCTAATACTGGAAGGGATAGCAGAAGAAGGACAGCTGTAATAAGGACAGATCAGACAAATAGGGGTGTCTGATATTGTGATATTGCGGGTGGTTTTATATTAATAATAGTAGTGATGAAGTTAATAGCTCTGAGGATAGATGATACTCCTGCTAAGTGAAGAGAGAAAATTGTCAGGTCGACAGAAGCTCCAGCATGTGCTAGATTTCCTGCTAAAGGTGGGTATACAGTTCATCCTGTTCCGGCTCCGGATTCAATTATGGAAGATGCTAATAGGAGAAGGAATGAAGGTGGTAAGAGTCAGAAGCTTATATTATTTATTCATGGAAAAGCCATGTCGGGTGCGCCGATTATTAGGGGGACTAGTCAGTTTCCGAACCCACCGATTATAATGGGTATTACTATAAAGAAAATTATTACAAATGCGTGGGCAGTAACAATTACATTGTAAGTTTGGTCGTCTCCTAATAGGGAACCAGGTTGACCTAGTTCTGCTCGAATTAGGATGCTTAGTCCTGTTCCTACTATTCCGGCTCAAGCACCGAAGATTATATAAAGGGTTCCGATGTCTTTGTGATTAGTTGAGAATAGTCAACGGTTAATGAACATAGGTAGAATGGCTGAGTAAGGCATTAGACTGTAAATCTAACTACAGAGGTTAATTCCTCTTTTTACCAGTGAAGTCCTGAGGTGCATCGCATGTTGAATTGCAAATTCAAAGGAGCAGCTTCAATCCTGCCGGGACTTCTCCCGCCTCCTTTCTTTTTTTAGGCGGGAGAAGTAGATTGAAGCCAGTTGATTAAGGTGTTTAGCTGTTAACTAAAGATATGTAGGTTAAAATCCTATCAATCTAGAAAGGATTTAGCTTAATTAAAGCTATTGATTTGCGTTCATTAGATGTAGATGGAAGGTCTGCAGTCCTTATGGTCAGAAATTAAGTTTATGGACTTACTTAGAGCTTTGAAGGCTCTTGGTCTAAATTAACCTAAATTTCTATATAATAGTTGTGATTATTGGTGTTAAAGGTAAATAGAAGGATGAAATAATTAATATTGTAGGGATTGTTGTTGGGGCTTTTTGGTTCAGATGGTGTCATTTGAATCTGGTATTGTTGGATAGTGGAAATAGGGTGAGGGAAGTTGAATAAATTAATCATATGTAAAAGAATAGGTTTAGAAGGGCTATTATTGCTATGGCTAGACTGGTTGTGATTATGTCATTGAAGATTATCTCTTGGATGATCAATCATTTTGGTAGGAAACCGGTGAGGGGAGGTAGACCTCCTAGGGATATTAAGCATAAGAGGGTTGCTAGGGTTATTAGGGGGTGTGAATTTCATGTTGAAGTAAGTGATGAGGTAGTTGTGATGGATAGGGAGTTTAGTGAGATGAAGAGGGTTGTAGTGAGGATAATATAGATGATTAGGTTGAGGATTATTGTAGAGGGGTTGTAGATTATTACTGCTATTATTCAGCCTATATGGGCGATTGATGAATATGCTATGATTTTTCATAGTTGGGTTTGGTTTAGGCCTCCTCAGCCTCCTAACAAGATTGATAGAATAGCTATGGGTAGGATTAGGTTTTTTTCTATGAATGGGGAGAGTTGGTAGAAGATTGAGATTGGAGCTAGCTTCTGTCAGGTTAACAGAATTAATCCGGATAGCAGGGGGATGCCTTGGGTAACTTCTGGGACTCACAGGTGGAATGGGGCTAGACCTAACTTTATTGCTAGGGCGATTAGTAACGTTAGGGATGTTAGTGGATTGGGTGGTTGTTGAATATCTCATTGTCCCGAGTGGTGAAAGTTGTTTGTAATAGCGAATATTAGGATTAGGGATGCAGTTGCTTGGGTTAAAAAGTATTTTGATGCAGCTTCGGTTGATCGTGGATTTTTATTGTTATGAGGGGAATTATAGATAATATGTTGATCTCTAGACCCACTCATGTGAGTATTCAGTGTGAGCTTGTTATTGCAATGGCAGTGCCTAGAATCATAGTGAATATAATTAGAATAAATGCAATGGTATTAATTAGTATGGGAAGGGTTGGAACCAATGTTTTCGGGGTATGGGCCCGATAGCTTAATTAGCTTACCTTACTAGGATTTGGTGTAATTGGTAGCACGGAGAAATTTGAATTCTCAGGTTAGGTTCGAGTCCTAAAGTTCTAGAAATAAGAGGACTTGAACCTCTATGTTTTACTCTATCAAAGTAGCTCTTTTGTCAGACATATTTCTATAATATTGGAGGGATGCTTGCTGTGGAGATTGGGATAGCAATATACCATATACATAGGGCTAGTGTTAGTGGTAAGAAATTTTTTCATAATAAATGTATTAGTTGGTCGTAACGGAAGCGTGGGTAGGATGCTCGAATTCATAGAAATATTGATGATAGGATTAGTGTTTTGACAGCGAAGTTGCATGAGTGAACACACATGCACCATGGAAGTCAAAACGAGGGGCAAAGTTAGTTCCTCTGATTCAGATGCCCCTGATGGTCATAGGTCCCCTTTTTATTCCCCCAATTGGAGGGGATGTATGGAACCCTATGCGATCTGTGAGAGATACCTGCTAGACGCGGACACCTACAAACCATCAACAGAGGGGCGGAGTGCTGGGGAAGTAACCTACTAGGAGGTCTACCCTGGAAGGGAAGGGCCACCTGAGAACATGGACCCTAGGCCACAGGATTTGCTTCCCCAAGCGTATCCGGTCAATCTGGCACCAGGAGCAAACAGGCCCTTGGAATGGTATCCATGGGAAGCTAAGGATCTTAAAGAGCTCTGCAACAAAGTGGTGGAAGATGGCCCAAACTCTCCTTGGGCCCAGAGCTTATTACAGGACATTGCTTACCACCCAGGTGTCCCTAAAGCCTGGCTGGATGTGGCTAAAGCCGTCCTCACCAGTTCTCAGTTTATTAAATGTGTGCTTTCTTTAAGGAGGAATGCAGAGGGCAAGTAGAAAATAATTGTCAGGTTCAATCCACGATACTTATTACTTATTCCATGTTAACAGGGACGGGGAAGGGTACTCCACTGGCGTCAAACAGGCAGAAATACCTGGCCCATACCATGACCAGGTGAGGCAAGCAGGACTGGCTGCGTGGTACAAACTGGATGATGGCCTACTGAGTCCTCCATAGCAGGAGTGAGGCAAAAACCTGGTGAGCCTCCAGCTGAGTTTGTAGACTGAGTCCAACAGAGCATTCACCACAAGCTGCCAGCAGGGAACCTCTGAGATCAGTTTGTAAAGCTACTAGTCTGGGAAGGGATGAATTCAGACCACTACATGGCCTGTGCGGGATTGAGAGAGCATTCACTGAGCAGATGGGTGGTGACCTCACAGGTTGTGGGGATGCAACAGCACCAGTCCCAATCACTAGCTTTACCTTTACAGGCTCAGACATCTGCAATGACTGAGGCTAATGCCCAGGGGCTGGCAGCCCAGGGCCGAGGAACCCCAAGATCATCGGGGAGAGGGACTTGCAGGGTGTAGGGGGTAATTTCCCACCCCCCCCCCCAGCCGTTTGGCGGGGGGATTGTTGTAAGCAGTCCTTCTTAAAGTGTCTCTCTTGCAAGTCCCTCTCTCTGATGATCAACCCAACAGGTGACCTGGACAGTGATCAGCGCTGACAATGCAGAAATCATCAATAGACCACAAGAGAAGATGTACCTTTAACCTGGAGGCCTGACCTTCATTTTGATTACCACCCTATGTCATTATGTATGGACCATTTAATATTTCTGTAGGAGCAACTTATTTTGTGTTACTTGCTCTAATTGTTCTTTTACTACTTGCTTGTACAACCACCTTTTGTTATGCTTTCCTGTAAACATGTCTAAAATCTGCTCCAGAACAACCCCCACCTCTGGACTCTGAAGTGGTAAAGACTGCTCTCCCATCCCTGGCTAATGCTAAAGGACTGCTAATGACATTGCTTGGCCTGGGAACGCTTTTGCTAATTGTTTTCTATGCCTTACTTGCTTTATACGTGCACTGCAAAACTCTTATGAGCTTAGCCAGCCAGTTACATAAGATCAAGCTCCAAGTGAATAAATTTCCCCCGATAGGGATCGCAGCCAGAGATGGATAAGAGGGGGTGTCAGTCTGGCCAACCTAAGACAGGGCCTTCAGCTTCGCTCTGAAGAAGTTCCCGATGACAGATCAGGCAGACAAGGCGATCCATCCAACCTAAGATAGGCGGGTTCGCTTCCTTAAACAAAGACAGGGGAGATGCTGGGAGCCATTTGGAGCTTAAAGTAAAGCTCAAAGTCATCTTGACCCCTGTGCTCACTTAAAGGCACGTACAAGGAACTGGCTTACTTAAAAGACACCAGGTGACCAGTATTGCTCTGCTATGTCTGCAATTGGTTTTAAATTTTCCTTATTTTTCTGCACTATAGTAGAATGGCAGTGTGGGCACCCACGAGGATGCACCATGCCGCATGTGTGGAATTCCCAATACCCAGGGTTCTCCCAGGTTCTGAAGAGGATGACCTTACGAGATACTGACTTTTATATATGCCCAGGAATTAATTGAACTGCTTTGGACATTTCTAACTGTCGTGGGATTGATGTTTATTATTGTCCTAGATGGGGATGTGAGGTAACTGGGACGGCCTCTTGGCTCATGCACAAGGGCCCTCCTTATCCTTGTCTGGTGAATCTCAACACCCAGACTTGCCTCAAACCCCCTGCATGGCCAATGCTATCCTTACCAATGGAATCCTTTTAAAATAACCTTTACAGCAGAGGGGAAAAGATAACTAACTTGGAGGTGGGTCTGCCATTAAAACAAAAAAGAGGGAATCTATAGAGCACATGGGCAGCAAAGATGACACTGAAGGGGAGTGGAGTGGGCAGAGCCCGATTTGCTTTACAGTAAGTAATCAGACCATGGAAGCTTAGGTGCATGATAGGGTGTGACCTTGACAGTGATTGGTTCCTCTTCCTCCCCTCCCATGCCACCCACTCTTTGTTGCTTTAAAAACGGCTTGCTCTGTGTTAATAAACGAGTTTCCCTGCTTGAGTTGACTCCCTGCTGCATCTGATTGTCTCCCAGGATGAGGGAGGCTGGGGAACGTGCGAGTGGCTGCACTTACCTTTCCTAGGACCCTGTCCATCTTTTGTGGGATGAATGAAGACCCGACAACATGGTAGGTGGGATTCTAACACAGCTAGCCACAACTCCTACTCTATCCAAATAGGTATTCAGCTTATGAATGGATGAATATTGTGCCCCACCCCCACTCCGGGGCTCAATCTCAAGTCCCGGGAACCCCCTAGCTCCTTAGTTGCTCACAGGCTGGTATCCTCACCTAGACCCTTTCGCCAATTGGGCCTGCTAAGCTCTGAGTTCAAATCCCAATACAGCCAAAAGATGAAACCTAATGTGAGAAGCCCATCGATCCACCTGTTTTCCTGTCCTGTGAATGTCCTGGGTCTCAGGGAGGATGGAGAATTCTAAATAGGCAACTCTATAACCATAGGAAAAATTTGTTATCTGTGTCAGCCCAGTTATGTCTGTCATCATACTCAATAAAACACAAATGCATCCATGACTAAGACACACAATAAAAAGAGTAACTACACTGAACTCATGATGCATTCCATACATATATGTAAATAGAGATCCTATGTGTAAAATAGGTGGGTACATTAATTTTTCCAGTGCTGGGGCTTCAATTCAGGACCTGTGACCTGGCCTGATATTGTAGTCTTCAAGGATGGTGAGCTTCCATTTCCCCCAGAGTGTTATAGATTTACCCAGAACTGAGTTGGAATCCCAGCTGTGGCAGAAAAATGGTGCGAGTTCTGAGCCAGGTTTTATTATTATTATTATTATTCCCAAGGAAAGGATTTGAACTCAGTTTGTGGTAACTCTGCCTCAGCTTCAATCACCTCAGGGTGGTGCGCTGCCATGGGCCCATTGCCGATCCTGGGATACTAGGCCCTGAAGTCTTGCAGGAAAACACACACACACACACACAAACACACACACACACACAGAGTATGATATATATATATATATATGTATGTATGTATATATATATATGTATATATATATATATATATATATATATATATATATATATATATATATATATATATATATGGAGAGAGAAAGAGAGAGAGAGAGAGGAAAGCCGCGGGATGAATTTTTACATTTTGTTCCTTTCCAAGGTGACCATCCTGGGTCTTAATAACATGCCTACAAAGAGTACTTCACCTTGCATTGGTGAAGGATAGTGGGCTATTGAGGAAGCCATAGGCCCATGCAGCAATGTAGGCCCTGAGTTCGAGTCCTGGTCCTGACACCTACCAATATGTGGAATTCCCAAGATACTCGTTCTTATGCATCGAAATACCAATGGAACGTGAGCAAACTCATGATTAAATGAGAAGTTTCTGAGTGCATCAATGTCTAGTCTAAAATTAGATGCAATGATACTAGGACGCTGATTGATCTTAATGAATAGTCTATTAAGCATGAAAAGAATCCTATTCCTTCAGTGGTGGCATAATAACTACCTAAGAGTTGGTAGGAAAGTAGTTGATATACTTGAATCCTAGGCAGATGTCTCTGGTACTCTATACAAATATATATTTATTGGTATACTACCAGCTGCCTATCCATGTATGGCTATTTTGTCCAGTGCTGTGGCTCAATTACATGGTCTGGGAACTGCCTGGCAGCTTCGTGGGCTAGAGGTTGCCATGTTGACACACCCATTCATGAATTGGGTCTGCTAGGCCCTGAGTTCAGGTCCCAGCACTGCCAACAACTGGATCGTGGAGTAAGAAGTGGAGTATAACACCTGTTTTCTTTTTCTCTGAGTGTCCTGGGTGTAATACATGAAGGAGAAAATGTATACAAATCTAGATATATGTGATATAATGTCATCAATATAATAAATGGAATGTCTGTTATCACAGTCAATAAAATAAGTGGTAAATAAATGAATAAAACAGAAATACAATAAATAACCACAACAAACAAGATATGGACTGAACATCTATAGGTAGGTACAAATCCTATCTTTACAATGTATATAAATAGTGTGTTTCCAAGGGCTGGGTCATGAATTCAGGCATAGGGAGCAGGCCTGACTTTCTTGTCCTCAAGCATGGTGAGCTTCCCTTTCATCCACAGTGCTGCAGAGTTACCCAGACCCTAAATTCAAATCCAAAGCCTTACAGATAAAACGGCAACAATTGCAAGCCAGGGAGTTTTTTTTGTTTTTGTTTTTTGGTTTTTTTTTTTTTTGCCAAGCAAGGTCTTGAACTCAAATCATGGCAACTCTGCCTCAGCTTCCATCACCCTAGGCTGGGGTGCAGCCACTGGAACAACAGACGATCCTGGGATCCTAGACCTCCAGGCCTTGCGGGGGGGGGGGGGGGGATGCACCGAAAATAAGTGGTGGGATGGTCTTTTTAGATTTTGCACCATGACCATCTGGGTCGGAATGACACAGCTCCAAAGGGTAATTCAACTTACATTGCTGAAGGCTGGTGGGCTATTGAGCTATTGGGCCATAGTCCTGCATGGCAATATAGGGCTAGAGTCGATTCCAAGTCATGTCACTTCTGGATGATGGGAGATCCTAAGAGACTCGTTCCAATTTATAAGAATAACGATGGAATGTTTTAAATGTCATAGTTAAATGAGTTGCTCGTGAATGATACTCGTATAAAATTAGACATCATGTTTCAGTCGTCTGGTTGATTTTATATAATATGAAACATTAAAAGAATACTCTTTTTTTTTTTTTGGTCGGTCGTGGGGCTTGAACTCTGGGCCTGGGCACTGTCCCTCAGCTCTTCAGCTCAAGGCGAGCGCTCTACCACTTGAGCTACAGCGCTACTTCTGGTTTTCTGGTGATTTATTGGAGATAGGAGTCTCACAGTCTTTCCTGCCCGGGGTTGGCTTTGAACTGTGATCATCAGATCTCAGCCTCCTGAGTAGCTAGGATTACAGGCGTGAGCCACCAGCGCCCGGCTAGAATACTCTTTCTTACAGGGATGCAATGATTTCAGGACACCGATTTTCTTAAGAGTTTATTTATTTATTTTTTATTGTGAAAATACTGTACAGAGGGGTTACAATTACACGGGAAAGATAATGAGTACATTTCTTATCAAGCATTGTAGCCTCTTCTTTTGTTTCCCCTTCCCTTTCATTCCCATCCTTCTCCTGTCTCCCAACTCAATCCTCCCCACCCCCCCTTCCCCACCTCACCCCCTCAACAAAGTTGTAAAATTAGTTTTCAACATAACGACTTGTACATCTCATTGAGGATGAAAACAATAACATTAATTACATGGAGGTATAATAATACCCAAGAATTGTTAGGAATGTAGTCTATATAACTGAATAATGGATAGACATCTCTGGCACTCTATAAAGATATATATTTATTAGCGTACTACCATCTGAGTGTCAATCTGTTCTTATTTTGTCAACCGCTGGGGCTCTATCTCAGGCCCTGGGAACTTCCTGTCAGCTCAATTTGCCCCAGGATGGCATGTTGACACTGACCCATTCATGAATTTGGTTCTGTAGGCCATGAGTTCAGATGCCAGAACTCCCAAACAATGAATCGTGGAGTAAAAAGCTGATGGTGACACATGTTTTCCTTTTCTGTGAAAGTCCTGGGTGTCACATTTGAAGTAGGATACATATGCACACCTATATCCTATGTAATCAACGTAATCAATGTTCTATGTGCCATAATAGACAATAAAATAAATAGTCAATACATGAACAAACAAAAAATAAAATGAATAAATATACTGAACTCAATATGTACATACATATGTCTGTAAATATAAATCATATATTTAAAATGTACGTGAATAGGATTGTATCTAGTGCAGAGGCTCGATTTCAGGCCTAAGGAACAGACTTGAATTTCTTGACTTCAAGGAGGCAAGCCTCTCCTTCCCACACAGTGAAACAGAGTTACCAAGAACATGAGTTCAAATCCCAGTCCTGGCAGAAAAATGGCATCTCTATGCAATATGACACCCAATTCTTAGGTATTTCATTCTGCCTCCATTTAATGAATGTGATTGTTTAAATGCTTAATAAAGTATTAACTAAAATCGATCAGTTTTGTATAATATAATTGTGTATAATTTTATACTGGAATCATTCAAGAACTGCCCATTAAATCATGACATACATCATATTCCATTGGTATTCATATGGATGAAATGAGTTTCTTAGGATCTCCTGCCATCTGGAAGTGGCAGGACCAAGATTCAAACTGTGGGCACCAGCTCCCACCACTTAAACCTGAGGATTGGGAACTCACTGGTCTGTCTAAGAACATCAGCAAGACCAATGATTAGCTAGGCACTACTGGCTGTCAGCAGTCCTCCTTGATACTTACAAGGCTGTGAAAGGAGGGTCATGTTCAAAGTCACCGTAGGCAGGAAAGTCCTTGAGACCACTGTCCAACTTAAGTGGCAACAAAGCCACAAGAAGAGACGTGTTGATGTTGGTATCATTTGTGGAGGGGAAGGGGAAAAACAAGTCGTTTAAATAAGGATACAGGTGGACCTGTTGCAACAATGAGAAGTACAAGTCTTTATGTCGAAAACGAACTTTACAACTTTGTTGGGAGTGGGCGGGGAGGATTGGGTGGGGGGGGGCGGGGGAGGATGGGAAGGGATGGGAATGGTAAACAAAAGAGGAGGCTACAATGCTTAATAAGAAATGTACTCATTATCTTGCCCATGTAATTGTAACCCCTCTGTACAGTATTTTCACAATAAAAAATAAATTAAAAAAAAAAAAAAAGAAGAGACGTGTGTCTCACACTAGCCTTGATCAAATGCAGCTCACAGACTGTGCCCAGATCCTGAGTTTAAGGTCCAAGACTGGCAACAAACAGACATACACAACAATTTGTGCAGCCATCCAGATAAAGCAGGTCACCCTTTTGTCCCCAACTGAATTGGACAGAGTTCCCTGGGAAAGGGTCTGGCGAAGCTGGTGTCATCTTTACTCCGCCCATGCTGCCTGCATCACAGGATTCCAGCCACAACCCCATTCTTTCATGGTTCTTTTTGACCAAATGGGATTCAAGAATGCTGGCCACGCCCACATTCCATGCTGCCCTGTAGCACCAGAATTCCCTCTGTTGGTTGACACCACTACTGGCCATTGAGGAAAGTAGAGGTAGCTGAGTGGTGAGCAAGAGATTCGAGGAAACTTTGGAATAGGTTAGGATATTGACGCCTAGTCACTGAGTGAGAGAAGAAAGGATTTCCCAGAGCCTGGGAATGTGGCCATCCCATCTTTCCCATCACAGCTCTCAGATGTCTGATACAACAAGATTCCGTGAGAGAGCTGAGGACAAGAACAACTACAAGAACACCAGCAGAAGAATACTCCCATCAGATCTGCAACATTCAACAAAACAAAGAACACGAAAAAGGGAGGGAAGCTCAAGACAAACATCATCTTATAAATATGATAGAAACAATTGAATAAAAGGAAAAAAAAACAAAAAAATTTGAATACTTATCTTGGGGTTCATTCCACTAATATCAACTTACCTGAACTTTTCTGCTTGACTCAGACATATACTAGATATTGCAAATAAGGGAAACTATGGGACCTATGTTTATTTGGGTCTGGCTTACTTCACATAATATAATTTTTTCCAAGTCTTTCCATTTTCTAACAAATGTGGCAATGTCATTCTTTCTGATGGAGGCATAAAATTCCATTGGGTATATATACCACGTTGTCTTGATCCATTCATCTACTGAGGGGCATCTGGGTTGGTTCCATAACTTAGCTATGGTAAAAAATGCTGCAATAAAAATAGTCGTGTTGGAAACTTTAGTTTGGTCTTGTTTGTGATCATTTGGGTAAATGCCCAAAAGTGGGATTGCCGGGTCATAAGGGAACTCTATGTGGAGTCTTTTGAGGAACCTCCATACTACTTTCCAAAGTGGTTGAACAAGTTTACACTCCCACCAACAATGAAGTAAGGTTCCCTTCTCTCCGTATTCCCTCCAGCAGCTGTTGTTATTAGAATTTTTGTTTATAACCATTTTAACTGGAATGAGGTGGTATATCATTGTTGTTTTGATTTGCATTTCTTTTATGGCTAGAGAGCTTGAGCATATTTTCATGTGTCTATTGGCCATCCTTCTTTCTCTTCAGAGAAGTTTCTCTTTAAGTCTTTAGCACAGTTATTTATTGGGCAATTGTTTGTTTGAAGATTTGTTTTGTGGGGATTTAAAATTTTAAGTTCCAGGTATATTTTAGATATGAGACCCTTGTCTGTTGTATGGCTAGTGAAAAATCTTCTCCCAATCCGTGGGCTTTCTATTGATTTTGCTAGCTTTATCCTTTGCCATGCAGAAGCTCTGAAATTTCATGCAATGTCAATTTTCCACCCTTTCTTTCATTTGTTGTGTTTGTGGGTCTCTATTAAAAAAATTTCGGCCTGCACCAAGGAGGCTTAGGGTTTCTCCTACTCCATTCTATAATGTTTTCAGAGTATCTGCTTTGACTCTGAGGTCTTTGATCCATTTATAGTTGATTCTGGTGCAAGTTGATATATAAGGATCTAGCTTTAGTTTTCCACAAGTAGTTAACCAATTTTGCCAGCACAATTTACTGAAGAGACTGTCTTTCTTCCATTCTATTTTTGTTAGCTCTCTTATTGAAAATTAGATGGCTACATGTCTTTAGGTTCATTTCTGGGTTTTCAAGTCTATTCAATTGGTCCTGCAGTCTGCTCTTGTGCCAGTACCACTGTTCTTTCTGTTAAAGATTGTTATTGTTATTCGGGGTCTTTTATTGTTCTATATCAATTTTTGGATTGAGTCTTCTATTTCCCTGAAGAATGAAATTGGAATATTGATAGGTATCACATTGAATTTGTAGATAGCCTTGGGAAGTATTGCCATTTTCACGATGTTGATTTTTCCAATCCAGGAGCATCGGAGTTTTTGCCACATTCTAAGTTCTGTTTTGATTTCGTTTTTCAGGTTTTTAAAGTTTTCATCATAGATGTCCTTCACTTGTTTGGTTAATTCCTAGGTATTTTATTTTTTGTGGAGCTATTACGAATGGAGTTGCTTTCCTGATTTCAGCTACCCTTTTCTCATTGTTGGCATATAGAAAAGCCATTGATTTTTGAAGGCTAATTTTATACCCTGATACTTTACGAAAGTTTTGAATCACCTTGAAGAATTTGAGAGCAGAATCCATGGGATTCTTTAAATGCAAGATCATGTCATCTGCAAAGAGGGAAAGTTTTACTTTCTTTTTCCCTATTTGGAACCCCTTGATGTTTGTATCTTTTATTATTGCTGTCGTTAAGCATTCCAATACTGGATTGAAGAGCAATGAAGTGAGTAGGCATCCTTGTCTCGTTCCTGAGTTTAGAGGACATGGCGTTAATTTTTCAACATTGAGCATAATACTGGCTAGAGGTTTTAATATACAGTCTTTATTTTATTGAGGAAGGTTCCATGGATTCCTAGTCTTTGCAGAACCTTCATCACAAAGGGGTGTTGGATCTTGTCAAATGTTTTCTCTGCATCTATTGAGATAACGATGTGGTTCTTATTCTTGCTCTTGTTGATGTGATGAATTATGTTATTTGATTTGTGGATTTCGAACCAGCATTTCATCCCTGAAATGAATCCTGTTTGATTGTGGCATATGATTTTTTGGATGAATTGTTGAAGTTGATTGGCCAAAATTTTGTTGAGAAGTTTTGCATCAATGTTCATCAAAGAAGTGGGTCTATAGTTCTCTTTCTTTGATGAGTCCCTGCCTGATTTTTGGATGAGGGTTATTATAGCTTCATAGGATGAATTTGGTAGTGAACTTTCTCTTTCAATTCCATTTAAAATTTGAAAGAGTATTGGTGTGTGTTCTGCTTTGAATTCCTTGTAGAACTCTGCTGTAAAACCATGCGGTCCTGGGCTTTTCTTAGATGGGAGGTCTCATTGCTGTTTCTATTTCAATGCTTGATATGCACTAGTTAAGATGGTTTAACTCATCTTGATTTAGTTTTGGCATGTTGATATTTGCTAGGAAAAGGTCCATTTCTGCCAAGTTCTCAGACATATTAGCATAAATGTTTGAGAAGTATTCCCTTATGATGTTCTGAATCTTGTTTGTTTCTGTGGTGATATTTCCATTCTCATCTCTGAGTTTATTTATTAGGGTGTATTCTCTTCTTTTTCTGATAAGATTTGCTGGGGGTCTATTTATTTTGTTGATTTTTTAGAAGAATCATCTCTTTGTTTTGTTGATTCTTTCTATTTTTTATTCTAATTCATTTAATTCTGATTTAATTTTAATTATTTCTTTCCTTCTACAAGATTGGGGTTCATCTTGCTCTTTTTCAAGGAGGCTCAGCTGTCTCATTAAATTGTTAGTTTCGGATCTTTCGAATTTATTGATGTAAGAACTCAAAGATATAACTTGCCTGTGAGTACTGCCTTTGCTGTGTCCCAGAGGAGCTAGTAGTTTGTGTGCTCATTTATGTTGAATACCTTGAGCACATGAATTTCGTTTTTAATCTCTTCCATGACCTACTGGTGGTTCAACAGTGTGTTGTTCATCCTCCATATGTTACAGGACTTTCTTTGGTGGCTTTTGATGTTGAGTTCTAATTTTTTTCCCTTGTGATCTGAGAGAATGCAAGGTTTTACTACAGTGTTCCTGAATTTGGAAAAGTTTGCTTTGGGACCTAAAATGTAGTCTATTTTGGAAAATGTTCCATGTGCTGCTGTGAAGAACGTGTATTCTGATGATGCTGGGTGAAATATTTGGTAGGTGTCTGTTAAATGTAGTTGCTCTATGCAGTTGTTTATATCTCCGGTTTCTCTGTTGAGTTTTTGCCAAGTTGATCTATCTAGTGGGGATAGTCGTGTATTAAAGTCCCTGACAATTAATGTATTTGGATCTAAATGAGATTTGAGAGAAAGTAGTGTTTTTTGCATAAATTTGGATGATCCATTGTTTGGCGAATAGAGATTTAGAGTTGTAATAACCTCCTGAAGTAGAGATCCCTTAATTAGTATTGAGAGACCTTCTTTATCTCCTCTAACTAATTTTAATTTGAAGTCTATTTTATCTGATATTCGTATTGCAACTCCTGCCTGTTTATAGGGAGCTGTTTGCTTGGTAGATTTTGTTCCAGCCTTTCACATTCAAAATGTGTTGTTTTTATGGACAAGGTGGGATTCCTGAAGGCAATAGGTAGAAGGATCTTCCTTTTTAATCCAACTAGTCTACGTCGCTTAATTGGAGAGTTAAGCCCATTAATGTAAAGAGATAGGACTTAGAGGTATTTGGGAGTTCCTGCCATTTTATTCACCTTCTTTAAGGCTGCCACAACTGAGTACTTCCTATGGTTCTTGGATTCTCACCTTGGGTGCGGTTTCTTGGTGTTTATTGTGGTCTTGTAGGTTTTCTATGTGTAGGACATCTTTAGGTGTCTTTGTAGAGCTGGTTTGGTGGAGATATATTGTTTCAATTTTTCTTTACTATGGAAGTTTTTTATTTGACCTTCGGATATGAAGGAGAGTTTAACTGTGTACAGTATTCTTGGTTGATAGTTGCTTGTCTTTAGGGGATGGTATACATCATTCCAGGCTTTTCTTGCTTTAATTTTCTCTGCTGAGAAATCTGAGGTGATTCTCATTGGTTTCCCTTTATAGGTTATTGATCTTTTCTCCTTGACAGCTTTAAAGATTTTTTTCTTGGTCTGAATTGATCCTGTGCGGATAATAATTTGACGGTAGGATGTCCTGTTCTGGTCTGGTCTATTTGGAGTTCTAAAAGCTTCTTGTATTTGAATAGCCCTGTCTTTTTACATGTTTGGGAAGTTCTCTGCTAGGATCTTGTTAAACAAATTTCCTAGACCATTAACTTCTGTCTCTAGGTGTTCCTCTACACCCATTATCCTCAGATTAGGCCTTCTGATGGTGTTTTCCAAATAGATTTGAGGAGATATATCATATTTCTAGGATTTGTCTTGGATGGTTTTATGTTCTTTCTCTATAATATCTAGGCTGTATTCAATCCCTGAGATTCGATCTTCTGCATGGTCTAACCTACTGTCAAGACTTTCTACTTCGTTTTTTATTATTTCTTCTAATTGGTTGACTTTGATGACTTCAAATTCTTTGTTGGAACTTTGTTCTAGATCTTGTAAGAACTTCTTTACTTCCTTACTTTGGTGCTCAGTGTTTATTCTCAAATCACTTAGTTGATTGGTTATGGTTTCCTAGGACTCGCATTCCTTCTGTTGTTTTCGAATGAGCATTCCCTTTGCCATCTCACTGATTTCTTTCAGCTCTCTGTTTCTGTATTCCACTAATGCCTCCATTGATCTTTGTCCGTTCTCATCCCGATCTCTCAGTTCCTGTATTTCTCTTTGATTAGCATCCCCACGTTTACACATTTCCTGAATTTCTCTTTGAGTGTCCTCAGCCTATTCACGCCATTCCTGACTTTCTCTTTGTCTGTGCTCAGCCAGCTCACGTAATTGCTGTCTATCTCTTTGACTGATCTCAACCTGCTCACACAATTCCTTTATTTCTCTTTGAGTGTTCTCAATCTGCTCATGAAATTCCTGTATCAATCTTTGAGTAGCTTCCTCAAGCTAATGCTTCTCCTGTATTGATCTTTGGTTTGCCTCCTCTTTCTCCCTATCATGCTCACATTGAGACTTTTGCAGGTTTTAACTATTTTCATTTACCATGTTTACCTGTAGTGTTTGTAGAGCTTTTTGAGAACTCTCCTCTGGATTACTCATTATCTCTTTTCTCCCCTGATTGTCATGAATGGGAGTTGAGAACCCCTGGCTTGACATTTTTCTTGTGTTTTTCCGGCTTGTTCTGCCCATTTGGGATGAGAATAACACGTTTTTTGCTAGAACACGATTTTAAGGTAAGCATAAACCAAAGTCCGTAGTTGCACAGTCAAAAGTCTGCAGATACAATCTGGTTCAAGAGATACAATCTATTGAACATCAAACAACTATGCCTTTATGGCCTAAGAACAGCAAAGGAGAATTTGGCAACCAGAAATTATTAGGTTTAGGTAAAATTTGGGGAACAATAGGATTGGAGGGATGTGGGAAAGTGAGGGAGAGTGGAATTAACCGTTTCCTCATCTCAAAGAGGGAAATTGATTGGAGAGAATGATAGCAGCTACAGAAAAAATAGTAAGAAAAAAAAGAAAAAGGAAAAAAGACAAGAAAAAATGGAAAAACACAAATTTAATATTAAAAAATGAAACCCTTAAAAACTGTGAGTTTGAAGAAGTAGTATTCAGAGAAGAATGGGGATGGGATGAAAGGAGGGGAGGCATAGAAAAGAGACATGAAAAACGAAAAATAAAGATGTTTTAAAATATTATATGGGTATAAATAGGTAATACTGCTATTAAAGAATTTATCTCTAAGAGGTTTTGAATTGAGTAATAAATTTCTGGATTAAGTATGTACACAATGTAGGATAAGATCTAATAATCGATGACGGGTATATTTGAGGTTGACCACAACAGAAATTAAGTCATGCAGAAACGAATAAAAGAGAAGTGAAAAGAATGAGAACAGAAAGGAAGAAAGAAAGAAAGAAAGAAAGAAAGAAAGAAAGAAAGAAAGAAAGAAAGAAAGAAAGAAAGAAAGAAAGAAAGAAAGAAAGAAAGAAAGAAAAAAAGAAAGAAAGGGAACAAAAGTTCAGTAGAGATTAAAAAATAAGCACACACACATATTCACCTAAAATAAAAATTATATGAGGAAGAAAACAATAAACAATAAAAACAAAAATTAAAAAAACAAAAAATTAAAAATAACGTACAAAAACAAAAAGAAAGTTCTTTCATTTTTTTTTTTGTGGGCTGGGGGATAGGAAGATTCTGTATTTCCCTTGTGTCAGTAACCAGACTCTTGGTGGAGTCCCTGGTCGGCTTGTGGTGTTTGGTTTTCCTGTGGCTTGATTTGTTACTTAAGGCAGTTTGTTTGGGCAAGCCGAAAAATGCTCTGCTTTGTGATCCTCCTTTCAGGCTAGTTCAGTGGGAGAGGGATCTGTTCTGAGTATTGCAAAAGAGGGAGATGTCTGTTTTCTCTTGTTTGGAGATGCTTTGATGAGGTTAGGTTCTGGGTAGAGTTGAGGCCTTTCAGCAAACAGTAGCTTTTCCCTGAGGGGCTAGCTTCTGAGACACTCACAGAGCACAGCCTGCAGCCTTTCTCAGAGTTTATGTTTACTGAATTTCAATAGAATGTCTAAGCTGCTTTAGGGAGGCACAGGCTCTGGCTCTGTTTACCCAGTGAAGAAAGCCACTCCCAGGGGGCAGATTTACTCTGCCTGGGGTGGGTGACTTTTTCCTGGGTGGAGTTGAACCTGGCAGGTCTGGCCAGGTTCATGTGACCTGCCAAATAGCTGTCTTGTTTTCTCCCAAGGCCTGAATTGGAACTGGCAACTCAGCCAAGCCTTTGTCAGTATCAAAGATGGAGATCTCCAGTAATGGGGTGGGGCATGAATGCCTTCCCTCCTCTGATCCCTAAGAAGGAGTGAGGATGTCAGGCTTCTACTCCACGCTGCCGGAGTCTTGGTTCCTGGGTCGTCTCTGGTCTGTGATCTGCAGTGTGAAGATATCTGCTCCTTGTCAGTTCTTGCTGGTGTTGTGTAGAATCAGCTTGCCCGCTGCATCTGGTGCCTTTGTCCCAGACCCTCTGTGTTGCAGGTATGACGGCTACGGGCACCGCCGCTGCTGCTGCCACAAGGCAAAGAGACACATCTGAGCACTTGCCAGGAGCGGCAAGTGCTCAGATCTGTCTCTTTGCCTTGATTTTCCCTCTCTGGCAAAACTCTCTGTACTGTGATGGCACACTTGGTGTAATTCTCTGGCCTAGTACTGTTCACTGGAACACTAAAACTGCTTTTTTATGCTAGAGCTTGTTTAGCCTCCAGCTTCTTCTCCGCCATCTTCCTGACCTTATCTTGAGGCTTATTTTATATTCCTGACATTTTTTCTACAGTTGTAGTTAATTTTTCATGATGGGCTAAGTGTATTATATTGGATATATGAAAGTAAACTGAATGCTTATCCCATTAATCCTTTGCCACTTGTCTAATACCAATATAAATTATCCATGTGTTTGATTTAATGAAAAAAACAACAGATATAAGCAAGATAAACCAGTCTGTTGTAGACAAGTATTTTCACCTTTATTTTGAAAGTTGGTCCTTTTTATCACTACAGAATATTCTTGAGAAAATGTGCTCCAGGCTCTACAACTGAAGAATATTATGGTTTGATCTATTATAAGAGAAGGAAGGAAGGGGAACCTTCCTTCCAAATGTTTGATTCCAGGAATGTGATATGCTTTATGGTGCCTGCTTGGAAATGAACAATTTTCACAGTCAACCTTGGAACGCCAACTTGATAGACAACTTCTGTAAGTGGTTACAAAGCATTATTGATGGCTTTGCAAGGATGCCTGATTGCCTCATTGTGGGACAATTAAAACAGGAATTTAGTAAGCTGCTCTTTGTATCTTTAGAAAAACCCATCGACTCTAGGCCAGGGGATCACAGGGGCCAAGACAAACTACTACCTTGAATAGTAATCCTAGACCTCTAAAACAAAACACACACACACACACATGCACACACACACACACACACACACACACACACACACACACACACACTAACAAATACACAAAAAGCACTCCAGTAAGCACAGCCAGGCAGGGTTACTATCACAGCCTAAATGAAATCAGGCAAAAAACAGAAGCTGAGAGTCATTTAGCTGATAACTAAAATATTTTTTATGAGGCAAACTCAAATGTGACTCCAGAGAGAGAGTAAGAAAGACTGATCAGAGACACTAAAATTGGTCACACAAAGATTGGAAAGTAGAATGCCTTGTAGAACAAATAAATCATAGAAAGCCTTTGCATGTAATAACAAGACAGCAGATCAAATTCCAGAAATGCACATTTTCTTAGTAGTCAGCTTAATCAACTATCAATACAAATCTTTGAATTCTTAAATATTTGACCATATGTGGGAGAAGGCTGAAGAGAAAGAAAATGTCATCATTCTCTTAGGAGGTCCAATATCACATTAATAAGTAATCTAGCAGAGATTTGTAATAAAAAGAAAACACAATTCTTCCAAATGAGGGTTTTATTTCTTTTGATGTAAAAGTTCTTAAATTAGGTGCTAGCAATTACCATACAATTGATCCAGTCCCTCAGCTGAGTTGATATTGACTGCAGTATTCCCACATGAAGGAAAAGAGAAAATTTACAAATGTCTGATGAAATGAGTTAAAGGTGAAGTGTTCTAATAATAGTATCTGTGGTTTAGATACAGGTGAAGAGGGCGATTTTCTTTTCTAATAATCCCCCATTTTTACCTGGTGCCAGTGGCTCACAGCTATAATCCTAGCTACTCAGGAAGCTGAGATCTGAGGACTTCATTTCAAAGACAGCCTGGGCAAGAAAGCCCTGAAACTCTTATTTCCATTTAACCCCCAGAAAACCAGAAGAGGCACTTTCACTCAAGAGGTAGAGCACTCACCTTGAGTTGAAGAGTTCAGGGACAGTTCCCAAGCCCAGACTTCAAGCACCTCGAACAACAACAACAAATCCTCATTTCATGGACTGCCTACATCTTCTCCTAACATTCAACAAAGGAGCCATTTTATCCCCCACTACCTTTAAGTCCTAAACTAGCTACTGGAAATAGATTGATTTGGTATCTTATATCAAACTGTTCATATTTGCGGAAACAAACACCAGCAGTGGTAAATTTTTTCCAGTCCTTCAACTCTGGGCCTGGGCCCTGAACATGGATATACTGTAGCTTTCATGTGAGGCTGTTTGTTATTGATTGGATTACTGCCCCTGAGGGAAATTACTGGGTCTTAAGGGAGATATAGGTTTAGTCTTTTCAGGAAACTCCGTACTGCATTCCACAATAGTTGAACGAGTTTAATTTCCCACCAACAGTGTAATAGAGTTCCCAATTGTCCAGCATTTGCTAGTCTTAATTTTCTTGGTAATGGCCATATTAACTGGGACGAGGTAGAATCTGTCTTGTTTACTTATAGATTTGTATGCACCTTCTAGTTTCAATAAATGAATGAATCCATGAAACCTATATTGCTCTGTGTCTGCATTCCTTTCTCTTTTCTATTAATATAATTTTCCCAAACTTTTTATTTTCCTTACCACTGGTGAAAAGTCATCTTTCTGATGGGTGAATATAATCCCATTGTGTGTGTGTGTGTGTGTGTGTGTGTGTGTGTGTGTGTGTGTGTGTGTAAGATGACTATAGGCACATGAATTCATTTCTAAGCATTCTGTATCATCTAAAATTTTGTAATTCCATATTGAAGTTGGATTGCTTTCTCTACTGCATGGAAGAATATTGTTAGGATTTTGATGAGTATTGCATTGCAAAATTGGGGAAAATATTGCAATGTTTAAAATGTTAATTCTTCTAACCAGGAACATTGAAAGACTTTCTATTTCCTTGAATCTCCTTCAATTTCCCTTTGTATATTTTTAAAGTTTTCACATATAGGTCCTTCACAATTTTAATTTAATTAATTCCTAGTTTTGTTGTTGTTGTTTTGTTCTGTGTAGATTTAATTTGTTTTTGAGGCTAATACATATAGGTTGTATTTTGAATTTCAGCGTGGATCTTCCCATTGTTGGTAACAGAAAAACTACTGATTCTTGTGATTTTTATACCCAGCTACATTGCTGAAGGTTAGCATCACCTGTACTAACTTGAGGGAGGAAGCCACAGGGTCTTTTAAATACAGCGACATTTCATCTGTAAAAAGGGATAGTTTTACTTCTTCCATATTTGGATCTGCTTGATGTTTTTCTCTTGTCTATTGTTCTTACAAGAAATTCCACTACCATATTGAAGAGTAGTAGAGAGAGTGGACATCTTGTCTCATTCCTGATGTTAATGTCTTCAGGCTTCCACCGTGAGGTAAATGCTAATTATCTGTGTCATATACATACTCAGTGTTATATTGAGGAATGTTCCACGCATTCTTAGCTTCTCAGACCTTTTAATCATAAAGCGGTATTGGAGCTTGTTAAAAGCTATTTCTACATCCCTATAGACGATCATGTGTTTCTTGACCCTGCTTCTGCTGATAGTTTGTATTATGTTTATTCACAAGAATATTAAATCGACTTTTATCCAAGTTGAATCCTATTTGATCATACCATATGATTTTTTTTAGTTGCTGAAATTGGTTAGTGAGAATTTTATTAAGAAGTTCTTCTTTAATGCTAATCAAAGAGTTGAGTCCATAGTTCTCTTTCTTTGGTGAGTCCCTACGTGATTTGGGGAAGAGTCTAATTCTAGCTTCATAGAATGTGTTTGATAATGTGTCTCTCATAGATACTAGATGGATGCATCTTGTTTTTAAATGCTATCTAATCTATGTCTTCTATTTGGAAATTTAAGTCCATTGCTATTGAGAGTTAAGGCAGAAATATCTGATAAGTCCTGCTATGTTATACACCTGTTGTTAGGAGCTGTGCCTGATGTACTCTTAATAAATTTACCTTGAACTCTTGTAGGGAACATTTTATATAACCAGTTCCTGTTCTTCTTGATCTTCTCTATGTAGGATATATTTGATTAAATTCTATCATGCTGATTTGATGGAAATACGTTGTTTCAAGTTGTCTTTGTCATGAAATATGTTTATTTATCCTTTAAATGTAAAGGAAAGTTTGGCTTGGGACCGTATTCACGGTTGGTAGTTGTTTACCTTTAGTGTTTGTCATACATCATTCCAGGCTCTCCTTTTTTTTACCATATCAGCTAAGAAATCTGTTTCTATTCTGACTGTATATCCCTTATAAATAATCAATCTTTTCTCTACGGCAGCTTTAAGAATCCTTTCCTTGATCGTTAATGATCCTCTAATGGATTATGATGTCATGGTGGATTGTTCAGTTCTAGAATTCTGTGTTTGTTTAAAGGCTTCTCTTCTCTGAATGAGCCTATCTCTTTGGATGTTTGGCATGTTCTCTGCTAGAATTCTGTAATATGTTTCCCATCCATTTAGTTTCCTGCTCTTCTCCTTCTTGATACCTATCTCCTCAAAATTTGATCTTCTAACTGAGTCTTGACGTTGTGGCAAGATCATTTCTTATTTCTTGGATTTGTTCTAAATGATTGTTTCCTCTTCCCTATTAGAGCTATTTTGTAATTTGGCCCTGAGATTATCTTCTATGTCATCTATTTGCTGTGGAGACTTTCTACTTTGTTTTTGATTTCCCCGTCTTCTAGTTGGTGATATTTTAGGGGTTCTGTCTCTCTATTAAACCTTTGTTTTAGGTCTTTTATGGACTTTATGTACATTTTTTTTTTTGATCCAGTCATGGGGGCTTAACTCTGGGCCTGGGCACTGTCTCTCAGCTCTTCAGCTCAAGGCTAGCGCTCGACCACTTGAGCCACAGTGCCACTTCCGGGTTTTTTCTTTTTCTTTTTTCTTTTTTTCTTTTTTCTTTTTTTTGCTTATGTGGTGCTGATGAATTGGACCCAGGTCCTCAGGCATGCAAGACAAGTGCTCTACCACTGAGCCACCTTCCCAGCCCTCTGTACATTTTTTCTTTGGGTGGGGGAGTTGCAAGCGTTGTTTTCTTAGCTGTGTCTTCTCTCATATCTTTAACTAGGCATCCATTTTTTCTTGAACTCCCTTGACTTCTCAGAATTTATTTATCTTTCTGTTTGTAGTCTTCATGAATTATTTTGCTAATCTTTGGTTGGTCTCATTTGTTCACAAATTTCCTTGTAGAGGTTTTCTATCTTTCCATTAATCACATTTTTCAGCAGTATCTGTAATACATTTGATAACTCTCTTCTAGGTCCTTGATTGTCTGTTTTAATGCCTGGTTATTTACTGTGTGAATTATACTACCTTGAGGTCACTTTTCTTGTATTTTTCTGATTTGTTTTGTCCATTTGGAGGTTTTCTTTGGAGGATCTATGACCTTAATAGGTGACTCTCTATGTTCTTGGTTGATTTGCCAGGTCTTTGTTTGGTCTCCTGTTATGATTTGTTTTTCTGGAATTGCATTTTTGTCAGGTCCATTAAGTGTAGTAATAGAAATCAGTTGTGGTGAGATGTTGTGATGTTAATATTTGTGGTTCCAGTGACAGTTCGGAATGTCCAGTGGTATGGTGAATTGTCTATGTGTACGGATGTGGCTTTCTCTGATGTATGCTTCTGTTCCTGCTTTTTTCCATGTTGCCCATTTATTTCCAGACTGCAGATGTGCTTTTGAATGTGTTGGCCAACACAGTCATAGCAGTCAACTACCTGGCTGGCACCTTTTCATAGAATTCTGTTTTCTTGTGAAGACAGTATAAAATCTTCTTATGAATTATATGTTTATAGTTATGTCAATTTTTATAGCTGCATATCTATAATTATAGCTGATTTGATGTGACCCTCTAGAAGTGGAGTATCTCCTAGGACTATAAACCTCTGTTTCATTAGAGATTGCTAGGGTAATTTTCTGTTGTTATTCTGTCATTGTTTTTCCTCTTCCTCAGATTTATTTTTTATATTGTGTATGTTTTCACATAATTTAGGATTTGTAATTGTTGTATCAGGTTATTTTTGTTTTTCTGCTTATATTACGTTGAAGTAGTGATTTCAGGCTTGTATGAAGAAACAGAAAGAGACAGAATGTATCTTATTACATTGAGAGAAAGAAGACATTTTAACCTATTTACTACAAATAAATTCATATTAAGCAAAGCTAATGAAAATAATTACTTTTTTACTCTTCAAAGGATGAGTATAGTATTCTTGGATATCTTGGAAGAAAAGGCTTTAGACTCATTGCAATTGCTAACTTACATTGAAATTACTGCCTAAATGTTCTTCTTCAGAAAGGCAAAAGCTCCATTGCTTTCATATTAGTATTATAAAATCATAATAGATGCATGTTGAATTGTTTTCCTCTGCTTTTTTTTCAATTCCATTCTTCATCCATTAGGTATCTAAGGCTTTGAATAACCAATTCCTTAAAATACGTATATTTCTTATATTGTGACGTAAATCTCAGTAATATAAATATGAATTTATCTTTGATTCTTATCTTGAGCTACATTCATATGAAATTTATGGAGTCTCAAACAAGAAACCTGACTATTTTACTCTATTCTATGTTTTAATCAATCAATCCATTCTCTTTAGAAATATGTTCTCATCTTTTATATTGCTCCAGTAAACAGAATGTGTTTCTAGTAGTTTTACTGACGTAAATATAAAGTTTGGAACAAGAAGACAATCTCCCCCCATTATCACTTTAAAGAAAACCCTTAGGGATTATTTTATATATAAAAATAAAAAAGTGCAATGCAATGTTTATACATGAATAACATAATGGTTAAGTCAATTAGACATAAGAACTACCACAGCAATTCTCAATTGACTTAAAGGCACCAAAATATTGTGTTCATCAATATCAGTCATTTAAAAAAATTACTAGTCAATACGAAGTTTATATTATATTCGAAATTTATAAAATGAAAATTACACTCAGATTTGTTGTCAATACCTGTTTCCAGGAATACATTTATTCAGCAAACAGGGAAACAAAAAATAAGGGTTTGTCACATATAATGAAAAACCTAGAAGCAGACAGTCTTTCCTTATGATGATAAGTACCTGCAAATTGTGTGATTTATTCAAAGATAATATAAACATTCATAAGAGGATTTGTGATCAGAAGTGATAGGTATGCAAAGTAACTGGAAAACTGTATGCTTAAATTGAGCTTTCAATATAGGATGGCAAATTTTCAATAAATGAGCCTATTATTCTGTATCTCTAACACACATACAGTATTCTACATTTTCCCACATACTCCCATTCTCTTACCTCGGTTCCTGATTAATATTCTTCTTTTTCATGATGTCAATTCCTTCTAAAATAACAAGGTGGGCATTTTGTCCCTAGATCCAATACATTTTAGTATTTTGGAATAGTAATATGAATTCATGGAGTTTGACTTGAATGTCAAGTTTGAAGATGTTGTATTCAAGGTACTGTTAATTGACCTGAAACATACAAAGATACACGGTATACAAAGAAGGGACTTGATATCGGGGAAACATACAGGTCCAAGTAAGATCCTGAATCAAAGAAAAGCAAGGGAACAAACATCAATCAACTATAATTACAGAGGAATGGAACTGATCTCCGATGTGTGTGTGTGTGTGTGTGTGTAGAGAGAGAGAGAGAGAAAGAGAGAGAGAGAATTTAGTGTGGCGTCCATATTTACACTTCATAGAGCATTACTTGTTAGGAAGGAGGTGCCCATATCAGAGCTGTGATACTACTGTCATCACTTTACTGCAAAAAACACTTGCTTAATCTCTAATTAAATTTGGAAAATAGACTAACATCTTATGTGATTGTTTTGACAATTAATTACTATATTGAAGGCCAAAGGGAGGAATTGGAGATCAATATAATCTTTTTCTTCTCTTCTAAATATTACACTGCAATAGATGTGATTTCAGGAGTCTTCTGCCATGTACTGCCAGTTCAATGACTAATATGCTTAATAATATGTAAATATGATAGGGAAACTGATCAGCCAGCAAGCACGAAGAACTAGTGATAAAATTGAGCTTTTGAGCAGGGTTGACACAACTTTTAGGAATGTAATTCTTTCATATGAACTTCAAATTTTGTGGCTTTCCCTGTGTGACTAAATGCCAAGAAAGTACTGTAGAAACAAGAATTCTTGTTCAGCCAAGTAGAAAGTGCTCATGTTCCCATCCTCACGTTGCAAATTTCCATTCCCTATAGACTCTCTGTTAGAGTGCTTCTATTTAGTATATTTCAGCACTTCATCCTTCCCTGTGGGAGACAAGAAAAAAGATACTTTTGTTTGTGTATTAAATTACGTAAATTAGCATGTACAGGCATGATTTGTATAATTACAGAAGTTTGTAATAAATATAAGTAGGGATCATTTCACAATAAAAATATAATTAATATCACATAATAAGACTAGAAGTCACAGAATTTTGTGCATGCAAACGTACATTAGATTAGATGCAGAATTTCTATTTTGAGATAAACTTTATATTGAAGTATAATGCACTTTAAGAATGGAAACATTTTATTGTTTTGTTAATGGTTATTCATTTTCAGAAGTGGCAGTTTAATTTTGCTCTTTCCATAATATATTAAAATATTTGATTTTACTCCCTCTATTTCCTTTTTGTTACTCCTTTCTCCAAAGATCTTCTGTTTTTCACATAAAATTACAGCTTTTTATATGCACATATAAAGTAATTTGGAAGATTTAAGCTAAACTGCAATTTAATCCAAGACGTACAGTGGATTATCAGGTTGAACAAAAAGGGGTATTTTCAGTTAACTTCTGAATTGAGTTATCATTATTATTATGGTTAGGGTTAGGACACCAGACAGAATTAGAATTAGGGTTAGAGAAATAGAAAATTTAGGCTCAACACAGGATGACCTATTGCAACAATAATACTCATAGCACACTGGACTGAAAATGAACTTTACACCATGGGGAGAGAAGAGTAATGGAGGTTGGAGAGGGAAGGGATAGTGGGACAACAACAAAGAAGGGGGTAACAATGCTCAACAAGACACGTACTCATTACCTTGCACATGTAACTGTAATCCCTATGTAAGCCTCATTACAATAAAATAAAATTAAAAAGAAATGAAAAATAAAACTTGACAGGAAATAGAAAAACAGTGTTAAAATTTAGGGTCAAAATGCAAATAAAATTTAGACCTACACGCTGAGCAAGAGATAGCATAATTGTGAAATGGACGCTTGCTATTAACATTATGATTCGGTTATATGTAGGTTTAGGATTAGGCAAGTTGTTCCAGTTAGAGCTGGGTTTAGGATGAGAAAAAAAAGTAAGATATTGTGTCAAACTGCCACATATTTTAAGAAGAATGAATAACATCAAAGTTAGAATGAATGAAAACAAGCGTGGGTGTTATTTTAAACATTCATATATAATTTGGTTTAAAGTGTTACTGTTTTAGTTCTTGTTAGGATTAGGGAAGGATAAGCTTTAGGGTAAAATTTAGTTTTCCACTAAGAAGTAGAAGCAAAAAAATGTGTGATTGAATAGAATCCAGACAATTTTCCTTACATTAACCATTTGGTGTTAATTCAGGTTGTGATTAGGATTAGGTTTCTGGTTAAAGGAGGTTAAGGATTGAGTAAAGAAATATATTAAACTGGTGGCTCACGTCCATTATCCTACCTATTCAGGAAGCTGATTTCTGAGGATCGCATTTCAAAGCCAGCCCTGGCAGGAAAGTCTGTGAGAATTTTATCTCCAATTAACCACCAGAAAACCAGAAAGTGGTGCTGTGGCTCATGTGGTAAAGTGCACACCTTGAGCTAAAGAACTCAGGGATCATGCCCATGCCTAGAACTCAGGGATTAAGCCCAGACCCAGAGATGAAACCCCACAACCAACAAAAAGAAAAAAAAAGGAATGGGATAAATGTTAATTAAATCTGAACTTATTTTAGGTTCTAGGAATTCAGGAAAAGCTGGGATAATGGACGTATAATGTATTTCATAATATCAGGATTTGAGATCAATTGGTTTAATGATTCCTCTTATGGAACAGGATAGGTTCAGAAATAAGAGTGAGAAAATCTGTAGGGTTTAGGAAGACTTGCAATTTATTTCAAGAATTACAAGTGGAATTTCAGTTAGGATTGCACAAAACCAGTATTTTTCATAAATTTTAGAATTGCGATACCATTTGTGTTAAGGGTATGGTTAGGATTCCAGGAGAAAAAAAAATGAAGCTCAAATTGATGGTAAATTTTGGAATAAGTCTGGTAAGAATTAGAATGAATTTGAATTAGAGTATTGCTATTGATATTAGAATCTACTTGCAATTAGGCTTATATTTATTCTCAATATTCCAGTTAAGATTAAGTTTAGGGTTAGAAAGTGACTAAGATATTGGAAAAAAATTGAAACCTATGTTTGGAAGGCATATTTGAATCAAGTTAGGATGAATGAAAACTAGGGTAAAACGAACTAGTAAGTGTTAGTATTGACATAAAATTTGGATTAAAATCAGTGTCAGTATTTTGTTCTGATTATGATTAGTGTTATGAATAGGAAAGTTTTAGTAAAAATTGAGTTTTCACTATCAAGTAAAAACAAAAATGTGAGACTGAATAGTAACTAGAACATTACCATTATATATATATATATATATATATATATATATATATATATATTTCTCAGTGATCATTCTTGTAATGATTAATGAGAGTTTTCCAGCCAGGTTTAGGTTGAGAGTTAGCATTGAGTAATGGACTAGAGGATAAGTAAATATGAAATTGTTTTAGGATACAGTGGTTCAGGAAAAGGTAGGATCAATGGAAACTACAGTGTTTTTTCTGATAAGAGAATTTGATGACAAGTAATATAATGGTTCATGTTAGGGAACAAGATAACTTCAGAGAAAGAGTCAGGAAATTTGTTGGAATTAGGGCAAATTGAAACTCCTTTCCAGAGTGAAAACTGGAATATTCATTCCAATGAATAAAAACTAGAGTATTTTTTAATATTAATTTTGGACTATTATTAGGTTGAAAGTTAGGTTTCAGTTCCAGCTGGGCTTAGTGTTAGGGAAATGGAAAATTTAGGGTCAAACTGAAAGTAAATCTTCGTATAACAAGTCAAGATAGAATTAGGATGAATATGAAATACAAAACTGCTAATAATATTAGGATTGGGATATGATTAGTGTGAGGATTAGCCTGAATGTTCCAGTTAGGGTTCGTGTTAGAAAAATGACAAGATATTGAATAAAACTAGAAACTATTTTAAGAAAGATGAGTTGAATCAAAGATAGGATGTATAAATTTAATATATTTGTGTGGCTTTTTGAATGCAAAGGCAAGTGGTTCTAGGGTTAGGGTTACTTTTTTTAATTTATGAACTAAAGAATTAAAGGCACAATTCTTTCTTTCTTATAAACTAAGACAGTCACGATTTGGGGAAAAATTCAATTTTCTACATGAAAATGTGTCTTAAAATATTTTCCAACCAGCATTAAATAATAGTGAGCAGGATGTCATTTATTAAAATTAGGTAAGTTGATGATACAGCTTTCAAAAATATCCAAACTCATAGGATTGGAACTCAGATATATCATTGGGAAAACAGATCTTGTACTTGCTCTAGCTGGGAAATTGTGTGTGTGTGTGTGTGTGTGTGTGTGTGTGTGTGTGTGTGTGTGTGTGTGTGTGTGTGTGGCGGGGGCGCCCTGTCGTCACAAGTTTTCTTCTGGCTTTTTAATATTTAATTTCAGATGCATATCTCATGGATTTTCCTGTCTGGACTTAATCTTCTGATCCTCAGCAATCCTTGGGTTAGTATTACTGTGGGTGCTACCACAAAGTGACAGTTCATTAAACTGGGAGCAATATGGAAGTACTTGTGCAAGATACAAAGTAACCAGTTCATTAATGTGGGAGTAACAGGATCACATTAGCTTGCCTTCAACATTGTTTCTGATGAGTTTAACTGAAGCCCAAAGTATAATCCAAACCTATTAGCCACACTGTATGAAGTAGCACTTATTCATGATGTAGAATATGTACAATGAATTAAATCCTGAATCAAAACACTTTGTTGGGTTTGTAGCAAAGAAATAGAGTGTCATTGAAATGAAGTCCAGACAGGAGGCCGTAGTGAGCAGCAGAGCATTTGCTTAGTGTGTGTCCAACCCCCAGGACCATAAAGATGTAGAAGAAAGTGAAAGTGTAGGAGAAAGAGGAAAGGAAAGGAGGAGGAAGGGGTAAGAGAGGAGAAAGGGCATAGCACGAGAGAGAAGAGGAGGGGACAGGAAGAAAATAGAGGTAGGAGAGAAGGAAGAGGGAAACAGGAACCTAGGGATGAGGAGCAGGAGAGGAGGCAGGAAGAGGAAGATAAATGTAAGATAACAACAAGAGCTGTTGGAAAATATTTTGCATAAGCGATCTACATGTGCAGGCAGGATTATTTTCTAATCAGAGAAATAGCTAGATAGGTGACAATATGGGTGATACCTGTTGCTTGGTCATTTTATTCTCTTTCTTCAGTGAGGTATTCAGAAGAAATATTGAGTTTGGTGTTTTACAGATACACTTCAGGATTTCTTTACATGAATCAAACATGGGAAAGGACTAAATGCAACTTCTCTTAATTAAAAAATAATAGAAGCTATATGTATTGGTGTTACTATGCATGAAGAAATCCTGGAGATTTCTGGTTAATTCAGAGGTCCCCATTGAAAAATATAGGACAAGAGGAAAGCAAAACTGTTTTTAAAGTGTAATAGGTTATCATTAATGAATAGTTTTCCTGGACATTTTTCGTTTTTTTTTTTTTTTTTTTTTTTTTTTTGCCAATTGTTCATTGCTCCAAGGCTGTGCCCTGAAGCCCCTTTCCAAGTCACTACGTGAAACTCCATTTCTGTAGTCCCTGTGGGTGTGGGTGCCTTCTTAGGTCACCCGTTGAAATGTGGGGCCAACTCCCTTACGGTGGATGTGCTGTGAGTGGATGTGTGTGCATGCTCCCCAGTATTGCTAGATGAACCCCGCCCACACTTCCCACTTAACTTCCCAGTCTCAGTTGCTCCATTTCACCCAGCAACTGGCAGCTATGGGGCTAGAGTTGAGGCCACTGCTGCCCTCTCCTCCTCCAGTTGTGCTAGTACTGGTCTTCTGTGCTCCTGAGTGCGTGGCCCATCCTCCGGAGACTCTGTTCTGGAGTCACTGCCTGTCCCCATGAGTGCGGGGTGGGGGAAACCATGTTTGTACACTGCACAGTCCATGGGTAAAGGAAGGCTGAGCATGCAGTCTGCCTCCTTGGGGCCAGGTAGCCCAACCTTGGTTCACCTCATCAGGCTTTAAGGGAGTCTGGGGACTGGAGCCATGTGCTGGCCCCTCTGCCAGCCGGCTTGTGACAGCTGCAGCAGCTCAGCAATTTCGAGCCCCTTCAGCATCTCTGTGGACCTCCATTTTCTGGTCCCTGTGGAGTCGGATACAGGTCCAACCCTACATATGCCCATCCATGCCAGAGGAGCCTGGATTTGCAGCACACCAGCTGCAGCACCGAGGGACTGAAACCCCTTTGGCTTTGCTGTGTAGTCTCCTCCGTCAACCTTCTGGCCCATATGGGCCCAGCTCTGGGTACCATTCCAGGGATACTCCATTTGGAGGCAATGGGCTCACCCCCTACCCTCGTTTTTCTCCAAAGCAGGGGAATGGGCCTGGCCTTGGCAGTGTAGTCTGCACAGATGGAAGGCAGGACTTGGCGTCTGCCCTGCCTTCTCCCTTGGCTTTGACATCTGAGTCTGGGTTGCTTGATTTGGTCACTAATGGAGACTTGTTGGCTACAGCCCACCGCAACAAGTGCTATACTTGCTGCAGCAGCAATGCAGTGTCCTGGGCCCCCTTAGGGTCACCACATGGACCTCTGATGGGTCTACATGGGCTGGGTGTGGGTTTCATCCCAGGACTCCCAATAGGAAGTGCCACTCCCCTTCGTGGTACTGAAAGCAAGAGGTGGCACATATAATATCTACTTTCTAACACTTTCCTTTATTGAGAAAAACAGAACTGGGAGATAAAATAAGTTTTATAAAAACAAAATATATAAACTATATCACTTCCACCTGTTAAACCATTGAAATATTTTTTAATCCAGTACTAATTCTGTCTGTAATTACTTACTTTACACTTGAATGTAACTAATGTTATATATTTTGTGTGTATTTTACTATTCTAGTATAACTTTATTTGTACTACTTACATACAATTTTTTTTCAAATTCTGAGATTTAATCACGTGTTTACGGGTAAGAGTTTTGTTGTACTTTTATTTCAGTTTTCCATTATGGCCTTATGAATACAAACAATAAAATCCATTCTTGCTAGCAAAAAGTTCAATGATTTTGAACTAGAGACTCAAGGATAGAGCATTACATATCATACAGTAGTATGTATCGCTTTGTTTAATACTGCTCCATAAACTAATTAGTAATTCAGGTGGCAGCCACTTCATCTGGCATGCTGGTCTGTCTGGTGAAGTAGGATGCTAGTTGCAGCATCTTCATATGGGACCCTTGTGTGCACCTCTCCTGGGACTGTAGGAGAAGATCAGGGTGCACCTGCTGTCAGACTAGGGCAGCAACCCGGCAGCTGCTGCTTGAATGACACAATGTCACTGACTCATATCTAGCACATGCCTGCCCGTGGGCCTGGGCCCTGAAGATCAGCCCCTGGGAGCACACACACCACAGGGCAGGGACCGCCCACCTAGGAAGGAGTACAGATTGAACAGAAGCCAGTCTGTGGATCAGCTTGTACAATATTTATCCTTCGTGGAGCACAAGAATATTCTGTTATGCTGTGGGCAGAAGACAAGAAAGGCAGGCCCAGGAGGGGTGATGCCAACTTTTGTACTCAGGCTGGCAAGGAAACTTTCTTCCATGCTCTCTCCAGCAGGCTCAGGAAGCCCTTTCATCCTCCTTGTCCATGGAGTAGCAGCCAGGGACACTCACATCTTGTACTCCTGGCTGCTTTTTTTGTTTGCTTGTTAATTTATTCAGAGAACCCCTCCCTCAGACAGCAGAGTTATATTCTGGGTTTTGTAAAAACGTTCTGCATCTAAGCATTCCCAGTGTTTGGTTTTTTTTATTGTTTCTTGTAAATTCATTGTGAAATTGGTGTTTTAGGTATTGAGGTGCGGGAGGAGGAGCCAGATTATGAACATAGTTTCCTACAAGTCTTTCTTCTAAAAATGAAAATAGATTCTCTCTAAAAATGCCTTTCAGGAAATAAATTTGAGATGGAACAAAGGTTGTTTTCTCATGAGATGAAAATGTGCTATTTTTGTATGCATGTTTTATGCGTTCAAATTACAATTAAGTAATTCACTATCTAGGTACAATCGTCCAGACCTAAGACTTAAGTGTTTTGTGAGCTCCAGGCAGGGTTATCACAAAAGACCTCTTTGCTATTAGGGGTCTTTTATTGTTCCATATGATTTTTTGGATTGCTTCTTCTATTTCATTGAAGAGTGAGATTGGGATATTGATAAGTATCACATTGAATTTGGATATAGCCTTTGGCAGTATTGCCATTTTCATGATGTTAATCCTCCCAATCCATGAGCGTGGGAGGTTGCCCATTTCCTGAGTTCTGCTTTCATTTTCTTTTTCAGGTTTTTAAATTTCCATCATAGAGGTCCTTCACCTCCTAAGTTAACTCCTAGGTATTTTATTTTTGTGCGGGTATTAAAACGGGGTTGCTTTCCTAATTTCAGCCACACTCGTGTCATTATTGGAATACAGGAAAGCCATTGATTTCTGAGGGTGAATTTTATACTCGGCTAGTTTGCCAAAGTTTCTGATCAGCTCAAGTAACTTGGGAGTGGAGTACATGGGGTTCTTTGAATACAAGACCAGGTCATCTGCAAAGATGGAGAGTTTTACTTCATTTTTCTCTATTTGGATCCCATGTAAGTTAGCATCTTGTCTTATTGCCCCATCTAGCATTCTAATACTAAGTTGAAGAGTAGTGGAGAGAGCAGACATCCTTATCTCATTCCTGAATTTATAAGAAATGTCCTTAACTTTTCACCATTAAGTATAATGATAGCTTTAGGTTTGTCAATCCTTAGAAGAAAGAACAGCACTAGAGCAATATCAGTTCCAAATTTCAAACTCTACTAAAAAGCAATAAGTAATAAGAAAAGCAAAAAGTAATAAGAACAGCTTGGTTCTGGCACAAGAACAGACCTGAGGACCAATGGAGTAGGACTGAAGACTCAGAAATGAACCCCTGACCTATAGCCACTGAATGTTTGACAAGGGAGCAAAAAATAGAATGGAAGAAAGACAGCCTTTTGAGTAAATGATGTTGGCACAGTTGGTTAAACACCTGTAGAAAACTAAAGCTAGATCTGTATATATCACCCTGCACGAGAATCAACTCCAAATGGATCAAAGACCTCAAAATAAAAGAAGACACCATGAAAACATTGCATGAAGGAATAGGATAAACTCTAGAGCTTTTTAGTACAGGCTGAAATTTATTTAAAGAGAGTCAGAAACAAAGAGTAAAGAAAGATAAATTAAGAAATTCATTTTTTAATTTATCTCTTTATGAAACTAGTAATTTGCTATTACAAGATGCGATGGAATTATAAATTCCAAGTGCTAATGGAGTCTGTATACAATAAACATATTATAATAGTCAAAAAACAGAAATCAAAGAAAATTTGGACAAATGGGATTACATGAAACATCAGAGCTTCTGCAAAGCAAAGGCCATAGTTAGCAAGATCAATAGAAAGCCCACGTTCTGGGAGAACATCTTCATGAGACATAAAACGGACAAGGTCTCACATCTAAAATATACTTAGGACTCAAAAAATTAAATTCTCCAACAGCAAATCCTCAAAGAAACAACTGCTCGATAACTAAGTGGGCTAAAGGCTTAAAGAGAGAGTTCTCTGAAGAGGAAATAAAAATGGCCATTAGGCACATGAAGAAATGCTCAACTATTCTAGCTACAAAAGAATGCAAATCAAGACAACATTGAGATTGCACCTTACTCTAGTTAGAATGGCTATAATCAAGAAATATAATAGCAACAGATGTTGGAGGGGATGTAGCTAAAAGGACTCCTATTGCATTGTTGGTGGGAGTGTAAACTTGTTTAAACACTTTGTAAAGCAGTATGGAAGTTCTTGAAAAGACTCCAGGTAAAGCTTCCCTATGACCCAGCAATCCCACTTTTGGGCATTTAGGCATTTACCCAAATGATCACAAACAAGGTCATACCAAAGTTGCAAGTGCAACCATGTTTACTGCAGCATTATTCCACGTAACTATGATATGGACCCAACATTGATGCTCCTCAGTACATGAATGGATCAAAAAAATGTGATACACACACACACACACACACACACACACACACACACACACACACACAATTGAATTCTATGCCTCCATTAGAAAGAATGAAATTGCCGCAATTTTTAGGAAATGGAAAGAATTGGTAAGTATTATATTAAGTGAAGTAAGGCTAGGCCCAAAGAAACATAGGTCCCATGTTTTCCCTTGTTTGGAAGGACTAGTACATGTCTAGAACAAGCACAGAAGATCAAAGGCTATGTACATATGACCATATAAGATGATGTTAAGCGAAATATACCCCAAATCAGAGACACAAGTGGATTTATCTTCCTTGCCTTTTGTTTTTAATAAACTTATAATGCACTATGTGATTCTTTTGTAGGTTCATACCCCCATGGTATAATTCCTGTTTTCACTGCATTTGATTCTAGCGTTCTGCATCTTTTATATACATTTTTGTAATTTGGGGAGTGGAAAGGTTATAGCAGAATGCTGAAATGGGGATGCAGGTTGACTCATTGTGACGATGAGTTGTACAGGACACTGTGTCGAAAATGAATTTATAATGTCAGGCAGGAGTCAAGGAGGAAGGAGTTGGAGAGGTGGGGAGTGAAGTAGTAGGGGAAAAACAAAGGAGGAGGTAACAATGCTCAATAGGAAATGTAATCATTACCTTACTCATGTAACTGTAAACACTCTGTATAGCATTTTTACAATAAAAAAATATAAAAAAATCTTTTCCTGGTGTAGATTTCCAGTGCTGTCCTAGGCATTGCATTTTTTGCCTTTTCTGGCTGTGGTTAGGTCCACCTGTCCAGTGGATCAGTAGTCTTCACAGCTTCTTGGGCCTGAAGTGGTACTTGGACTATACAGTGGTGGTTGGAACCAGGCCAAGGACAGGATAAAAACACTTCCAGGGCATGGCTTCTTCATTCCCCATGCAACTAGGATTGCAAGCAGAATTTCTCTGAATTTACTCCAGAAAACAATCACTGCACCAAAAGGCAAGGTCACCAAACACCTCCCCTCTCCCCACATTCCCTACTTGCTCCCTCCTTGGGAAAGTACAAAAGAATTTTGCAGGTTTTGGTAAACACACAATTGTCCACTACCTCCCCTGGTAAACTAGGCTTAAAGTCACTAAGTCATGTAAACGGATAATGCCGCCCTCATTATTCTGGACAAGAACTTCAGGTTGTTTGATCCTTTAATTTGTTGTTGTTGGTGGTGGTGGTAGGAGGGCCTGAACTCTGGGTCTGAACACTGTCCCTGATGAGCTTTTCATCTCCAGCTAGTGCACTACCATTTGAGCCACAAAGCCATTTCCACTTTTTCTTCTTATGTCGTGCTGAGGAATTGAACCCAGGACTTCATGAATGCAAGACAAGCACTCTACCACTGAGTCTCCTTCCCAGCCCTAATGCTTTAATTCTTCAAATTGCATTTTTGTCGGTCCTGGAGTTTAATTTCAGGACCTGAGTGTTAACATATCACTGAGTTCTTCAGCTCAAGGGAAGCCTTCTACCACTTGAGCCACAGTGCCACTTCTTGTCCTCATAATGATGAGGAGAATATTTGAAATTGAATATGTGATTACAGAGGTGTGCTTTCTTGAGGTATATGTTCTTAGCATAATTTATATACTGTTGAAAATGAGACAGTTAAGATAGGGTTGTTGACATTCCTTGTATCCTTAACAGTATAATAATAAAACCAGTTTTATAATATATTATTTACAGTAATTACAGAATATCCCTAATTATGCATATATTATAAATATATCATTTATATTTTATGTAATATAGTATTTTACGTATATTATGCATACATAATTTAATTTCTCTGCTCATCTGTCCAGGAATTAAATTAGAAATGTCTTTGAAAATTGATAGTAAAGTAGGGTCCTTACAAGTTCGATTGCAACATAGCGTTTTACCCAATAAGTAGTTATTTATTCAGAATTGGTTTAGAAATGGAATATCATAACATAATTGAACATTCAGAAATAATTATGTAGGAACATGCCAAGGATGGAATTCAAAAAATATAACATGAGGACCTGTTGCAACAATGAGAAGTACAAGTTGTCATGTCAAAAACGAACTTTACAACTTGAGAGGTGAAGGATTGGGTGTGGGGGGAGGGAGGATGGGAAGGAATGGGAAGGGTAAACAAATGAGGAGCCTACAATGCTTGATAAGAAATGTACTCACTATCTTGCCCATGTAATTGTAACCCCTCTGTACAGTATTTTCACAATAAAAAATATATAACATGATTCATATGTGTAATCCCAGCTACTTAGGGGCTGAGATCTGAAGATAGCTATATGAAGCCAGTCTAAATGAAATGGCTCAGGGACAAGACCCAGACCATAGTTCAAGTATCAGTACTGGCACAAAAATAAATTATGTGACTAAAACATACAAATATATTTAGTTAAATAAAGTTGTCATTCCTTGTATCCTTCACAGTATAATACTAAAACCAGTTTGATACATATATTATTCATAATATTTATAGAATATTTATAGAATATTATTTATAGAATATCAATAATGATACATGTATTACAAATATATCATTTATATGTTATGTAATAGAATACATTACATATATTATGCACACCTAATTTATACTGATAAAACTAATATCCATTAAATTGATATAAGTTTTAGAATAGGGAATAGATTTTCTTTAGTACAACAAGAAAGTAACTAGTCACAAAAATTATTTCTTTTGGATTATATATCCATAAAAACTATTCCCTGTGTATTCAAGGTACTTAATGATAAAAACCTATGATCATCAGAAAAAGTGGATTTGTTCTCCTTAAGGAATTACTCCAGGAATAATAAACAGTGGACGGTTAGTGATGTTCATTCAGGTATTTTTGTAGAAATTAAACCGATCTTTACTTGGTATAAAGATCACTTACACTCTCATTATCCACACCCTTTTCATTTAAAAATGCTTATATTCTGTAGCATTGTTATTGCCCTTATAACCATAATTAGGAAGATAATGTGAGTTCATCTGCTCCATAACTCTTTAAAGATAATGAATGTTACAGAGAATAGCCTCAGATATGCCTGGTGGAAGCCTGGATTTGAATTACAGGTCTACAACTGATCAGTCTTAGGTACTTGGGAAATTTGTTTGGCCTTCTTGCCTACTTCTGTTTTTAATAAAATACTTAATTCATTTCCTAACTTGAAGAACACACATGAGCACTAAAATTACCCTAATGCAACTGCAGTGCTTGGAATGGTGTCTGCCCATTGTGAAGTAGGTCTCAAAGAAGTCAGTTTCCACCAACATGGTCACAGTATCCTTCCTGAAGGCCTTAAGAAATATATACCCAATTGATATTAATATCTGTGAAAATTTGTCTTTACTACCAAAAAAGTTCTTTTCTTCATATGAACAATGAAAGTAATGTTGGGGTTGTCCTGTGGCTTTTACTCTGAAGGAATTTTGCCTAAATTTCATTCTTACTCTATTAGTGGTAGCAGTAGCATTCTTTAGTGCTACCCTTCATGTTCCTAGTTCTGTTTTCCATTTGGAATACTATTGTAACTTAGTGTATAAACTTTGTTATCAGAGTAAATAAAATATAACTGCTGAAGTTTTCAACAATGTCAATGCATTACATTTTATGTGCTTATTATTTTCCTAAAATTATTCTTTTTGGATTATATATCCCTAACAAACTATTTTTTATGATTTCTGATATGATTTATATACATTTCTTATGTGTTTCTTATATGATTTTTAGAGATCCATAAATAAAACAGCGAAGAACAGGAAAAATGTAGGAAAGAAGTCATAAACAATACTATTATGGTGGTCTCAATGGCTAAGTCTAAAGAATATGTATGAAAACAGTTGGAAGATTCATTTTCTCTTTTCGCTGTTCTCTCCCCCTTCTTTGTAGAAAGGTTCTGACTATGAAGCGCTAAGTGGTCTGGACCTTTCAAGCCTTATCTCAGTGACAGAAGTGATGGGATTAGGGACAGGTGTTCCCATGGATGGCTTTTAGGAAGTTCACAATATAGCAATACCAATACACATAAAAAACTTTTGTGAGTCATGTATATTCACTTCCTCATTTGCCAAAATTAAATTCATAAGTCAAAACATCAAATTACTTACATTATAATATATGCAGTTCAACTGGCACCACTAGCACCTCCATAAATCAAATGCAAACTAAAAGCTCTATTTAAAAATCCAACATCTAAAGCAGTGTTGGAAATACAAGAAGATACACAATAAATCTGAAGGAGTGAGATCTTTAACACTGGCAATGAGCAGTGATAGCTGAATATTTAACCACGCTTGAAAAGTTCAGGTGTTCACTAACTATGTGATTAGAGTTGCAGATTTGACCTTGGTATCAATATTGGAGATAAAATTCAAAGGCAGCTAAGGTTTCTGCAGTATTGTAGCTCAATCCAGTGTGACCCTGCCTGATAATGGTAAAGCCCAGAATAGATGCTAAGTCAGTAAAATGTATAGGAAGGATTCTCCACTGAGAATAATTGCAGGGGGTGATCATCACTCTTGCGTTGAAAATGTATAGCCCATCATTCTACTTTAAGCTTTAGCATATTTCTGATCTGAAGACCATTATAACACACCAATGTGCCATGAATGCTGAGCAGTGTAGGCATATATTACTCTAATATATGTAAAATCCTTACAGGTATGGAATGGCCTGACCCTGACACTTCATTTTGTGTCTTGAGTTTCATGGAGAAATGCTCATAATTAGGCAATTCACACTCATCTAATTCTGAATCAGGAAACTGAGATAAGGTATTAGGGTCATCACTCCAGTCACATGGCCTGTGACCTATGAAAAAAATGACATTGTTTCACAATGTATATGTGTTTCTGAAAAATGTATGCAATACCAAATACCAAAAGGGACAATTATCTATCTCATATTATCAGAAGTAAAGATACTCCTGAATTGTACTTTCTTGCTAGAGGATCATAGGGTGGCTGCTGATGTTTGGTATCTTTCCAGGTGCTCCTATACATTTGTCAATGTTCTTTGAGGAAGTGTTTTTCATGGTTTGTTTTGAAGTGTTCAGAATATCAGTACTGTCACTAACTGCAACCATGCGACAACCAAGATGATGGGATACCTGGACAAAGAAGTAAGAAATCACAGGAAGTGAGAGGAAAGAAATCACCAGAGGACCCAAAGTGTCATTGCCAACTTCTGGATCCCTAAATCCTGCTTGACGGGGGGGGGGGGGGGGGCTGGTCAGTGGCTGCAGGTATGTCCACAAACAAAGACATCAATATAGCTTGTGGTTACAACTATTAACATGAAATATTGTTTGTAGACATAGTGACAATTGAATCCCTTATTGTTAGGGAACAGAAGGGAATAATAGTCATTCCAACCATAACACAGACATCCATCTTGTCTCCGAAGTCTTAATATTTTAGTGTCCAACAGCTCGAACTTAAATACTCTTGAGGTAATAAATCATACCCCTGTGTTCCCTTGACTGCTTGGCCTTTCAAGAGCACAGCTCTCAGCCTTTCAATTGCTATTTGAGATGGCTTCCCAATCTATCTTTTTCCAAGTCTAACAGCTTGACTTAGAATCACTCACAAGGTCTGTGACAGATGTATTATTTTGAAAACAATATTTTTTCTAGGATATGCTCAATTTTAAAATTTTATTTTATTTCAAAAATACTGGACAGAGTAGTTACAGTTACATGAGTAAGTTGCATTCCTTACTGAATATTATTACCCACTCCATTGTTGTTCTCCTATCCCTTCCCACCACCTATACCTCCCACCCACTCCAAAGTTGTAAAGTGCATTTCCGTTATATAATATCTTGTGAATATCATTGTTGCAATGAGTTACTCTTTTTAATTCTTTCATCATTATATTTTTCCCTTTCCTTCTCCAAATCAAGTAAATGTATATACAAGATGGAAGGAACCAGAATCAAGACAGAGATTGCCAGGTAATCTCTGGTAAAAGACAAATGAAATAAAATAAGATCTAGATACTCTACCGACATCAAGGTTGACATCTGAAAAAAGACGGTTTTTTCCATGTTTTGGAGTACATTTCAATTAGCTTCATTTTGTAAGGTCAAATATACGTACCTCTGGATCCAGTAATCCCACTCCTGGGCATTTGTAGAAATGATCTCAAGCTAAAACCCATTAAATCTACAACTATGTTTTTGGGAGCAATATTGGAACCAATCAAGATGCCCCTGAAGAGATGAATGGATCAGGAAAATGTGGTATATATAAACAATGTAATTTTATGCTTCTATCAGAAATAATGACACAGCCCCTTTCATAATAAAATGGAAAGACTTAGAAGGCAATCATATTATGTGAAGGAAGCCAGACTCAAAGAAACCTAGGTTCCATGATTTCCCTCATTTTTATTAATTGATATATGCTTAGGATAGTCCTTAAACTCTTAATATTCCCTGTTTTCTCTCCTTTTTCCTCTCTTATTCCATTTGTGTGTGTGCACACACACACACGCCCACACACGTACACTAATGAAACTTGACTCAGAGCCTCAAACTCTTGCTTGGTTTTTTTCACTCATGATTGACTGAGTCTGTAGTATTTGAACCAAGGTTTAACTCTATCTTTGATTGAATAATTGAACATAAATGTCTCATGAATTGCTACCCCAGCCATCTGTGAACCATGATATTCCAATCTCAGGCTCGTGACTATCTAGGAATAGGGAGGAAGCACTGGCATCCAGCTCTATTGCCAATTGTCTTTTCTTTGTTTTGTTTTTGTTTTTTGTTGGTTTTGTACATCCAAAATGTGTAAGGAAAACAAATCTTTTGTAATAAGGACTACTCCCATAAAATGTGTGTGGTTTAACGGTTACCTTAATAATGTTGTGCTTTTGCATCCACATTATATGATTTGATTTTTTGAACTCTATTGTTGTGAACAGTCAAGCTACTTATATACAATTTGAATCTTCTGGTCTTGGTTTTATAGTTTGTTAGGTGTTTCCAAACAGAATTTATCAAGGTTTAACTCTGTACTACTGAAGCAAGACTTTTATGATTATTCAATGTCTTGTAAATCATAAGTTCTTCACTGCTTGTGGCACCATATGAGCACAGGTAGTTTCCTATAAAACCTCCACATAGTTTAGACCTCAATGCCACGCACTCTTCTGCCAAATATGCAAGGGCATCCTTTGTAATTTTCCATTCATTTTCACTGTTCTTCACTCTACTCTCCAGTGTTAAATCCTGTGATGGTCATGTTGATTTTCTCCCCTGTTATATTAATTATTGCATCTTGGTAATATACTTCTGTCCATTCCCTTTGTGCTTTGGCTTGTATCCCTCTCATCTTGAAGAGCCAGAAATTGGGGATGTGTTCTTCACTCTTTATTTCAGACATCTATCTTTACTTTCTACCAATACTTTCATCGAAATTTTTTTGTAAAGTATAAGGCCTTGAAAATAATTATTGCATTTTCATGGCTTTATTATTTGGCATTAGGGAAGAACATAGGTCAGTAATTGTAACTTAAATAAAAGAAGATTGCAATCATGCTTCAATAGATATTATTCATTGGATAATGTTTACTTCAAGGTCTGCCTACCTGCTTCCTTTTCGTTGTTTTGTTTATTTTTCAATGCAGCCTTTTCTTCTGGAAAATAATTTTGGGCCTAGAGAAAATCAATTCCTACTGTAATTAGTCATTAATTTTATTCCAACATCATTTCACAGATCCTTTGAGTCTCTTCAGGGTCTCTATATAAGTGCTTTACATTCTTAGATATGTTTTAACAGCGATGCATCCAAAGATACATACACATTGTTTAAGCCACCATTTTGATGACTGGAAAAAAACCATGCTGCAACCTCACTATATGGCAATTTTATTGTTTTAAATTCTTTTAGATTAACGTTGATGCTGGAGAACGAACAATCTGTGTACAATTTTATATTTTCCTATTAATTTTAGTATACCTTCCAATATTATAAAAAGTTAAAACATTATTACTACTTACATAGGTTTAGGATTTCTAAAATGGTTAGAGTAAAAGTTTCATTCATTTACAATTTTAAGACAATAGAGTGTCCATTATTACTAAGTGAGACATTTAAAAATTTTTATTTGTGGTTCTTAAAAGTTGTTCTGGGGAATCAAGTCCAGTGCTTCATGTGTCTTAGTCTACTGTGTGCCTCTGAGCCTGATGTGACCTATGGTTTTGTTTTCGCTCAACTGGAATAAAGAAACTTTTCACTAGGAAGGAATTATTACTTGGTTACTTTCTCCAATATCTCTCGCATACATAAAAGTAATACAATTCTATACTGACAGAAAATGGTGTTCCTATTTGGAGTAACTGTTTATTTTTTGTCGACCAACTCTTCACTAAGTCTTTCCACTTTCCTATCCCCCTTCCCATAAAACATGACTGGATCCACTGGAAACCCACTTCCAGTCAGCCTCCTCATTCAAAAGTCCAACCTTAACTAACCTACCCACTGGTAGTCCTGCTGTAAACTTTCAAAGGCCTGACTGCAACCAGACTACTTCCTGAAAGCCCTCCTCTGCTACAGGGAAAGCCTTCTTCAACTCCACCCTTTCCTGGAATCCCTGCTCTGTACCACCAGAAACCAGGCCACATCCATATCTCCTCCTTCTATGTCTCTCCTTGCTCCACCAAGAACCCAGCCTACATCGGGCTTCTCCCTCGAATCCTCACTTATCCACCAGATACCCAGCCCCTAACTACACTATTTCCTCATAAACCCATTGATCCCATATCTTAGTACCTCCAAACTCCTCCCTTCTCTTTCATACCCCACCCCCCAACCAGACTTCTCCCTCCAGTCCCTTCTGGTTTCATCAGAAACTCTGCCCCTCTCTGTCTGCTTCTAAGTGGCCTAACTTGTCAAACACAGCCCCGAACTCTTCCCACAAAGCCAATCATGCTACACAAAAACCCTCCACCTCCGTATAACTGCCCTTGAAGCCCAGCCTTGGTTGGCCAGAAGCTTCTCATATAGCCCATCTCCTGCCTGGAAAGCCAGCTCTGCTTCACAACAAGTCTCTCCACCTCCCATACCTACTCTCTCAATGCCTTGGATTGCTCCCCAGGTAAATCCAACCCTATTGGATCCTCCCTCAGATCCACACCGTACTCCAACAGATACCCTGCCCATAATTATCCTGCACCTTTGTAGACCTTCTACTCCTTCTCAAAGCCCTTCCTCCAATTAGCCCCAGGGCTCTAAGCCCTGACTTTCTCTACAAAACCCCCACTAAAAAAACCCCACCACACTATCCCATCTCTCGACACCCACATTGCTTAACTGGAAACCACTGCACCAGTTGGCCTCCTTCTGGAAGCCTCACCATGCTCAACTCTAAATCCCTGTCCCTCCGTAGTCCCTTTTTGAAGGTTGCCTTGCACTACTGGAAACCCTGTCCAAAGTCCTTGTCCTGCCTTGTAACACTGAAATCCCCACCCAACCGTACTCCTCTTTTTGAAGTGGTGACTGGCTACACCAGAAAGCCGTCTTAACTAATCTAGTCCATTGGATCCTAACTCTGCTTTAACAAAGCCCTGGTCCTGAAAAGCTTCTCTATACATTGTGAATACATCCTGCTCTGCCAGAAACCCCACCTCCACCCTAACACACTTCCCAAAAGCCTGCCATTCTCCACCAGAAACCATGCTTCTTACTTGCCCACTTCTTCCTAGCACTGCCCTGCCGTCTTAAAGCCAGACCCTGAAAAGCCTCTCCCTCATAGATCCGTATTCCTGAACCAGAAACCCCACCTTCTGTCAGCCTCTTGCCTCCATTCTGTTCCCTGCCTTATAGGAAACCCCACCCTAAATATCCTACTAGAACTCACAGTGCTTCACCAGAACCCCTCCTCTAAATAACCTCCTCCTTTGTAGCCTTGTTCTTCCTTCTCAAAGCTCTTCCCCAAACAGCCTCCTCCCCAGGGACCCAGTCTTCTTCCACTGAAAACCTGTCTACCTGCCAGCCTCCATCCTAAAGTTCCACCTATTCCAGAAGTCTAGTCCTTCCTGTCCCCTCCCTACTATCTCAAAGTCCTACACAGACTGGCCTTCATCTCAAAGCCCCGCCCTGCTCCACCACAGGGACTGTGCCGATACCAACTCCTCCTTTGAACCAGACAGGGCTCCACCAGAAACCCCACACCACCTCATAAATTTTATTAGATGCCTTAGTCTAGTTGTAGGTTCTGTTATCAAGCAGATACACATTGTGTGAAAATGTATGAAGATGATTCCTCTAATTGGAAAACATTCTTTGAAGTATTAGTAAGATTTCATGAGTGATCATTTTATTTCTGGAAAATTCATGCACATTTGTGCCCATTAACTTAAAAAATATTAGTTATTTTAAATCCTCTGGCTTTTTTGAGGAAAGAGTTAGTGTGTATAAAGATGACTTTCAACTCATCTCTCTAATGAATAAATTTGGAGTTGCTTCCCTTACAATATACTGGAGTTTTTAGTAACAGAAATTGTATACCAGAATCAATGATTTTCCTCCTTCCACTAAAGTGCCCTTTGGAAAAGACTGAAGTGAGATTACTCAGGTAAAATGCCAGAAATAAAGACGCATTTTGAGATTAGAACACAATTATTATGAAGACCCCACCCACTAGACTTACATTCCTATTGGTCCAACATTGTAAGCCAGACCAGTATTTTACCAAAGCTTTGTATGTGGCATGCTATGGCTTATTCAGGCTTGATACAAAATGTCTCAGCCCAGAATTAAATGATGACATTTATAGCTAAAATTACTTAAAGTCATTATTAACATCTAACGCATGGTGAGGTTTTTGTTTATACTTCTCTTTTTCCCTTTCTTTATTCCTCCTTCTTTCTTTTATTTATTCCTTACTTTCTTCATTTTTCTTTCCTCTTTTAGGAAATGAGTATGAATTTTGATATTGTATTTGCTGAACAAGTATACTACCATTAGAACATTCTTTTTTGATTTAGTTACTTTGCTCATAGGTTATCAATTTTGCTGAGGGCCAAACAGAGGCTAAGTTCCCCATTTCTGTCTGCCAAGTAGCTGGGATTCCAAATGCATTCCAACATGCCAGGATTTAGGATGATATGAGACTCTTATTACTTTCCTTGCGCACTGGTTCTGAGCTGTGATGCTCTCAAGTTTTAGCTCTTCAATTAGTGATGTGAGTTCCAGTAGCCTGCCCTCAGTATAGATTGTCTAAATGAATGATTAAAGGCAATTTCACTTTAATCTCTTTTTCTTTGCCAGTCCATGGACTGTTATAGTTTTCTTTCTAGAAAATTTTTGTGTATATGTTATATGTGCACATTAATTGTAAAATGTTACTTTTTCCTCCTTTTTTGCTTTTTTTATTTTTCTTGGTCATGGGGCTTGAATTCTGGGTCTGGGCATTGTCCCTGGGCTCAGAGCCACTTCCAGTTTTCTGGTGGTTAATTGGAGGTAAGAGTGTCAGAGGTTTCCTGCCAGGGATAGCTTTGAACTACCATCCTCAAATCTCAGCTCCTGAGTAGCTAGGATTACAAGAATGATCCACTGGCACACAGCTAAAATGGTACTTATTTTAAGTTATATGATATAGTTGACCGAGTAGCATGAGTGTGTGGAAAGGTAACTTTCAATTCATCTCTCTAAATAACTTTTTTCATTTTCATAATATTTATTTCAGTGATTAATAATCGAAGCTCCCAAAGTAACAGTATGATCCTTCATTTTCTCCTTCCCATAGATACTATTGGAAGAAAATGAATGAGATTTAAGTCTAAGACAATACCTACTTGAAATAATCAAAAAATATTTTGATGATACATAAAGAGCCACATAACGCAACGTGCTTTTCATTTTCTAAAGAAAGGAATGTCATACAAGTATGTATATTGGCAGGCTCTTTTCATCTGAAAAACAAAGAAAAAACAATATCCTAAAAAAGCTGAAAGCGATCAGCAACCATGTAAATGTGATATAGCATTGGAGACTTGAAGACATGAATTGGTTCATATAAAATAATTCTTTGAGAAAGGTATCTGTTCAATTAATTTATTCATTACAAATTTTTTATTTTTATTTACATGTTAATATATAAATACATACAAGTGTGTGTGTGTGTGTGTGTGTGTGTGTGTGTGTGTGTGTATCAGCAGTATCTGTCCAGTAAACTGTCTGGTTATGTATGGTTAGGTACTTTCATCATGTCAAGTTCATCAAAAGGATGGACTTCCATAAACCTTAACAACCCTGCAACACCACTGCACATGCAAACTTAAGTGTTCATCATTGTAAGCTAGACCTGTGTTTTACCAAAGCTTTATATAGTGTGCTATTTTTCCATTTAGGCTTGACACAAAATATGTTTGGCCCTAGAAATAAATGATGGCATTTATTACTATGATAATTTAGTGTAAATCTTTATATTGAACACATGGTCAGTATTGTTGTTTTTTCTTTCTTTTTCTTATTTTATCTTTAGGAAGTTGATTTGAGTTTTGATGTTCTGTTTGCCAGACAGATACTCCAACACTGGAGCCACTCCATCAATCCTTTCTCATTTAAGTTACTTTACTCCTAGAGTAGCAATTTTTGCACCCATCCCAGAAAGCAGGGATTATGATTGCATTCCAATATCCCTACCTAGTAGGTTGATATGAGTGTTTCTTTTCCTTCCTAGACTGATTCAGAACTGTGATCCTCTCAAATTCTACCACTTTATTTTATGGTGTAAGCTCCAGTTCTGCCTACTTCTAAAAGATATGACAGAAATAAATGATTACAGGTAATTTGAGTTAATCATTGATTAATATAGGTGATTTGATATAAAAATGTAGAGTAAGTTTGAAAGTATAATCACAGTAGTCAGATATTTTGCTAAGTAATTTTATTTCACATTAAAAACACATCTCGACCAAAATTAAGGGCTTACTTTTGCTGTCTGTCAACTTGTATGTCATTTGGGAAAATAAACTTCATATCTTCCATGTGTGATAAAGGACTTTGAGTGGTCTGATGTGTTAGTTCACATCTATAATCTTGGTTAGAAATCAGAAATAAATAGATCACCATTTGAACATAGGCTAACCAAAAAATTAGGAAGTCCCAATCTCAACAAATTAGTGGATCATGTTGAAGCATGCCATTAATTTCAGCACAACAAGAGACTAAGTCTCTGCCAAGTACCTGTGCCACTTAGGTAACTGGCTCACATGGAGCCAGTCAACTGTCCTGATGCAGAAACTGGGCTGAGATTGCCCAAGAGGAGGGAGGAGTCTGCCACACTTTCCTAGGTTGGACCTCACAGAATGCAGTGAGCTTGCTTGCTTTACTCCCCTAAATGCCTTAATATGCTATGCTGCTGAGTGTTCATTATTTGATTCCAGTGATCTGTGGTAAAGGTATAAGGGAACATTAAATTAAAGTTCACATTCACTAATTGAGCTGCTCTTCCCAGCCTGTGAATTCAACTCAGCAAGTGTTCATTATTTGAGAATTGAGAATACTGAAGTAGGGGAGAGAGAGAGGGTGAGTGAAAAAAAGAAGAGAGAGAGAGAGAGAGACAGAGAGAGAGAGGGAAGGAAGGAAGGAAGAAAAAAGAAAGAAAAAGAAAGAGAGAAAGAAAATGTTTGAGAATGAATTTTTTTAAGTCTGGAGTCACATGGCAGTACTACATGTATTTAATATTAGGTCTGCCCCAGGCCATGCAGACCCTATGCAGATGCCTTTTCACTTCTTGGCTAAGTTTCCACCCTTTATGTGTTATCTAGGTATCTGGCACACCTGGAGGCAGCCACCTCTTCCTCCCACTAAGTCACGACCTGGTCAGCCTCTGATCACACTTTCCATCTGACTGGAGGTGAGTCCCAGGCCCTGAAGTCACATCCAGATGCAGTATTGTTAGTGTTTCCCCCTACCTGGCCACACCTCATCCGATCCTTTGCCTAGATACATCCAGGCCCGAGGTTGGGTCACGCTATTTTTTGTACATGCCTTCCCACCATGTATGGCATGGGCAGCACTTCAGTAAATAAATAACTTTACCTGGCTTATTACCGTGTTGCGTTCTCGTCATTGGTTACCTAATGAACTTCAAATAATTAGTATGCTTTACACTTCAGAATTTCTAGTTATGAATCCATGGATATTTTTGTGACATATGGGAGTCAGTATCTAGAAAACACATGCATTAACTCATAATTTAACATTATAATTCTGGCAGGAATCTTTAATAACAGCTTAATTAACCATAACATCTATTTTGTTTACTTTACTTTGTTTTTTTTTTTCAGCTTAAAATAATAAGAGTTGTCGGGACAATATGAAAGGATCTCTGGTTTCATATTTTCTAATCACCCTGGGCTACAACCTGTGTGCTGCCAGGTCAGATGATGGTACTTTGAAATCCTAGAAAGAAGATGCACATCATAAGGGCCAATGGCTACGGGATTTCTCAGATTTTTTAAAAATGTAATTGTTACTAATTGTACAGTGAGGTTACCATTTCTCAATTCATGTAATTTGTACATTTGTCTTGTTGACAAGGCCATCCTTTCCTGAGCTTTCTCCCAGTTTGTGTTTTTTTTTTTGTGTGTTGATTGTTTTTGTTTTTGTGCCTGACCTTCTGCTTGAACGCAGGATTGGGTGCTGCCTCTGATTTTTTTTGGGGGGGGGGTCCGTTCATGGGGCCTGAACTCTGGGCCTGGGCACTGTCTCTCACTCTTCAGCTCAAAGGTAGTGCTCTACCACTTGAGCCACAGCACCACTTATGGTTTTTTCTTTTTGCTTATGAGGTGCTGAGGAATCGAACCCAGGGCATCATGCATGCATGGCAAGCACTCTACCACTGAGCCATCTTCCCAGCCCCCGCCTCTGACTTTTTATAAGCAAGGCTACTCTACCTCTGAAGCCCCAGCTCCATTTATGGTTGTTGGTTGTTAATTGGAGAGAAGAGTCTCACAGATTTTCTCACTCCAGCTGGCTTTGAACAGTGATCATCAGCCTACTGAGTAGCTAGGATTAGGCCTGGGTCCCCAGTGTCCAGTCAATAAAGAGTTGGTTTCATGCTTTCCTGGTTGTGTTACAATTGTCCTCACCTCTTAGCACTAATACTACATATTGCCTGGCTCAAATCTGAATTGGTGGAACATGCTTGTATTTGAGGAAGGCAGGAATAGGAAACTATAGGCCATAGGGACATATAAGCTAAACAAATCATTCGGAATATCGCATAAAGACAAATAAGTTTACTGCAAGTTTACTGTGTTCTGTCTTTACTGTTAATTCTGCATGGCCTATGAATGATGTCATGCATATCCAAATAGCCATTGGTAGAAATAAGGTTTCTCATCCTGTCCTAAAAACAAAACAAAAACCAACCAAAAATATTATGTATGAGCCCAGCAATTTCCTCTAATTAGAGACCAATCTGCCTTAGTTTATGAAAAAATGTCCTTTATTCAAGTGCTGCTACTTTTTCTGACCACAAATATAATGAAATTTGTAGTAGACTGTAGAATTGTATACCAGAGCTGTCATTTTAATTCTCAAGAAATTCAGACATTTATATGTTTTTATTTGTCAGTTGTGGCGCTTGGATTCAGAGCCTGGGCACTGACTCTGAGACTCCGTGCTCAAATTAGTTAGCACTGGGTCAATTGAGCCATGGAGCCACTTCATGCTTTTGAGTTGTTAATTGGAGACTAGAGTCTTATGGGGACTTTTCTTCTTGGGCTGGCTTTGAACGCTATCCTCAGGTCTCAGCCTCATGTGTAGCCGGGATTACACGCATGAGCCACTGGCACCTGGCTTCACATAGACTTTTTTTTAATTGTAAAAATAACATACAGAGAAGTTACAATTAAATGGACAGGTTATTGAATAAATTTCTTATCAAGCATTGTTGCCCTGTCCTTTGTTTCACCTTCCCATACCTTCTTATCTCCACCACACACCTTCCCATCCCACCCCCACTACTCACCCCTCCTGGTCAAAGTTGTAAAGTTCGTTTTTCGACATATTGGCTTGTACATCTCATTGCTGCAATGGGTCCACCTGTATCCTTTCTTAAAAATGTGTTTTTTCCTTCCCCTCCACAAATTATACCAACATCAAATACAGTGAAAGCAGTGGATATACTGTGGGGAAAGGACATACAAAACAACAAAAAAATCATCTTATGAATATCTTTGAAACAATCGCAAGAATGAAAAAAATATTTGAATCTTTCTCTTGGGGTATATCTCAGCCAACATCAACTTATCTGACCTTTTCAGCATGTCTCGGACATTTACTAGTTATTGCAAATAAGGGAAAACAAGGGACTTATGTTTCTTTGGGCCTGGATTACTTCACGTAATATAATTTTTTCCAAGTCTTTCCATTTCCTAACAAATGGGGCAATGTCATTCTTTCTGATAGAGGCATAGAATTCCATTGTGTATATAGACCACATTTTCTTGATCCATTCATCTACTCAGGGGCATCTGGGTTGGTTCCATATCTTAGCTATGGTAAATAATGTTGTAATGAACATAGTTGTGCTGGTAGTTTTGGTATTGTCTTGTGATCATTTGGGTAAATTCCCAAAACTGGGATTGCTGGGTCATAGGGGAGCTCTATGTGGTGTCTTTTGATGAACCTCCATACTACTTTCCAAAGTGGTTAAACAAGTTTACAGACCCACCAACAATGCAGTAGGGTTCCCTTCTGCCCATATCCCCTCCAGCATCTGTTGTTGTTAGAGTTCTTGATTATAGCCATTCTATCTGGGATAAGGTGGTATCTCAATGTTGTTTTGATTTGCATTTCTTTCATGGCCAGGGAGGTTGAGCATTTCTTCATGTGTTTATTGGCCATCCTTCTTTCCTCTTCAGAGAAGTTTGTCTTTAAGGCTTTAGCCCACTTATTTATTGGGCAGTTGTTTCCTTGAGGATTTGTTGTTGAGGGATTTAATTTTTTGAGTTCCAGGCATATTTTAGATAGGAGACCCTTGTCCGTTGTGTGGTTAGTTAAGATCTTCTCCTAATCTGTGGTTGATCTATTGATCTTGCTAGCTATGTCCTTTGCCATGCAGAAGCTCTGCAATTTCATGCAATCCTATTTGTCTAACTTTTCTTTGATTCATTGTGTTTCTGGGTGTCTTTTAAGAAAGTTTTGGCTTGTGCAAAGGAGACCTAGGTAGTCTCTTATTCACGGACTCCACTCCCAAATTACTCACGGTGAGTCAAACCTTTGGTAAAGCAGCAGGGTATAAAATTAACCCTCAAAAATCAATGGCTTTTCTGTATTCCAATAATGAGAAAAGCGTGGCTGAAATTAGGATAACAACTCCATTCGTAATAGCACCACAAAAAATAAAATACCTAGGGATTCACTTAACCAAAGAAGTAAAGGACCTCTATGGTGAAAACTTTAAAAACCTGTTAATGGAAATCAAAACAGAATGTAAAAAGTAGAAAAACCTCCCATTCCCCTGAATTGGAAGGATCAACATCATGAAAATGGCAATATTTCCCAAGGCTATCTATAACTTCAATGCGGTACCAATCAGTATTCCAACCTCATTCTTCAAGGAAATAGATGAAGTAATCCAAAAATTCATATGGAACAACAAAAGACCCCAAATAGCAAAAATTATCCTTAACAGAAAGAACAGTGCTGGAGGAATATCAATACCAAATTTCAAACTCTACTACAAAGCCATAGTAATCCAAACAGCTTGGTACTAGCAAAAGAACAGACCGCAGGACCAATGGAATAGAACTGAAATCATTGCAGGTAAAACTTCACTGGTCTTGAAACGATGTCCCAAATAGCTAGCTTTACAGGCATATGCCTTCAAAACCTTGTTGTATTCTGTTTCACTTTGAAGTAGTGTTTGTAGTGTTTGTACACACTTAGAGATAAAATGATAACACACTACATGTTTAATATATAGAATAGTCAATATAATTAGCAAGTTTATCTCCTAAAACATTGCAGCTAATATATTTTGGTAACTTCCTGACTCTGCTAGTCATATTTTTCGAATATACCATAAACATGAATACATCAATAATGTGCACTAGAAGATTGGATGTTGATAGATATAGACAAGTTAGATTTTGTGTAGTAAATATATATTTATCTATTGCTGCTCTGAGGAACATTATCATATATTCACCATAACAATACCACCATATATTCACCATGACAATAATTTTCCTGCAGTGTAGAATTTTCCATTTCATAATCTGCCATCTTTTTATCTTTTTACATTCTCATAAGTATGAATTTTTTCTTGTTTCTTCAAATGTTTTGAAATTATTAAGATGGAATTAAAAAAATCGTAGAGTCTCCTAAAATTAGCTCATTTTGTTTGGTTTGTGCTAAATCATTAAAACCAAGGTTTCCTGAAAGTTATGCTAGCAGACTATATCACTAAATTGTACTGTAATTACATCTTATTATTGTATTTTGATATAAGATTTTGCTGTGGCTGTTTTATGATATAGTGTCCTGAAGCTGGACTGAAACTTGCAACCCCACTGCCTCCATTAACAATGCTTTCTTTATCACCAGGCTGTGGAGGCTCATAATTATAACTCTAGCTAATCAGGAGGTTGATACCTGATATTTAGGTCAGACAGCCTGAGCAGGAAATTTTATGAGTCTCTCTTCTCTAGTTCACTAAAAAAGCTTGCAGCTGAACTGTAGTACAATTGGTAGAGCACTAAGGTCAAGGGAAAGAAGCTTGGGATTGTCATATAGCCCCCAAGTTCAAGCCCTAAGACACAAATATGCACAGACATACATTCATACAAACACACACACATACACACACACACACACACACACACACACACACACACACACTCCCACACACTTGTACACGCACAAAGTCCCAGGCAAAGTTGTTCCTTAAATACTTATCCAGAGATTGGACAACAGCCTACTTATTTGTGAAGGTTTTTCCTTGATTATTTTGATAGAGGAGGATAGTTCATGGGGCACAGATGACAAGACTTTAGTGAGAAATACTTTATAAACAACTAGCTTATAAAAAGAACAGGAGCACAGTTTTTATCTTTAAATCTTACATTCTTTCAACTATACTATTTTTAAAAAATAATCATTGAATTATGAGAAAACAATGCACCTCTTCCCTTCTCCCCTTCCCCTCTGTCATAAAATATGAGAAAAGATTCAAAAATACTCTTTTATCTTACAAGAATGTACACCTGTAAAAATGTCTGACTATATGTGTAACAATACATGTGTTTTCCAAAACTTGTTTGATTTTCCCATTGCTAAGAATTTGACTTTTTTCCAGATGAAAGCACACTGGGGCTTCAAGGGCAAACAAGATTAGGAAACAAAAACCTAATAATGTCTTAGGAAGTAGATGTCAAAAATAGATACAAGAGCACATGGCAGGCCGAGGGGGCCCTGAGAGGCAAAATGATTTGTGCAGGATGAGAGGAATAGTGACAAATAAGGCCTGGATCTGACCTAGGAAGGGCTCTTTGAGGCTGAGACATGCCTGTATCTAGGCCTAGCTGAGGCTATTGGGTTTTGACAATGTCCACATATGTATAAAGTGATGTAGGAGGGGAGATTTCAGCCTCCAGTTTGTCTTTGGGATGGTCTTATGTGAGCAAGCAGCTTAGATCATTGGGCTCTGAGAGATGACACTACTTCCCTCACAATGGAATAGAATATAGAACTCTGAGAGCCACGCAACTGTAACCTACAGTTAGCTCAAGCCAGCTCACTTGGCCTGTGGCTCAGGAACAAGAAAGATGTTACTGTACTGTTTTCAAAGTCAAGAGACTCAGGTCTCAAGCATGAGATGTGTGAGTGCCTCACTCGATGCTGCAGACATTCGATCAGTGCCCAACCACGAATCCAATGTTTCAGGACTTTTTATAAGAAGAAACCAAGGAAATCACAAGGAAATTCAGGCAAGGTATAACTATGACAGTAAAACTATTTAATCTCATCCTAGCCCACAGTAGAAACTTCTTCTTATGTGCTTTTATATGTGTAGATAGAAAATAGTTGCTGTGCACTTTTCAATCCACCCTAATACAATTACTCAGTTTGAAGTGTACTCCCATTTCCGTGTTTCATAGGTCCATTCTTTTTTACCACCTCAGTGTGACAATGAGTCCGTCCAAACCCTGAATGTGCCTTATAATATATGGAGCCTGGACTCAGGCTTTCTGGAAATTCTGGTAATGGACCTGGTCCCTGCCTACCCGAAAGGTGATCCCTTCTATGTGGGAAACTTTCTCCACCACTACACAGAGCATAGGACAATGGAGCAGTTGCTGGATATTCTGTTTAAAAAGGGAGTGTTCCTGGGCTGGGAAGGTGGCTCTGTGGTAGAGAGCTTGCCTTGTATGCATGATGCCCTGGGTTCGATTCCTGACCAAGTCATAAGCAGAAAACAAGCCAGAAATGGTGTTGTGTCTCAAGTGGTAGAGTGCTAGCATTGAGCTGAAGAGCTGAGGGACAGGGCCCAGGCCCAGAGTTCAAGCCCCATGACAAACAAAAAAAGTGAGTGTGCCTAAGCCAGGCACCAATAACTCACACCTGTAATCCTAGATACTCAGGAGGCAGAGTTGTGAGGTTCACGGTTCAAAGCCAGCCCTGGAAGGAAAGTCCATGATACTCCTCTCCAATAAAACACTAGAAAACCAGAATTGGTGCTGTGGCTCAAGCGGTAGAGTGCTCCCCTTGAGCTGAAGGTCTGAGGGATAGTACCCAAGCCCAGAGTTCAAGCCCCATGACAAACAAAAGAAGTTAGTGTTCCTCCTTCAAACCCAGGGCTGATGAGACCCCCTGGCAGAATATTGGAATACTTGGTACATCTCTGAGGCAGTTTCACTGGGGTCTTGTCAAAGGAGCTTGGCTTGAGACAAAGAAGTTCAGTCCTTGGCTAGTTCCTTAGGACTGGGCTGCCAGAATATTTCATGTGCCTCATAAGCTAATGGAGCCTTAGTAATTTGCTTGCTGAGAGACTAAGATTTAAGGAAGGAGCAAGTGGCACCCAACGTCCACGCTTACCTAGGAAATCACTAACTTGGAGGCCTTTGAAGGAATATAGACAGAAGAAAGGAGGGAACTTTTACTTTAATTGGGGGCTTGAGTGCTGTCCCATTTCTAACACACTACCAATTGAGCCCCAGGTCCAATTCTGGCCTTTGGCTGGTTAACTGAAGATAAGTGTATTTAGATTTTTACAAACTAGACTGGGTTCAAACTGTGATTCTCAGATCTCACCCTCCTGATTAGTAGGATTAGAGGCATGAGCCATTGTGCATTTATATGGATAGATGCACATAAGCATCTTCACAGAATTACCATGAAATTGTATAGACATATCTCCAATTTTGTCTGTCATGTTTACATTACCATGTGGGACTTAGCGAGTCCTATGTGTGTCCTGTTAGTTCAGAAAAGGAGAAGCATAGATTTAACTTCCTTCTCTCCTCCCATTGGTACAGATCCTTCTACCATAACTGGGAAGAAGATGAACAAGTGAAGAAGTAAGTGGACGCTGGCACAAAGAGAAGTGCTATCATTGAAAACTTGGTATCTTTGAGGTTTCTGAATCAAACTCAACTTTCTTCTTTGCACACCAGTTGGGATTTTCACCAGGAGGTTGACGCTTGGCACTTCAGTGGATAGCAAATTACACAGTTGTTGTGGTTGTGCTTTTGGACTCTCATGGATGACAGGGAGGGCTGTGTGTAGCAAGTCAGATCCAGTGGGGAAACAAATTTCTCTTCCTATTACAGGGAGAATTTTAGAGGATTATATCTGAGAAATTACTAGAAGTGGGTTGTGAGGAGCATCCTGCTTGCAGGAGTCTCTTTCCACCTCCCAACAATCAATCTGCCCACAGCGTTGTTTGTTTCATCTTCCCTATGTGGATGGACTTCTACCCTGATGATTTCTATGAGCCCAAGAACAATGACACCCTGAAAGAACTTACACAATATGTAAAGCTCAACATGCCCTCTTCAGACCTGCTCTTCCACTTACAAATTTTCTGGACCCGCTGGAGGAACCCATGAGACCAAGGAAAAGAGGAAGAAGTCCTTGTTTAGATGCCTCAGAGCTTGTGAGTAGATAGAACCTGAGTCTCTAGGGATGTGCCTGATTGGCCAAGAGCCCTTAGGACTCCCCAGCTTGGCAAAATTTCCTTTTATGGATATTCTTTGCAAGGTAATGTCTGTTCTCCTTTTGAAAGAACTTGGAAGTAGCCACTCGTTAGAAACAGCCTACCTCCTCATCAGTGTTCAGTCCCAACTCAAATCCTATTGATCCTCCCATTAGATCCTCTTGGAAGTTTAGTGACACCTTAACGTCTAAGGTCTACTCTAAGATTCCTGTACCTATTTCCATTCTCAGGTTTGCATCACCGTAGAGAAGCTCCTGCAGAACTCCAGATAAAGAACCCATCAATGATGTCGTCTATGGTGACTGATGGAGATCAAAGCCATCGCTGATCTCCAGAAATCCTGCGAAGGTAGAGGGTTTTTTTTCAATTTGTAGAAAGGCCAAAGTAGGTTTTGAGTCCTGTGGACATCCCACTGGTTCTGAACCCCATATGTGATGCAGGTGTATCTACACATTCCACCAAGGAAGACATACAGAATGTCTTCCATTGATGTTCACAATCCAGCTAGATCAGCTCTAAATCAGTCAGAAAAAAAAACCACGTCTCGTCTTGGTGTGCAGGGTAAATGTGTGCTAATGGAAAATGACCCCAGTCTATGTTTAGGAAAACTAATAAGTGAGGTCCAAAATCTAGATTCAGTTGAGGAAAGGGAATCTTTCCTCACAGAATACCCAGACCAATCTCTCGTCTTGCAAGGGATCCAATTTCCAATTGATAAATTAGAATCTGTCCTTCCCTGGACTCAGGAAGAAAATCCTATCTTTAATGAGGAAGTAGATCCCTTTGAAGACTCTGAGGCAAAATTTCTGCCTGAAGGCAATTTAGAGGCCAGTCTAGATTTTGAGATTCCTTCTCCCCTTCCTAAGAAAATCCTTATTTTTCTTTTTCTCCTGATTTTTGTAAAAGGTTCATTCTATTTATTTTTCTAACTTTATTAAAATGTCAATGTTTTTGACATATTCTAGAATTCATGAATCCTAAATATATTTCTTTTTAAACGTACAATCTGAAGAATCGTGCATACCTGTTCTGGAGGCGGGGAAGCAGAGTGACAGGGGGCTGTAGAAGAGAGCCTACTGGATATAATGGGAACTGTTAAATGCAAAAAGAGTGACAAGGAAGCCAGGCCATGCCTGTATGGGGTGATAAGGTGGCTACAAAAGGTCTAGGACATAGCAGATCAGATGTCCTAGAAAGTTATTCTGTCAATTGGGACAAATGCCACAATACTTATAGCGGTAAGTGGGACTCTCTTCCAACAATGAGTTCAAATCTGTATACATTTTCATTGTATTCATTTGCCTTGAGCAAATATGGAAGGAAAATTTGGCTCCAATAATATAAAAAGTCTACTTTGGGCTGAAAATATTTGACAAAATATATAGGTGATGTGTATACTGGAAAGTAAAAGCCATCATCAATAGAAGAAATAAGGCTTACATAGATGAACAAACACAAAATCAAGAAAAATTTCCACAATTAAATCAGTTATATGTAAATACATGTTATATTCTTTATGTTATATATAGCATATTATATAATATATAAGATTCAATATTACTTTTCAAACTAAAAAGGCATTTAAACTTTCAGAATTGAGTGTTTTTTTGCACAAAACATTAGTGTAAATGTTATTGGAGAAAGTAGTGATATAATTTGATTATAATTATATGAATATATATTGGTGTGTTTCTAGATATAACACTGATTTTAAATAAATATTGTATACATATATTTGTATGTATCTGTCTATGAAGTGAATATAATGAAAGTGAATATAATGAAACTGAGTATAGTATGTATAAAAAAGTTGAGTCCATGAGACTCAGACCTGTAATCCTACTGATGTAGGAAGCTGGGTTTTGAGTTTTAGTATCTCTTATCACTAAGCCTTAGATTTTTCAGAGGAGGCATGGGCCCTCCAGTGTAGAAAACAGACACATATACCATGGGATCACACTCCCTGACCCCAGAGGAAAGTCAGTAGAAATCAGGACAAGCCTCTTATCTTGACTGTGTACTCAGTTCCTGTACCAAGAAGGCCATCTTTAGAACACCAGATAGAAAGTTGGCATTCCCTCCAAAGGTTCTAAAAAGATCCTTCTGAACGATAGTCTGACTATATTGAATTAAATCTTTTTTCCCTTCGCAAGCTGCAAACACATAGAAATATGACAAGAGCTCAAGAAAGATGGTTAAAGACTTACAAATACATAAAATTGTATACTCTGTTTCAGTAATTCAGTGACAAATCATCAAAGGCATGGCAAATTTTTTTAAAGGAAATAGAAACATACTCTGAGTTTGACTGGGTGATATTTTGGTTGCTGAATTGTTGAATGCACTTCTGGGCAAAGGAGACACATACCTTGGGGAAATTGTGTGGGGTTGGGTGTCCTCACACGGCTTCACAATTAAATGGCCATAACATCTAGGATGTAACAGCCAAATTTGCCATGGCAGCAAGTAGGTGTCAGGCACTGATTTTGCCCTGAAGTGGACTCAACAACACCAACAGGCACAAAGAATGAGACGGAATTACTATTAGCCACCAAACTTCAGCTTGAAGAGCTGTCCTGACCAGGACTAGGATAAATTGAGCTGGAGAAGGCTGATCTCCATGTAAGGCTCCTGAGCACTATGGACTACTGTGTGTGTGTGTGTGTGTGTGTGTGTGTGTGTGTGTGTGTGTGTGTGTGTGTGTGTGTGTGTGAATGTGTGAATACTGGGGCTTGAACTCAGGGAGATGACCTTTAGCTTTCTTTAATCAAGGGTAACAGTCTACGACTTGAACCAAATTTCCATGTCTTGATTTTGAATGGTTAATTGGAGATCAAAGTTTCAGTGTTTCACATGTTCATTCTTTGTCCCTCCTTTTCAATGACACCTCTAACTTCTTTTTTTTGGGGGGGGGAGGTTTAGACGTGGGGCCTGAACTCTGGGCCTGGGTGCTGACCCTCAGCTCTTCAGCTCAAGGCTAGCGCTCTACCGCTTTTGCCACAGCGCCACTTCTGGCTTTTTTTCTTTTTGCTTATGTGGTGCTGAAGAATCGAACCCAGGGCATCAAGCATGCAAGGCAAGTGCTCTACCATTGAGCCACCTTCCCAGACCCCCCATTTAACTTCTGAAAGAGAGATAAATGTAAAAAAACGAAAAAAATGAAAGAAAATAAATATCATCTTGTTTCTGTTTCTTGGTCACTGATTATTTTTGAGATAGTGCTTCTTACTAATAAGAATTACTGGTAGAATCTGAAAACCTATTTGAGTAACAAATAGACTAGGAAAAATGTTGTCTCCTATTTTTTATCACTACATTTCTTTTTGTCTAAGTATAAATGCCAGACTTACCCTAAGGGCCTACACTAAGCAAAATGGCTTATAGAGCTCAGATCATATCTTTCCACAGAAGATGATAGCCCCAGAAGAAAAACATGTCCACAACTTGCAAAAGAAAAAGAGAGTTTGATGTCTCCTTAAATCTTAGGATCGTACTCATGAGGAGCCCTGGGGACTGATGACAGCTTAAGGACCTAACATTTCCTGTGTCGTTCCACCATAGGAACAGTCACCAGTCTCCTATCACACTGTAGGTGCCATGCCTGACTGGTGACCTTGGCTGTGTCATGAGAACGTGCAGCAGGGCTCTGTCATGGTCATTGGAGAGTCAGGATTGCACACTAAGAGGACATTCATGAAGGTGGTAACAAGGCCTGAGTCAGGGTTTTGTCAGATCTAGATGATTTGTAACAGGCACTACTGTATTCTGGCTAAGAATGTGGATATATCATCGGGGTCTTGCACACAAATTTATCAAGTGTTAGCTTGCAACATTTCTGCATGAAAGCCAACAAAAGGTCATCAATGCCCTCTGAACATATTCTCATCAATATTTAGTAAGTAAAAAGCTATAAAATCAAGTTCATCATGAGGAAAAATACGATATGAAAACCAAATTGCAGGAGCATTTACAAAAAAATGTTTTTCTGTATGTATCAAATGTGACAAAATATTAAAAGTTAATGAAGCTGGGAAAGTTAAATTGATTTCTTTTTTTACTATGGTTGCAACTATCTTTTACATTTCAACTACTTAACAAAAAGAAGGTAGGCCAAGCACCACCGGTGGCTCACACCTGTAATTCTAGCTATTTAGAAACCTGAGGTCTGAGGAAAGTGAATTGAAGTTAGACTAGTTAGGAAAGACCAGTGAAACTTTGATCTCTAATTAACCATTCAAAATCAAGACATGGAAGTTTGGTTCAAGTCGTAGACGGTCACCCTTGATTAAAAAAGCTAAAGGTCAGCTCCCTGAATTCAAGTCCCAGTATTCACACACACACACACACACACACACACACACACACACACACACACACACACACACACACACACAAAATCTCAAAAATAACCAGTGACCAGGAAACAGAAACAAGATGATACATATTTTCTTTCATTTTTGTCATTTTTTCACATTTATCTCTCTTTCAGAAGTTAAAGGGGTCATAGAAAAGGAGGGACAAAGAATGAACACGTGCAACACTGGTATTCAATTGGTACTATGTTGAAAATGACCTATGCAATTTGTTTTGGGGGAAGAACGGGAAAACAGAAAAAGAGATAAAGTGAAAGAGTAACATTGTCTAAAAAAAATGCACTCAGGGAATTAGAGCTGTGGCTCAATATGAATGCCATTATTCAGCAAAAGATCTCAGAGAGAGTGTCCAGGCCCTGGATTCAAGCCTCATTACTGACTAAAACAAAAACAAGAAAAAAGAAATGTAATCATTACCACACGATTGTAACTAAAACCTCTACAGCACAATAATAATAATAATAACAATGATAATAATGATAATAGAAGATGATGATGAAGAAGAACAAGAGGGAAGTTAAAAAAAAAACCAAACCAGTGAGAAAACTTGAGAGAGCAAGGGAAGTACTGACCTTTCAAAAAGAAATATATCCATACCTGACTTATATAACTGTAACCTCTGTGTAATTCACATTTATAATAACAATACAAAAGAAAAAACAGAAATGGAGTGCTGGAGCCATAAATCAAATGGGAAGTCAGACTAATATGTATGTGATACAAGGTCAAACCCCTTATCAATTTCTCCTTCAAAAATGGCTCTTCTCATCACTTGTGCTTTCCCTAGCTTATGAAAAGGGGTGCAGTTAAAGAAAGAGAAAGGCAATCTGTCAGGCACAGAACTGTACTTGCAAAGAGCAGTATTCACTAGAACACATGTTTACTAGACCACATGATGACTCCATGTTTTCTGAAATAAACAGAACTAGTTGGACTTGAATACATGCTCCACTGTATACTAGATGGGGACTCAAAATTAATGAAACTCTCTGGATCTCAAATTCTTTACAGGTAAAATGAGCATAAAAATACGTATCGCACAGCATTATGAGATCTGGTCGTCATCAAACATGGAGCGGTTTTATGTTAGGTGTGTGTGCAACACTCAAACACTGCTGGAAAGAGTATAAACTGGCACGATGTTGACTATATTACTTAACAGTAATACAACATGCCTGTAATCCTACTTACAAAAGAGGCTGAGAAAAGAGGATCAAGGTTTTAAGTCTGGACAGGAAACTGGATCAGACTCATCTCCAATGATCTCTAAAAAAGCTGGAGGTGGAGTTTGGTTCAAGTGGTAGAGTTCTAGACTGGAGCATAAGCCTCAGGAACAGTGCCCAGGCACTGAGTTCAAGCCCTAGGACCAGCACAAGCTCACACACACACTAAATTTTTTGTGTTTCTATCAACCTGCTTAACAATATATTCCCTCTTACAAGCTCACCTGATATTTTTTGTTTTAAAAGGGACTTCCTGTGTAGCACAGGCTGCTCCTAAACTTACAATCCTCCTGGGTACTGGTAGTACAGGCATGCCTACTATAATTGGCTTCACTCAGTAATTCTATTTATAACATATTAGCAAGAAATTCATTCATACTCATGAAGATATTTGGCTTAAAGCTGTTCACAGTAATATTCTACTGTACAAAATGTAAATAATATAACTGGATTTGGTACTATCCTACCACATGGTAATACCAGCCAATACTCAGGAACCTGACACAGGAGAATAAGCAGGTGAGGAAAGCCTGGTCTACGCTGCAAAACCTGGTCTCCAAAGGAAAGAAAATCTATAAATATTAATCTACTATGAAACATACCATATGTGAAATTTATATAATGTAACAAATAGATCATTGTTAATAGAAATAAAATTTTGGCAGAAATTTTAAATACATACATATGCATATATATTTAAACTTGTAGAAATAAAATTTCAAGTGCTTTTATCTGCATCTTTCAGGCTACCTGTCACCTACTTATTTACTGACACATTGATTTCTGTTTAGTCTTCACAAAACACTGTTCTTTCACATAAGTACACAAAATTGTAAAACAAAAGTACAAAACAAACATTATCATAAAAACAAATGTAGTTTAATCCCTACCATAATAATTTGGAGAAAACATACATTAAGTTAATGGCATTGTATACTGCTCAGGAAGGGGAGTCGAGGAAAATGTAGATTATATATGTGTGTGTGTGTGTGTGTGTGTGTGTGTGTGTGTGTGTGTGTGTGTGTCTGTCTGTCTGTCTGTGTCCGTGTGTTTTTCATGAGTAATATTGGAGTTAGAATTTATCCTATTATTCTTGCTTGTTCTTTTTGCTCAAAGCTGACACTCTACCACTTGAGCCACATGTCCACTTCTGGATTTTGGTTTCTTAATTGGAGAAATATCTCAGATTTTCTAATATGGGCTGCTTTAAACTTGAATCCTCAGTTTTTGACCTCTAAAGTAGCTAGGTTTTAAAATATGAGCCACTGGTGGAAAGCAACTACGTTAACATTTTTGTATGTTTGAATGAATTTTAAAGTAAGACATATATGTTACTTTTGAGAGTGACTGGAAATAGTAATTAACGTTTAACAGAATTTAAAACATACAAAGCTGAGAATTGCAAGTAGCTGAGAACAGAATGGAATAAATCAAAATTACCTATGACAGTTTTCAGGCTGTGCACAGAAATAATTACATTGTTGGGAGCCCAAGGCCATCAGATAGCTGAGCTCCAGCTGGCTGCTATGCTCATGAGGCCAGCTGGTGCTATTCACAAGAATGTGATGTTGTTGGATGGTAGGGATCAGCTTCAAGTTAAGAACCTGAAATATTTCTATTGATCTAGAAGGGGAAAAATACCAGGACAAGAAATGTGATGAAAATTGCTGAATGCAAAAACCATCCAGTCAAAGGAAGACAGAATAACTCTTTCTATATCTGAAAAGAGTATTCTCTCACAAAGAGTCATGAGCTGAATATGGTGGTCAATGTTTGTAATTTCTGAAATTGGGAGGCTGATTTAGAAGTTAGCTTGAGGCCAACCTAAGTTTTAGGCAATCAGACAGACATATAGTAAAATGCTATCTTAAAACAACAACAACAACAAAAGACCCAGTGACTGGGAATATGTTTAGTGGTAGAGTGCTGGCCTTACATGCAAGAAGCACTTGATTTGATTCCTCAGTATGACTTAAGCAGAAAAACTGGAAGTGGTGCTGTGGCTCAATTGGTAGTGTGCTAGCCTTGAGCAAAAGAAATTCAGGGAGAGTGCACAGGCCCTGATTTCAAGCCCCATCTCTGGCAAAATTTAAAAAAAAAAAGTGCAAAATGCTGTTTGTTGAAATAAATATGTTGAAGAATTTTTATACTCACTAGAAAATTGTGCTGTTGGGAATTCATAATGAACTTTGTTAGGAAAAATTAAAATAAATTAATGAAATATTATCTAGCATTGGAAAGGACATAGTGAGATTTAAAAATAATTGATGCCTACGGTTAATTGATACAACAATGTTATAGATACACTTGCCAGATTGTGATTTTTTAAAGTATATAATCGTGGGTTTTTTTCTTTTTCAAAATAATTTCACTGCCAGGCGTAGCTACTAAGGAGAATGAGAATTATTCAAATCCAGCCAGAGCAGGAAAGTCTGTGAGACCTTTATATCCAACTAAATGTTCAGAAAATGTGAACTGGCACTGTTGCTTAAGTGGTAGATTGCTAGTCTTGAGCTGAAGAGTTGAGGTACAATGCCCAGACCTAGAATTCAAGCCCCACAAGTGACAAAAAATAGTAATAGTAATAATATTAATTTTATTGTTACTATTAAGTTGTTATATATAAAGGCTACCAATTCATAAGTTTTTTCTTTCCTAAAAGAAATACATATCCATCTTCATTGCCAACAACCAGGATTTGGCCATCTGCTTTCCAGCTGATCTCTGGGTATAGAGTCAATATGTAATACACAGCAATGCAAACCATTTCTGACTGTAAATAATTTTTCTCTGCACATCTTAAAAATCAATGCTGACAACATGAAATAAAAAAATCCCTAAGTTTAAAACATTCTTCTAAAAAAGTTAAAGAAATCCTGACAACAAGTATTTTAAGAATAATTTCAGAGGGATTGGGAAGATGGTTCATTGGTAGAGCGCTTGCCTTGCATGCCTGAGGCCCTGGGTTCGATTCCTCAGCACCACATAAAGCAAAAAGAAAAGAGCCAGAAGTGGCGCTGTGGCTCAAGTGGTAGAGCGCTAGCCTTGAGCTGAAGAGCTGAGGGACAGCGCCCAGGCCCAGAGTTCAGGCCCCATGACTGGACCCCCCCCCAAAAAAAAAAAGAATAATTTCAGAGAGCTTGAACTCAGGGCCTGGGTTCTTGCTCTGAAATTTACTACTCAAAATTGGGTTGCCACTTTAATCCACAGTGCCACTTCCAGTTTTCTCATGGTTAGTTGAACAGAAAAGTCTCACCAACTTTCCTCTCCAACCTGGCTTTGAACTTGGATCTAGAGATCTCAGCCCTCTGAGTAGCTAGGATTATAGCCATGAGCCCCTGGCACCTGGCTTTTTGCTTACCTGAGACAGAGGCCAGTTAATATTAAATGTCAATCATGTTTATCTTTGTAAACTGAAGTTAACTGAAATGCCTTCCACTAGAAATAAGGAATCAAATGAGTAGTTAGGTTAAATCGTTCTTACCAAAAGTTACATATTTTCCTTGTTTTTTTTTTCTTCCCAAATTGTGTGCTTTCCAGAATCATACCTTATCTTTCCTTGCTGGTTTCTTTGGTTTATTTCATAATTGTCCACAGCTTCTTCAGCCATCATTTACTTATGTGAAGAGCTTTCAAACATATGTTTTCAGCCCAAATTCCTTGTATACACCTCTCATCCATATATTCAAATGACATAAAAACTTGTGAAACAGTAATCATCTCTTATCATTATTGGATATTAATGTGTAAGTAAAATTTAAGAAAATAACTTCAATAATTATAACATGATCTTAATAGTAAATCTAAACATAAATACAACGTTGATTATATTCTGAGCAATTTAATAAAAACCTCAAGGAAAAGAAATCACTTTTTTTAGTGCTGATATTATGGTTTAAACTCAGGACCTTACCTTCTCACTTAAGCTTTTTCACTCAAGGGTGGTGCTCTGTATTTCAACCACAGCTCCCCTTCAAATTTTATTTGGGGAATAATATAGAAATAAGAATCTCATGGAATAAAAAAATCATTTGTGTCCCTATCTTGGGGTTCATTTCACATAACATTCTCTTATAAGGTTATATGGTACCATGTGCTACTTACTGAACGTGAGGTTAACCATGGGACCTATGGTTATTTCACTTAATAAAATTGTTTCCCCTTCTTTCCATTTCCTAGCAAATGTGGCGATTTCATTCTCTCAGATGGAGACATAGAATTCCAGTGTGTGTGTGTGTGTGTGTGTGTGTGTGTGTGTGTGTGTGTGTGTGTGTGTGTGTGTTTGTATGTTTGTGTGTGTGTATAACATTTTCCTGATCCATTCATCTACTGAGAGGCATCTGGGTTGGTTCCATATCTTAGCTATGGTAAAAAATGCTGCAATAAACATAGTTGTGCCGGTAGCTTAGTATGGTCTTGTGTGTTATCATTTGGTAAATGCCCAAAAGTGGGATTGCTGGGTTATAGGGGAGCTCTAAGTGGAGTCTTGGAAAAAATTATATTAAGTAAAGTAAGTCAGACAAAAGAAACATAGGTCCTATGGTATACCTTATTTGGAATAACTAGTGTATATCTGCGACAAGCATAAGAGTTCAAAAGCTATGTACATACCACCAGATAAGATGATGTTAAGCGAAGTGAATCCCAAGATAGGGTTTATAATTTACCATGTGACTTTTTTTTGTTTTTGTTTTTGTATTTTCCTCCACCAAGGTATAACTCCTCTATTCACTGTTTTTAATGTTGGTGCCCAGCATCTTGTATACACCGTTTCTCTAGCTTGGGGAGGGCAAGGGAGAAAACAAAATGTTTAAATAAGGCAGGCTGACCCGTTGTAACAATGAGATGCACAAGACACTATGTTGAAAAAGAATCTTTACAATATGGTCAGGGAAGCAGGGAAGGGAGGAGAGGGGGAGTGTAGTTGTGGGAGGTGGGAGGTAGGGGAAAAACAAAGGAGGAGGTAACAATGTCTCATAGAAAATTTACTCATTACCTTGCTCATGTAACTATAACCCCTCTATAACATATTTTTTCAGTAAAAACCTCTTTTATAAAACAGAAGGTGTCATGTACAGCAAGTATAGCAGCTCACATATGTAATTCCAGTTGATTGGGAAGCAGAGATGACAAGGATCATGGTCTGAGGCCAGGCCAGAGAAAAAACTGCCAAGACAGCCATCTCAACGAATGAGCTTTCCATAGTGCTTCACATCTGTAATCCTAGCTAATTATGTGGGAGGCATAGGTAGCAAAGCCTCAGTCAATCTAAGATCATACCCGGGCAAAAAGTTCAAGAACTCAAGTAATTAAATGGACAAGAAGTATGGTAAAAGTAGTTGAGCTTCTTGATGCTATACAACCATAGTGTGTCTAGCAAGCAGGGAAACCCTGAATAGAACCCTTCCACCAAAAAGCCTAAATAATTTTAGCCTATTTGAACATCTAATTTCAAGGAGCCTGACAGATCAGAGATGATGACATTCTCTTTAAAATTAGGTATTCAAAAGAGACAAAGTTATTTAGGTTTTGAAAGAATTGAAAAGGAAAATGCATGTGATTTTTGTTAGCTCTGTAATTCTTGAATACATGAAATGTAATCAAGTATTTAATATATATCCATATGTGTGCATATGTCCATGTATATATGTATATCCATGTATGTATGTATATATATATATATGTATATATACATATGTATATGTATATGTATATATATGTATCTATATATATATACATACATACATACAAGTGGTTCATCTCTTTTCTGTGTAGCAAATGGTAAAAATGAATCTGTATAATCACTACTCAAATGCATGAATAGACAAAGAGAATGAGCAGAGAACTCATATTCAGGAAGTTATGGCTAGCCCATAACCCTGAAAATCTTTTACATCAGTTTGCATGTTTCAGTTACTGCAGTACAGGGAGAGTACGACAACAGTGGGATACTAGGCAGATGAAATGAGAAATGACAGATACAAATGTTAAAATATTCTTTCTGATGGTTAAGTAGAATTTCCTCTGTGTGTGTGTGTGTGTATTACATTTTCTTGATTATTTTTTCTCTTGAAGGTTATCTGGGCAGATTCAATAAGAATGGTCTGGCTGAAACCTTTACTATATCCTAGTTTGTGATCTTTCAAGTAAATGCCTGGAGTAGAGTTGCTGGATCATATGGAAGTGGGTAGTCAAATGAGGGGTGAAGGGTTAAAATGTAGAATATTGAACAGGAGAAAAGGGGGAAAATGCAGAGAGGAATCCAATAAACATCCTACAATATTAAGAAGAGTGAAGGAAGAAAAGGGATGGATGAGAATATTGAAAGGGTTGGCATTGATCAAGGTATATTGTATGCATAAAATGCTTTGTTTAATGATAATTTCTATCCTACTTAAAATAATAATTAAAAAATCATGTCCCTAAACTGTTATGCAATTAGAAGCAAAGAATGAGAATTTGCTCAGATCAACTCCAGGGTCTATAAGTCTTTTTTGTTAGGATAAGTTTTAGAACAACACTAATGATAAATATCACCTGAAGAAAATTGAATGATTTTCAGGTATTTAAAATAATCATTTTGGAGATATGGCTCAAGTGGCAGAGTGCTACTTAGTGAGCAAAGCTGTCAGATAATGAATTCAAGTCTTAATCTCGAACAAAAGTGCAAACAATCAGTAAAATTCAGGCACTTTCCAGGGCACTGGTAGCTCATGCCTTTAATCCTACCTTTAATTAGAAGGCAGAGATCTGGAGATGTCAGTTCAATGTCAGCTTAGATAGGAACGTCTGTGATTCTCTCATCTCCAATTCATTGCCAAAGAAAGCTGGAAGTGGACTCATGGTTCAAGTCGTAGAATGCTAGCCTACAGCAAAAAGCTCAGGGGCAGAACCCAATCCTAAAGTTCAAGCCTTAGAATAGTGCATTTACATACACAGGGGAAGTAAGTCACTCAAGTTCTCAATCTTCCATTTCCCTAATCCTAACTCAAATCTTGGACAGAACCCTTAGAGTAACCTTGATGATAATAGTAACCCAATCTTAAAATTAATGGAAAATATATCCTAACACATACTCATTGTCTTTGAAATGATTTGCACTTTGCTCCAAATACTACAGATTCCCTGACTTGGACTCTGAAATCGTTCCCTATTATGAATCATTAACCTCAAATCTTCATATCATGAAAACTTCCGTAGTTTCCACTGATCTTAACTTTTACTGAACTCCTCTATCTCCAAAAAGAAGTTGCAGGTTTACTTAAAATCTACTCTAGTTCCTAACCCTAACTATATATCTAAACCTTACTAGAAACCTAACTCTAAATTTAATCCTATTGAACCCTGGATAGGAAACTTAAGAAAACTCTGTAGTTTTTGTTAAATTTCACACTTATTTTACTTGAAAGTGTTAGCAGAAAACTCAGTTTTACCTTAAAGCTTACCCTTCCCTAAGCTTAAGTCTAACCTGAACTAGAAAAGCAACCCTAGCCCTAGAACTAATAGCCTTTGGATTCTAAAGGTCATAAAATTACATTAGTTTTTATTCATCCTAAATTTGATTTAACTCATCTCTCTAAAAATAATTTGTAGTTTTATTCATTATCTTGCAATTTTTGTAACCCTAACCTAACTGGAATATTGAGGCTAACCCTCACACTAACCATACCCTAATCTTAATATTATTAGCAGTTTCTTATTTTCACATTCATCCTAATTCTAATTAGACTTGTTATTCGAAGATTTACTTTCAGTTTGACCCTAAACTTTCCATTTCCCTAATGCTAACACTAACTCCAGCTGGAACTGAAACCTAACTTTCACCCTAATGATAGTCCAATTCTAATGTTTAAGAAAAATACTCTGTTTTTATTCATTCTAATGAATACTCCAGTTTGCACTCTGGAAATGAGTTTCAGTTTGCCCTAATTCCCATATATTTTCTGACTCTTCCTCTGAAGTTATCTTGTTCCCTAATATGAACCATTATATTATTTGTCCTCACATTCTCTTATCAGGAAAAATACTGCAGTTTCCAATGATCCCACCTTTTCCTGAACCCCTGTGCCCTAAAACAATATCAGATTTACTTACCATCTAGTCCATTAATTAACTCTAACTCTCAACCTAAACCTGGCTGGAAAACTCTCATTAATCATTATAAGAATGATCACTGAGAAATAAATATAATGATAATGGTCTAGTTACTGTTCAATCTCATATTTTTGCTTCCATTTGTTAGTGAAAACTGAATATTATACTAAAACTTTCCTATTCATAACACTGTTCATACTGACCCTAATGTTAATCCAAATTATATGTCAATACTAACACTAACACAAGTACACTAGTTTTCACTCATCCTAACTTGATTCAAATAAGCCTTCCAAAAATAGGTTTCCATTTTTTTTCCAATATCTTAGTCATTTTCTAACCCTAAACTTAATCTTAACTGGAACATTGAGAATAACCATAACCCTAATTGCAAGTAGATTCTAATATTAATAGCAATACTCTAGCTCACATTCATTCTAATTCCTGCCAGTCTTATTCTAAAATTTACCTTCAATTTGACTCTCATTTTTTTCCTCCTTCACTCTAAACCCAATCATGGCTAGAATCGTAACCATATCCTTGACACTAACGGTATCTCACTTCTAAAATTTATGAAAAATGCTTGTTTTGTGTCATCATTACTGAAATTCCACTTGTAATTCTTGAAATAAATTGCAGGTTTTCCTAAACCCTATAGATTTTCTCACTCTTAACTCTGAATCTATCTTGTTCCTTAACAGGAAAGATTATATCCATTGATCTCAAATCCTGATATTATGAAATACATTATACTTCCAATATCCAAGCTTTTCCTGAAATCCTAGAACCTAAAATAAGTTCAGATTTACTTAACATTTAACACATTTCTTTTCTTTTTCTTTTTGTCCAACGTGGGGCTTGAACTCTGGGCCTGGGCATGATCCCTGAACTCTAGGTCATGATCCCTCAGTTCGTTAGCTCTAGGTGTGCACTTTACCACTTGAGCCACAGCACCACTTTTGGGTTTTCTGGTGGTTAATTGGAGATAAATGTCTCATGGACTTTCTGCCATGGCAGGCTTTGAACTGCGATCCTCAGAAATCAGCTTCCTGACTAGCTAGGATAGTAGGCACGAGAAACTAGTTTAACCAATTTATTTATACTATTCTCAACCCCCTTTAACCAGAAACCTAATCCTAATCATAATCTGACTTAACACCAAATAGTTACTGGAAGGTAAATTGTCTAGATTCTATTCAATCACACATTTTTTTTTTTTTTTGTTTCTACTTCTTATTGGAAAACTAAATTTTAGACTAAAGCTTATCCTTGCCTAAACCTAATGAGAACAAAATGTAATTCACCCTTTAAGCCAAATTATGTCTGAATGTTTAAAATAACACAGACACTGGTTTTTATTCATTCTAAACTTGATGCCATTCATTCCTCTTAAAATATGGTGCAGTTTTGCACCCTTTTATATCTTACATCTTTTTCTCATGTTAACCGCAGCTCTAACTGGAACACCTTGCCTAATCCTAAACCTACATATAACCGAATCATAATGTTAATAGCAAGCCTCTATTGCACTTTTATTCTCTTGCCCAGCGTGTAGGTCTAAATTTTACTTGCATTTTGAGCCTACATTTTTTAAGTGTCTTTCTATTTCCTGTCAGGTTTTCTTTTTCGTTTTTTCTTTCTTTTTTTTTTTTTTTGGTCGATCATGGGGTCTAAATTCTGGCATTGGGCGCTGTCCCTCCACTCTTCAGATCAAGGCGAATGCTCTACCACTTAAGCCACAGCGCCACTTATGGTTTTCTAGTGGTTTATTGGAGATATGAGACTCACAGACTTTCCTGCCTGGGCTGCTTGGAACTCCGATCCTCAGACATCAGCATCAAGAGTAGCTAGGATTAAAAGCATGAGCCACTGACGCCCATCTTTATTATTTTTTTAAATTTTATTTTATTGTAAAGATGCTTTAAAGACAGATTAGTTATACGAGTAAGGTAATAGGTATATTTCTTGTTGAGGACTGTTACATCCTTCTTTTGTTGTTCTCCTACTACCCCCCTCCCTTACTACTCCCTCCCCTTGGTGTAAAGTCCATTTTCAACAAAGGGTCTTCTGAGTATCATGTTGCAATGAGTCATCCTGTATTGAATCTATTTCACTAAACTTAATTCTAATTTTGTCTGGGATCCTAAACATAACCATAATAATAATGATAGCTAAATTCAGAAGTTAATAAAAATATTCAAGTTTTTATTCATCCTGTTAATTTACTATCCAACTTGAATTAAATTGCAGTTTAGCTTAATTATGTTTCCAAATTAGATTATATGTGCATATATAAAGATGTAATTTTATGTGAAATGCAGAATATATTTGGAAGAAGAAGTAATGAAAAGAAAATAGAGGGAGGGAGTATAATCAAATGCTTTAAACATATTATGGAATTGCCACTTCTGACAATTAAAAACCATTAACAAAATAACTAAAAATTAATAAAGAACACACTGCCGTCTAGTATTTTTTAAGAGAGCCATGATATGTCTTGTGAATAAAATACTTGTGTTAGATAAACTTTGTTCATGCATATTTTATATTGTTATTGGTCAATTATTAAGTTAATGAATAATAATATATCAAATAAGATTCCATGAAAAAATCATAAAATAGTTTTTTAGTAATTGAGAAAAAGTTATAGTCATGAATTTTAGGAAACTAAATTTCTATTTCTCTATGAAGCAATGATTTAGGTTTACTAATCTAGTTATTTTAGAGAACATAATTGGCATGAAAAACAACTAACTGTACATCTTGTTTCTTTAAGGAGTGATGTTTAAACATTGTCTTTCATTCAAATGAATACTTAGGTTTACTTTTCAAAATAAATGCAATTTTATCTCCTTTCAGAACAAGTATTTAACCTGGAATTAAATGTATTAGCATATTCAAGTATTTAAAAGCTAAAATTTCTATGTTTGATAAGTAGCTCTACATATTCAGAATGACACAATTTTTGTATTCGTAAATGTCTAACCACTGGGATTTTTGCTTCATCAATATAAATTATCTCATGAGGTTGTTGCAAAGGTTCCAGTAGCCAGTGTGGTCAAAAAACATTTCCTGAATTCTAAAAATTAAATCTTATCATTTTTAGCCTTTGATTATATCATTTATTGTCTCTTCAGAGCAATTAAGCTAAACTAAATACCACTTTTTAAAGATTTTGCTCACATTGTAAATAAAATCAACACAGGTCACAAAGAGACTGATTATTTCAGACTCATCATATTTGGTAAAGTTAGTGTGAAGAATGTAGAGAGCAGAAGGTTCATATACTCAATAAATATTTTTGGTTAATTTAAATTAAATTAAATATCTGGATTTCTAATTTGGAGGTTAATCACATGGAAACAGGAAAATAATTTTTTGAATATAATTACTTTGGGACCATTTTTCTTCTTAAAATATGAAGCAAAAATATCTCTAAGAAATATATTTTTTTCAATAAAATGTTTCAACCCTTAGTAAAGTGCTTTATACTTTAATATAAAGTCTGTCTCAAAATAGAAATTCTGCAACTAATCTAATGTGTGTTTTCATGCACAAAATTCTGTAACTTCTAGTCTTATGTGATTTTAATTATATTTTATAGTTGTGACATGATCCCTACTTATATTTTTTAGAAACTTCTGTAATTATACAAATCATGCCGGTACACACTAACTTACGTAAGATAATATTCAAACAAATTTATCTTTTTTTCCTGTCTCCAACAGGGAAATATGATGTGCTGAAGTATATTAAATGAAAGCACTCTAACAAAGAGTTTTTATGGAATGGAAATTTGCATCATGAGGATGAGAACATGAGCACTTTCTACTTGGCTGAATAGGAATTTTTGTTTCTACAGTATTTTCTTACTTTTAATCACACAGGAAAAGCCATAAACTTTGAAATTCATATGAAGGAATTGTTTTAGTAAAAGATGTGGCAACCCTGCTCAAAAGCTCGATCTTATCACTAAGTCTTTGTGCTTGCTGGCTGATCTATTTCTCTATCATATGTTTCATATTATTAAAAATATTAGTAATTAAGCAGTAAGTACATTACAAGAGATTCCTGAAAATCAGAGCTATTACAGTTTAATAATCAGAAGTGAGGAAAAAGATTATATTAATCTCCAATTTCTCCCTTTGGCCTTCAATTTGTCAATTAATTTTCAAAATTATCATGTAAGATGTTAGTTTATTTTTCCCTTTTTAATTAGAGATTAAGCAAGTGTTTTTTTTTTTTTTTTTTTGCAGTAAAAAGTGATGACAATGGTATCAGAGCTCTGGTAAGGGCACCTTCTCCTTAACAATTAATGCTCTACGGACTGTAAATATAGAAGCCACACTAAAATTCTCTACACACACACACACACACACACAAACACACACACACAAACAAGCACACATACACACACACCACTGCCACCCAGACACATCAAAGATATGTTCCATTCCCTTGTAATGATAGTTGATTGATGTTTGCTGCATTGCTTTATCTCAGCTTCAAGATCTTTCCTAGACCTTTATCTTTCCCCGAGATCAAGTCCCTAATTCTTAGTATACTGAGTGTCTGTGTATTCACAATAGGTTCCTGCCTGCTTCAGGCCAATTAATACCCTGAATAGAGTATCCTGAAACTTCACATCCCAGTCTAACTCCATGAGTTTATACACCGTTGCAAAATACTAAAATTTATTGGATGTAGAAACCAAGAGAACACCCACCTTGTTACTATAGTAGCAATTGACATCATGAAAGTAGAAGAATATTGATCAAGAACTGAGGTACGAGAATGCGGGTATGTCTAAAATGTAGAATAGTGGATATGTGTTACAGATACAAAATCATCATCTATAGGCGTATTTATTCATAACGTAATCATATATTGAAAGCACTATTTACAAATACAGTTTTTCAGTTACTTTGCTTACCTCTCACTTCTGATCACAAATCCGCTCATGAATTTTTATAGTGTCTTTGAATAAATGACACCATTTGCATGTATGTAGCATCTTAAAATAAGACAGTATGCTTTTACATCTTTCTTTCTATATGACAAGCCCTTATTTTTTGTTTCCCTGTTTGCTGATTAACTGTTTTCCTGGAAACAGGATATTCACATCAAATCTGGGTGTAATTTTTATTTTTTAAATTTGAAATATAAACTTTGTTGTGACTTGTGATTTTCTAAAGATGAGTGATATTCATGAACACTAATATGTTGGTGCCTTTAAGTAAATTGAGACTAGATGTGGTATGATAGTTCTTGTGTCTAGTTGACATAACCATTAGATGATTCATGTATAAACATGTGCATTGCACTTTTTTATTTATATATATAAAATAGTCCCCAAGGATATACTTTAAAGTGATAAGGGGGGGATTGTCTCCATGTTCCATACTTTATATTTATTTCAGTAAAAGTACTAGAAATAAATGATGTTTACTGGAACAATATAAAAGAACATATTTTCTTTAGAACGTATTTCTAAAGATAATAGATTTATTGTTTAAAGAATAGAAAAGAATAAAATAGGTTTCTTGCTTGGGACTGAATAAATTACATATGAATGTAGCTCAATATGAGACTCAGAGAGAAATTCATATTAATATTACTGAGATATATATCACAATATAAGCAATATAGGTATTTTAAGGAACGGGTCATTCCAAGCCCTAGATACCTAATAGATGAAGAATGGTATTGAAAATAGCAGAGGAAAACAATTCAACATGCAGATGTTATGATTTTATAATACTAATATGAAAAAAATGGAGCATTTGCCTTTCTGAAGGAGAATGTTTAGCCAGTAATTTCAGTGAAAGGTATCAGTTGTAATCAGTCTAAAGTCTTTTCCTCCAAGATATCCAAGAGTATGATACTCATCCTCTGAAGAGTAAATAAGAGTTAATTAGCTTTGCTTTATATTAATTTAATTGTAGCAAATGGGTTAAAATGTCTGCACTCTTTCTTTCAATGTAATAACTTACATTTGTTTTACCTAGACTCAAGACCCCCCAAAGACCACCAGAGACCTCAACCAATGCAAGTAACAAAGGCATCTTTTATTTGCAATCTCCAGGCTGGTGCTCTGTGCAATCAGTAAACCCATGACACAAAGAGACCCCAAGCATAGAATCAGCACAGTTTTTATAGTATTAAACAAACAACTTTATAGAAGTTTTACATGAGAAATTGCATGATTGATTAACATTTTAATAAACTAAGCTATACATATGTGATTGGCTAATATTATTGAGGTGTTATTGACAAGAAGTGTCTGGCCACTGGGTCACCGTGTCCTGCATAGCCACCCAATGTTTGGTGAATGCATTTGGAGAAAATTCTTGTGGCTTTTCAAAGGATTATTTATGTCTCAGTTGTCCAGGAATTGTTTTTCTTTTTGTGACATTTCTGGGTCCAACCCATGGTTATTTTCATAATTCATACCTCACAAGATGGTTGCTAGCCTGTAATGGAGTTACTTAGGCCTTCATTGTGCCTCTTTAAGCTTTAAGCTCTTCACATTTCATATTATTACTGTCTCTTCATACAAGCCTGAAATCACTATGTAAAGGTAACACAAACAGAAAAAAAAATAACTTGATACAACCATCACAAATCCTAAATTATGTGAAAAAAATCCACAATATAATAAATGAACCAGAGGAAGAGGAAAAACAGTGGGAGAATAACAACAGAAAATTACCCTAGATTTCTCTAATGAAACAGAGATTTAGAGTCCTAGAAGGTACTCCACTTCTAGAGTGTCACACCAACTTAGGTATAATTACATATAGATATACAATTCAAAAGAATATTTTATACTGTCTTTACAAGAAAACAGAAATCTATGAAAAGTTACCCAGCCAGGAAGGTGAATGCTGTGACTGTGTTGGTCAACATATTCAAAAACACAATTGCAGTGTGTAAATGAAAGGGTCACTTGGGAAAAAATCATGAACAGAGAGACAGTCACATATAAACATAGAGACAATTCACCTTACCACTGGATAGTCGGAACTGTCCTTGGGACCACAAGTATTAATTAGACAACATCTCTCACAACTGATCTCTTCTCCTACACTTAATGGTCTAGACAAAAGCCTAATTCCAGAAAAACAAATCACAACAGAAGACCAAAGCAACACCTGACAAATCATCCAAGAACATAGATAGTCACCTATTAAGATCATAGGTCCCCCAAATGAAAGCCAAGAAATAGTTCAAATGGACAGAACAAATCAGAAAACTATGAGAAAAGTCATGCCAAGGTAATATAATTCACACAGTAAATGAACGGGCATTAGAACAATCAATTATCTAGAAGATGTTTTTCAAAATACATTACAAATACTGCTGAAAAATGTGATTAATGAAAAGATACAAAACCTCTACAAGGAAATTTGTGAACAAGATTAGACCAAGCAAAGATCAGCAAAATAATTCATGGAGACCCCAAACACAAAGAAAAATAAATTCTGAGAAGGCAAGAGAGTCCAAGGGAAAAATGGATGCCTAGTTAAAAGATATGAGAGAAGACACAGCTAAAACACATACCTCCCCAGCCCCCACCAAATAAAATGTTGTAAAGAAAATCCATACAAGACCTAAAATGAAGCTTTAATAAAGAGATAGAAGCCCTAAAACAATAACCAATTGTAAGACAAGGAAATCAAAGAGAGAGGCTCATTCAGATAAGAGAAGCCTTTAGAACACCAAACAGAGTATACCAGAACAGAACAAACCACCATCACATCATAATCCATTAGAGGATCACTAGACATCAATGAAGGGATTCTTAAATCTGTCAGGAGAAAAGACTGATTATATAAAGGATATACAGTCAGAATAAATACAAATTTCTTAGCTGATATGGTAAAAAGGGGAGCCTCACATGATATATGACAAACATTAAAGGCAAACAACTACCAACCGTGAATATGGTCCAAAGCCAAACTCTCCTTTACATTAAAAGGATATATAAAAATATTTCATGACAAAGAAATCTTAAAACAATGTATCTCCACCAAATCAGCAGGATAGAAGTTAATCAAATATATCCTACATAGAGAAGATCATGAAGAACAGGAACTGGTTATATAAAATGCTCCCTACCTGTGAACAAGGTAAATATATTAAGAGTAGATGAGACACAGAGCCTAATAGCAGGTCAATAACATAGCAGGACTTATGAGATATTTCACAGACTTAACTCTCAATATCAATAGACTTAACTTTCCAATTAGAAAACAGACTAAATAGTAGTATAATAAAACAAGACACATGCATGTAATATCTACAAGAGACACATTTTATTGACAAAAACAAACACATACTCAAACTGAAAGGCTGGAAGGAAAATCTTCAAGCAAATGAACACCATCAACAGGCCACAGTAGAATTACTAACATAAAATAAAATTCAAAATAAAATTACTAGGAAGAGAAATTATATATTGATAAAGGCACATCTCCATTAGGTGGATATATCAAGTCTAAGTATCAATGCCTGGAGCACTCCACTTCATCAACCAAATATTACTTAACCTAAAAACATTTCTCAACGCATCATTGAAATGCATGGATAGGTCATCCAGGAAAAATTCAACCAAGAAACTGAAGACCTAAATAACTACATTGAACGCCTAGCCCTAACAGACATCTACAAAATATACATTCAGCATCAGTATACACATTCTTCGCAGCAGCTCATGAAAGAGTCTCCAAAATAGAACATATCCTATATCACATAGAAATTCTATCCAAATTGAAAGAAAAATTATTTGAATTCCCATATCTTGTCAGACCACAACAGAATAAACTTAGAATTAAAAAAGCTAAAGCAAAAAAAAGTTCCCAAACCCATGAAGACTGAACAACACATTGCTGAATGACCAGTGAGGCACTGAATACATTAGAATGAAAATCTGAAAGTTTCTGAAATTTAACAAATTGAACACACAATATATCAACTCCTCTGGGAAACAGTAAATGCAGTACTTAGAGGAAAATTTATAGCTCTAAGTGCCTACATCAAGCAATTGGGGAAATCTGAAGTCTGTATTTTAATTATATACCTGAAAATTCTTGAAAACAGGAACAAGGCCAAACCCAAAGCAGAAGACAGAAACAAATAAAAAAAAATCAGAAATAACTAAATAAAGACAAACTAAAACATAAAAAGATCAACAAAACAGAATTGGTTGTTTCAATAAATTAACAGAATTGATAGACCCATACCAAATCTAAGAAGAGAACTTACATAGATAGAAAGATAAATAGAAAGCACACAGATTGGGAGAAGTTTGTTACTTGCTCTGCAACAGGCAATGGCCTTACATCTCAAATATATTTAGAGCCCTAGCAGTTAACTCCCCCCAAAAACAAATCTTCAAAGAAACAACCCTCTTAATAAGTGGGCTAAAGTTTTAAAGAGAGACCTCTCTGAAGAAGAAATATGAATGGCCAATTGAAACATGAAGAAATATGCAACATTTCTGGCCATAGAAATACAAATAAAAGCAACATTGAGATTCCACCTCCCCCCAGTTTGATGACCATTATGAAGAAAACTAACAATAACAGAGGCTGGTCTGGTGGGAATATAGCCAAACAGGAATGTTACTACAAAATGGGTTGAAAAGTAAACTTGTTCAAATACTCCATAAAGAAGTATACAGGTTCCTCAGAAGATCTCCCCTATAACCCAGCAATCCCACTCCTGGACAATTACCCAAATGACCACAGACAGGGCCATACTAAAGTTACCATCACAACTATGTCAATTGTAGCAGTGTTTACCATAGCTAAGATATGGAACCAACACAGATGCCCCTCAGTAGATGAATCGATCAAGAAAATGTCATAGATATTCACAACAAAATTCTATGCTTCCATCAGAAAGAATGACATTGCCCCATTTGTAAGGAAATGGAAAGACTTGGAAAACATAATACATCAAACAAGCCACATCCAAAGAATTATAGGATACATGTTTTCACTCATTAGAAAAACTAGAATATGTTAAGGATATTCCTATAAAAGATCACAACAGCTCAATAGTTATATGCATGTCACCATAGAAAATGATGCTTATTGAAATGAGCTCCAAGAAATGGATACAAGATGATTGTATAGTGAACTGCTTTTAGTTATTTCGATTTACTTTTTCCTCTTTGGATTATTCCCTGTAGTCATTATTTTTGATTTCTGTACCTTTTGTCTTATACATAAGTTTATCTGATTTGGGGAAGGGAAGGGAAATCACAGAAATAGTCGGACAAAGATTAACCAAAGCAACAGTGATATACACTAAGCACTATGTTAGAAATGAACTTTACAACTTTGGGGAAAGGGGATATCAGGGTTGGGGGAAGGAGGAAAAAATGAGGAAGTGGTAACACTGTAAAAAAAAGTACTTTTACTCATGTAACTGTAACCCACCCCTTGGAATATCACCTTCATAATAAAAAAACCAAAAAATAAAATAAGAGAGCTGACAGGAAGCTCAGCCTGACTTTTCTGCCATGCTCCCTAGGACAATGGGTGCTATTCAGTCCACTTCTTGTGGTGCTAAGTCCACTTTTTGTCAGTCATAGGGTTTGAACTCTGGGCCTGGGCACTGTCCCCAAGCTCCTCAGCTCAAGGCTAGTGCTCTACCATTTGAGTCACAGCACCACTTCTGGTTTTCTGGTGATTCTTTGGAGATAAGAGTCTCACAGATTTTCCTGCCCAGGCTGCCTATAAACCATGGTCCTCATATCTCAGCCCCCTGTGTATTTAGGTACCAGCACTTGGCTTAAGTGTAATTCTGACTCTCTCTCTCTCTCTCTCTCTCTCTCTCTGAAGAACTTATTTAATGGGTGCTAGAGGAGGTGGCCCATCATCCCCATGTGGCTGGAACCAATGTGGCCCTCTCATTCTGGAGGTGGGCTGTGGGTCAGGAGTTGTCTTGCTCAGTCTGTTGTTCCAGCTCCATTAGGTAAGCCCCTCTGTGCTCTGGCTAGATCGTGACGGTTATTCATTGTCCATCTAGCCTTACTGGACTCATTATTGTGTTCAATGTCCTTTTCTAGCAAAAATTTCTGGCTAAAATTATGATACGTAGTTACGGAATGAAAAAGTAATGCCATCTTAAGAAAGTCATTAAGGGCTCTGGGAATGTGGCTTCACAGTACGGTGATTGATTAGCATGCATGAAAACTTCGGTTCGATTCTTCAGTACCACATAAACAGAAAAAGAATCACTGGAAATAGTGCTGTGTCTCAAAGTGGTAGAGGGTTAGCCTTGAACAACAACAACAAAAATAGCTGAGGAATAATTCCCTATCCCTGAGTTGAAGCTCCAGGACTGGCAAAACAACAACAACAACAACAACAAATATTTAGTTAGTAAATGGAAAATAAACAACTCATACTTGGAATATATAATTGCTCCTTCATACTCATACCTGACAATAGTCCCTAATTCATCTACTTTACCTATATTAGTATGCAATATTGAAAAAAAAACAAAAACTTTTGTTCATTAAGTCACGGCAATTAATGCCAGGAATGTGCTTAGATGTCAGGTGAAGATTAATTCTGGAAATTCAAAGATTCCAGGTTTTTGAGTGGTCACTGCTAATCACAATCAGAAGGATAGTATAAGTGAGATTTGGGAATCTTTTTGATAAGTCATGGCACCAAAAAGGCAGAAGCTAATTATAGTTTTTACTGAAGAGAAGGAATAACTCCAGATGGAAGGAATAAATGGTAATAACTAAGTTATACCACAAAATGTTCTAGGGAACCATTTCTGGTTATTAAAGAACTAGCCATCAACTAGGCTTATTCCTCATTGCCTTTAGCATTCTAGTAATTAGGCTAATTCTTTATCTCTGTGTGATAAGTTGTATATCCTTCTATGCTGTACTTTCATACCTGAACTCCTTTGCTTTCTAAAAATCTCAGTCTTTTATATTTCTCTATGAACAATTTCTGATACTAAGTCGACAAATGCAGACAGAAGAAGATGCTAATGTAAGAGTCCCATAACACATGAATCATTAATGTAACAACATGAAAAAGGGGGATAAATTTATTGCTACCTCGATTTTTCTAAAAAGTTGCAATGTCATCATTTGATTCAAATTTCCATTCTTTGTCTACATAGTGTCAATAAGTGCACATAAATGCAAATATAAGACGGATGCTGGTGGCTCACACCTGTTATCCTAGCTACTCAGAAAATTGAGACCACAAGATTGTGGTTCAAAACCAGCCTGGTCAGGAAGGTCCATGATCTTTAATTAACCACATGAAACCCAGAAGTGGTACTGTACCAAAAGTGGCAGAGTGCTCAACTTGAGCTGAAGAATTGAAGGAGAGGGTCCAGTATCAGAGTTAAAGACCCATGACCAACAAAAAAGGGCAAATATGACTTTAATTTTCCCCAAAAAGAACGACAAAGTCAATAGTAATCTTCCCAATTAGAAAAAAATTATTCCAAAATGATTCAGTGCACCTACTTTTGTTGAGTTATTTAAGTTATGGTTTCTTTGCTGGACATATTCTCGTCTTTTAAAAATTGTCAAATATTAGATTTATAATAAACCTCATCTAATATTTCTTGGTTCAAAAGAGAAATCCAAGGCGAAACAAAGGAGGAGGCTACAATGCTTGATAAGAAATGTACTCATTATCTTGCCCATGTAATTGTAACCCCTCTGTACAGTATTTTCACAATAAAAAATAAATAAAAATTAAAAAAAGAGAAGTTCGTACAGTTGAAGTCACTTGGATTTATTACTATCTCAGTTCAAAGCCAACCCAGGCAGGGGAGTCTGTCTAACTCTTATCTGTAATTAAACACTAAAAAAGCCAGAAGTGGAGTTTAGGCTCAAGCAATAGAGTACTAGCTTTGGGGGCAGGTGGGCAGGAAAGACAACTGTACTGGGACAGGTTCCACCCTCTGGGTTCAAGCCCCAAAACCAGCACAAACTAAACAAACAAACAAGCAAATGAAAAAAACCACCTGTTTCTTTGTGACCATACTTAAAGCATTGGTTTGAGAAGAGGCTCCTTTTGCTGATCGTACTCACTGGATCCTGCTTTTTGGAATCCTTATTGCTATGGAGAACTCAAGACGAGACTAAAGAATTGGGTAACTGACTCCTGCAACAGGAGAATCATCTCAGGAGTGAAATATCCGTGCATAAGTCTCTTTAAAACCCCCATATCTTTGTTTCTTTGCAGGAGAACACTTTTAAAACAAAGTTATTGCCTTTTATTTTATGCTGGCCTTCAAATGGCATATTGTTAACTTTTGTTATACTCTCAACTAGAAGTTTACAGACAAGTTTTATATAAGTAAAGGACAAACTTGAAAAAGTCAGGGACAGAGTTTCTTTCAGGCCTCGGATTCTTTTCTTGTACCGTAAAAAGGACAGCACAAATTACCTTGAAGTTTGTCATTTTTCTATGTTCAATTCCTCTCTTGGAATCAGTTTCCACTTGCAATAACAGTTCCTTCCACTTACTTCCAGTAACAATCCATGGTGCTGCTCTAGGTAAAATGAATGTTTTCTGGCTTCACTGAAATAGCACAAGTATATCTTTGGACATGAGGTAACATGTGTTTCAGAGATAACTTCATAGCGAGAAAATATGGAATTTGCATTTCTTATAAAACCTTATTCATGTACATATGGCCATATAAGATGATGTTAAGTGAAATGGAACCCAAGACAGGGACACAACTTGCTTTTTCTTGCTATTTTTTTAATGTATCTAACATGTAGTATGCGATTTTTTTTGTTTCTCTTCTATTTTCTTCTTCCATGGTATATAACCCCTGTTTTCACTATATTTATTGTCAGCGACTTGCATCTTGCATATACATTTTTATAATGCGGGGAGGGGAAGGGAAATAACAAAATGCTTAAACAATTATACAGTATGGCCTATTGTAACAATGAGTTGTACAAGGCACTATGTAGAAAATTCGCTTTACAACTTGAGGAGGGGAGAAGGGAGTTGGGTTGGTGGGGAGGAAAAGGATTGTAGGAGAAATACAAAAGATGAGGTAACAACGCTTGATAGATAATGTACTCATTAACTTTCTTATGTAACTCTAACCCCTCTTTAAACCATTTTTACAATAAAAAAACATGAAAAAAATCCTGGAATACGTTAAGTTCAAAATTTCCTAAGTGCTCTGTAATTAAGACCAATTTTATGTGGGAAGAATGTTCTCAGAAACATTTTTTGAGAGTGTGTGTGTTGTGCATTATTTCCCAAGTGTACATAAGTTAGAAGTAGGAGAAACAATACGAATAATTAGAGAAAAAGAAGTTTTGTGCTTAAGTATAATGGTTCAATACACTATAGAAGACTCTTCAAATAAGACAACTTTGAAACAATAAATCCAAGGCCAGTATGTAGATCTATGGGAGTTATATAGGGAAAGCTTTACTACTAAGTGGAACATGGACGATGAGGCCACTCTTCTTTTCTACTAGATCTAAATCATGGTAGCTAATCATGCAAATTTGTAAAAAGTAGAAGAGAAGAGTAATTCTGGTTCCAAAACAAGTCAGATATAAGAGCATAGACAACTGGAAAAAAAGGCCATGTTGAGAGAGCAGGAAATATAGCAGCAATGAACTGGTGGATAAGATCACATTTCTTTTTCTTTTTTTGTTTTTTTTAATTGTTTTGGATTTTGAACTCTGGGCCTAGGCAATGTCCTTCCCTTCTTCAGCTCAAGGCTAGAGCTCTACCATTTGAGCCACAGTGCCAATTCCAGTTTTCTGGTGGTTAATTGGAGATAAGTGCCTCAGAAAACTTTCTTACTGGTGCTTGATCTGAACTGCAATCCTCAGATCTCAACCTCCTGAGTAACTAGGATTATAGGTTTGAGCCACCAGTACCAGGCTTAAGATCACATTTCTAGCAATGTACACTCAGGATATGTAATGTGTATGTTCATCTATCTTTGTATGAATTCTTGAGTTAAAATCTAGGCTACAGGTTAGACTTTACATTCACAAAAATGTTTGTAGTTTAAAACCATACTCCTGGAAAAAATAAAAACTAAGAATGTAAAAGAGTCTGGCAAGTTCAGTTTGCATCCAGCCTCGGCAGAACAGTCTTTGCAACACTACCTATAATTAACCAGCCAAAAGCTGCATTGGACGAATGGCTCAAGTGATGGGATACTAGTTATGAGCAATAGTGCTGAATAATAGCCTGAGGTTTTTGCATACATACATACAAACATATACATACGCACAGAAGCACTTATATGTGCAAACACACATATGAAACAACTCTCACAATGTGTAGAAAAGTTAGAAAATAATAGAAAATATGTCCTGAGTAAGACTAGAATCAAGTGATAATTTTTAATATTAGAAAGTCTTCAAGTGAACTTTCCCCCCAAAAGATTGAGACTATTACATAGGTAGTGACCAGAGATAGTAAAAGAGTCAAGTAATAATTATTAAATGGATTGGATCCATGGAAGAATGAATCAGAGACCCCTGCAGGTGCATCTGAAAATGTTCATATCCTGTGTCAAATGTTAGAACAGTTTGAGCAGTCAGTCGTGGATAAGATCATCGGAGAAGTTCAGAATTACTAGTATGTTTCTCGATTAAATATGCCAAGAAAATATGGCAAGACAATGTGATAGAAGTCTGGAATTCTAGCACTCAGACTAATACAGGAGATTAGAGAGTGGATTAAATAGTAATACCTTCCCTGGACTAGGTAGTATAATTTTGCCTCCGTAAAACCAACCAAAGAACAAGAAAGGAATTCACAGTTGGAATTTTGGGCTAATTTTGTCATTATGTTTTGAGAAGTCAAGTTTCTTATTGAAATGCAACTCATATATCATCCTCAGTCATGTTTTAAATGTTCTCTTCATTACAGAATACTTCTAGATACAAAATACGTCAGGATTCCGAACCAAAAATTTGAAAACTTTATCATCATTCTGTTGGATTCCAAAGAAATAATGAAGGATTACAAAAGCTTAAGCATGGAGAAACAGCAAAGTTATCTAGTGTAGGACTTTGTAGACCTTACTAAATTAGAATTTAGATTTGAAATAAATATCTTTTGCTTGTAATTTCATATTCTATAGGATACTACAAAATACTTTTTAAGTAGAAGTTTTAATTTACAAATTCACAAATGATTCTGACGTTTTATTTGTCTAGAATATTCTTTCAAGAGAGTTGTAATTAGGACTTAGTTAATAGTTAATTCCAACAGTTCATGTATAACATGATAATGTGAATAATCTAGAAAGAGTTGAGAATAAATGGAAGCTATTAATTTATAAATTTAGAAAAAGAGCAATGTTTTGAGAGTTTGGTGTAACATGGTATGAAGAGAGTTATTGTTTGAAATCATTTTTCTTCTACCTGTACATAACATAGGAAGAAATTTCCTTATTTATATATCTATGTATACAATGAGAAAAATGCTAGGTTTGGGGTTTGTTTTCATTTTGTTTTTGTTGTTTTGTGTGTCCTAGGGCTTGACGTCTGGGCCTGGGCACTGTCCCTGAGCCTGTTTTTTGCTCAAGGATACTGCTCTACCAGTTGAACCTCAGTGTTACTTGTGTCTGGCTCTTCCTGAGCAGTTTATTGGAGATAAGAATCTAAGGAACCTTCCTGCCTGGGTGGGCTTTGAACCAAAATATACAGATCTTTGCCTCCTGAATATCTATGGTAGACGAAAAGATATGTATAAATAATATTTTCAAGTTTTCTGATCTGAAGAATACCACTTGAGGGAAAACGATGCAGCAAAGTTTAGTGTAGTGTTCTTTCCACAATAGAAAAGGCATAATATTAGCTGAAGTGTAGAATTTTTTTCACAATAGAGATAAGCTAGTCATGCTGTGAATTTAGGGAATTTTAAGGTGCAGCATACAAAGTGTAAACTGTTGGGCTAGAATGACTTTACTGCATAAAATGTTGGGATGGATTGTCATTGAAATAATAGCTTACTATGATGAAAAAATGTTTACTCTAGAGAAATTAATTATTATAGGTACTTCATAATTTTATCTTCTACCAGAATGTGGCTAGTTTCTCTGTTGACCTTTAAATATGTAATTCCCCACTGGAAACTGTGTCTATTGAAGAATTAAATAAAATGCATACAGGCACTGTTTTAAATGTCTCTGGTATGGCATGCTCAGAATTTGAAAATGAATAGTTAGTAGAACACATATATTCTGTCCTCTTAACAAATATTCAGTTTTAAAAATTAGGAGTTTCCAGAGAATTGAACTATTTTCTATGTAGTATGAGACAATACTAAAATGTTTTTTTTAAATAATGGCAAGTATATTCTGAGAATTTTGTATAATCTGATTACTTTCAAGTTGATGACCCTCTGAAAAAGAAAGGGGCAATTAATTCAAATTAGAAGCCAAATATTGTTCATTTTTTTAAAATGTAATACATATAGAATATCATTTACTATAGAAATACAGTGAAATTATATTTTATGTAGCTTATTTTTAAATTTAATTTTATTGTCAAGGTGATATATAGAAGGGGTTGCAGTAATTGTAAAGTAGTGAATATCTAACAAGTCGAACTTTTTATGCCATCCCTCATTTTTCTCACACTTTCACTTCACCCCAATACCCCTCACAAGTTGTAATGTGAATATCCTACATGTTGTCTTTTGAGTATTGCTGTTGCATTGGATTGCCCTTTGTCCTTTGTCTCGCCATTTTGTTGTTCCTCTTCCCTTGCCAAATTAAGATACATGTGTATATAATACACAGGATACTGAAATCAAATACAGCAGGGAATAAACCATAGGGGAAAACACACACACACAAAAAAAAGAAATCACATAGTACAATAAAAACAACAACCACAAAGAAACAGCTCTGGTTCCATGTCTAGGAGTTCATTTTGCTCAGCATCCTCTTATATGTATATTTATACATAGCTATTGAGCCATTCTGCTCATCCCTAGGACTACCTTAGGCCTTACTTAATTATTACACATGAGAAAAACCATGGAATCGGTTTCTTTGTGTCTTGCTTATTTTTCTTAGTAGGATTTTTTCAAGTCTTTCCATTTGCTTATGAATTGGTAGCTTAGAATTCCACTGTGTGTGTGTTTAATGGATTCGTTCATCTTCTGAGTGGCATATTGGTTTAAATCATGATTGCATGTAAGTATCATTAGGGTCATTCAAAAATGACAGATGCAAGGGGCTGGGAAGGTGGCTCAGTGGTAGAGTGCTTGCCTTGCATGCATGAGGCCCTGGGTTCCATTCCTCAGCACCACATAAGCAAAAAGGAAAAAGCCAGAAGTGGCCCTGTGGCTCAAGTGGTAGAGCGCTGTCCTTGAGCTGAAGAGCTGAGGGACAGCGCCCAGGCCCAGGGTTCAGGCTCCACGACTGGACCCAAAAAAAATAAATGACAGATGCCACCTCCCCAGATATACTAAAATCACGATTTCTAAGTAAGATAGTTTTTATGGTGGTACAAGAGTTGAGATACCTGGATAAGTCTAATGTATTTCTTGCACTGAGTTAGGCAGGAAGACATCATATAGGATAAAAATGGTAGTGACAAAGTATTACCATGAGAAAACTTTTGGAGGCTTCGAGAAATATGATGAAATTCAGATAATTTTGATGAATTTAGAAATACAAGCTCAATTAAGTCTCTTTAAATAAAAATTATGTAAGTGGAAGGGCAAAAGAAGACGAAGAGAAGAAATAACTGACAGCAGAACATTGTTTCAAGTTAGAGTATAAAAAGACATAATCTATAACTTCCCAGTTGAAAAGAGACCAACATAATGTGTCCCACTTAATTTAGATACATGCAAAATATTTACTTGGCTTTTTCCTACTTTAAAGCTCCAAAATAAATGAAGACTTATAAGAAAAGTTATGTGATGCCATTACTTCAACCAGAACACTAACTGTGATGAGCCCTCTTTTTCGCACTTTGCACTTGGAAAATAGTCCCTAAGTTGATGATGTTGTGATGTGATTAGAGTCAGAGTTAGGGACTTCTATTGGTAGAGTTATCCCAAAATAGTTTAAAGCAGTTTTCCGCCCAAGATATCTAACTGCATTGTCTGAAGCTGTACTTTGAACACACCCTCAAACTTGAGTACGTAATTTGAAATTATAGCATTTCCTTGACACATTCTACTTTGTGCCTTTGTCTTTTTTGCACATTCTTTTGAGTTCATAGTTGCTCTATTTCAATTTCATCTTTATAAACTACTAATAATATTGTTCAACTATCACTTCTTGTTTGCACACACCCAGTGTCTGTATCAAGGTACTTTGTCTATGTTAAACAATAGGGTAATACTGACTCTCTAAGGAGAAAATTTCCACAGTATAACCCTATGCCCACCTTAGAGGGTGGAGAATTTAAAGCATTTTGAGACAAACAGTGATATTAGAAGTGAAAGCCTCGGAAGATGGTGGAGGACAAGCTGGAAGCTAAACAAGCTGTCGCATAGAAAGCAGTTTTAGAGTTCCAGTGAACAGTCCTAAGCCAGAGAATCACACAAAGTGTGCCATCACAGGACAGAGAGTTAGGCCAGAGAAGGAAAATCCAGGCAAGGAGAGAGATAAGAGCTCTTGCCAGCAGCCGCCATCGCCACCGCGGCAGCAGTGACAGCGGTGGCCAAACCCACCATACTTGAATCACAGAGAGCCCAAGACCAAGGAACCAGACACTGCAGGCGAGCAGATTCTACTCAACACCAGCAAGAACCAACAAGGAGTGTACATCTTCATCCTGCAGTTCTCAGAACAGAGACGACCCAGGAACCAAGACTTGGCATGAGTAGAAGCGTGACGTCCTCACTCCTCCTCAGGGAGCAGAGAAGGGAAGGCCACCCATCCACCCCCCCAGTACTGGAGATCTCCATCTTGCATACCGACAAATCTTGGTGGAGTTGCTAGCTCCAACTAAGGCCTTGGAATAAAATTAGAGTCATTTAGCAGGTAACAAGAACCTAAGCCGAACTGCCATACTCAGCTACATCCAGGGAAAAGTCACTCAGCTCGGGCACCAGCCCCAGGAGTGGCTTTCTTCACCAGGTAATCAGAGCCAGAGGCTGCCCTTCCCTTTAGCAGCCTCGACAATCAATTGAAATTCAGTAAACAGAAACCCTAAGAATGGCTCCAGGCTGGGCTCTGTGAGTTTCTCACAAACTAGCCCCCAGTAAAAGCTACTGTTTGATGAAAGGCCTCAACACTACCCAGAATCTAGCCTGATCACAGCATCTCCAAATTTGAGGAAAAAGCCATCTCCCTCTTTTGTGATACTCAAAGCAGATCCTACTCCCATTGAATTAGCCTGGGAGGAGGATCGAAAAATCCTGGGTAAAGCAGAGCATTTTTCTCCCTGTTCAAACAAACTGACTTAAGAAATCAACCAAGCCACAGGACCACAAGCAGAACAGAGACTCCAACAAGAGGCTGGTTACAGAAAAAAGGGAGATACAGGATTTTGCCCACCCCTCCCCAAAAAATGAAAGAATTTTTTTTCTTCTTTTTTTTTTTGGTATGTTTTATAAATCTTTTTTTCTTCTCTAAAACTTTTTTTTTAATTTTTATTTTTTGGAAAAAAATTGTTTTCTAGTAACTTTTTTTTCATCTTATAATTTTTATTTTAGGGATACATGTGTTGCTTGCATTTTTCTTTCTTTTTTTTTTAAAAAAAAATTCTTTTTGTTTTTTGTTTAGCTCTACTTAACTTCTGATCTTATTTCTTCGTTTCTTATCCTTTTCACCTTTTCCTCTGTTTCGTTCTTCCTTATGTAACTTAATTGTTGTCCTGCATATCCTCAGATAAACCCGTAGTTGACTATTAAACTCTATCCCCCATTGTGTACACACTTGATCCACAAATTTATTACTCAATTCAAAACCTCTAAGACTTAAATTCCTTAATAGCAGTACTACCTCTTTATACCTATATAATATTTTAAGTATTTTTATTTTTAAGTTTTTCTCATCTCCATTATATCCTTCCTTTCCTCTCATTATATTCATGTTCTTCTCTGAATAGTTTGTTTTCGTTTCTGCATAATATTATTAATTTTTACTTTTCTATTTTTTCTGGTCTCTTTTCTTTTCCCTTTCTCTTTCTTCTTTTTTTTCTCTCTCTACGTTCATCCTATCCAACCTATTTTCTGCTTTGAGATTATGACTTAGTTAAGTTAACTATCCCTGTGCCTTCCCACATCACTATTTTCATATTTTTTTTACCCACACCTCTCCCTAACCCTAATAATTTCTGGTTTTCCAAATTCTACTTTGGGGTTCGTAGCCCATTAATATATAGTTGTTTGATGTTGCATAGATATATCTGTTGAACTAGATTGCATCTGCAGACTATTGACTGTGCAAATTCAGACTTTGGTTGATGCTTGCATTAAAATAGAGTTCTAGCACAAAACTGGTTTAATTTTCATCCCAAATGGGCAGAGTAAGCCGAAAAAACACAAGCAAAATGGCAAGTACGAGTATCGCAATTCCCACTCATGATAATCAGGAGACAGAACAGATAATGAATAATCCAGAGGAGTGTTCCCAAAAAGCTCTACAAACACTGCTGGCAAACATGATAAATGAAAAGATTGAAAACATACAAAGGACTCTGTGTGAGCATGATAGGGAGAGAGAGGAGGCAAACAAAAGTCAATGCAGTAAAAGATTGAAAACCTACAAAGGACTCTGTATGAGCGTGATAGGGAGAGAGAGGAGGCAATCTAAAGGTTTATACAGAAATATCATGAGCATGAGGAAGCTACTCAAAAACTGATACAGGATTTGTGTGAGCAGCTTGAGAATATTCAAAGAGAAAGGCAGGAATGTCGTTAAGAGGCTGAGAATACTCTAAGAGAACTACAGGAATGACAGGAATGGTACTGGGAGGAACGTAAGGAAAGAGTAATACAGGAATTGAGAGAGCAGGATGAGAATACACAAAGATCACTAAAGGCATTGATGGAATCCATTAACAAAGAGCTGAAGGAATTCAGGGAGACCACAAAGGGATTGCTGAAAGGAACCCAACAGAAGGAATGGGAGTCCAAGGAAGCCATAACAAATCAACTAAGTGATTTGAGAATAAACACTGAACACAAAATTAAGCAAGTAAAGAAGTTCATACAAGATCTAAAACAAAGCTTCAACAAAGAATTTGACCAATCAAAGCTGACCAATTAGAAGCAAAAGAAATAAAAAACAAAGTAAAATTCTTGACAGCAGGTTAGACTGTGTAGAAGATCGAAATTCAGGGATTGAAGACAGCCTAGATATTATAGAGAAAGAACATACAACAATGCAAGACAAGTCCAAGAATTATTACAGAACTATCCAACACTTGGAAGACACGATCAGAATGCTTAATCTAAGGATAATGGGTGTAGAGGAGCACCTAGAAACAGAAGTTAATGGTCTAGGAAATTTGTTTAACAGGATCCTAGCAGAGAACTTCCCAAACATGTAAAAAGATAGGCCTATTCAGATACAAGGAGCTTTTAGAACTCCAAATAGACCAGACCAGAATAGGACATCCCACTGTCCCATTATAATCCTCAAAGGATAAACTTAGACCAAGGAAAAGATCCTTAAAGCTGTCAAGGAGAAAAGATTAATCACCTATAAAGGGAAACCAATAAGAATCACTTCAGATTTCTCAGCAGAGACAATCAAAGCAAGAAGAGCCTGGAATGATGTATGCCAAGCCCTAAATACAAATAACTATGAACCAAGAATACTGTACCCAGCTAAACTCTCTTTCATCACTGAAGGCCAAATAAAACCTTCCATAGCAAAGAAAAAATGAAACAATACATCTCCACCAAACCATCCCTACAAAACATTTTTAAAGTTGTCCTACACATAGAAAACCAACTAGACCACAATAAAGGAGAAGAAACTGCACTCAAACTAAAATTCCAAGAACCATAGGAAGAATCCAGTTTTCACAGCCCCCAAGAAGGTAGATAACATGGCAGGAACTCCCAAATACCACTCAATCCTATCTATCAACATTAATGGATTAACTGTACAAATAAGCGACATAGACTGTCTAGTTGGATTAAAAAACAAGATCTTTCTATCTGCTGCACTCAGGAGTCACATCTTGCTCGTAAAAACAAACAATTTTCAATGTTAAAGACTGGAGCAAAAACTACCAAGCAAATGGCCCCCATAAACAGGCCGGAGTTGCAATGCTAATATCAGGTAAAATAGACTTCAAATTAAAATTCATGAAAAGAGGTAAAGAAGGTCGCTACATACTAATTAAGGGATCTCTCCTTCAGGAGGATATTACCATTCTAAATATCTAACGAATATTTTACCCAGCAGCATCAGAATACAGGTTTTTCTCAGCAGCACATGGAACATTTTCTAAAATAGACCACATTTTATGCCACAAAGCAAACTTGTCCAAATTCAGAAACATTGAAGTTATCCCTTGCTTTCTCTCTGACCACAAGGGAATAAAATTAGAACTCAACACCAATAGCCACCAAAGAAGTCCAGTAATACATGGAGGCTGAACAACACACTGCTGAATCACGAGTGGGTCATGGAAGAGATTAGAAAGGAAATTCAAATGTTCATGCTATTCAACAAATATGAGCACACAAATTTCCAGCTCCTCTGGGACACAGCTAAGGCAGTACTCAAAGGCAAGTTTATAGCTCTGAACTCCTACATCAACAAATTGGGGAGATCTGAAACCTACAATTTAATGACACATCTGAACCTCCTTGAAAAAGAGCAGCAAGATAAACTCCAATCCAGTAGATGGAAAGATATAATTAAAATTAAATCAATTAAATGAATTAGAATCCAAAAAAACTATAGAAAGAATCAACAAAACAAAGAGTTGGTTCTTTGAAAAAATTAACAAAATTGACAGACCCTTAGCAAATCTTATAAGAAAAAAAAGAGAACCAACCCAAATAAATAAACTCAGAGAGGAGAATGGAAATATCACCACGGAAACAACCAAGGTTCAGAATATTATAAGGGAATACTTCTCAAAACTTTATGGTAACAAGTTTGAGAACTTGTCAAAAATGGACCTTTTCCTAGTAAATATTGACATGCCAAAACTAAACCAAGATGAAACCATCTTAACAGGCCCATATCAAGTATTGAAATACAAACAGCAATAACAGACCTCCCAGCTAAGAAAAGTCCAGGACCAGATGGTTTTACAGAGGAATTCTACAAGGCCTTCAAAGCAGAGCTCACACGAATACTCCTCCATGTCTTCTATGAAATTGAAAGAGAAAGTTCACTACCGAACACATTCTATGAAGCTACTCACTACATTGACGGTTGACCTTACATTTCTCATCTATAAATGGATGTCATCTACCAGAAATATTGAAGAATATTTGTTGACTTCTAGAGCAAGAAAAAAAGTGAAGAGTCCTTACATTTTCCACTTTAGCTTACGCATAAGGAAAGAGTCAAATTCAGTTTGTTGGTATAAAGTCACAAGTTGTTTCATGCAGAAATAAAAATAAATTTTAACTCCTGGCTCTATGGCCTGGGTCCTTTAATGGTAACTACAGATATATAAGTGGTATTATGTAAATTGTGCGATGTGTTCACAGCTGTACTGAAGGACATACTCTTAATAAATTATTGGAAACATTGGTTATTGAATACTACCTAAAGGAGAATGTTATTTGCATTAATCATACTGGGTTGAAAACTATATCTTAGTATATCAAAATGTGGAAGTAAATGATTTTATTTATAAGAACACAATACCACCAAGAAAAGTGAGTAGGTTTATCATGAGTTCTGGGAAGATGGCGGAGGAGAAGCTGGAGGCTAAACAAGCTCTTGCATAGAAAGCAGTTTTAGAGTTCCAGTGAAGAGTCCTAAGGCAGAGAATCACACCAAGTGTGCCATCACAGGACAGAGAGCTAGGCCAGAGAGAGAAAATACAGGAAAGGAGAAAGCCCTGAGCACTTGCCAGCAGCCACAGCGGCAACGACAGGGTGGCGGCGGCAACTGCAGACACCATACCTGAATCACAGATAGTCCAGGAGGAAGGAGTCAGACACAGCGGACCAGCGCATTCCACTCAACACCAGCAAGAACAGACAAGGAGCGGACATCTTCATCCTGCAGTTCCCAGACCAGAGATGACCCAGGAACCAAGACTTGGCATGAGTAGAAGACTAACTTCCTGACTCCTTCTCAGGGAGCAGAGGAGGGAAGGCCACCCCCCCCCCCCCCCCCCAGTAACGGAGATCTCCATATTGGATACCGACAAAACTCGGCGGAGCTGCTAACTCCAATTTAAGCCCGGGAATAAATCTAGTGTCATCTAGCAAGTCACAAGAGCTTAACCTGACCTGCCAGACTCAGCTACACCCAGGAAAAAGTCACCCAGCTCTGGTGCCAGCACCAGGAGTGGCTTTCTTCACCAGGTAATCAGACCCAGAGGCTCCTCCTCCCTTTAGCAGCCTCAACAATCAACTGTAATTCAGTAAACATAAACAGTGAGAGTGGCTCCAGGTTGGGCTCTGTGAGTTTCTCACAAATGAGCCCCCGGGAAAAGCTACTGTTTGCTGAAAGGCCTCAACTCTACCCAGAACCTAGCCTAATCACAGCATCTCCAAACTCCAGGAAAAAGCCATCTCCTCCCATTGAACTAACCTGGAGGAGGATCGCAGAGCATTTTTCTGCCTGTTCAAAGAAACTGACTTAAGTAACCAACCAAGCCACAGGAACACAAGCAGACCAGAGACTCCAACAAGAGGCTGGTTACGGACATAAGGGAGAGAAAGGATTTTTCCCACCCCTCCCAAAAAAATCAAAGAAATTTTTTTTTGTTGTTGTACCTTTTATAAAAAAATTTTTTCTAAACATTTATTTTAATCTTTAATTTTTACCTATTTGAAAAAATTGTTTTCTAGTAATTTTTTTTCCTCTTAGAATTTTATTTTAGGGGTATAAGTGTGTGTGCGTTTTTCTTCTCTTTTTTTTGTTTTGTTTTTTTTTGTTTTGTTTTGTTTTTTGTTTAGCTGTACTGAACTTCTGATCTCTTTTTCTTTCGTTCTTATCCTTTTCACCTTTTCTTCTCTTTTGTTATTTATGTGACTTAATTGCTGTTCTGCACATCATCAGATAAACCCATAGTTGATTATTAGACCTTATCCCCCATTCTGTACACACTTAATCCACAAATTTATTACTCAATTCAAAACCTCTGAGACTTAAATTCCATAATAGCAGTACTACCTCTTTATACCTATATAATATTTTAAATATTTTTATTTTTATTTTTTTCACATCTCCTTTATATCCCTCCCCTTCTCTCATTATATTCATGTTCTTCTCTGAATAGTGTGTTTTCGAAACCTGTAAAATATTTCTAATTTTTACCTTTCTATTTTTTCTCGCATCTTTTTGTTCCCTTTCTCTTTCTTCTTTTTTTTCTCTCTGTCTACTTTCATCCTATCCAACCTATTTCCTGCTTTGAGATTATGACTTAGTTAACACACCCTGTGCCTTCCCACATCACTCTATTCTTATTTTTTACCTTCATCTCTTACTAAACCTACCTAGTAATTTCTGGTTTACCAAATGCTTCTTTGTGGATCGTAGCCCATTAATATATAGTAAGGAAGTAAAGAAGTTCATACAAGATCTAAAACAAAGCGTCAACAAAGAATTTGAAGCCATCAATACTGACCAACTAGAAGGAAAAGAAATAAAAAAAAAAGTAGAAAGTCTTGACAGCAGGTTAGACCATGCAGAAGATCACATCTCGGGAATCGAAGACAGCTTAGACATTGTAGAGAAAGAACATACAACCATCCAAGACAAATCCAAGAAATATGAGAGATCTATCCAACATTTGGAAGACACCTAAGAAGGCCTAATCTAAGGAAAATGGGTGCAGGGAGCACCTAGAAACAGAAGTTAATGATCTAGGAAATTTGTTTAACAGGATCCTAGCGGAGAACTTTCCAAACATGCAAAAAGATAGGCCTATTCAAATACAAGAAGCTTTTAGAATTCCAAATAGACCAGACCAGAATAGGACATCCCACAATCACATTATAATCCACACAGGATCAATTCAGACCAAGGAAAAGGTCCTTAAAGCTGTTAAGGAGAAAAGATTAATTACCTATAAAGGGAAACCAATTAGAATCACCTCAGATTTCTCAGCAGAGACAATCAAAGCAAGAAGAGCCTGGAATGATGTATGCCATGCCTTATAAACAAATAACTATCAACCAAGAATACTGTACCCAGCTAAACTCTCCTTCATAATTGAAGTCCAAATAAAAACCTTCCATAGCAAAGAAAAATTGAAACAATACATCTCCACCAAACCAGCCCTACACAAGATTCTTAAAGACGTCCTACACATAGAAAACCAACAAGACCACAATAACTACCAAGAAACTGCACCCAGACTGATAATCCAAGAACCATACGAAGGACCCAGATTTTGCAGCGCCCAAGAAGGTGGATAACATGGAAGGAACTCCCAAATAGCTCTCAGTCCTATCTGTTGACATTAACAGAATTAACTCTCCAATTAAGCAACATAGACAGTCTAGTTGGATTATAAAACAAGATCCTTCTATCTGCTGCGTTAAGGAGTCATATCTTGCCCGTAAGAACAAACATATTTTCAATGTTAAATATTGGAACAAAATCTACCAAGCAAACGGCCCCTATAAACAGGCGGGAGTTGGAATCCTAATACCAGATAAAATAGACTTCAAATTAAAATTTGTAAGAAGAGATAAAGAAGGTTGCTACATACTAATTAAGGGATCTCTCCTTCAGGAAGATATTATAATTCTAAATATCTGTTCTGCAAACAACAGAGAACCCAAATTTATCTAAGAAACACTACTTTTCCTCAGGTCCCACATAAATCCAAAGACAGTAATGGTTGGGGATTTTAACACACCACTCTCCCCACTAGATAGATCAACTTGGCAAAAACTCAACAGAGAAACCACAGATCTAAACAACTGCATAGATCAACTAGATTTAACAGACATCTACCGAATATTTTACCCAGCAGCATCAGAATACACGTTTTTCTCAGCAGCACATGGAACATTTTCTAAAATAGACCATATTTTAGGCCACAAAACAAACTTGTCCAAATTCAGAAACATTGAAGTTATCCCTTGCTTTCTCTCTGACCACAAGGGAATAAAATTAGAACTCAACACCAAAAACCACCAAAGAAAGTCCGGTGTCACATGGAGGCTGAACAACTCACTGCTGAATCACGAATGGGTCAAGGAAGAGATTAGAAAGGAAATTCAAATGTTCATGCTATTCAACAAAACGAGCACACAAATTACCAGCTCCTCTGGGACACAGCTATGGCAGTACTCAGAGGCATGTTTATAGCTCTGAACACCTACATCAACAAATTGGAGAGATCTGAAACCTACAATTTTATGAGACATCTGAACCTCCTTGAAAAAGAGCAGCAAGATAAACCCCATCCAGTAGATGGAAAGAAATAATTAAAATTAAATCAGAATGAAATGAATTACAATCCAAAAAAGTATAAAAAGAATCAGGAAAACAAAGAGTTGGTTCTTTGAAAAAATTAACAAACTTGACAAACCCTTAGCAAATCCTATCAGAAAAAGAAGAGAACACACCCAAATAAATAAACTCAGAGAGGAGAATGGAAACATCGCAACGGAAACAACCAAGATTCAGAACATGTTAAGGGAATACTTCTCAAAACTTTATGCTAATAAGTTTGAGAACTTGTTTAAATGTATCTTTTCCTAGCAATTATTGACATGCCAAAACTAAACCAAGATGAGTTAAACCATCTTTACAGGCCCATATCAAGCACTGAAATAGAAACAGCAATAAGAGACCTCCCAGCTAAGAAAAGTCCAGGACCAGGCCTTCAAAACACAGCTCCCACCAATAGTCCTCCAACTCTTCAATGAAATTGAAAGAGAAAGTTCACTACCGAACACATTCTATGAAGCCATCATAACCCTCATCCCAAAACCAGGCAGGGTCTCTTCAAAGAAAGAGAACTATAGACCCATTTCTTTGATGAACATTGATGCAAAACTTCTCAACAAAGTTTTGGCCAATAGACTTCAACAATTCATCCAAAAAATCATACACAATGATCAAACAGGATTCATTTCAGGGATGCAAAGCTGGTTCAATATAGGCAAACCAATTAATATTATTCATCACACCAACAGGAGCAAGAATAAGAACCACATGGTTATCTCAATAGATGCAGAAAAAGCATTCGACATGACCCAACACTCCTCTATGATGAAGGTTTTGGAAAAATTAGGAATCCATGGAACATTCCTCAGTACAATAAAGGCTGTATATGACAAACCTACAGCCAGCATTATACTTAATGGTGAAAAACTAAAGTCATTTCCTCTTAACTCAGGAACAAGACAAGGATGTCCACTATCTCCACTTCTCTTCGACCTAGTATTAGAATGTCTAGCTACAGCAATAAGACAAGATGCAAACATAAAGGGGATCCAAATAGGGAAAGAAGAAATAAAACTCTCTCTCTTTGCAGATGACATGATCTTGTACTTAAAGAATCCCAATGACTCCACTCCCAAATTACTCAAGCTGATTCAAAACTTTTCAAATTAGCATTGTTTAAAATTAACCCTCAAAAATCAATGGCTTTTCAGTATGCCAACAATGAGAATAGTGTAGTTGAAATTAGGAATGCAACTCCATTTGTAATAGCCCCACAAAAAATAAATACCTAGGAATTAACTTAACCAAAGAAGTGAAGGACCTCTATGACAAAAACTTTAAAAAATTGAGAAAGGAAATCAAAACAGAACGTAGAAAATGGAAAAAACTCCCAAGCTCCTGGATTGGAAAGATTAACATCGTGAAAATGGCAATATATTCCAAGGCTGTCTACAAATTCAATGCAATACCTATCAATATTCCAACGTCATTCTTCAAGGAAATAGAAGACGCAATTCAAAAGAAAGAACACCGCTGGAGGAAAATCAATACCAAATTTCAAACTCTACTATAAAGCCATATTAATCAAAACAGCTTGGTATTGGCACAAGAACAGACCTCAGGACCAATGGAATAGAATTGAAAACCCAGAAATGAACCTATAGACCTATAGCCATCTAATCTTTGATAAGGGAGCTAAAAAAATAGATTGGAAGAAAGATAGCCTCTTCAGTAAATGGTGCTGGCAAAATTGGTTAACTGCTTGTAGAAAATTAAGCTAGAACCTTATAAATCACCCTGCACCAGAATCAACTCCAAATGGATCAAAGACCTAGGAGTCATGAAGACACTCTGAAAACATTACAGGATGGAATAGGAGAAACCCTAGGTCTCCTTGGCGCAGGCCGAAATTTTCTTGATAGAGACCTGGAAACACAACAAATCAAAGAAAGGTTGAACAAATGGGATTGCATGAAGTTGCAGAGCTTCTGCATGGCAAAGGACATAGCTAGCAAGATCAATAGAAAACCCTCAGATTGGGAGAAGATCTTCACTAGCCATACAACGGACAAGGGTTTCATATCTAAAATATACTTGGAACTCAAAAAATTATATCCCCCAACAACAAATCCTCAAAGAAATAATTGTCCATTAATAAGTAAGCGGGCTAAAGACTTAAAGAGAAACTTCTGTGAAGAACAAAGAAGGATGGCCAATAAACTCATGAAGAAATGCTCAACCTCCCTAGCCATAAAAGAAATGCAAATAAAAACAACATTGAGGTACCACCTCACCCCATTTAGAATGGCAAAAATCAAAAACTCTAATAACAACAGATGCTGGAGGGGATGTGGAAAGAAGGAAACCTTACTTCATTGTTGGTGGGAGTGTAAACTTGTTCAACCACTTTGGAAAGTAGTATGGATGTTCCTCAAAAGACTCTACATAGAGCTTCCATTTGACCCAACAGTCCCACTTTTGGGCATTTACCCAAATGTTTACAAACAAGAGCACATTAAAGCTACCAGCACAACTATGTTTATTGCAGCATTATTTACCATAGCTAAGATCTGGAACCAACCCTGATGCCCCTCAGTAGATGAATGGATCAAGAAAATGTGGTATATATACACAACGGAATTCTATGCCTCCATCAGAAAGAATGACATTGCCCCATTTGTTAGGAAATGGGAAGACTTGGAAAAACTTATATTAAGTGAAGTAAGCTAAGCCCAAAGAAACATAGGTCCCATGATTTCCCTTATTTGCAATATCTAGTATATGTATGAGTCAAGCAGAAAAGATCAGATAATGTGATGTTAGGAAAATGAACTTAAGATATGTATTTTAAATGTTTTTTTCTTTCGTGCATTTGTTTCTAACGCAATTATAAAATTATTTCTTTGTTGCTTTGTATGTCCCTCCCCCACAGTATAACCTGTGCTTTCACTGTATTTTATGTCGGTATAATTTGTGGAGGGGAAGGGGAAAAACAAGTCGTTTACATAAGGATACAGGTGGACCTGTTCCAACAATAAAAAGTACAAGCTGTCATGTCAAAAACGAACTTTACAACTTGGGTGGGGCGGAGGATTGCGTGGTGGGAAGGGAGGATGGGAAGCGATGGGAAGGGTAAACAAAGGAGGAGGCTACAATGCTTGATAATAAATGTACTCACTATCTTGCCAAGTAATTGTAACCCCTCTGTACAGTATTTTCACAATAAAAAAGAAAAGTGAGTATGCATTAGAGAGGCTGCAGAAATAACATTAGGGTTTTTACTGTCTCTACCTATTAATGTAATTTTATTTCCTGGTATTGAAACTCTCCTCTTGTTATTATTGTATGTAATCCAATTCAGTTTATAACTATGTATTCAATGTGGGAAATCTACTTCAAAGAATTGTAAAGTTTTTTCCTTTTCAATCACCTTATCATTGTCAGGCTACACTGTGGTCATCATCATCATCTTTATCAAAATTATTATTAGCATCATAAGTGCTAATTAATGAAAGTCTTATATGTTCCTATGATTTTGCTATTATTTGTCTTTTGATTAATATTTTTAATGTTAACACTGTGCATGCGTCCATATTAAAATTTTGAACAAATAAAGAAACAAAAAACTAAACCATATCAAGTAGCTTGACTGTGAGCTTATAACAGATTATGGAATAGATTTTTGAAGCATTCCTAATTCCTAACCAGTATGAATTAACTTCCTCTCTCTGCCTCATTACACAAAAATATTTAAGAGTTTGGACCTAACTTTTTCAGGTAATATACTGTAAATGTTACTACAATGTCATAAGAATATCTAAAATTCACTTGAAAGTAAAAGCTATACTTTCTATTGAAATATTAGTTATTTTATTCTAGGAAACTTTCACAAAAATAGACTGCATATCTTTGAAATATAAAAGGTCAAAAATAGCAAAAATTTTTAGAAAGTCTCTCTTCAGAAATATATGTATATATAAACATTAATATTATGTGTAGAATGACATATATTTTTAGAGATTGTCATCAGAAATATATACATATATCTAAATTTATGTGTAGAATGATGTACACTATATTGAAACAAAAATCTTAAAACATAATTAAAATAAAAAAAATACATCACACCAAGTGCCAGTGACTCACTCTTATAATTCGACCTGGGTAATGAGATCTTAGAAATGTGTTTGAAAGTGGCCCAGACAGAAAACTACTTCTTAGATTCTTATCTCTAATTAACCACTAAAAACATGAATTAGCTCTGTGTCTCAAATTGGAAATTGCTGTCCTTGAGCATAAAAAGGCTTAGGGATAATGCCCAGGCCTGCAAACAACACTCACAACAACAAAATGTATCACATTAATTTCACAAAAGCATCTTTTAACTGCTGTGAACATTTCTTAGAAACATGAATAAATGCCCCTGGAAAATGTCAAGTAAAAAGTATAGAATATTTACGTCTATGTTAAAGACATGACTATTTAGATTGTTTAAGATATTTAGGTAATGATTAGGAATTAAGAATAATGATCGGTAGGTAATATATTGGGAGTGGTTTGTCATTCTATTTTATGATAGTAATAGAATGATATTTATAATGGTTATATAAAATACTCTTGCTTCGTATTTGAATTATAATAAATGATAAACATTTTTAAATGTTTCCAATGGAAAGGAATATCAATTCTTATGTAATTTCAAGCAATTGAGAAAATTATTCCAAGGCTGGTTTGCTCTAAGACTATATATCTTTTCTTGTTCTAGTTTTCATATGTTCATAGAAATTAAAATTCCCAAAATTCAATGGATTTTGACATTCAGGAACATCTTCATAGATACTAATATTAGAATCCCTTAAGTTGAATTGTTTATTTCATTTGTTACTTTCACAAATAAATCAAGATGATATTGTATTTTGTTTCTTTTCACTGCTATTGGCTCTTATCTTGAGAATACTTTTTCCCTAGCAAAGTAGAGAAAAACAATTGGATTGACCAAGTAACATGGCTTTCATAAGATGCAGATGCATAGATTTGTGTCTTCTGTCATTTGCCAAAAGTTTCTTCCAGAAAAGGTTATCAATTATTTATAAGTGTTGCTTAATTTCTAGTTATTTCAGTTATCACATACACTTTTTAATTGAGTTAGCTCTGAATAAACTCAAAATAAACAGACAAAAAATCCTCAAAATGAACGGAAATCATATTATTGTTTTAAATGTTGTAGTTTACTAAGTTTTTAAGCAAACACAGAAAATATCTTTTTAGGTATTCTGCATTTTGTGTGAAGTATTTTAACAATAGTTATTTTGCTGACATGTAATTCACTTGAAATATATTATCTCCTTTTATTGTATGCATTTTAGTGCTTTGGAAATGAATTGTACAATCATAGGTTTTCCAAGCCTAATTTTCACAAATTTGCTTTTCTTCAAATAGAAATGCTGTAAATTTTAGAACAGACATTAAAGTAGATATAAAATTCATTTACAGGAATTTGTCAGGCATACATCCTCTATAGTGAGCCTTTTCAAAATTTGTTTTTTGGGATTATTTCCAGGGTCTCACACAGAGTACTCAAGTTCATTCTCAATCAACCACATTCCCTGTCCAAACAAGTTTTTTACTTCTCTTTAATATGTACACAGACGTGTAATGGATAGAACCTATTCAATTCTCTTTGACCTTTTGAAAACTTGCTTGCTTTAATGATTGATGTATTATACAAATTCATTTGCTATGTGGAGTATATCAATTTCTCCACAAGTGTATTACTATATTTGTGTCATCTTTTTAGATGATGGTCCTACTAGTGAGTTTTCTCTTTATTTATTCTTGGATACTAAAGAGGAACTTATTTCATATGCTCTTACTATTTACATATGTTCTTTAAAGAAATATCCTATTTGGGATAAGGATATATGGAATTAGAAGATATGAAAATACTTAGACTCAGAATCATTGTAGCATTAACATTGTAGCATTAACAAATATGTGTTAGATATCTGTTAGATATGTTTTCACTTCTTTTATATTGTCCTTTGAATTATGAAAGATTATAAGTTGATATTATCCAGTTCATTCTTGCTTTTCTTTACCCACTAATGCTTTCCATGTCATATTTTAGAAACCTTACTGATCCAATGCCATGAATTTTTATGTTTATGATTTATATGTTTTTATATCTCACATTTAGTTTCATAATCATTTTTTATTTAAAATTTTTAAATTTTTGTATAAGGATTTAGGTAGTAGTATAAGAACTTTTTTTAAATCTAGGTAGGCAATAGTGCCACTACACCCATTTAAGATTCTATTTCTATTTCACAAAGTCATGGCATCCTTTTCAAATCTATTGACCATAAATCAGTAATTTTTTTATTGTGAAAATACCATACAGAGCGGTTACAATTACACAACAGTATTAAGCAAAGCATACTATTTGCAGAGGAGTATTTAAAAGGTGTAATTTCTTATAAAATTGAACTTTTAATCCAACAAAATGAATACCAGATATCTATCACTTGGAAGATGTGAGCGGAAGTCAAAGGGAAGGAATAAAGAGAGTTATGGAGGAAGAGAGTGAAGGCATAATATTCAACTAAAAAACATGAAAGTGGGGTGAGGTTTGGAAGAGAATGTGAAAGTTATGTAAAGATACATTGTACTTATAACCTGATTTGTGGAATGGAAATTCTTTTGAACAACTATTTAATAAAAATATAATTAAAAACAATGGAGACATCTGATCTTAAACTGCATTCTCTTAAACCATGAATCAATACAATAGTTTCCTCCTCAGAAATTTTCTTCGCAGGCATTTTCCTCATAATGCGAAAAAACTGACCAATGCAATGAATATCAATATATCACATTGCATATTGTAAATAGACACAATATAAAAATCACAGTAAAAAATGTTAGAATTCATCACATGATAAAATAACAGGTAGAAAGTATCAAATGCTGAATGATAGTTTTTCCAAGTATTTTACCTATGGTATCAAACTTAATCCTCACAGTAATCCCATAAAGTGGAACTATTTCCATTTTTAATTCTCTGATGATGTTATTGAAATCTTCAGAATTGGAATTACTAGTACAGCATTGCACGCTGGTGTTAGCCTGAGGCCCATCTCCCACTCTATCAAATAACCTCATTTTATTTTATGACTAAAATACCAGCACTTTGTCTACTAATTCTAGGAAATTTTCCCAGAATTATTGTGTACACTCTAATAATATGTGACATTATCTTTGTTAGAAAATAGGTAGCTATAATATGAAAATTCCAAGCTCATAATCAATTCAAACATCCCCGGTGAAAGGAACTGCTAAAGTATAACATTCTTGATTTCTAGCTCAAAATAGTAGAAATCATATTCTATCCCTTCACTCAACACTGCACTGCCTGGGGACCCCATCTCTGTTTAACACAGTCATACCGAAAGAGTGTCCTGCCCAATTCCCGATGGAAACAGACTGCAGGTGTTATGGACCAATCATTTCCACATTGTAGCTCACCTAGGTTGTTTACCATTATAAGTATTTTGATTGTTTTTATACCCAACATTCTGAGGAAAATGTACTACTTTAAAATGTTATTAAGGGCTAGGAAGGTAGCTCATTGGTAGAATGCTTGCCTTGCATGCATGAGGCCCTGGGCTCGATTCCTCAGCACCACATAAACAGAAAAAGCTGGAAGTGGAGTTTAGGCCCCACAACCAAAAAATAAAATAAAATAAAATGTTATTAAATCAAGACTGATATAAAAATCACCTTTGACCCCAGATAAATATTTTACCTTTCATATACCCAAAAATGCAGTCTGAACTATCATTAATGTCAGGAACAAGAGGTTAAAAATCATAGACCCAAGACCTAAGCATGAATTAAAGACTCTCCACCTTGTCAATACAATTGGTTTAAAAAGTCATCAATACTACTGCATTTTAAAAATTTTCTTATGAAATGAAGATTCAATTATAAATTATTAACACTTGAAAATAACTCATTTTCTTGGTAGTAGGACACAAAGCACAAGATTAATCCTAATCATTTTAAAGGACCTTTATTTATACTCCATATTCACTCCCATAACTACAATGATATGAAAAATAACTGAAGTACAGAAACACAAAGAAATAATTCAACTGCATCATCTACATTCAAAGGACTGTGTTAATAGAAAACAAAGTTAAACTAATAATTAGCTTACCAAATTCACTTACATTCTTTTATTCTATTTCATTTAGTTTCATAAAAACTAGATTTTCATAAGATTATGCATAAAATGTCTATATACCCACTTCCTTTTTAAGATCTTAACAATATTTATTTCAGAAATGTCTTTAGCTCTATAGTCAATGAAATGAAATTATACTAAAATATTCAAAGGGTTTTCTGAAATTGCAAGTCTCGCTCTGGGATGTTATTTATATTGGAAAAGATATTCAAAAAGCCTTATTTGTTAAGTTGCGATAGTTACTCCCACAAAAGAGCCATTAGCCCTTTGCATGTACAAAACAACTTCAGATACATCCACTTTGTGGAGATGACACATGCTTTTGGTTCGTTTGTTTTTGAAAGAAATATCTAACAAGCATATCAACAATACCGATTTTCAGTCAATATGATGGGATATTCAAAATTGATAAATATTGGGTTGATTACCTCGTAGTGTGAATAGATATGATCTTACAAAGAAAGTTATTTTCAACAGAAAGCCAGAAAGAGTTTATCCACTTTGTGTTTCACGGGAATAACCAGAAAGCAATACCTATTTGGTCCAGTTGGTCAAACTCACTCCACGAGCATATGTTAAAAGTATAACAAATTTAAGAGGTCAAATACTTATTTTGTAACGACAGTCATCATATAGCTCTAATTTACTACCTAAATATGTCTGAATCTTCTCACCTAACATATAATAAGAGCTGAAAGCAGTCTCTTTTATCTAACTTAATATGGTAAATCCTTTGATTCTGATGATATTATTTGACAAATAAAATGTACAAAAGAGTGGTCCAACTGAAATGACATGACAGAATTCTGATAAATAAAAACATTGCAACAAAGTTAGCTCTTTTCAGCCTCACACTGTCCACATTGGCAAGCAACATTGCAACAGCACATGCACACATATACACATACACACATATGCATACATGTATACACACCTATACATGCATGCTAAATTCATTATTTATTGTACAAAAAAGTTTAAATAAAAAATTAATGATTAGTACAAATGATAATTTGCCTTACTACAAAATAAAACACAATCCAGGCACCACAAATGTTACATTTTACCTGCCTATCCACATGTGACCACTTTATTTATATTTAATTACTTAATTAACTAATTAATTCAATTATTTGTTTGGTGCTAATACTAAAGCTGGAACTCAGGGCCTGTCTCTGTCCCAGAATTTGTTATTTTTTTGTTTTAGTTTTCTCAAGGATATCATTTTACTGCTTGTACCACAGCTCCAGTTCTAGCTTTTGTTGGTTTCTTTCAAAGCAGAATCTAATGGACTATTTTTTGTTTGATCTGGTTTCAAACCACAGTCCTCAGACTTCATCTTTCTGATTAGCTACGATTAATGACATGAGCCACCAGTGTGGCTTTTGCTTTTTCCTCTATAGTTATCTAATACACATACTTAGATAGTAATTTTAAAATGAGAGTATAGAAGCAAGATGTACAGTGATGATTTTGTCCTGTCAGAAATTCAAGATAGTAATGTAAATTTCTTCTTAAGAACATACACAAAAAATACCATGATATAGTATAAGAGAACTCACAATTGGACATATGAGTTTTAAGAGCTTTCTAATAGATCCATTATTTATTGGTACCCAAAATTAGAAAACAAAATGTATAATGTGGTACTAAAATAGAAGTCCTTTACATGACTAGTTACATTCCTTGTTTTTTTAAAGACACTTGTTTTCATCTAAAAAAATAGGCCTGTCTATTTTCTTCATGTGGTTTCAATGATTGAAGGTGCTTAATGCGAAATAAAAATGTATTAGTAGTTCTTTGCTATCAATTAAATCTCACTTTGTCTTTTTGGAGAATATAATGATCAAAGCAATAGTTGAGAATCAGTAAGCAATTGTCCAGAATCATGCTTCCAGTGCAAGTGAATCAACATAAGTAATGCTCAATACCATTTTCCACAAAGTTTTGTCACAGATACAATCGGCCTACCTCCTTTTGCTGCTTTCCTAGCCTGGACCTATTCCTTCATTGTACATGCAAAGTGTGATTCAACTGATTTCATTCAGATCTGTTCCTAGAATTATCAAGAATTTAGATTCTTGTCTGCAATAAGATTGAACCTACGTCTCCTCATGGAGGCTGCTAAAAATGTATTTACCAAATTCAAGTAAATACACAAATTTTATTTCCATCTTTTTTAAAACATAAAATTCTGTTTGCTCTATAAATTAATCAGAGGCATGCATTTGTGGCTATCTAGGTCATTGCACATCGTCTCTCTTCCTCTCTCTTTAATGTTTCTCATAGATAAGAGGATTGCTCTATAATTATTGTAATTTATTTTGCTTTTATATTTTTGGTTGCATCATTTTACTTTCTGCTCTGCCATTTCCCAAATGATTTATATAGAGGGCATTATTTCATCTTTTCTCATTCCTAGAATAAGCTGCACATGAAGACACTACTGGTCCTTATTTTCAGTCTGTATCTTTGAATATGGAAGAAAATCTTTCCTCTGCTCTCATCAATTCCATTCTCTCCAGTTAGAATAATTTCGAATAGTAAAAATGGAAAAGGGGAAAATAAATCACGGTGAAAAAACAGATGCAGAAAATTAACCGGATTTGTCTGAACAGTTCAACTAATGTGAACTATTAGGGAAATACATGGACACCTCATTCTCACTATCACTCAAAGCCTCTAGTTAGGCAATTCTTAAGAATATGAGGAACATGATGAAAAAGTGAGGAATGGTATCAATTGCTAAAAAAATGGAGAAGGATCCATGCAAATTTCTTCTTTGGGCTGCTGAAAATAATCAGGTTATTACAGTGTGGAGACTAATTTCCAAAAAAGCCACTCATGTGAATACTAGAGATGACGATGAGTATACCCATATTCATTAGGAAGCCTACAGTGGACACTTAGACACTGTCCATGAGTTGTTGGCTCAAGCGGCAGATATTCATGCAATAACTGTAAATGGTTGGACAACCCTGCGCAGTGATTATATCTGGAATAATACTAGAGTGGCTTTTTTCTTACTTCATCATGATTCAGATACCAATGGCCCCCTTGCTTCTTGCTGCTGGGAATAGAGATAGCAAAGACATGTTGGATCTGCTTCTGTTGAATCATTATGTCAAATCAGGTCTGAAGAACAACTTGGAAGAAACTGTATTTAATATTGCCAAAAGGATAAGTATGTATCACTATCTCTTTGAAGCTTTACAAAGCTGCACAAATTGCTCTCCTAAATCATAATTGTTCGGTTAAGTTTATTAAATTTCAAAAATGCCATTGCATTCTTTGTTTCCATACAAAATATTTTCACGATCCAAATAACAACAATAGCTTATTGTAACAATTAATGGATTCCATGGAAGCCTTCCAAGTGAATTTCATGACTTTGATGTCAAAATGTATTCAAGAGTTAGTTTTATACATCTATAATGATTTCTGGAGAGTTTTTGGTATTTTTATTGTACTTAAGTGGTTACATAATTTCACAGTATTGTGGAATAGTGATGCTCAGTTAAAGTCACAAACACATTCTAACATTTCTGGAGCAAATTGTCTATCACAGTCTATAACATTTATGAGTTCTATGACCTTTGCGATACAGTTATTCCTTCCACATTGGTTGGTATGTACATTTCTTTTGTTTTGCATAACATCAACTGTTCCCTTTTTCCCAATTGTTTTCTCCCTCCCATCCCTGCCATTAACTTGCTTAGTTCATTTTGGTCAATGTCCAGTGCAGCTGACGGGTTTTTCCCTGATTCCCTCTACTTCTATGTCATCTTCCTGGTTCTCCTCCATTGTACACATATATACCATACATGTGATCAGCAGCATGGGGTTATTTAGTAGAGATTCGACCAGATGAGTGGAAGTCCTTTGTTTCTTAAGTCCTGTTAATTTTGTTGTATTACCTAACATTTTGGTTTTAACATCCACTTATCAGGGAGAACATGTACTGTTTGTCTCTTTGCTCTTGGCTTACCTTGCTCAACATGATCACCTTCTAGCTCCATCCATTTCCCTGCAAATGCCATTATTTTGTCATTTCTAATGGCTGCATAATATTGCATTGTGTATAGATACCACAATTTTGGGATCCATTCATCTGTGGTCGGACATCTGGGTTGTTTCCATATCCTGGTTATTATGAACAGTACGGCAACAAACATGGAGGTGCATGTGTCCTTGTATACTGGTTCCTGTTGTTCAGGATAGATGCCTAGAAGTGGTATGACTGGGTCATAAGGGAGGTCAATATTTAGCTTTCTTAGGACCCTCCAGACTGTTTTCCAAAGTGGTTGTATGAGTGTACATTCCCAACAGCAGTGTAGTAGGGTTCCTCTTTCTCCACATACACTCCAGCATTTGTCATTGGCTGACTGGAGGATGTGGGACATTCTGACTGGGGTAAGGTGGTATCTCATGGTTGTCTTTATTTACATTTCCTTCAAAACCAGGGATGGTGAACAGTTCCTAATGTGTTTCTTTGCCATTTTTATCTCTTCTTCTGAGAAGTCTCTCTTTAGTTCCCTTTCCCATTTAGTAATTGGTTTGTTAGGTTTTGAAGGGATTAGTTTCTTGAGTTCCCTGTATATATTGGATATTAACCCCTTGTCGGATATATTGCTGGTAAATATTTTCCCCAATTAATTGGTTGTCTTTCTAGCTTGGTTGCGATAGCTTTAGCTTTGCAGAAGCTTTTTATTTTAAGGTAGTCCCATTTATCGTGTCTCACTCCAATTTGTTGTGACCCTGGGATCTGTTCATGAAATTCTTTCCTGGGCCTATAAGTACAAGTGTCTCTCCTACTCTGCCTGCAGTGGTTTCAGAGATTCAGGTTTAATGCTAAGGTCTTTGATCCATTTTGAGCTGATGTTGGTGTATGGTGATATGCTGGTGGCCACTTTTATTCTTCTGCATATGGCCACCCAGTTTTCCCAGCATTAGTGGTTGAAGAGGCTGTGTTTCTTCCATTGTCTGTCTTTGGTTCCTTTGTCAAATGTCAGCTGACTGTAGGCATGTGGATTTATTTCTGGATCTTCTATTCTATTCTATTGGTCTTCGGGTCTGTGTTTGTGCCAGTACCATGCTGTCTTTGTTATTATGGCTCTATAGTAGAGTTTGAAGTTTGACATGGGTATACCTCCCATGTTGTCTTTATTTGCTAGAATTATTTTGGATATTCTAGGTCTTTTTTGGTGCCATATGAATTTTTGGACTGTTTTCTATATTTCAGAGATATACATCATTGGGATTTTAATAGGAATTGCATTGAATTTGTATATTAATTTGGGCAGTATTGACATTTTCACTATATTGTCTGCCTATAAAAGAGCATGGGAGGTCTTTCCATTTCCTAGTGTCCTCTGTAATTTTTTTCTTTAACTTTTTATAGTTTTCATTAAATAGTTCTTTTACATCTTTGGTTAGGTTACTTCCTGAATATTTTATTTTGGGGGATGTTATTGTGAATGGGCTTTCTTTCCTTTATTTCCCTCTCGGCTTGTACATTGTCAGTGTACAGGCATGCAACTGGTTTTGGGGGGTTTATTTTGTATCCTGCTACGTTGCCGAAGTGATTTATGATTTCTAAGAGTTTGGGGATGGAATTTTTGGGATCGTGAAGGTATAGTATGATGTCATCTGTAAAAAGGGATAGTTTAATTCCTTCTTTCCATATACAGATCCTTATAATGTCTTTTTCTTGCCTTATTGACCTGACTAAGAGTTCCAGGTATATATTGAACAGGAGTAGAGACAGTGGGCATCCTTGCCTTCTTCATGATTTTTTTCGGGGGTCCGGTCATAGGGCCTGAAATCTGGGCCTGGGTGCTGTCCCTCAGCTCTTCAGCTCAAGGCTAGCACTCTACCACTTGAGCCACAGCGCCACTTCTGACTTTTTTCTTTTTCCTTATGTGGTGCTGAGGAATCGAACCCAGGACCTCAGGCATGCAAGGCAAGTGCTCTACCACTGAGCGACCTTCCCAGTCCCCTTGTTCCTGATTTTAAAAGAATTGGTTGTAGCTTTTCCCCATTAAGTATGGTATTAGCTATTGGTCTGTTGTAAATGGCTTATAATGTTTTAAGAAATGTTCCTTCTATTTCTATGGCCTCCAGAGCTTTTAGCATGAATGAATGTTGAATTTTATCAAAAACTTTTTCTGCATTTGTGGAGATAATCATGTGATTCTTGACCTTGGCTCTGTTGATGTGTTGGATTATATTTATTGACTTACGTATGTTAAACCATCCCTGAATCTCTGGGATGAAGCTTACATGGTTTTAGTGTATGGTTTTTTTAATGTGTTTCTGCATTCTGTCAGCTAGAATCTTGTTAATGACCTTTGCACCTGTGTTCATCAAGGACATTGGCCTGTAATTCTCCTTTTTGGTTGGGTCTTTGCCTGGTTTGGGGATGAATGTGATATTGGCTTCGTAGAAGGTGTTTGGGTTAGCTCCCTCCTTCTCTGTTTCTCTGAAGAGCTTGAGGAGTATAGGTATTACTTCTTCTTTAAAGATCGTATAGAATTCTGTTGTGAATTCATTTGATCCTGGGCTTTTTGTTGTTGTTGTTGGAAGACTTCTGATTGCTTCCCGTATCTCGTTGTAGGATGTTGGCTTATTTAATTGATTTACTTCTTCTTTGCTCAATTTGGGAAACTTGTATTTCTCTAAAAATGCATCCATTTCCGCCAGATTTTCTTTCTTTAGAGGGTATAACTTTTGAAAGTAGTCCATTAAAATTGTTTGGGCATCTTGGGTACGTGTTGTGATTTTTCCCGTAGCATCCCTAATCCTGTTAATATGGGTTTCCTCTCTTCTTTTTTAAATTAATCTTGCCAAATATCTATCAATTTTATTTGTTTTTTCAACCAGCTTTTTGTTTGGTTAATTTTGGCTATGATTCTCCAATTCTCTATTTGGATAATCTCCGCTCTTAGTTTGGCTATCTGGCTGTGTTTAGTAACTTTAGGTTCCATTTTTTCATGTTTTTCTAGCTGTTTTATTTGCAACATGAGATTATTTTCTTGGTCTGTCTCTATTTTCTTGATCTGCGCACTGATGGCAATAAATTTGTCCATCAGGACAGCTTTTGCTGTGTCCCAAAAGGTTTTTGCGATGCATTTTCATTTTCATTGAGTTGTAGGAATTTTTTAAATTTCTTCTTTAATCACTTCCATTACCCAGGCATTGCTTTGATGTGAGCTGTTCAATTTCCATGTATTTTAGTAATTTCTGCAGTATGTTTTGTTATTGAGAACTAGCTTGATTCCACTATTGTTAGATAGGATACAGGGGATTATGTCAATCCCCTTGAATTTGCTTAAGTTTCTTACATGAACTATTATATGGTCTATTTTGGAGAAAGTACCATGAGCTGCTGAGAAGAATGTGTACTATGTTGTTTTTAGGGTGAAATACTTGGTAAATGTCAGTTCTGCTTGAAGTATGGCCTCATTAATTCGATAGCTTCTTTGCCAATATGCTGGTTGGTAGACCTGTCCTTTGGTGAGAGTGGGGTGTTAAAGTCTCCTAGTATTATCATATTGGATCTATTTTATTCTGTAAGTTTGAGAGTATTTGCTTAACATATTTGGGTGCACCAATGTTTGGGGAATGTTAGGTAGATTATGGTAATATCCCCCTCTTGTATTGTTTCCTGTATTAATATGTAGTGTCCATCCTTGTCTTTTTGTATTGATTTTAGTTTTTTTTTTTTACTGTTGATTGGATCTTTTTTTAGAATTTTTTATTGTAAAGATACTATACAGAGGGTTACAGTTACATGAGCAATGTAATGAGTACACTTCCTATTGAGCATTGTTACCCCCTCCATTGTTTTCCTCCTACCATCCCTGCCCTCCTTACTTCCCCGAGGTTCTTTTTTTTTTTTAATTGTGATTAAGTGATTACATAACTTCCCAAATTTCACAGTATTGTGAAATAATGATGATCCTTTAAAGTCACAAGTTCATTCTAAATTTCCTGGAGCAAATTGTCTATCACAGTCTATAACATATAACAGTGTACACAATACAACATACATGTGATCAGCAGTATGGGGATATTTAGTAGTGTTTCAACCAGATGAGTGGGAGTTCTTTGTTTCTTAAGTCCTGTTAATTTTGTCGTATCACCTAACATTTTGGATTTAGCATCCACTTATCAGGGAGACCATGTACCGTTTGTCTCTTTGCTCTTGGCTTACCTTGCTTAACATGATCACCTTCTAGCTCCATCCATTTCCCTGCAAATGCCATTATTTTGTCATTTCTAATGGCTGCATAATATTCCATTGTTTGTAGATACCAAAATTTTTGAATACATTCATCTGTGTTGGGGCATCTGGGTTGTTTCCATTTCCTAGCTATTGTCAACAGTGCTGCAATAAACATTGAGGTGCACGTGTCCTTGTATATTGTTTCCTATTGTTCAGGGTAGATGCCTAGAAGTGGTATGACTGGGTCATAAGGGAGGTCAACCTTTATCTTTCTAAGGACCCTCCAGAGTGCTTTCCAAAGTGGTTGTATAAGTGTACATTCCCACCAGCAGTGTAATAGGGTTCCTATTTCTCCACATACCCTCCAGCAATTGTCATTGGATGATTTCTGGATGTGTGACATTCTGACTGGGGTAAGGTGGTATCTTTGTCTTTATTTGCATTTCCTTCACCAACAGGGATGATGAACATTTCCTCATGTCTTTCTTTGACATTTTTATTTCTTCCTCTGAGAAGTCCCTCTTTACTTCCCTTGCCAATTTAGTAATTGGTTTGTTAGGTTTAGGAGGGATTAGTTTCTTGAGTTCCCTGTATATACTGGATATTAACCCCTTGTCTGATATATTGCTGGTAAATATTTTTTCCCAATTAGTTATTTGTCTTTCTAGCTTGGTTACAATAGATTTAGCTGTGCAGAAGATTTATATTTTAAAGTTGGCCCATTTGTTGAGTCTCTCTCCAATTTGTTGTGATCCTGGGACTCTGTTCAGGAAGTTCCTTCCTGTGCCTATTGGTTCAAGTGTCTCTCCTACTCTGTCCTGCAGTAGTTTCAGAGATTCAGTTTTAATGTTAAGATCTTTAATCCATTTTGAGTTGATGTTAGTGCATGGTGATAGGCTGGGGTCCACTTTTATTTTTCTGCATGTGGCAGCCCAGTTTTCCCAGCAGTAGTGGTTGAAGAGGCTGTGTTTCTTCCATTGTATGTCTTGGGCTCCTTTGTTTAATATCAGCTGACTCTAGGCCTGTGGATTTATTTCTGGATCTTCTATTCTGTTCCATTGGTCTTCTTGTCTGTTTTTGTGCAAGTACCATGCTGTCTTTTATTATTATAGCTCTGTAGTATAGTTTGAAGTGCGGCATGGATATCCCTCCCATTTTGCCTTTATTCCCTAGAATTGGTTTGGCTATTCTAGGTCTTTTGTTGTTCCATATGAATTTTTGGACTGTTTTCTGTATTTTAGTGATGTAAGTCATTAGGATTTTAATAGGGAATGCATTGAATTTGTATATTAATTTTGGCAGTATTGCCATCTTCACTATATTAACTTGGCCTATCCAAGAGCATGGGAGGTCTTTCCATTTCCTAGAGTCTTCTGCAATTTCTGTCTTTATCTTTTTATAGTTTTTATTAAATAGTTCTTTTACATCTTTGGTTAATTCCTAAATATTTTATTTTGGGGGAGGTTATTGTGAATGGGGTTACTCCCTTTAATTCCCTCTCTTCTTGTACATTGTCAGTGTACAGGAAGGCAACTGATTTTTTTTTATTTTTTTATTTTTTATTTTTTTTTAAATTTTATTTTATTTTATTTGAGAACATACTGTACAGAGGGGTTACAATTACATGGTCAGGATAATGCATACATTTCTTACCAAGCATTGCAGCCTCCTCCTTTGTTTACCCTTCACCTCCCTTCCCAGCCTCCCCCCTACCCCCACCCAATCATACCCCCTCTCCCCCCCCTCCGACATTGTAAAGCTGGTTTTGACATGACATTTTGTACTTCTCATTGTTGCAACAGGTCCACCTGAATCCTTAAACAACTTGTTTGTCCCCATCTCTTCCACATGTTATACTGACATCAAATATAGTGAAAGCAGGGGTTACACTGTGGGGGAGGGACATACAAAGCAACCAAGAAATAATCTTATAAATGCGTTAGAAACACATGCATGAAAGAAACAAAAACATTAAAATACATATTTGAGGGTTCGTTTTCCTAACATCACATTCTCTGACTTTTTCCGCTTGACTCATACCTATACTAGATATTGCAAATAAGGGAAACCATGGGACCTATGTTTCTTTGGGCCTGGCTTACTTCACTTAATATAATTTTGTGGGTTTATTTTGTATCCTGCTACTTTGCCGAAGTGATTTATGATTTCTAAGAGTTTGGGGATGGAGTTTTTGGGATCATGAAGGTATAGTATCATGTTGTCTGCAAAAAGGAATAGTTTAGCCTCTTCTTTCCCTATGCGGATCCCTTTCATGTATTTTTCTTGCCTTATTGACCTGGCTAAGGCTTCCAGGACTATATTGAAGTGCAGTGGAGACAGTAGGCATCCTTGCCTTGTTCCTGATTTTAGGAGAATTGGTTGTAGCTTTTCCCCATTAAGTGTATTATTGGCTATTGGTCTGTCATAACTGGTTTAATTGTTTTAAGAAATGTTCCTGCTATTTCTATTTTCTCCAGAGCCTTTAGCATGAATGAATGTTGAATTTTATCAAAGGTCTTTTCTGCATCTGTGGCAAAAATCATGTGATTCTTGACCTTGGCTCTGTTGATGAGTTGGATTACATTTATTGACTTACAGAATAAAATAGATCCCAATACGATAATACTAGGAGACCTCAACACACCACTCTCACCAAAGGACAGGCCTACCACCCAGAGGATTGGAAAAGAAGCTACCAAATTAAGTGAGGCCATACTTCAAGCGGAATTAACTGATATCTACCGAGTATTTCACCGTAACACAGCACAGTACACATTCTTCTCAGCAGCTCATGGAACTTTCTCCAAAATAGACTATATCATAGTTCATGCAAGGAACTTAAGCAAACACAAAGGGACGACATAATCCCCTGTATCTTATCTGACCATAGTGGAATCAAGCTAGTTCTCAATAACAAAGCATACGGCAGAAATTTCTCTAATACATGCAAATTGAACAGCACACTTCTTAGCAATGCTTGGGTAATGGAAGAGATCAGAGAAGAAATAAAACATTTCCTACAACTCAATGAAAACGAAATAAATAAAACCTCGCAAAGACACTTGTGGGACACAGCAAAAGCTGTCCTGAGGGGTAAATTTATCGCCCTCATTGCCCACATCAAGAAAATGGAGACAGACCAAGTAAATAATCTCATGTTGCAATTAAAACAGCTAGAAAAACATGAAAAAATGGAACCTAAAGTTACTAGACGGAGCCAGATAACCAAATTAAGAGCAGAGATTAACCAATTAGAAAATCAGATAATTACAGCCAAAATTAACCAAACAAAAAGCTGGTTCTTTGAAAAAATAAACAAAATTGATGGACCGTTGGCAAGATTAATTAAAAAAAATAAGAGAGGAAACCCATTTTAACAAGATTAGGGATGCCACGGGAAAAATCATAACACGTACCCAAAATATCCAAACAATCCTAATGGGCTACTTTCAAAAGTTATACTCTCTAAAGGAAGAAAACCTGGCAGAAATGGATGCATTTTTAGAGAAATCTAAGTTGCCCAAACTGAGCAAAGAAGTGAACCAATTAAATAAGCCAATATCCTACAACGAGATACAGGAAGCAATCAGAGGTCTTCCAACAACAAAAAAAAGCTCAGGACCAGATGGATTCATAGCAGAATTCTGTAAGACCTTTAAAGAAGAACTAATACCCACACTCCTCAAGCTCTTCAGAGAAACAGAGAAGCCAATATCACACTCATCCCCAAACCATGCAAAGACCCAACCAAAAAGGAGAATTACAGGCCAATTTCCTTGATGAACTCAGGTGCAAAGATCCTTAACAAGATTCTAGCTAAAAGAATCCAGAAACACATAAAAAAAAATCATACACTATGACCAGTTAGGCTTCATCCCAGAGATGCAGGGATGGTTTGACACTGTAATGATTTTAATGACAAGTTTATTTTATCAGATATAAGGATTGCTACACCTGCTTTCTTATTAGGGGCATTTTATTGGTAGATCCTTTTCCAACCCTTCACTCTGAGTTTGTTTGCATGTTTGGCTTAGAGGTGGGTCTCCTGAAGGCAACAGATGGATGGGTCCTGTTTTAGGATCCAATCTGCAGTTCTTTTTCTTTTGATTTGTGAAATAAGTCCGTTAATCTTAAGAGATATAATAGAGAGATGCATTATGGTCACTGTTTTTCTTCTTTCTTTTCCTCTGTCCTTGCTCAGATAGACTTCTATTAATGCTTGTCTGGGTGCAGGTCCCTGTTCCTGGTTGCTTTTCTCAGGTTGTGTTCCACCTTTTAGTAGTCTTTGTAATGCTGGCTTAATGTTTATGTATTAATTTAGTTTTTTCTTTGCTATTAAAAATTTTCATTTCTCCATGGAATGTGAATGCTAGCTTTGCCGAGTATATCAGTCTGGGTTGGCAGTTATTGGCTCTCAGTGCTCATGTGGTACTTTCCCAGGCCTTTCTTGCATTCAGTGTTTGTGTGGAGAGATCTGTAGTGATTGTAATATTTTTCCTATAGTAGTATAGCTCCTTCTTCATTTTTGCTGCATGCAAGTTTGTTTCCTTATCATTCAGATCTATCATTTATACTATAATGTGTCTAGAAGTGTTTCTCCTGGGATCCTGCTTGTTAGGTGTTCTATATGCTTCTGTTATGTGGGTAAGATGTTCTTTTTAGAGATGGGGAAAATTTTCACCGATTATCTTGTGGAATAGGTGCTGCATTCCCTTGCTTTGATATTCCTCATCTTCATATATGAAGGTTAAATTTCTTGGCACTATCTGCTTGTCCTTGAATTTCCCTTTGGTATAATTTAAGTGATTTTTCAATATCTGTCATTTTTTGGTCCAGTTGATGTATTCTGTCTTCTGTATTCCATTTTGTTCACTCTGTTAACCGTGGTTTCCATTGTGGTTTGCATGGAGGAAAGGGACTCATTGTTGATTTCAATGGATTCAATGTTGGTTTTCAAAATACTAATCTCACCTCTTAAGGAGGTATGTACTGCCTCTATTTTGTCACTTATCTCACGGCTTAGTGAGGTGTGTGCTACCTCTATTTTTGCATGCATCTCCTGTTTGATGTCCTGCACCTCTTTTGGTATTTCGACCCAGTGTTCTTTCAAATTCTGGTCTATTTCTCACTTTATTCTTGAGTCATTGCCTCCAGCATGTCTTGGATATAGTGTTTGTCTTCCATTCCTGCTTTTCTCCCACTGGGGCTCTCCCCTGGATTGCTGCTGGCTTTTAGAGATAGCTTGCTATCCTAGGTGTTGATAAACCTTGTAATATTTCTCTGTGATTTTCTCATGGGGATTCAAGGATTATTGAAGACTAATCTGAAATTTTGTTTTGGTCAATAGGTGTCTGTCTTTGCTTGATTACTGTTTCTGTGCTGGTAGAGAGAGTCTGTACCTGATCTCAGTTCTGTTGGGGGCCGACCTCCAGCTGCTGGTCTGACCCACACAGGATTCTCAGCTCTCTGCTGCAGATCACTGGCAGTTCCCGCCTTTAGAAGGGTTGAGCAGCCTAGATTGCTCCTGTTTGTTCCTACAGGTGCTCTTGGCGAGTTCGGATGTGCTGGATGTACTCTCCCAGATGCTGGAGTCTGCTATGGTCTCCTGATGTTTTGTTTTGTTTTACTTTTTGGCTAGTTGTAGGCTTGAACTCTGGTCTTGGGTGCTGTCCCTCAGCTCTTAAGCTCAAGGCTGGCACCCTACCATTTGACCCATAGCACCACATCTGGCCCTTTCTGCTTATGTTTTGTTGAGGAATCAGATCCAGGGCCTCTTGCACATAAGACAAGCACTGTACTGCTGAGCAACTTACCAGCCTGAGCTCCTGACTATTATCAGGTGCTGGAGGCCTGTGTTGTTCAATTCCCAGCCTAGAATACATGGGTCGGGTTCTTGTGGGGTTTGGGCTTCTCTTGTCTTGAACCCCCTGCGTTTTTTGCTGTCACAGGCATGATTACCAGGGGTGCGTTTCCCCTGTTTTTCTCCCCTCTGCTGAAGCGTATACTCACCTTCTGATTTCAGTTGGGAGGAGTTAGTTATGTTGCTCAGGCACCAGATCCCCAGGCCTGGTCCCAGACCCCAGCCTGGGGCTCACCTGATGGACCTGTGCTGCTATGTATCCCACCTAGATTACGCAGCTTGGAGTACACAGTTCAAATTTCTTCCACCGTTGGGTGTCTTGACCCAGTGGCATTGTTCCAGGCTTGGGCATTTAAGCTTCCTTCCAGGGTCTCTCTTGTTCAAGCCTTGCCAGCTGAGTGTGATCCATGGGCTGGTGGAGCTCTTGAACAGTTTCTAGTTTTAGTGGGTCCTGTGGTGCAGGTTTTGGGGTAGGGGGTCTGGGGATTCCCACCAGCTCTGGTCTCCCTTGAGGAATACACTGTCCCCTGCGGGGTACTCACCCTGGAGCTAGTTGTTTCTGTGTGATGTAGGTTGCTGGTTGCCGTTGCAGTGAGAGTTCAATTGAGGTAGTTGTGGGCTAGGCTGAGAGGTGGTGGCTCCGTGTGTTTCTTTTCTGTCACTGCCTCCATTGATACTGTTTGGGTCCACTCCACGGGATGGGCCTCCGGCCTCCACCCGAGGGGTGGGGAAGGGGCCTCTGTGCAGGTGCTGATCTCTGGGGTTTGTCTCTGTTTGCGATCTCTTGATCAGCATCAGTTCCTTTCAGTTCTTCTGCTCTGGTGTTCTGTGGGCATCTCATGTATCTCTGAGGTTCCTGCCATGGGGCTGAGTGGCTTTGGTGGGATGGAGCCTCTCTGCTCAAATGGAGAATGAGGGGAAGGGGTGGGATCTTTGTGTAAGTTCCCTGCTCGAAAGTTTCTTCATTCGTCAAGATCCGCATTCTGACACTGGTACCTCAAGGGGCTTTGGTGCGGGTGATCTGCACACAGCTCCCTGTGTCTCTGGGCCACCGGCAGCTCCCACCAGGCCAGGCTGGCCGTGGCTTGGCACGCTGCTTTGTGACCATTAGAAGTTGGGGGAGGGGTCTTCATGCTTCTCTGTTGTGAAATTCTTCTTTTTACTCCTATTTTTGTCTGGATGTTGATTTTTTTGTTGTCGGTATCTTGAGGAGATTAAACGTTGGAACTCGAACTCTCTTTTTGTTTGGGGAGAGCTGTGGCATTCCCCTACTTCCCCATCGCCATCTTGGACCCCCTCGAGTTTTTGCTTTTTTTATTCAGATATAATTTTAATTTATCTGTTGAAATGAGTACTAAAGAAACTAAAGTTATTTCTGGTGCTTATCTGAAAAATTATACTTTAAAATATTCTGTATTCTGTTTGTATAATGCCCATAATCTATTTTATTCTTTCCTAGATATAAGACTTTGAATATTACATTGTTTTATAACATATAGGTTCATTAATAAATGTGTCCTTTCAGATTGCATTCCATACCAAAACAGTTTAAGATTCCTTTTTTACTAGGTCTTTATAGTATATTTCTTTGGAATAAAATGACAATGTTGTCTAATTTTAAAAGTTTTATAAAGATTATGCAATGTAAAGGCCTTTCTAAGGTGAAGATTTAATACACTGATGTCAAACTAACTTTTATTTATATGAATTACATGTATTGTTACACTTGTAATTTTGTAATCAACTTTTTAATAATTGTTTTTCATTTCTTGCATCTGAAGAATGAAAATTATGGAATAATTCACAGATTTTCATATCATCCTTTGCAATTGCCATGTTAATCTCTGTATTGGTGTAATTTTGATATATGTGCTGCTGAAGCATATAATGTCCTCTAAATTTAGGTAGTTAATGATGCAATATTTATACAGGATTATATCCTTGGGTGCCTATTTGTAACAAGGAAACATTATTGTTCCTAACAATGCTACTGATCTTCTTTCCCTAAAATTCTGTGTATAATGGAAAATAATTATATTGTTCAATTGATTGCTCACGTTTGCAATTTTTTTGTCAATGACTATTTTAAATCTTTTTCATTTTAGATTTAATCATACTTTGAAGCATTTTTAGCTAGGACCAAAGGGGATGGCTTTTTCAAGTACTTATTTATCCAACTGAGTTAGCTCTGTGTAGCTAACAGATTCAAAGTAAGCCTTGCTTAAGAGCTACTTCTAAACTTCTGCAGCTGAAATTTTCCCAAATGAAGTCTCATTGGCACAAATGTCTACTTGACACTTTACCATTCTTCCATGTAATATCAGACCAACCAGAATATCTTACCCTGATAGTGTAAATTGTCTTACTTGAACAAAACAAATCTTAGTTCCAAGGGATAATAGAAAGATGAATATTTCAGACAGAACTTTTCAGACTAGAAGGTTTTTATCAAAATATAATTTTTTATTATACCTACCATTTCAAAAGTAGCTAAAGCCAAGAAGGTGAAAAAATTGTTCATATGCATGATTACCTAATGTCCTGGCCTATCTACCTTCCAACCAGGCAGGAACTTAGACGAATGCTTTTCTATCACCAAATATTTTCATAGCTCCAGGAGAAGTCCATATGTTTCTCCTTGATATTAGGCCATAAATTGGTAATGTTTCTTCTTGCCTTCAGTCTGTAAATCTACAAAAGTTAAATGTTTAAGTCTAACTCTACCAAACACTGAGGTAGAGATAATGGAATAATACTTTAAAATAGAGTTGCTTTTGATACCCTAACCAAAACAGAACAATGCAAAGCATGTGCTATTATATTATCTTTTATATAGTTATATATTTTATATTTATATGTGCTGATTTTATATTTCACACAGTGAAACTTACTAGAATCAATTGATAATTTGAAAAGTAAATTGATATTTATTTATTCCAATAAATAGAATTGGAATATAAATAATTAGGTTTAGAATATATATTAGAATATAAAAAGTATCAATGCAATGTCTTCGATATAAACTTGTGATACCTTCTATGTGTTCATGGTCTTCTGAATTCACATTGTTAAAAATCAATGTTGTTTCCTCTAATCTATTAGAGATTTTACTCTGATGCTCTGTTTATTGTTTTAACTCACTGGTCCCAAACTGTTTTTCTCCATATTTCTGATGCATTCCTACAGATTATACTCCAATTGTGCTAATATGATATCTAAAAGACATTATTCTTCTATAGACCCATGGGTCCTAATATCTTATGGCTGAGTTACCTGCATCATTAGATAACAGGGGCAAGACTTCTCACCTAAGCCTACGCAACATGCCAGCAGAAAGTAACTGAAAATCCATCTCAATTTCTCATTTCTTATATTTCAGGGCTCCAATTCCTTGAGAAACAAGAATTAGCAGCAAGCAATTGTGTAATGCAAGGCAACTTAAAATGAAAGATGAAGTCACAAAATCGAGAGAAATTACTGTATTTCAAACTGAATTTACAGATGGCCAGCCCATATGAGTGAACAAGATCAGAAAATGTCACAAGATTATTTTTAATACCCCTCCCCTAATGACTAATGTAATATATCAGTCCAGCATAAGTGGGCCCAAAAAATAGTTCCTGTAAGGATGGATCCGTGATTGATCTACCATGGTCAGGAAAACTTGACTTAGAGGTCAAATATAATTCAGCAGAACATTAATTGAGAAGATCGGTAGTGCTTCAAAACACTGGTACTTTAGTACAACTTGGTTCTGTGGTATAAAAAGGTTGTCATTCTCAAACCAAACTACATTTAATCTCCTGAAAGTGTATTCCTTTTCAAATAAACTTTTTGAAATCACACTTGCCAAAATAACCTTTGATAAGTAGATGACACTTAGTGACATTACAAGTTTTTCAAGTGTAGGGAGCAAGATACAATAGAGTTGATTTATTTACCCAGCACTAATGTCAAACAGGTTCAAACATTCATTAAAATCTAGAAATAGTACCACGCACCATTTGTGTTGTTCAGTAGGTGCCTTCCAGAAATTTGTTAAATGGATTAGCCTCCCATATTTCAACCCCAAACGTTAGCTAATAAAGTAAATTTCATCACTTAATAAGGGGCATTTTAAAAAGTCATAAATACTTGCCTTATCATATACTGTTTTGTTTTCCCTCTGTCTAGCATAGTAATAAATATGTCTTTAAATCTTGAGTATGGGTACTCATCTGAGATGTGACAAAATCTATCTTCTATTTCTATCATATTCCTCTATAGTAGTAAATGTTGGTTTTCTTCTTTTTCCAAAACTTATAGGAGGTAGAAAGTCTTATTCCATGTAAAATAAAATAACCACACATCATTTTACAAAGCCCTTTATAAAAACTGTTAGTTAAGAATACATTCAAAGCCATTTTTAAACTTTCTTGTTGACTAAAGATTAATCTTCAAATGAATGAGAATATAATCATGTCTAGGTGTTTCAAGTCTCCCGTCTTGCAAATTGTTATTGCAGATGAATGAATTATGGAAATATAAGCTGACATCAGTTCAAGTATATCCAGGATTGAAACTCCATGGAATGTATATAAACCTTTCAAATATTAACAGACAGTTTAACAGAATGACTATCAGGAAGTTGAAACCAGACAGGCATAATAGTAAAGACATAGAATGAATGAAAAATGGAACAAGGGGCAAGTACAGCTAGAATACTCAATCTACACATTTGAGAAAGGAAGTGGTAAATCGGAAATAAATCTTGGGGAAGGGGGTGGTTGAGAATGATAGAAGCAGTCACTGTGATCCAGGAGCAATGGATAATTAGGTGGACATATTTAATTGTAAGACACTTGCACAACCTTTGGAAATTCAGTTAAAAAACACAAAAACACATAAAAATCACAACCAAACAGCACTCTCTAGGGAGTATGAATATGACCTCTCAAAAATTTTAAGCAGTTAATGGAGGGAAGTCTTGGTAAAAGCAAACAAAGATGTCCAAAGAGGGCAGTTTGGTGTAGGGGAGGATTCCGAAAAGATTTAAATAGATTATCTAAGGTTATAAATCACCTATATCTGTGCAAATATTATCTTTCTTCTATGAGTTCTCTTTGTCTGAACTGGATACCCCAGTCCTGTACCACAATTAATAGCTTGGAAAGATGGAATGGAAGAAACAAGATGAAGAACCCATTACTCCACTGTAGAGAAAACAATCCACTATTTTTTCTCTCATCTCTCTTCACTACATTTTATTCATACTTTTAGGTCAAATCTTTTTGAATTACATTTTCTTTCTTTATTCTGGCAAAGTAATTGGTCAAATAATTCACTAAAGATTATTTGCCATTTTCTTGATTATGCTGTTTAATTGACTAAGCGAGTCCATTAAACTTTCCTCTTGCATTTGGTTACCATGAAACAACATCTATGTTAATGAGGACAAATCTAATGTAAAAATTGTCTCCAGAAAACCAGTCAAAGAAGCTGTGATTACAAATACTTGGCTAACTTTTTTATTTTTCCTTTACCTTGAAAGTCTTCTTGTGTCTAAATTGCCCAGAAAAATAAGTACTCCATCACTTTTTGTTTCAATCAATTCTAACCTCAAGGATATATTTTGCTAACAAGATGCTTAGAGGAAACCAAAAAATACTCCATTTTTATCTTCTCACTTAAGACTCTCCTTACATACCATATCAGGAACAGTGAAGTTATTCTTTGCAAAATTATTACAATATATTATTTTTCTCTTGTTCTTGCATTTGCTCACCAAGATGTATGGAGAAGAATAGAGGTAAATCACCCATTCCTTGGAAGAAAGGTCTGTTACAAAAGGACAACGCTTCTGTGTCCTACTTGTATGTCCTCCTCTCAGCTCTTTCCTGATTTCCAATTAAACACAGCTTCTTGGCTTCAAGTCTATTGAAGCCTCACCCACTGCTTCATCTTCATAGTTTCTCTTTTAAAACTCTTTTAAGGGTAGAGACCCAGCTATATACAACCAATCTGAAAAAGATCACAAACCACAAAATCTAAAGGAGTTTTATGACTCTTTAGGAGGACGATTGGGAGACCTAGGACTCCCCATGCCAATCTTTTGCTCATCATATTCCTGCCTCGGTTTGTCCCCTTTCCTATTGGCCAATACTCGTCTCTGTAACTGATCTGGATATGACCAGGTGTCAGGAATGGTAGTGGTTAGAGCCCCGTTCTTTTTTTGTCTAGGAGACAACTCCTCCGCTACTGGCACTCTCAGCAATCACTGGCAACCCAATGGCTCCTATCCTTTTGCAGGTTTGGTACGTGTTCCCCCATTTATTGTTCTGGCTACTAATGACTCTCAGTTTTCCCAGGTTCAATTGATTCGTCCGCGCACTAAAAGAGCACTAGGATTGATCATTGCTACAGAGGCTTCAGCTACCACCGCCGCTATATTGCTGTCCCAAAGCGTGTCCACCATGCAACAGATAAACCAGCTCATCCCTCAATCATCTTAAGGGAGGCCTCCTTGTGCTCCAACAACGAATAGACTTGCTCCAAGAACAGATTACGTTTCTTTGATTACAACAAGGAGGACTATGTAATGCTATGACTACTTCTGTCTGTCAGCTTTCCACTCCCGCACCCAATTTCACTGAACTTAGTAACTACATCAAAGACCCTTAGTCCCTTAAGTACTTAAACTTCACCCAAAACTTGCTGCATGATCTTACCCACCTAAACCAGACCACCATACAGCTTATTCCCGCTGCCTCCTTTTTAGAAGATGTGCTTTAAAAGTTACAACAATGGTTTTTGCCATCCTCTCTGGTCATCTGGGGAGGCCTTGCACTTGTAGGGCTTACTCTCCTAGGAATTGTTAAATGCTTGCACTCCTGGCAAAAACGCCTCCAACAACGGGTCACCATAATGATGGTCCTTTTAATAGAAAAGGGGAAAATTGTGGGTAGAGCCGGTCAGATCTGGTTGAGTCAGCTAGATTAGCAGTTGAAGCACACTTCCTGCTCATAGAGACGTGACCCACAAGCACGTCTGCCTAGCTTGCAAGCCATGAACTGTCCATGCTCCCTACATGCCCCTGGGGGCCCAATCAGTGCCTGTCACCAAGCAGTGCCCATCATCAACTCCCCGCTAAGTAATTGGCTGGGAAGGACTCAGGAGGTTGCGAAACCTGGGGCTATAAAATCCCAACCCTTGTGCAGAAATAAACCAGACCTGCTTAAGCCTGTTCTCCTAACGTGTGTTCCTTGAGTGCGTCGTTCACACCTAACTCCTGCCAGAGATCTAGCCCTACAATGTAGCAATGGGGGAGGCCTTATAGTCCTTCACCTTCATTAGACTTGAAGCTAAGAATTTGTGATTAGTTGGAAATCAGGCAAGAGCTAAGAGGAGGATAGATAAATAGGACATAGGAGCATTGTCCTTTTGTAAAAGACACTGTCATCCAAGGTATGGGTGATTCAACTCTATTCTTCTCCATACATCTTTTTGAGCAAATGAAAGACAAAGAGAAAAAAATAATCTATTGAAATATTTTTGCAAAGAATAACTTCACTGTTCCTGATATGGCATCTAAGGAGAGTCTTAAGAGAGAAGATAAAAGTGCAGTATACTTCAGTTTCCTCTAAGCATCTTGTTAGCAAAATATATCTTTGAGGTTATAGGTGACTCATCCAAAAATTGGTGGAGTACTTATTTTTGAGGGCACTTTAGACACAAGAAGACTTTTAAGGTAAAAGAAAAAAGAAAAATGTATAGCTAAATATTTGTGATCACAGCTTCTTGGACTGGTATTTTGGAGACACAGTTTTACATTAGAGATTGTCCTCATTAACATTGATGCTGGGTTTCCGTGGCAAGGGGGAAGTTTAATGGACTCACTTGGACAAGAAAACAGATGATAGAAAAAAATGGCTAATAATATTTAGTGAATTATTTTGACCAATTACTTTGCCAGAACAAAGAAGGAAATACATAATTCAAATCACTTGACTTAAACTTATGAGTAAAACTAGTCAATAGAAAATGAGAGAAAACGTAGAGGACTGTTTCCTCTCCAATGGAGTAATGGGAATGGGTTCTTGATCTTGTTTCTTCCATTCTATCTTCACAAGCTATCAAATGTGGCTCAAGACTAGAATATCCCGTTCAGACCAAGAGAACTCACAGAAGAAAATATTTGCAGCAGATGTAGGTGATTTATAACTTTAAACAATCTATTTACATCTGTTAAAAATCCTCCTCTACCCAAAATTGCTCACTTCGAACAGCTTTGTATGCTTTTCCCAAGATTGTCCTTCATTAACTATTTAAAATTTTGAGAGGTCATAATCGTACTCTGTAGAGATTGATGTTTGGTTGTGCTTTTTGTGTGTTTTTGTTTTTTGTTGTGTTTTTTCACTCAATTTCAAAAGGTTCTGAAAGTGTGTTACAATTAAATATGTCCATCTAATTGCCCAATGTTCCGGGATCAGAGTCACTCCTTCTATCTTTCTCAACCAACCCCTTCTACAAGATTTATTTCCGATTTACCACTTCCTTTCTCACATGTGTATATTAGGTATTCTAGCTGTACTTGCCCCTTGTTCCATTCTTCATTCATTCTATGTCTTTACTATTATTCCTTTACTATTATTACCATTATTTCAACTTCCTGATAGTCATTCTGTTAAACTGTCTGTCAGTACTTTGAAAGGTTTATATACATTCCATGGAGTTTCAATTCTGCATCTACTTGAACTGATGTCAGCTTATATTTTCATAATTCATTCATCTGAAGTAGCAATTTGCAAGACTGGAGACCTGAAGCACCTAGACATGATTTCATTGCCATCCATTTGGAAGGTTAATCTGTAGTCAACAAGAAAGTTTAAAAATAGCTTAGAATGCATTCCTAACTACCAGTTTTTATAAATGGCTTTGTACAATGGTTTGTGATTATTTTATTTTACATGGGATAATATTTTCTACTACCTATAAGTTTTGGCAAAAGAAGAAAACTAAAATTTACTACTGTAAAGGAAAATGATAGAAATAGAGGACAGATTGTATGTTTGTCAAATCTCTGATGAGTACTCATATTCAATTCTTTAAGCCATATTTCTTACTATGTTAGACAGGGAAAACATAAAACACCATATGATAAGGCAACTATTCATGACTTTTTAAAATGTACTTATTATGTGATGAAATTTACTTTATTAGCTAATGTTTTGGTTTGAAATATGGGAGGCTGATCTATTTAATAAATTTGCGAAGCCACCTACTGAAAAACACAAATGGTGGGGGGTACTATTCATACATTTTAAGGAATGGTTGAACCTGTTTGGCATTAGTGCTGGGTAAATAAATCAACTCTATTGTAACTTGCTCCCTACACTTGAAAAACTAGTAACCTCACTAAACATCATCACTTGTAAAGTGTTTTTTTTTGGCAAATGTGCTTTTTTAAAGTTTATTTGAAAAGGAATATATTTTCAGCAGATTAAATGTAGGTTATCATTTGTTTGAGAATGACAACATTTTTATACTACAGAACCAAGTTTTACTGAAGTACCAGTGTTTTGAAGCACTAAAGATCTTCTCAATTAATGTTTTTCTGAATTATATTTGACCTCTATGTCAAGTATTCCTAGCATTGGTAGACCAATTATGGATCTATCATTCAGGAACTATTTTTTAGCTTGCTGATACTTGACTGAAATCATTCATCAATCATTAAGAGAGGGGTATTACAAATAATCTTGTGACATTTGTGGACTTTTTCACTCATATGGGATGGTCATCTGAAAATTGAAAGTTTGAATTACTGTACTTTAACATTTTGTGATTTCATCTTGCATTTTAAGTTGCCTTGCATTTCCCAATTGCTCACTGCTAATTCCTGCATTTCAAGGAATTGGGGCCCTGAAATATAAGAAATGAGAAATTGAGATGGGTCTTCAATGACTTTCTCTTGGCATGTTGCATGGGCATAGGTGGGAACTCTTGTCCTTGTTATCTGATGATGCGGATAAATGGGACCTGGGATCCTAGGACCCATGGATCCTGTGGAAGAATAATACTTTTTAGACATCATATCAGCAAAATTTGAGTATAATCAGTAGGAATGTTTCAAAAATATGGAGAAAAACAATTTGGGACCAGCGAGTTAAAACATTAAACAGAACAGCAGAGTAAAATCCCTTATAGATTAGAGGAAAACGTTTTTTTTACCATGTGAATTCAGAAGACCAAGAACACGTAGAAGGTATCACAAGTTTATACCAAAAACATTGCATTGATACTTTTTATATTCTAATATATATTCTAATCCTGATTATTTATATTCCAATCTATTTATTGGAATAATATAAATTAGTCAAATTATCAATTAATTCTACTAAGATTTACTGTGTGAAATATAAAATCAGCACATATAAATATAAAATATATAATTATCTATAATATAAGAAAATGTTTTTCATTGTTCTGTTATGGTTAATGTATCAAAGGCAACTGTTTTAAAGTATTATTCCATTATCTCTACCTCAGTGTTTGATAGAATTAGAACTAAAGCTTTACCATTCGGAGATGTGCAGCCTAGAGGCAAGAGGAAACACTGTGATTAAAACACTCCCAAATTAAGGCCTAATAAGGAGGAGAAACATATGGACTTCTCCTGGAGCTATGGAATATATTTGGTGATAGAAAATCAGTGGTGTAACTTCCTACCTGGTTGGATGGTAGACAGGCCAGGACATTAGGTAATCATGCATATGAACAATTTTTTCACCTTCTTGGCTTTAGCTACTTTTGAAATGGTAGGGTGTAATAAGCAGTTATATTTTGAAAAATACCTTCTAGTCCGAACAGTTCTGTCTGAACTGTTCGTCTCTCTATGATCCCTTGTAACTATGATTAGTTTTGCTCCAGTAAGACAATCTATGCTGTCAGGGTAAGACATTCTGGGTGGGCTGTTCCTACATGGAGCAAGGGTAAAGGGTCAAGGAGACATTTGTGCCAGCAAGACCTCATTTGGGAAATTTTAAGCTGCAGATGTTTAGAAGTAGCTGTTAAGCAAGGCTTACATTGAATCCATTAGCTCCACAAAGCTAACTCAGTTAATAAATAAGTACTTGAAAATCAATCACCTTTGCACCTATCTATAAAGGCTTCAACGTATGATCAAATTTCAAATGAAAATGATTTAATAGTCATTGACAAAATCTTGCAAATGTAAACAATCGAACAAACAACATAGGTTTTTTTCCACCATACACAGAATTTTACAGAATTAAGATGAATAGCAATTTTGGGAACAATAAGGTTTCCTTGATACAAATAGGCAACCAAAGATCTATGCCTGTCTTAAGATTGCATCATTAATTACTTAAATTTACAGGATAGTACATGCTTCAGCAGCAGGTCTACCTGAATTACAATACAGAGATTTACATGGCTCTTGCACCAAGATGATATGAAAATTTGTGAAGTATTCCATATTTTTCATTCTTCACATGCAAGAAATGAAAAACAGTTATTAAAAAGTTGATTACAAATATACAAGTGTAATAATATATGTAATTAATAGAAATAAAAGTTAGTTTGACATCAGTGTATTCAATCTTCACCGTTTTAGAAAGGCCTTTACATAGCATAACCTTTACAAAAATTTTGAAATAAGATAACATTGTCATTTTATCTTAAAATGTTTCTATATGGAATGCAATCTGAAAGGACACATTTATTAATGAACCTATGTATTATAAAACAATGTCAAATTCAAAGTATTATATCTAGGAGAGAATGAAATAGATTATGGACATTATACAAACAGAATACTAAATATTTTAAAGTATACTTTTTCAGACAAGCACCAGAAATATCTTTAGTTTCTGTACTACTCATTTCAACAGATAAGTTAAGATTATTTCTGATTTAAAAAATTACAAACTCTATAGAAATCACTATAGATGTATACAAACAACTCGAATATATTTTGACATCAAAGTCAGGCAATTCATTTGGAAGAATACCATGGAATCCATGAACTTTTAAAGTAAGGTATTGCTGTTGCTTTGTATTGTGAAAATATTTTCTATGGACACATAGGATGGACTGGCAATTTTGAAATTTAAGAAACTTAACTGATCCATTAGGACTTAGGAGAACAATTTGTACAGCTTTCCACAACTTCAAAGAGGTAGTGATACATACTTACCCTTTTGGCAATATCAAATGCAGTTTCTTCCAAGTTGTGCTTCAGACATGGCTTGATATAATGGTTCAACAGAAGGAGATCCAGCGTATCTTTGCTATATCTATTCCCAGCAGCAAGATGCAAGGGGGTCAAGAGGCCTTTAATTTGGCCATTGGTATCTGCATTATGATGAAATAAAGAAGCCACTCTGTTATTATTCCATGTATAAGTACTGTTCAGGGATGTCCAGACATTCCCAGTTATTGCATGAATATCTGCCTTGAGCCACCACCTCATGGACAATGTCTAAGTGTCCACTGTTGGCTTCTCCATGAAGAGGGTTATACTCATCGTCATCCCTAGTAATCACATGAGTGGCCTTTTTGGAAAGTGGTCTCTGCACTGTAGTAAGGCGATTATTTTCAGCAGAACAAAGAAGAAATTTGCTTGGATACTATTTCATTTTTTTCTTGCAATTGATACCATTTCTCACTTTTTCACCTTGTTCCTCAACTTCATCAGAATTGCCTAACCAGAGACTTTGAGTGCCAGTGAGAATTTGCTGTCCATGTATTTCCCCAATAGTTCACATTGGATGAAATGGTCAGAAAAATCCGGTGAATTTTCTGCATCTGTTTATTTTTTTCACTATTATTTATTTTCTCTTTTTTCACTTTTACTATTCTAAATTATTCTAACTGGAGAGTAGGAAATTGGTAGAGAGCAGAGGAAAGATTTTCTTCCGTATTTAAAGGTACAGACTGAAATGAGGACCAGTGTTGTCTTCATGTGCAGCTTATTCTAAGAATGAGAAAATAGGAAATAATGTCTTCTGTGTAAATGAACTGGGATATGGCAGAGCAGAAAGTAAAATGATGCAACCAAAAATATAAAAGCAAAATAAATTAGAATAATTATGGAGCAATCATATTACCTATGAGAACCATGAAAGGGAGAGAGGAAGAGAGAGACAGATGTGCAATGATCTAGCTAGCCACAAAATCCATCCCTCTGATCAAATTATAGAGCAAATAATTTTATTTTTTAAAAGAGATGGAAATAGAATTTAAGATCAGATGTCTCCATTGTTTTAATTATATTCTTATTATCTTAAATACTTGTACAAGGGAATTTTCATTCAACATATCAGTTTTTTTAAGTAAAATGGATCTTTATATAACTTTTCCACACCCTTCCAAACCTCACCCCACTTTAATTTTTTCTAGTTTCATACTATCTGCATTGAACATTATACCATCACTCTCTTCCTCCATAACTCTCTTTATTCCTTCCTTTTGACTTCCACTCACATATTTCAAGTGATAGTTTCCTGGTCCTCATTTTGTTGGAGTAAAGTTCAATTTTATAAGAAATTACACCTTTGAAATACTCCTCTGCAAATAGCATGCTTTGGTTAATATTTTTGTGTAAACTTGTATAAATTTCTAGCTTCCAAATATGACACAGAATATGGGTCCTTTGTGTGTCTGGCTCTGACTTAGTTCACTTAATATATTTTTAGACCTATTCATTTCGTTGCAAATAATGTAACAGTCTTCAAAATGGATGGGTTCAATCCAATTGTGTATATGTGCCACACATTCTCTAACCATCACTCTGCCAAAGGGCATCTGGGCTGTTTCTGTAACTTGGCTACAGTGAATAGTGCAGCAGTGAACATGGTTGTGAAAGTGATTTTACTGTAACCTTTTGGAAGAATTCATCACTTCCTTTGTGGGAGCAATCCTCTAGCCAGTTTTCCAGAATAAGAACATCCCTCCCTTCATCTTCATCACAATGTATTGCAAGTCCTCAAAAACACACTTACTCCTACAGGTCTCAATAAGCTAAAACCACACTGTGCCCATATTCTTTCAATACATTTTTTTCATAATTGTACATATAATTTAGTGAGAACCTTCTATATACTTTCCTAATATGGGAATGAGGGACATGACAGAGTAAACGTAAGAAATATGCAACTTAATTAGCTATTATCATATTCAAAATCATGTTCAGCTCTAATTCATAACCTCACATAATATTATTTTAATCTTTATTTGATTACTTCATCTAACCTGTAAATTATGTCAGGTGAGTTAAAAGCAAAGGCAAAAAGTGTGGTTTGATTTTGACACTCATGTGTAAGGTTGCACAACATGGGCAAATAGATGGATTAAAATTAATAGCTCTTATCCATTTTGTTAACGTAGAGATGGTTTTCCCAAACTGATTCTCGAATTCGTATTCCATTGAACAACAAGAAACATGTGATAATTTCCTTTGTTTTGCTCCTTATTAACTTTTGTTTCCATTTTATTTTATAATGGATGATTTCATAAATGTACTGTAGATACAAAAATATGTTAAAATATTTCTATCCATATGCATTGATATATACATACACACATATATTATGCAGGTTATAATGATAATGTATAATTTCAGTAAGTGTACAATTTACTAAATTATTAAAACTATCGACGGCTCATGCCTGGCATCCTGGTTACTCGGGAGGCTGAGATCTGACGATCATAGTTTGAAGCCATCCTGGGCAAGAATGTCCAGGATATTCTTATCACCAAACAACCAACAGAAAATCAGAATTGGAACTGTGGTTCAAAGTAGTAGAGTGGTAGCCTTAAGAGAAAAACCTCAGGGACATCATCCAGGTTCTTAGTTTAAGAAGTACAATCTACCCAAATAAAATCTATTTAATTTACACCTGTGTAATTAAAGTATTTCCATCACCCAAATGCACAACCATGCTCATTTGCAAGGTAACTCTGTTTTGTCTGAAGTACCATAAAATATTTTCACTTAAGTTGAAAGCATTGAACCATGGGTTCATTCTATCACTCTAATGCATTTTTCCACTCAAATCTTACAATTATTCCAATTATTTAAAATCATAGCTTTTTACTTTAATACCCAAATATTAGAGTTTGAATTGAGTGTCTTGTGCCCCCTAAATGGGTGTTTTTACCACTTTGTCATTTCCCCAGTCCTAAATTATCCTGATTATTTTTCAGATCCTTGTGTATGACCTTGGGCTCAGTCCACGTTATGTTATACTTCCTGGAATTTAGAATAACATGTGCATGGTATTGTGTACAGATCTTTCTGTCCACTCTGGGCTTTAAACTCTATCCTCACAAGAGTAGACTCCCATGTAGTCAGGATTTTCATAAGTTTGTCATAGCTGATGTTTTTTTAAGTCTTTGCATTTCCTGCAGGTTCTTGACTACTGAATTAATTTGTTTTCTTGGGTTGTTTTGTTTCATTTGAATGTATGTGTTGAGTTGTTCCTCACTTTTCCTTTTATTCCTTTCAATCAAGTTCTTACCTAAAGTGCTGAGAAACCAATTCTTCTTTTTCATGATAGTCAAGGTTTACATGATTTATTCCAAAGCAATTTCAGTAATATTTAAACATCTTCATATCTATGGATGGTACATAAATGATAAGTGCTGCGACGGGTCTTTTTATTTCCACAGCAGTCTTTGTCATGCACAGACAGATCATGAAATATATGAAGGTAATAAAACTACAGATGCAAGCAAAGAGAAGAAAAAACTATTATTAATTTTTTGACAGAGGCTTGAGTTCTAGTGAAAGAAATACGTTGCTTGATGCAAGATTTCACAAAATTGTATTGCTAGGAGGAAGCTAAACAATCATCTAATTCTACAGAATTGAGGGAGAAGAATCAAACTCCTGAATAGTTTACATATGGGTCAAATAAAAGCATACTTCTAAAAAGAGAGTTGACTTTAGAGAAACATGATGAGTTCTATGTAAATAGGTGCTTAGCTGATTTTGTTAATTTGTAAACTAATACAGGGAAATAGGGTACAGCATGGTAAAAAAATGAACTTCGCATTGAAATACTCATGTGTGTGTGTGTGTGTGTACATGCACGTGTATACACGCAAGTGCATGTGCAAGTGCTCATTTATTCATTCATCATCCCTAAGCTTCTGTGTCCAAGGATAATGGTTTACCACTTGAGCCATTGTTCCACTTCTGGCTTTTTGGAGATACTCGCATGTATTTTCATGATTGGACTGGCTTTGAATAGTGGTCTTCATATCTCAGCCTCCAGAGTAGCTAGCTAATCTTACTCAACCTCCAAGGGGCTAGTTAAAATTGGGCCTGTCCTCTATACTTCACTGCTCTTTTATTCTTGTCCTGAGGTGTTTACATGCCTAAGTCATATATATGTCTAGTTGCTTTAAGAAATACTCTGACTGCTTGGCACCAGGGGCTCCCATCTGAACTCTTAACTACTGAGGAAGCTTGAGAACACAACCCAGGCCAAAAGTTTAGTGGACTTCCTGAGTATTGCAGTTCAAGTCCAGCACCAGTAGGAACGTTTTCTGAGTCACTTATCTCAAATTAACCACCAGAAAACTGGAATTGACACTGTGGCTCAAGTGGTAGAAATCTAGCCTTGGGTTTAAGACCCACAACCATCAAAAAAAGAAAGAAAGAATAAGAAATGTGATCTTAGCCACCAGTTCATTGCTAGTATAATTCCTGCTCTCTCAACATGGCCTTTTTTTCCCAGTTAAGTCCATGCTTTTATATCTGACTTGCTTTGTGAACAGAATTATTCTTCCATACTATGTTATTACAAATTTTCATGATTAGCTACCATGATTTAGATCTAGTAGAAAACAAGAGTGGCCTCATCCTTCATGTTCCACTTAGTAGTAATGCTTTCTCTATATCACTCCCATAGATCTACTTACTGGCTTTGAATTTATTGTTTCAATGTTGTCTTATTTGTAGAGTTTTCTGTAGTGTATTGAACTATTAAACTTAAGCACAAAACTTCTTTTTCTTGTATTATTCCTATTGTTTCTCCTACTGTTAACTTATGTACACTTGGGAAATAATGCACAACACACACACTCACAAAGAAATGTTTCTGAGAACCTTCTTCCCACTTAAAATTGGTCTTAATTACAGTGCAATTAGGAAATTTGAACTTAAACTACTCCAGGAAGTTTTTTTCTTTTTTTTTTTGGTTGTAAAAATGGTGTAAATAGTGGTTAGAGTTACATAAATAAGTAAATGAGTACATAATCTATCAAGCACTGTTACCTCCTCTTTTGTTTTTCTCCTGCCATCCCTTTCCTCCCCACCATCCCAACTTCCTTCTCCCCTCTTCAAGTAGTAAAGTTCATTTTCGACATAGTGCCTTGTACAACTCATTGTTACAATGGGTCATACTGTATCCTTGTTTCAGCATTTTGTTATTTCCCTTCCCTTCCCCACATTAATAAAATGTATATGCAAGATACAAAAAAAATACATACTACATGTTAAATACATTAAAAACAATAGCAAGAGAGAAAAATCAAGTTGTGTCACTATCTTGGGGTACATTCACTTAACATCATCTTATATGGCCATGTGTACATGGATAATGTTTTATAAGCGATTTAAATTCCATATTTTCTCTTTAAAAAGTTATTTCTGAAACACAAGTGACCTCATGTCCAAAGATGTACTTGTGCTATTTAAATGAAACCAGAAAATATTAATTTTACTTGGAGCAGCATCATAGATTGTTACTGGAGTTAAGTGGAAGGAACTGTTACTGGAAGTGGAAACTGATCCCAAGAGAGGAATTGAACATAGAGAATTGAAAAAGTTCAAGTTAATTTGTGCTGTCCTTTTTATGGTACTAGAAAAGAATCCAAGGCCTGAAGGAAACTCTGTCCCTTACCTTTTCGAGTGTGTCCTTTACTCATATAAAACTTGTCTGTAAGCTTCCAGTTGGGAGTATTACAAAATGAAACAATATTCCATTTCAAGGCCAACATAGAATAAAAGGAAATAACTTTGTTTTAAAAGTGTTCTACTGCAAAGAAACAAAGACATGGAGATTTTAAAGTGTCTTATGCACGGATATTTCTCTCCTGAGATGATTCTCCTATTGTAGAAGTCAGTTATCCATTTCTTTATTCTGGTCCTGGGTCCTCCACAGCAATAAGGATTCCAAAAAGCAGGATCCAGTGAGTATAATCAGCAAAAGGAGCCTCTTCTCAAACCAGTGCTTTAAGGATGGTCCTAAGGAAATATGTGGGTTTTTCATTTTCTTGTTTGTTTGTTTACTTTGTGCTGGTTCTGGGGCTTGAACCAGAAGGTGGACCCTGTCCCTATACAGTTGTCTTTCCTGCCCACCTACCCCCTAAACTACTACTCTACTGCTTGAGCTAAAACTCAAATTCTGCCTGTTTTAGTGCTTAATTACAGATAAGAGTTTAACAGGCTGTCCTGCCTGGGTTGACTTTGAACTGAGATAGTAAGAAAACCAAGTGACATCAACTGTATGGACTTCTCTTTTGAAACAAGAATTATTAGATGAAGTTTATAATAAAGTTAATATTTGATAATTTTTAAAAGAAGAGAATATGTCAAGCAAAGAAGCCATAACTTAAATAACTCAGCAAAAGTAGGTGCACTGAATCATTTTGGAATTATTTTTTCTGTTTGGGAAGATTACAATTGACTTTGTTGTTCTTTTTGGGGAAACTTGAAGTCATATTTGCAGTTTTTGGTGGTCATGGGGCTTTAACTCTGATGCTGGGCCTTGTCCCTCAGCTCTTCCGCTCAAGTTGAGTGCTCTGCCACTTTAGGTACAGCACCACTTCTGGATTTCTGGTGGTTAATTAAAGATAAGAGTCTCATGGATTTTCCTGGCCAGTCTGGCTTTGAACCACAATCCTCTAGTCTCAACTTCTTCAGTAGGTAGGATTATAGGCATGAGTGACCAGCATCCGGCTTATATTTGCATTTATGTGCACTTAATGACACTATGTAGACAAACAATGGAAATTTGAATCAATGATGACATTGCAGCTTTTCAGAAAAATTGAGGTAGCAATAAAAATATCCTCCTTTTCCATGTTGTTACATTAATGACTCGTGTTATGGGACTCTTACATTAGCATCCTCTGTTGTCTGCGTATGTGGACTTAGTATCAGAAATGACTGAAGATTTTAGAAAGCAAAGGAGTTCAGGAATGAAAGAACAGCATAGAAGGATATACCATTTATCACACAGAGATTAAGAACTAGCCTAAGGAATTAGAATGCTAAAGACAATGAGGAATAAGCCTACTTGATAACTAGTTCTTCAATAACCAAAAATGGTTCCCTAGAACAGATTGTGGTATAACTTAGTTATTATCATTTATTCCTTCCATGTGAAGTTATTCCTTCTCTTTTCTCAAAACTATTAATTAGTCTATTCCTTTTTGATGCTATAACTTACCAAAAAGATTTCCAAATCTCACATAGACTACCCTTCTCATTGTGATTAGAAATGACGGCTCAAAACCTGGAATCTTTGAATTTCCAGGATTAATCTCCACCTGATATCTAAGCACATTCTTGGCATTAAATTGCCATGACCTATTAACAGAACATTGTTTTTTGTTTTTTGGTTTTTTTTTGTTTTTTGGTGGGGGGGTGTCTGGACGCGGAACCTGAACTCTGGGCTTGGGCGCTGTCCATCAGCTCTTCAGCTCAAGTCTAGCGCTCTACCACTTGAGCCACAGCGTCACTTCTGGCTTTTTTCTTTTTGCTTATGTGGTGCTGAGGAATCGAACACAGGGCCTCATGAGTGCAAGGCAATCTATACCACTGAGCCACCTTCCCAGCCCTTTTGTTAAATAATAGTAATCTAATATAGGTAAAATAAATTACGGACTATTGTTAGGCATCAGTTGGAATGATCAATTGTATATTCCAAGTATGGGTTATTTATTTTGCATTTACTAGCTAAATGACTTTTTGCCAATCTTGGGACTTGAACTCAGGGACAGGGAACTGTTTTTTTTTTTGTTTGTTTGTTTGTTTTGGCTCCAGGCTAGCACTTTACCACTTGAGGCACAGCTCCACTTTCAGTGTTTCTTTTTCTATTTATGTGGAACTGAGGAATCAAACCTAGGGTTTGATGCATGCTAAGCAATAACTGTTCCATTAAGCCACATTCCCAGAGCCCTAAAAAAATTCTTTTCGTTTTTATATTAATAAGTTTTTTTATTGTGAAAATACCACATAAGGGGGTTACAATTTTATGAGCAAGGTAATGAGTACATTTCATAGCAATCATTGTTGCCCCCCTCTTCCCCGTCCCATCCCTGCCATCGATTCTCCCCCTCCCACCCCCGCCAAAGTTGTAAAGTTTGTTTTTCAACATAACCACTTATACATCTCATTTTCGCAATTAGACTTGATTAAGATGGCATTACTTTTTCATTTCGTTACTATGTATTATAATTTAGGCCAGGTGGGAGAAAAAGAAGTGGAAAACAATACTAAGTCCAGTAAGGCTGACATTCCTATCACATCACTAAGTAAGTACAGTGTTAAGGCCAGCAGGACGCATAGGGTTGATGCACGTGACATTATTATGTAAAACACTATTGGTCATCATCTCCGACATCCATAACATTCTGCTTCCACTTTCAAGATAAAGAGGCAAATATCTAAGCCTTTTTAATTGATAGAGTGTGTTTCCTAGGAAAGAAGAAGGAGGATGTGGAAGGTGATGGTGGAAAAATATGTATATTGGCTCTCTGTCCACATTTTTTGCATTTTTAAAAAGTGCTATTGATGAACTCCCTCTTACATGTAATTGACTATACTGTCTGCACAAGATGCAGAGAAATGAAACATTTATTCTGGTGGATAGTAACATATATTAACAAAATCCATTTCTGGTTAAAAAGATACTAGGTAAGAAAGTATAAAGTATTGTCTATGAAATGGTTTCTTTTCTTGGAGAATAAACGGTAGTATTGAAATGCTCACTCCAGCTTTCTTGGAAATTTTATGCTGTCTCAGTATCAAAATGTTCTCTAATTCCTGTAACATCCAAGCATAAAAGACATGATTTGAAGATCTCAGTAGTTTTAAAAATAAAGGTACATAATAGCTTCCTTCTTGTAGAGATTTGTGATAGCGAGTATGATTGATTGTATTATAGTTCTCTTTTTTCCCCCCTCTTTATCTCAAGTGTTGTATATATGGTCATATTACTCTATGTCCTGCAACAGCATCCTGTTGGTGAGATTTACCTGTACTTTGCAATGCCAAGCTGGGTCATGTGACTTACATCAGCTTACAAAAATGAACCAGAAGTAGTGAAAGGCTATTTCTAGGGGAAGATTTCTGTCTCATTGTCTGTGTCTAATAGCTGAATTGTTTTCCCTTAGCTATAAAAATAGCGTAGTTTCAAAATGAGTCTTCTTTCAACTTATATACTGGAAGAATATATCATGTGAAATTGAGGCAAAACTCAAATACAGCCTCACCATATAACAAAAGCAGAATTAAGCTAATGTTAGAATATGATATTAAGATGTTAGTTTCTTATATTTTATACCTTTATGTTAGTTGACTATAGCATACTAGAATTTAATAAATACCAAACAAGAACTAAACAAATAGATAAGATTTCCTGGTGGACATTATTACAATTTTTTATAAATAAACATTCTCCATGTGATCATTTATGGGGTTATCTATTTTCTATAGATGGGTTTAATCATTTTAGATCATTGTATCTAATATCCATAATCATTATCCAGACCTTGTGATTGAGGTGAGGAAGAACAAAATATCTAGATTTCTCCTTCTCTTTTCCTCTTCTCCTTTTTGTAGTGTGAATTCTAATCCTTTCTCCAAATTCTCCTATTAGTAAAGGAAGAATGACACGTTGTGGATATCAAGAAAAAGGCTTCAAATCAAGAATTTCATACTTTCCTGGAGGAGGATGGGAAGGGATGGGAAGGAGAAAAAAAGGAGGAGCTACAATGCTTGATAAGAAATGTACTCATTATCTTGCCCATGTAATTGTAATCCCTCTGTACAGTATTTTCACAATAAAAAAATAGATGAGAAGGGGTACCAAGATGGTGACAGGGCAGTACGGAAACACCACAGCTCTCCCCAACCCAAAAGAGAGTTCAAGTTCCGATGCTTAATCTCCCCAAGAGACTGACAACAACAAAAAGATGAACACCCAGAGAAAAACAGAAGGTGGAAAATAACAAAAAAGAAAGAGAGAAAAAGAAGAATTTCAGAACAGAGGAGCAGGAAGACTCCTCCCTCAACCTTTACTGGCCGCGCAGCAGCACACCAAGCCATGGCCAGACCACCCAGCAGGGGCTGTCCAAGTCCCAGAGATACAGGAGTTTGTCTGCAGATAACCTGCGCAGAAGCGGCCTGAGGTACTAGTGTCAGACCCACTGATCGTGATGAACGGAGAAACCTCCTAGCCGGGAGCTTGAACAAAGATCCCACCCCTCACTCTCCATCTGAGCAGAGAGGCTCCATCCCACCAAAGCCCCTCAACCCCATGGCAGGAACCCCAGAACTACATGGGACTCCCACCGAACACCAGAGCAGAAGACATGCAAGGAACTGGTGCTGATCCGGAGAGTGCAAATGCAGACAAACCCCAGTGCTCAGAACCTGCACGGAGGCTCCTCCCCCACCCTTTGGGCAGAGGTTAGAGGCCCATCTCATGGTGCAGACCCAAACAGCATCAAATTAGGCAGAGACAGAAGAGAATCACACAGAGCTACCACCGCCCAGCCCAGCCCACATACACCTCAACTGAACTCTGATTGGAAAGGCAACCAATGACCTACATCACACAGAAGCAACTAGCTCCAGGGTGAGTACCCCGCAGGGGACTCTATCCCTCAAGAGAGACCAGGGCTGGTGGGAATCCCCAGACCATGAACCAGACCTCCTAACCCAACACCTGTACCACAGGACCCACTAAAACTGGGAACTGTTGGAGAGCTCCACCAAACCGTGTAGCACACTCAGCTGACCAGGCTACAGCAAGAGCGCCCCTGGAAGGGAGCTTAAATGCCCAAGCCAGGAACAGCGCCCCTGGGTCAAGATACCCAACAGTGGAAGAAATTTGAACTGTGTACCCCAGGCTGTGTAACCTAGGTGGGATACACAGCAGCATATCTCCAACCCACGTTCCCCAGGCCTTGGGCCGGGACCAGGCCTGGGGATCCAGTGCCTGAGCAACACAACCAACCTTTCCCAATTGAAGTCAGAAGCTGAGCATAAGCCTCAGCAGAGGGGAGAAAACAAGGAACTGCACCCACTGGGAAGCACGCCTGTGAGAGCAAAAGTCCAGGGGGGCTCAGGACAAGAGAAGCCCAAACCCCACCAGAAACCAACCCATATATTCTAGGTTATTAGACAACACAGGGCACCAGGACCTGATAATAAGCAGGAGCTCAGGCTGGTAAGGTGGCTCAGCAGTAGAATGCTTGCGTTGGGTGCATGAGGACTTGGATCTGATTCCTCAGCACCACATAAGCACAAAGGGTCAGAAGTGTTGCTGTGGTTCAAATGGTAGGATGCCATCCTTGAGCTTAAGATCTGAGGGACAGTGCCCAAGCCCAGAGTTCAAGCCCAAAACCAGCCTTTCCTCCACAAAAAAAAAACCATCAGGAGCCCATAGCAGACTCCAGCATCTGAGAGAGTTCATCCAGCACATCCAATCTTGCCAAGAGCACCCGTAGGAGCAAACAGGAGCAGTCTAGGCTGCTCAACCCTTCCAATGACGAGAGCTGCCAGTGATCTACAGCAAAGAGCTGAGAACCCTATGTGGGTCAGACCAGCAGCTGGAGGTCGGCCCCCAACAGAACCGAAATCAGGTACAAACTCTCTCTACCAACACAGAAACAACAACCAAGCAAAATCAGACACATATTGACCAAAACAAAATTTCAGATTAGTCTCCAATAATCCTGGACCCACATGGGAAAATCACAGAGAAAAATTACAAGATTTATTAATAGCCAGGATAGCAAGGTATCCCCAATAGCCAGCAGCCACACAGGGGAGAGCCCCAGTGGGAGCAAAGCAGGAATGAAAGACAAAAGCTACATCCAAGGGATGCTGGAGACAATGACTCAAAAAATAAAGCGAGAAATAGACCAGAAATTAAAGAACATGGGGACAAACTATCGAAAGAAATGCAGGATCTCAAACACGAGGTACACACAAAAGTAGAGGAATTACATACCTCACTCAGAAGTGAGAAAAATGCCAAAATAGAGGCAATACATACCTTATTAAGAGGTGAGATCAGTACTTTGAGAACCAACACCAAATCCATAAATGAGTCCATTTCTTCCTTGCAAACCACAATGGAAGCCACAGTTAACAGAGTGAACGAAATGGAATGTAGAGTGTCAGATACAGAAGACAGAATACACCAACTGGACCAAACAATGACAGATATGGAAACATCACTTAAATTATGCCAAAGTTAAATTCAAGAGCAAGCAGATAGTGCCAAGAAATTTAACCTTTGTATAATTGGAGTGGACGAAGGTGAGGAATATCAAAGCAAGGGAATGCAACACCTATTCAACAAGATAATCAGTGAAATTTTCCCCATCTCAAAAAAGAACATCTTACCTACATAACAGAAGCATATAGAACACCTAACAAGCAAGACACCAGGAGAAACACTTCTAGACACATTATAGTAAAAATGATAGACCTGAATAATAAGGAAACCATCTTGCATGCAGCAAAAATGAAGAAGGAGCTATAATAAACGGGAAAAATTAGAATCACTGCAGATCTCTCCACACAAATACTGAATGCAAGAAAGGCCTGGGAAAGTACCATACGAGCCCTGAGAGCCAATAACTGTCAACCCAGACTGATATACTCGGAAAAGCTAGCATTCACATTCGATGGAGAGCTGAAAATTTTTAATAGCAAATAAAAACTAAATGAATACATAAACATTAAGCTAGCATTACAAAGAATACTAAGAGTGGGAACACAACCTGAAGAAAGCAACCAGGAACAAGGACATGTACCCAGACAGTAATTAATAGAAATCTAACTGAGCAAGCACAGGAGGAAAGGAAAGAAGAAAAACTGAGGGAAATTGGGAATGACAGGGATCAAAATGCATCTCTCTATACTATCTCTTAATATTAACGGGCTTAATTTGCCAATCAAAAGAAAAAGAACTGCGGATTGGATTAGAAAACATGACTCATCCATCTGTTGCCTTCAGGAGACACACCTCTCAGCCAAACATACAAATAAACTCAGAGTAAAGAGTTGGAAAAGGATCTACCAATCAAATGCCCCCAGTAAGAAAGCAAGTGTAGCAAGCCTGATATCTCAGAAGATAAACTTTTCATTATAATCAATACAAAAAGACAAGGCTGGACACTACATATTAATACAGGGAACAACCCAAGAGGAGGACAGTTCCCTCTTATATTACCAACTTATATTCCCCAAACATTGGTGCACCCAGATATGTTAAGCAAATACTCTCAAACTTACAGAATAAAATAGATCCCAATATGATAATACTAGTAGACTTTAACACCCCACTCTCGCCAAGGACAGGTCTACCAAACAGAGGATTGGAAAAGAAGCTACTGAATTAAGTGAGGCCATACTTCAACGGAATTAACTGACATCTACCGAATATTTCACCCTAAAACAACAGAGTACACATTCTTCTTAGTAGCTCATGGAACTTTCTCCAAAATAGACCATATCATAGTTCATGGAAGGAACTTAAGCAAATACAAGGGGATCGACTTAATCCCCTCTATCCTATCTGACCACAGTGGAATCAAGCTAGTTCTCAATAACAAAGCATACAGCAGAAATTATTCTAATACATGGAAATTGAACAGCACACTTCTAAGCAATGGCTAGGTAACAGAAGAGATCAAAGAAGAAATAATTTCCTACAACTCAATAAAAATGAAAACACCGCACAAAGAAACTTGTAGGACACATCAAAAGCAGTCCTGAGGGGAAAATTTATTGCCCTCAGTGCCCACATCAAGAAAATAGAGACAGACCAAGTAAATTATCTCATGTTTCAATTAAAATAGCTAGAAAAACATGAAAAAAAAATGCAACCTAAATTTACTAGAAGGAGCCAGATAACCAAACTAAGACTGGAGATTAATGAATTAGAAAATTGTAGAACCATAGCCAGAATTACCCAAAGAAAAAACTGGTTCTTTGAAAAAATAAATAAAATTGATGGACCGTTGGCAAGATTAATTAAAAAGAAGAGAGGAAACCCATATTAACAGGATTAGGGATGCCATAGGAAAATTCACAATACATACACAAATTATCTAAAACAATCTTAACGGACTACTTTCAAAAGTTATACTCTCTAAAGTAAGAAAACCTGGCAGAAATGGATGCATTTTTAGAGAAATACAAGTTGCCCAAACTAAGCAAAGAAGAAGTAAATCATTAAATAAGCCAATATCCTACAACGAGATACAGAAACAATCAGAAGTCTTCCAACAAAAAAAGCCCAAGACCAGATGGATTCACAGCAGAATTCTATAAGACCTTTAAAGAAGAACTAATGGCCATAATCCTCAAGCTCTTCAGAGAAACAGAGAAGGAGGGAGCTATCCCAAACTCATTCTACGAAGCCAATATCACACTCATCCTCAAACCAGGCAAAGACCCAACCAAAAAAGAGAATTACAGGCCAATTTCCTTGATGAACACTGATGCAAAGATCCTTAACAAGATTCTAGCTAACAGAATCCAGAAACATAAAAAAAAAAATCATACACTATGATCAGATAGGCTTCATCCCAGAGATGCAGGGATGGTTTAACATACATAAGTCAATAAATGTAATCCTACACATCAACAGAGCCAAGGTCAAGAACCACATGATTATCTCCACAGATACTGGAAAGGCCTTTGATAAAATTCAACATTCATTCATGGTAAAAGCTCCGGAGAAAATAAGAATAGAAGGAACATTTCTTAAAACAATAAAAGCCATTTATGACAGACCAATAGCCAATATTATACTTAATGGGGAAATGCTAAAAGGAATTCTCTTAAAATCAGGAACAAGGCAAGGATGCCCACTGTCTCCACTCCTCTTCAAAATAGTCCTGGAACCCTTACCCAGGTAAATAAGGTAAGAAAAAGACATTAAAGGGATCCGCATAGGAAAAGAAGAAGTTAAACTATCCCTTTTTACAGATGATAAAATACTATACCTTCACGATCACAAAAACTCTATTCCCAAACTCTTAGAAATCATAAATCACTTCAGCAAAGTAGCAAGATACAAAATCAACCCATAAAATCAGTTGCCTTCCTGTACACTGACAATGTACAAGCAGAAAGGGAGCAACCCCATTCACAATAACCTCCCCCAAAATAAAATATTTAAGAATTAACCTAACCAAAGATGTAAAAGAACTATTTAATGAAAACTATAAAAATGTGGTATATATACACAATGGAATTCTGTGCCTCCATCAGAAAGAATGACATTGCCCCATTTGTTAGGAAAGGGAAAGACTTGGAAAAATTATATTAAGTGAAGTAACCCAGGCCCAAAGAAACTTAGGTCCCATGATTTCCTTTATTTGCTAAAACTAGTATATTCTGAGTCAAGCAGAAAGGTCAGATAAGTAGATGTTAGAGAAAGCATTCAAGTGTATTTTTTCTTTCAGGTGATTGTTTCTAACACATTTATAAGATTAGTTCTTTGTTGCTTTGTATGTTCCTGCCCCATGGTGTAACCCCTGCTTTCACTGTATTTGATGTTGATATAATTTGTGGAGGGGAAGAGGAAAAAACAAATTATTTAAATAGGGATTCAGGTGGATCTATTGTAACAATGAGATATACAAGTCATTATGTCGAATACAAACTTTACAACTTTGGTGGGAGGAAGAAGGATTGGGTTGGGGGGGCGGGAGGAGCATGGGAAGAGATGGGAAGGGGAAACAAAGGAGTCTACAATGATTGATAAGAAATGTACTCATTATGTTGCCCATGTAATTATAAACCCTCTTTACAGTATTTTCACAATAAAAAAATAAATAAAACTATAAAAAGTTAAAGAAAGAAATTACACAAGATACTAGGAAATGGAAAGACCTCCCATGCTCTTGGATAGGCAGACTTAATATAGTGAAAATGGCAATACTGCTTTCAAGTATTTTCATTGGCTATTTTCATTATTGCCTTTGTTCTGGTTTTCTTATCAGGAACACAGGGTTACACAAAAAGATCTTCCTAAGATATAGGATCTTAGGCAGAAAAAAAATAAATGTATAATTAAAGATTTTCATCTCTTAAGAGAATAAAAAGGTCAGAAGACATTTTGTTATTACTTGCATGGTTCAGATGACTTGAATGTTTTGGTTGTTAAACTAAGTGGAATACATGTAAAATGTTACAGTTGTTCCAAACGATGATACTTTTCTGCTCCAATAAGATGAAACCTCTGACAAGGTTAGAGGGCATATCGATTTTGGGGGAGAAGTCTTAATTTTAGAATGCCAAGGTAGATACCTAAAACAGCACTGTCTATCATATATCTGCTAATTTTATACTATGGCCTATAAGTTTATAAAACTACACATATGAATTGAATGAGAAATGTTTGATTTACACAATTGACTCAAAAACAACTAAAACCAGAAAACACTTCTATATATTTATATAAACTAATATATCCAGTGAGGATTTAAAAATTTTTAGAATATATATTTAACATTTATGTCAAAATATTGTTTATTTGTAAATGTTTATTTTTAATTGTTGTCAGTCGTGGGACTTGAAATCTGGACCTGGACACTGCCCCTCAGCTCTTCAGCTCAAGATTAGTACTCTACCACTTGAGCAACTAACAGTTTTCTTTTGTCTCATTTGAGGTAAGAGTCTCATGGACTTTCCTGCCTAGGCTAGCTTTGAACCATGATTCTCAGCTCTCAGCCACTTTAGTAGCTAGAGTTACAATCATGAGCCACTGGCGCCTAGCTACAATACAGTAGATGGAAAGAAATCATTAAAATTACACCAGAATTAAACGAATTAGAATCCAAAAATAAAAATTGTAAGAACCAAAAACCAAAGAGTTGATACTTTGAAAAATGAAAAAAATTGACAGATCCTTAGCAAATCTTATGAGAAAAAGAAGAGAACACACTCAAATAAATAAACTCAGGTATGAGAATGGAAACATCACCACAGTAACAACCAAGATTCAGAACAATATAAGAGAATACTTCTCAAAATATTATGCTAATAAGTTAGAGTGCCTGGCAGAAATAGACGTTTTCCAAGCCAATATCGAAATGCTGAAACAAACCAACGTGAGTTAAACCATCTTAACTGGCTCATATCAAACACTGAAATAGAAACAGTAATAAGAGACCTCCCATCTCAGAAAAGCAGCTTTAAAGCGGAATTCTATAAAGCCTTCATGGCAGAGCTCACACCAATACTTTTCCAACTCTTCAATGGAATTGAAATAGAAAGTTCACTACCGAACTCATTCTATGAAGCCATCATAACCCTCATCCCAATACCAGGCAGGGACTCGTCAAAGAAAGAGAACTATAGACCCATTTCTTTGATGAACATTAATGCAAAACTTCTCAACAAAATTCTGGCCAATCAATTTCAACAATTCATCCAAAAACTCATACACCACCATCAAACAAGATTCATTTCAGGGCTGCAAAGCTGGTTCAATATACACAAATCAATTAACATAATTCATCACATCAACAGGAGCAAGGATAAGAATCACATGATTATCTCAATAGATGCAGAAAAAAGCATTTGACAAGATCCAACAATCCTTTGTGATGAGGGTTCTGGAAAAATTAGGAATCCAGGGAACATTCCTCAATACAATAAAGGCTGTATATGACAAACAGCCAGAATTTTACTTAATGGTGAAAAACTAAAGCCATTTCATCTTAACTCAGGAACGAGACAAGGATGTAAACTCTCTCCACTTCAATTTAGTAATAGAATGACTAGCTACAGCAATAAGAAAAGAGGCAATAAAGGGATCCAAACAGGGAAAGATTAAATAAAACTCTCCCTCTTTGCAGATGACATTAGCTTGTGTTTAATGAATCCCACGGACTCCACACCCAAATGACTCAAGCTGATTCTAAATTTTGGCAAAGTAATGGGGTATAAAATTAACCCTCAAAGATCAATGGCTTTTCTGTATGGCCCCAATGAGAAAAGTGAGTCTGAAATCAGGAAAGCAACTCCATTTGTAATAGTCCCACAATCAATAATACCTAGGAATTAACTTAACCAAAGAAGTGAAGAACCTCTATAATGAAAAATTTAAAAAACGTGGAAAAAAGAAAAATTTAAAAACGTGAAAAGGGAAATCAAACAGAAATTAGAAAGTGGAAAAACCTCTCATGTTCCTGGATTGGAAGGATTTACATCGTGATAATGGCAATAATCCCCAAGGATATCTACTAATTCAATGTGATGCCTTTCAATGTTCCCACGGCATTCTTCAAGGAAAAAGAAGAGGCAATCCAAAAATTTACATGGAACTATTAAAGGCCCCAAATAGCAAAAACAATCCTTAACAGAAAGAACAGTGCTGGAGGAATATCAATACCAAATTTCAAACTCTACTATAAATCCATAGTAATCAAAACAGCTTGGTACGTGCACAAGAACAGACCTCAGCACCAATGGAATAGAGCTGAAAACCCAGAAAGTAACCTACAGACATATAAGCCATCTAATCTTTGATAAGGGAGTTAAAAAATTAGAATAGAGGAAAGACAGCCTCTTCAGTAAATGGTGCTGGCAAAACTGGTTAACTATTTGTAGAAAACTAAAGCTCGATCCTTATATAACACCTTGTACCAGAATCAACTCCAAATGGATCAAAGACCTCAGAGTCAAAGCAGACATTCTGAAAACATTACAGGATGGAATAGCAGAAATCATAGGTCTCCTTGGTACAGGCCTAAAATTTCTTAATAGAAACCTAGAAACACAACAAATCAAAGAGAGGTTGGACAAATGGGATTGCATGAAATTACTGAGCTTCTTCATGGCAAAGGGTATAGCTAACAAGATCAACAGAAAGACACGCATTGGGAGATCTTCACTAGCCATACAATGGACAAGGGTCTCATATCTAAAATATACCTAGAATAGAATTGAAAACCCAGAAATGAACCCACAGACCTATAGCACTGTAATCTTCAATAAGGGAGCTAAAAACTAGAATGGAAGAAAGACACTCTCTTCAGTAAATAGTGCTGGAAAAATTGGTTAATCATTTGTAGAAAGCTAAAAATGGATCCTTATACATCACCCTGCACCAGAATCATCTCCACATTGATCAGATACCTCGGAGTCAAAGCAGACACTCTGAAATCTTTAAAGGATGGAATTAGAGAAACCCTAGGTCTCCTTTTCACAGGTCAATATTTTCTTAATAGAGACCTGGAAACTCAACAAATCAAAGAAAGGTTGGAAAAATGGGATTGCATGGAATTGCAGAACTTCTGCATGGCTAACACAGAGCTAGCAAGATCAAGGGTCTCATATCTAAAATATACCTGGAACTCAGAAAATTAAATTCCCCAACAACAAATTTTCAATGAAACAACTGGGCAATAAATAAGTGGGCTAAAGGCCCACTGAAGAGGAAAGAAGGAAGAGCAATAGATACATGAGGAAATGCTCAACCTCCCTAGCCATAAGAGAAATACAAATCAAAACAACATTGTGATATCACCTCACCCCAGTTCCAATGGCTAAATCAAGAAATATAATTGCAAAAGATGCTGGAGGGGATGTGGACAGAAGGGAACCTTACTGCATTGTTGGTAGGAGTGTAAACTTGTTCAACCACTTTCGAAATTAGTATGGAGGTTCCTCAAAGACGCCACATAGAGCTGTCCAATGACCCAGCAATCCCACTTTTGGGCTTTTACCCAAATGATCACAAATAAGACCTTACTAAAGCTACCAGTACAACCATGTTTATTGCAGCATTATTTACCATGGCTAAGATATGGAACCAACACAGATGCCCCTCAGTAGATGAATGGATCAAGAAAATGTGGTATATATACACAATGGAATTCTATGCCTCCATCAGAAAGAATGACATTGCTCCATTTGTTAGGAAATGGGAAGAATTGGAAAAAATATATTAAGTAAAGCAAGACAACCCCAAAGAAACATAGTTCTCATGGTTTCCCTTACTTGCAATCCCTAGTATATGTCTGAGACAGCAGAAACGTTCAGATAAGTAGATGTTTGATGAAATGAACCCTAAGGTAAGGATTCAAATGTTTTTTTTTTCTTATTATTGTTTCTAACATATTTATAAGATGATTTGTTTCTTGCATTTTATGTCCCTTCCCCAAGGTATAACCCCTGCTTTCACTGTAGTTTATGTTAATATAATTTGTGGAGGCGAAAGGGAATAACAAATTGTTTATATATGGATACAGGTGGACGTGTTGCAACAATGAGATATACAAGACTTTATATGGAAAAACGAACATTACAATTTTGGCTGGGGGGCGGGGATTAAAGAGGAGAGGGACCGGGGTGGTGAGAAGGGAAGGGATGGGAAGGGGAAACAAAGGAGGTGGCAAAAATGCTTGGTAAGAAATATACTCATTTCCTTGCCCATGTAATTGCATCCTCTGTTTACAGTATTTTCACACTAAAAAATTATCTGAAAAAATTTGCATCAGTTGATAGTGCATATGATTTTATTTTTATTACAAACATAGAATGTAGTAAAAATTTTCATTGCAATTACACTGCACTAGGATGTGGGCAGATTCTAATGTAAATAATAGACTGTGCTTATGTAGAGAATTTGAGCATCCAGAATTTTAATATGCCTGTGATCATAAAACTGATACCTTACTGATATTGAGTGACAAATACAACTTCCGATAAGTACAGAAGTTTTCCTTGTATGTTTTTAATACATATTTTTATTGTAAATGTCCTGTGCAGAGTGTTTACAGTTACATATGTAAGGTAATGAGTACATTTCTTATTGAGCATTTTTACCCCCTCCTTGGTTTTCCCCTACCATCCCTTCCCTTCACGCCTCCCAACTCTTCCCTCCAACCCCCTCCCCCGATAGAGTGTCTTGTACATCTCATTGTTGCAATGGGTCAACCTGTATCCTTTCCTTGTATCTTAAATGAAGAAATGCTGATTGATTTGTGCTGATTCTACTTGTGTAGACACACCTAAGATCACTCGCCAAGTCCAAGAGCACGTAATTCACATGCACATCATTTTTTGTCATTTTGGTATAATTGTGTTCTACACATTTATTGACAAGTTACAAATTATTCTCAAATTTTAATACACTAAAATACTTTCTTTTTGTCTTATTTTCTTGACCATGACATCAGCAAGACCTCAGTCAGCATTTCTCACATAGGACTTTTCACATGAGTTTGTTAAATGTTGACCTGAGCTCCAATCTTCTGAGGACTCACTCATCTGCTTAAGAATTGATGCTGGCTGTTGGAAAAGAACTCAAGGAAGAATGCCATTTAAAGCCTTATAACTTTATTCTGTACCAGGGTATTTTCCTGCTACTTTGGTTTTTGAGAGTGTCTACAAGAACTAGCATTCCCTGGGGAGCAAGGAGACGCCATATGACGTTTACTTACTGAGATTTCCGATTGACTTGCTATCACTTGTACTGCATTTTGAAAGTCGAATGTGTCAAAACCTACCCATTTGAAGAGATAAGAGGAGATGCTGGGAAGATGGCTCAGTGGTAGAGTTCTTGCTTTGCATGCATGAGGCCTGGGTTCAATTCTTCAGCACCACATAAAAAGAAAAAGCTGGAAGTGGTGCTGTGGCTCCAGTGGTAGAGCACTAGCCTTGAGATGAAGAGCTGAGGGACAGCGCCTAAGCCCAGAGTTCAAGGTCTACACTGGGGTGGAGCTTGTATTGAGTACATAACAAACTGCTTCATGTATTTGGCAAGTTACCTGTCTCCAGTGTGCCGTAAGAATAGGACTATCAGATAAATTAATAAATTCCTTTAGAAAAAGAGATAGGAGTGGTAAAAGAATTTTTAGAGACAAATACATCTTCAACATATTTGATTCCAAACTTTATGTCTAAGGCATATTCAACAAGTAGTGAAACTTGTGTTGTCTGTAACTATGTGTCTTTCTCCATGTGTGCATGTGTACATGTGTGTATGTATGTATTTTTGTGTATAGTAACATGCATGTATACATATATAAGGGCATATACACACATATATGCATTTAAAAATAAATATACATATATAAATATATGTGTATATATTTATATCAGTTGTTCAATGATTTAATCTATAGTTCCCAGCACATTGTCATTCTCACAAAGTGTACATGATAAACTGCTCTGAGGTTCCGTGCTCTATGATGGGCATTCTTTGTAATCATTTCCCCCATTACCTTGTTTTTCATCCCTGAATATATTCGCTCTACTTTCCACAGGAAAGCATTGTTTTCATTACATGTATTTACTTATAATAAAAGAAAAAGGTCGTTTGTAAAAGAAAAAAGAAAACGAACTTTTAGGTCAGAGGTTAAAAGTATCCTATCCGTTTCAATGATTCCTATGAGATAAAATTTATAACAGTAGTAAAAGTGAAAAGGAATTCCTAGATCTGTTGTTTTGCCATTTAGAATAGAAATGAATAACATCACGTCACTGTTATAACTCTTAAAGAATGCAAGGGTAACTGATGGTCGCTATCATGTTCCCACAAAACCAGTGGATTCTGAAGGATAATAGTAGACCAGCAGAAATTCTTTCTTTTTTTTATTGTGAAAATACTGTACAGAGGGTTTATAATTACATGGGCAAGACGGTGAGTACATTTCTTATCAAGCATTGTAGCCTCCTCCTTTGTTTACCCTTCCTATCTCTTCGCATCTTTCCTCCCACCCCTCCTCCCCCCCCACCCCCAGTTGTAAAGTTCGATTTTTGACATGACAACTTGTACTTCTCCTTGTTGCAACAGGTCCACCTGTATCCTTATTTAAACGACTTGTTTTTCCACTTCCCCTCCACAAATTATACCGACATCAAATATAGTGAAAGCAGGGGTTATACTGTAGGGGAGGGACATATTAGGGTGAGGTGGTATGACAATGTTGTTTTGATTTGCATTTTTTTATGGCTAGGGAGGTTGAGCATTTTTTCCTGTGTCTATTGGCCATCCTTCTTTCTTCTTCAGAGAAGTCTCTCTTTAAGTCATTAGCCTACTTATTTATTGGGCAGTTGTTTCTTTGAGGATTTATTGTTGGGGGATTTAATTTTTTGAGTTCCAAGTATATTTTAGATATGAGACCCTTGTCCGTTTTATGGCTAGTGAAGATCTTCTCCCAATCTGTGGGCTTTCTATTGATCTTGCTACCTATGTCCTTTGCCGTGCAGAAGCTCTGCAACTTCATGCAATCCCATTTGTCCAACCTTTCATTGATTTGTTGTGTTCCCGGGTCTCTATTCAGAAAATTTCGGCCAGAGCCAAGGAGACCTAGGGTTTCTCCTATTCCATCCTGTAATGTTTTCAGAGTGTCTGCTTTGACTCCGAGGTCTTTGATCCATTTGGAGTTGATTCTGGTGCAGAGTGATATATAAGGATCTAGCTTTAGTTTTCTACAAGTAGTTAAGCAATTTTGACAGCACCATTTACTGAAGAGGCTGTCTTTCTTCCATTCTATTTTTTTAGCTCCCTTATCAAAGATTAGATGACTATAGGTCTTTAGGTTCATTTCTGGGTTTTCAATTCTATGCCATTGGTCCTGAAGTCTGTTCTTGTGCCAGTACCAAGCTATTTTGATTACTACGGCTTTATAGTAGAGTTTGAAATTTGGTATTGATATTCCTCCAGCAGTGTTCTTTCCATTGAGGAGCGTTTTTGTTATTCGGGGTCTTTTATTATTCCATATGAATTTTTGGATTGCCTCTTCTATTTCCTTGAAGAATGAGGTTGGAATTTTGATAGGTATCGCATTAAATTTGTAGATAGCCTTGGGAAGTATTGCCATTTTCACAATGTTAATCTTTACAATCCAGGAGCATGGGAGTTTTTCCCATTTTCTAAGTTCTGTTTTGATTTCCTTTTTCAAGTTTTTAAAGTTTTCACCATAGAAGAGCAGCAGACATGGAGCATGAAAGAGAAAGAGAGGAAATGGGAGAGTGAAAGAGAAAGAGAAATATCACAATACTAAAAGTGCATAACAGATAAACAAGAGCAGTATGAGAATATTCATACTGCTGTCTTTAGACTCTACATATACATTTCAAGGTATTTGATGTATGATAACCCATCAAAATGAAATATAAAGTTATTTTATTAAAAATAAAAATGTCTCAGGAGAAATTTTAAATGTAAAAACAATCTTCATGGAAGCAAACTCTGAGCTATTTCATGACTTTGAAAAGGATAAAGTGGTTGAAGTTAGTATAAATTCAGAAGTATGACAATTCACAATGATATAAAAAGGTATTCATATATTTAATAACATAACCCAAAGCAGAAAGCAAATTTTGGATAAATTGATTTTTTAAAAAACATTCTATCAGGTGCTTGGAAGGTGGCTCAGTGTTAGAGTGCTTGCCTTGCATGCATGAGGCCCTAGATTTGATTTCTCAGCACCACATAAGGAGAAAAAGATGGAAGTGGTGTTGTAGCTCAAGTGGTAGCACTAGCCTTGAGCTGAGGGACAGCACCTAGGACCCAGAGTTCAAGCCCCATTACCAGCAAAATCAAAATATAAAACAAAACTAAACACAGTCTCTCACTTTTGTGGCCTCAACTCTTTAAAATCACTGCTTCAGCCTCTGGGTAAGATTTTAGGTGTGGACATTTATCAACATTCCTGATTCAGACTCTACTTCATAACTTTTTAAATAAATATTTTGTTCTTAATTTTCCTCTTCATAAATTCACATGCACCTATAAAAAATGGTTTGGCCATCCCAGTAACCTTCTGCAAGTACTTCATAATGATGACTTACAAAAAGTTGTATTATATTACAACAAGGAAAACAATGCTACAAATAAGAAAAACCAATAATTAAATATTAATGATTAATAAAATGAAAAGCAAAACAATTACCAGTGTTTTCAGTATTTGAAGGGTACTACGTATTAGATTTTACTATTTTCTCATATTCCTGTACATTTAAAACTGCCTAAGATTATGATGTTCAACAAGAGTTTTAAAAGCTATGAGCAGTCTTTAAAGTTACCCATTAAGATTACTATTTATGGCTCATCTCATCATTTGTATATGGCTTATATCATCATTTGTTCCTCACTAACATCTAAAATAAGGAAGCCCTATATTTTTAATAGAAACTATGTAGTTGAAAGTCTTAACTCTTTATTCTGCTCCTTTACACAAAGACTTTGCAACTTCTCATTAGTAAAATTTGTATAAACTCTGAAATGTACATACTTAGTAGCATATGTCTGCTACCATAAATCTTAAATACTTTATCAAAAAGTTTTATGACCTGGGGCTGGGTAGGTGGCTCAGTGGTAGAGTGCTTGCCTTGCATGCATGAAGCCCTGGGTTCGATTCCTCAGCACCACATAAGCAAAAAGAAAAAAGTTGGAACTGGAACGTTGGTTCAAGTGGTAGAGCAGTAGCTTTGAGCTGAAGAGCTGAGGGACAGCGCCCAGTCCCAGAGTTCAGGCCCCACTCGCAGACTCCCACCCCCAAAAAAATTTATGTCCTGCCAAACAGTCCTAGTTTTGGCATATATAAGCAAATTCCCAAAATTAAATATGTTTAAAACATTAAAACTTAAAAAAAAACCTTAACACTTGCTTCAGTGTTCATTATGACAGGTGCCTTGTATAAAATAATTGAATTCCTCCTCTTACACATCTCTTGAACAACAAATATCTGGAATTATTTTGTTTTTGACATGTCAGTCTTTATTCTTAAATGTGTGCTTATGTAAGAAGTACATGGTTCTAAAATTTCATGGCAATTCTTTTGAGCTTACTTTTTGTTGAATTGTCTAGTTTAAGAAAATAAATTACACTTTATATATAAAAAATGTTCTATGCTCAATTCAGCATCAAGTACTCTAACATTGGAACAATACAGAGAAGATTAGAATGGCCCCTGAGAAAGGATGACAGGCAAATTCCTGAACCATTCCATACTTTTACAACAACAGATGCTGGAGGGGATGTAGCCACAAGAGAATTGTACTGCATTCTTGGTGGGAGTGTAAACTTATTCAACCCTTTGGAAAGTACTATGGAGGTTCCTCAAAAGACTCCACATAGAGCTCCCCTATGACCCAGGAATCCCACTTTTGTGCATTTACCCAGATGATCACAAACAAGACCACACTAAAGCTACCAGCACAACTATGTTTACTGCAGCATTATTTACCATCGCTAAGATCTGAAACCAACCCAGATGCCCCTCAGTAGATGAATGGATCAAGAAAATGTGGTATTTATACCAATGGAATTCTTTGCCTCCATCAGAAAGAATGGCATCGCCCAATTTGTTAGAAAATGGAAAGACTTGGAAAAAAATATTAAGTGATGTAAGCCAGATCCAAAGAAACATAAGCCCTATGTTTTCCTTAATTTTTAATAACTATTTTATGTCTGAGATAAGCAGAAAAGGTTAAAAGCTTTGCACATATGACCAGATTACGCAAATCAAACCCAAGATAGGAACACACGTGTGTTTTTCTCTTGCTTGTTATTGATTCTAACGTACTTATAACAGGTGATGTGTTTTTTTTGTTTCTTTATATGTTCCTCCCCCATGCTATAACCCGTTTACACTGTATTTGAAGTTGGTGCGCCCACATCTTGTATATATGTTCCTCTAATTTGGGGAGGGAAAGGAAAAAAACAAGATGCTTAAATAGGGATACAGGTTGACCCATTATAACAATGAGATGCACAAGACACTATGATGAAAAATGAACTTTACAATTTAGGCAGGGGAAGTGTACTTAGGGAGGGTAGTGTGCTTGTAAAGGTGGGAGGGAAGGGATGGTAGGGGAACATAAAGGAGGAGGTAACAATGCATGTTAGGAAATGTACTCATTACCTTGCTCATGTAAATGTGACCCCTGTGTACAGAATTTTACAATAGAAAACATATAACATGTTCTGAGATGGAAGAGTTTATTTCCTTTATTTTACTCATATAATATTGTTAACAAAGAAATTGATGCAAAACATTAATATGAAGGTATTTTGAATGTGTGTGTGTGTGTGTGTGCAAGAGTGTGTGTTCTCATCCAATTCCATGTATGTTGGTGTGCTCAGAGTTTGAAATCAGGGCTTCAAAGTCTTGCTAGGCCTTTCCTCTCTAGATTGGTGAGCTACTATATGAGCTACATCTCCATTCCTGGCCTGTTGCTAATTCATTGAAATTTTTGAAAAATAATCCTATGAATTTATTTTTCCCTCATTGGTTTCCAACTGTTATCCACAGATCTCTAGCTTCAGTGTTGATATGGCGAATAGTTAGGTTTACAGATGTGACCAACCAGCGCAAGTCTTTTAGAATAATTTTAAAAGTAGAAGAAAGTTTACTTCACGGGGTCCTGTTTTATCATTTATTTTTAAAGCATTTTGGAGTGATTATATGCAATTTTTTTTTCGTTTTTTTGGATTCTTAACACAATAAGTGAAAATATTTAAAAGTTTTAGTACTTTTTAAAAAGGAAACAGGAACTATGGGACTGAAGAAATTTTTCTCTTATAAGCTCAGCTCTGTGCATGATAACCCAATGTCACCAACACAATCTGTGTTGAAGACCAAATATAACAGAAAACTATCACCATGGGCAATAATTGCTATGCTATTATTTCTTGGAAATATGAATATTGAATTGAGAGTGTAAGAGAATGGAGAGATTTTACCTACCTTTTGTGTATTGCTGAAAGACTTTTGGAAACTTTGACTCATTTCTTTGCTCAAAGTGTGTGTTTGAGCCATGCACTTACTGCCTTTAATTACAATGTTTCCAAACACTAAAATGGTAATAACATTAGTTTTATAGAAAATGTTATCTTAAGAATTAAGGGAAATAAAACTTGTGAAATACTTAACACAAACGTCTATGAATGAGTTTGAGTTTAGCCAGAAGTTTATAAAATACTAAAAAGAATGTGATAAGTATTACAGAAACCATTACATGTAGTGAGCAATCAGAAGTAATGTTATCTATTGACCATGCTCTGCTTCCAAGGAAGCCAGGTGGATAACTTCTCATGCTGTAAATCAAACTGGTTATCTTATGTCTTGTGTATGTAAAAATATCAGGGACAGAATGATGAAGGAATGTTGTAGACTGAGGTGAAGTGCATATGAAAATGTGCAAAACTGATAAAACATAAAAGTATCTTAGTAGTAAATTGTGTTTTACATTATTTAAATTACATCACAAAGATAAGAAAGACCTAGAAAAATGAATTCTCTTTTTGATGTCCTATCATAGGTTCTTGGATCAACTCTTTCCTCATTCTTGTAGAGGTATCATCAGATGAGCTGAACTATATTATTTTTTTGTTTGCTTCCTTCCATTTATTCTTCATTTGACACCTCAACTAATTGAGACTGAAAGAAACCAAGGGAAATTAGACACACAGGCTTTGGAAAGAATAATCAAAGTAAAATAAATAAAACACATACAGCCTTGTAAAAAGTCTGACTAAATTGAGTTATATAGTCTCAAGCGTCAACAGAAAATGATTAAGAAATATCATGCTATTGATAATTGAAAATGATAGGAGTTGCTTAATATTTTTCCTTTCTACTACTTTGAATTAATTGTTGATTTTGTATAGAGAGATTAAAGATGAGATTAACAAGAAACTAGATTAAAAATGGACAAAAGATCTGAATAGACATATTCTTCTTAAAGCCCTGAAAAATCGCCAGTAAGTTTACAAAGTTGTTTAATACAACTCCTATGCTGGCTTAATGTTTTGTGAGCAGAAGTCATTAGAGAAATGTAATTCAAAATTACTATGATACTACTTCATAACTACTATAACTTTTATCAAAAAGATCAAAGGAATCAGGTGTGGTGGTAAAAGATTTTAATTCCAAGCATTTAGGAGGTTGGATAAGTCTAAGGCCAGTCTGGGGTACTGCACATAGCAAAAACCGGCACTTTATTACCTTTTAACAAAGGTAATAATGTTGGTGAGAGTGTGGAGAAAAGGAGATTTTCTACACTCTTCTTCAAAATACAGATTAGTGTTCTCCTTGCAGAAAGTAATATGCAGTTTTCTATAGAACTCCAAAGTTAAAATATCATCTGCCCCACCAATCATGTGATTATTTCTCTCTGGGTAACTCAAATATATCTGTAGTTCATTGTTATTCACATTATTCACAACAACAGCCAATACATAAATCGAAGTTCAGTGTTCAACTACAGACTAATAAAGCAACCGTGATACATGCACAAATATCTTTCTCTGTTTCATTCTTAAAATAGCAAGATACTTATGCCATTAGCCACAACTTACAATGACCTGAAAGATGTATTCTAAATGAAGAACAATAATGTACTCTGATCTTTGTAAACACACACACACACACACACACACACACACACACACACACACACACAAACCAAGCTCAAACATTAAGAGAGAAATTTTTTAACAAGTAAAATAAAGTGGAATTACTGTGGCATTTAGGTCACAATGTAGAAGATAGTAGATATACTGGTTGAACCGGTATAGAGTCGTAATGTACAACTGAAGATACAGGGGACAACACTGGCCTTACATAGGAATGAAGCTAAATTAGTACGAGTTGTTTTTCCGAGTAGGGGTTGCTCTTTTATTTGTTCTTCCTTCAGTAATGGATAAGATGAACGTAATTCTTTAAATATTCCTGCCTATTTGTAGAAATAATAACAAACAATATAGCAATAATGTTGCATGCTCAATATAGAACAAAATGTCAAATTAAACTACATGAGATTATCCTTGATGTAAACTAATTATTACAAATAAAAGAAACCATGGGACCTATGTTTCTTTAAGTCTGGCTTACTTCACTTAATATGATTTATTTCGAAGATCTTCCATTTCTTCAAAAATGAGATGGTAGCTTTCTTTCTGATGGAAACATAGGATTTTTTGTGTGTATGTGTGTGTGTGTGTGTGTGTGTGTGTGTGTGTGTGTGTGTGTGTGTCCAGTCGTGGGGCCTGAACTCTGGGCCTGGGCACTTTCCCTCAGCTCTTCAGCTCAAGGTTAGCACTCTACCACTTGAGCCACAGCGCCACTTCCGGCTTTTTTTCTTTTTGCTTATGTGGTGCAGAGGAATTGAATCCAGGGACACAGGAATGCAAGGCAAGTGCTCTACCACTGAGCCACTTCTCCAGCCCTGGAAGCATAGTAGTGCATGTATGTATATCTCTCTGTTGTGTGTGTGTGTGTGTGTGTGTGTGTGTGTCATTTTCTTGATCCATTCAGCTACTGAGGGGCATCTGAGTTGATTCCATATCTTAGCTAGGGTAAATACTACTGTAATAAACATAATTGTGCTGGTAGCTTTAGTGTAGCCTTGTTTGTGGTCACGTTGTTAAATGCCCAGAAGTGAGATTACTGGGTAATAGGGGAGCATTATTGTGTACATCAAGGATAACCATAGTAGATGAGCAGATTAGCTCAAAGCTATGTACGTATGACACTATAAGGTGATTCCAAGTGAAATAAACTCCAATACATGTTCTTTGTTGTTGTTCTTAATGTACTATGGGATTTGTTTTTATTTTTGTTTTATTTGTGTTTTCCCCACCTATGGTTTATCGCCTGAAGTCACTGTATTGGATTTTGATGCCCTGTGTATTGTAATTATGTTGATCTGAACTTGGGAAAGGAAATAGAAAAAACAAAATGGTGAGACAAAGGACAAATGGGTAACCTAAACAACTGTGATACTCACAAAACAAAATGTTGGAAATAATCTTGGGGGGGGGGCATTGGGATGGAGGGAGAAAAATTGGAGAAGGGGTAACAAGTTATAAAAGAAATGAATTCATTACCTTACTTATGTAACTAACCCCCCCCCCCGTACTTTATCTTGACAATACAATTTAAATAAAAAATAAAATAAAATATATGTGAGCAGCAATACAGGAGATATGAGTGCGGGCAACAGCTGTGGAGATCAGTAATTTTACTTTTACATAAGAAGTAATAACCTAGCATACAGATTTTCAGCCTCATGTCAGCCATTAAAAAGGGAAAACAAAATGCACAATCAGCAAACCAATAGAGATGAAATAGAAAACTAACCGAGGTGAAGAGATGACTTGGGCCAGTAATAACAAATGACACAATTAGGAAACAAATAACAAGCCGCTGAGTTTAAAAAATATTACCCATAATTCTATTAAATGTTGTTTTCAACACAATTTGTTAGCACTATAATTTAAATCACAATTTAATAATATATCATTTTAATAATAAGTTACTCATTTTTTATTTCTTAATATTGAATGTTTAATATGTAATATGTAATTTGTAATGTTTAAATAGCCAGCTATAGAAAAGAAGAAAGTGAAACTAATTTTAATAATATATTTCATGAATTGTAAAATTGAATAGCATTAGAATCTAAACAAATAACATATCATTATTGTTTCATTTCTGTGAATTAATGTAATAATTCAAATTGTATTCTACACTTAGCACTCATCTTAACATGAAATAAATTATTGCATATGACTCTTGGTATTAGGTGGAAGGGTTCAGCACTGTGGTAAAATTCACACCACACAATACACGAGGATATTACTCCTCTCATCTAGCTTAAATTGTGGAAACTTGATTTCTAAATGCATGTTAAATTCCTGTGTAGGTGACATCTATACAATTATACACAATTATTGTCACGAGGAGTATTTCAGATGACAAAAGTCATATTCATTAATTAAATATTTATTATTTTGTAACAAATAAATATTTATAGAGCGACTGAATTTCTGAGTAGATGCTGGTTTATATGTGCCAGATTATATGTATTGAGGCTTATTTTATATTCCTGACATTGTTTCTACAGTTGGAGTTAATTTTCCATAAGGGGTTAATTGTATTATATTGGATATATGAAAGTAAACTGAATGTTTATTCCATTAATACTTTGACACTTGTCTAATCCCAATATAAATAATCCATGTGTTTGAAGTAATGAAAATAACAAAAAATATAAGCCAGATAAGTCATTCTGTAGTAGAAAAGAATTTTCACCTTTGTTTTGATAGTTGGTCCTCTTTACACTACAGAATATTCTTGGGAAAATGTGTTCCAGGCTGGTCACAACTGTAGAAATATTATGGTTTGATTTATCAAAAGAGAAGGAAGGAAGGGGAACCTTCCTTCCAAAAGTTTGCCCCCAGGGATGTGATCTGCTTTATGGTGGTGACTTGGAAATGAACATTTTTCACAGTCAACCTTGAAAAGCCATCTTGATAGACCATTTCTGTAAGTGGATTATTACAGTTATTCTGATATTATGAAATACATTGTACTTCTATTATCCCAGCTTTTCCTTTTTTCCTAGAACCTGAAATAAGTTCATCTTTAATTAACATTTAATACATTTCTTTTTTTTTACTGACAGCAAATCTGGGTGTAATTTTGATTTTTTATCTTTCCAATATAATATAAATTATGTTTTGACCAGTCACTTTCGAAAAATGAGTGATGTTCATGCACACTATTTTGGTGGCTTTAAGTAAATTGAGAGTTAATGTGGTATGGTAGTTCTTTTGCCTAATTGACTGAAGCATTGGATTATTCATGTATAAACCTGAGCATTGAACTTTTAAAATTTTATATATAAAAGAGTCCCCAAAGATTTACTTTAAACTGATAATGGAGGGGGTGTTGTCTTCATGTCTAAACTTTATATTTATTTTTATAAAAGTAATGATGTTCACTGGAGAAATATAAAAGATGCGAACATATTCCAAAAGAGAAAAGATTTATTTATTAAAAAATAGAAAAGAGTAAAATAGTCACATTTCTTGCTTGAGACTGCATAAATTTCATATTAATATAGCTCAAGGTGAGACTCAGAGATAAATTCATATTTATATTACTGAGAGTTAAATCACAATATAAGCTACATAGGTATTTTAAGAAATTGGTGATTCAAAGCCCTACATACCTAATGGATGAAGAATAGAATTGAAAATAGCAGAGGAAAACAAATCAACATGCAGGTATTATGATATTATAATAAAGAAATGAAAGAAATGAAACTTTTGCCTGCTGAAGGAGAAAATTTAGCTTGTAATTTCAATGTAAGGCATCAGTTGTAATGAGTTTAAAGTCTTTTTCCTATAAGATATCCAAGAGTACTATATTCATCCTCTGAAGAGTAAAGAAGTAATTATTTTCATTAGCTTTGCTTAATATTAATTTAATTGTAGCAAATAGGTTAAAATGTCTGCTCCCTTTCATTCGATGTAATAACATACATTTCATATTATTACTGTCTCTTCATACAAGCCTGAAATCACTATTTTATAGTAACACAAGCAGAAAAAAGAAAATAACCTGGTACAACCATCACATACCCTAAATTAGGTGAAAAACTCCACAATAAAAACTGAACCTGAGGAAGTGGAAAAACAATGGCAGAATAACAACAGAAAATTACCCTAGCTCTATCTAATGAAACAGAGATTTAGAGTCCTATACAAAGTCTACTTCTAGTGGATCAAACCAAGCCAAGCCAGCTATAATTATATATAGATATGCAATTGAAAAGAAGTTTTTTATACTGTCTTCACAAGAAAACAGCTATTTATGAAAATTACCCAGCCATTCATGTGACTACTGTGACTGTGTTAGGCAACATGTTCAAAAGCAGAGATGCAGTGGGGAAATAAAAGGGCCACATGGGAAAAAAGCAGGAACAGTGACAGCCACATCCAAACACAGACATAATTCACCTTACCACTGGACAGTTCAAACTGTCATTGGAACCACATTTATTTTTCTTTTTTGGGTCCCGTCGAGGGGCATGAACTCTGGGCCTGGGTGCTGTCCCTCAGCTCTTCAGCTCAAGGCTAGCGCTCTACCACTTCCGGCTTTTTTCTTTTTGTTTATGTGGTGCTGAGGAATCAATCCCAGGGCCTCAGGCATGCAAGGCAAGTGCTATACCACTGAACCACCTTCCCAGCAAGAACCACAAGTATTTATTAACATGACAACATCTCACCACAACTGCTGTCTACAAAAACCTAATTCCAGAAAAACAAAGGAAAATAGAAGACCAAACCAAAACCTGGCAAATCAACAAGAACATAGATAGTCACCTTTTAAGATCATAGATCTCCCAAATGAAAGCCAAGACATCCTTCAAGTGGACAGAACCAATCAGAAATTTAAAAAATGGATGTCAAGACAATATAATTCACACACTAAATAAGCAGGCCTTACAACAGGCAATCAAGGACCTAGAAAATACTTTCCAAATTATATTTCAAATACTGCTAAAAAATGTGATTAACGAAAAGATACAAAACATCTACAAGGAAATTTGTGAACAAGATGAGACCAACCAAAGATTAGCAAAATAATTCATGGAGTCTACAAACAGAAAGATAAATAATTTCTGAGAAGTCAAAGGAGTATAAGGGAAAAAACGATGCCTAGTTAAAAGATATGAAAGAAGACACAGCTAAAAAAAATCCCCTAACACTCTTACCCAAAGAAAAGATGTAAAGAAAGTCCACACAAAACATAAAACAAAGTTTTAATAAAGAGAGAAGCCCTAAAATATGAGCAATGAGAAAACAGGGAAATCAAAAAGAAAGTAGAAAGTCTCCGCAGCGAATAGATGACATAGAAGATAATCTCAGGTCTCCACAGCGAATAGATGACATAGAAGATAATCTCAGGTCTCAAAGACAGAATAGGTCTAATAGGAAAGAGGTGATAATCATTTAGAACCAAATCAAGAAATAAGAAACGATCTTGCTGGAAGTTCAAGACAGTTAGAACATCAAACTTGGGGAAACAGGTATCAAGAAGGAGAAGAGCAGGAAACAAAGTGGATGGGAAACATATTACAGAATTCTAGCAGAGAAAATGTCAAACATCCAAAGAGATAAGCTCATTCAGAGAAGAGAAGCCTTTAGAACACCAAATGGAGAATACCAGAACAGAACAACCCACCACCACATTATAATCCATTAGAGGATCATTAGAGATCAAGGAAAGGATGCTTAAAGCTCTCATCAGAAAAGACTGATTATATAAAAAAAGATACATAGTCAGAATAATTACAGATTTCTTAGCTGATATGGTCAAAAGGAGAGCCTGGGATGATAAATGGCAAACATTAAAGGTAAACAAATACCAAGCGTAAATAGGGTCCCAAGCCAAACACTCCTTTACATTTAAAGGATATATAAAAATATTTTTGACAAAGAGAACTTGGAACAATGAATCTCCAACGTGAAAGTAGAAGAATATTGAACAGGAACTGAGGGAAGAGAATCAGAATATGTCAACAGTGTAGAATACTGGATGTGTGTTGCAGATACAAAATCATCTTCTATAGGTTCATTTAGTGAAACTTGTCATCCTCTATTGAAAGCAAAATTTCCATATACAGATTTCCAGTTACTTTGCTTACCTATCACTTCTGATCACAAATCCTCTTATAAAATTTTATAGTATCTTTGAAAAAAATAAAATGATTTGCATATACTTATCATCTGAAGCAAATACAGTCTGTTTTTACATCTTTCATTCTGTGACAAACCCTTATTTTTTTGTTTCCCGGATTGCTGAAAAATGTATTCTTGGAAATAGGATATTGACAGTAAATCTGAGTGTAATTTTCATTTTTTAGCTTTTAAATATAATATAAACTTTGTTTTGACTAGTCATTTTCTAATTCATGAACAATAACATTTTGGTGCCTTTAAGACTTATTGTGGTATTGTAGTTGTTGTGTCTAATTGACTGAACCATTAGAGTATTCATGTATAAACCTGAGCATTGAACTTTTTAATTTTTATATCTAAAAGAGTCTCAAAGGGTTTACTTTAAAGAAATAATGGAGGGGGCTTGTCTCCAGGTTCAAAACTTTAAATGTATTTCTATAAAAGTACTGAAAATACATCATGTTCACTGGAGCAATATAAAAGGTGAGAACAAACAGAAAAAAAAGAAAAAAGAAAAAATCAACACTAAAAGGTGAGAACATATTGCTGAAGAGAAAAGATTTATTGATTAGATTAAATAACAGAAAAGAGTAAAATAGTCAGTTTCCTTGCTTGAGACTGCATACATTTCACATGAATGTAGGTAAAGATGAGACTCAGACATAAATTCATATTTATTTTACTGAGATTCAAAAAATAATATAAGCAATATAGGTATTTTAAAGAACTGGTCATTCAAAGGCCTGGATTCCTAATGGATGAAGAATGGAATTGAAAATAGCAGACGAAAACAAATCAACATTCAGGTATTATGATATTGTAATACTATTATGAAAGAAATGAAAAGAAAGAAAGTTTAGCCTGTAATTTCAATGTAAGGCATCAGTTGTAATGAGTCCAATTTCTTTTCCTACAAGATATCCAAGAGTACTATACTCATCCTCTGAAGAGTAAAGAAGTAATCATTTTTATTAGCTTTGCTTAATATTAATGCATTTATAGCAAATAGGTTAAAATGTCTGCTCCCTTTCATTCGATGTAATAACTTACAATTCATATTATTACTTTCTCTTCATACAAGGCTGAAATCACTATTTCAAAGTAACACAAACAGAAAAAAAGAAAATAACCTGGTACAACCATCGCATACCCAAAATTAGGTGAAAAACTCCACAATAAAAACTGAACCTGAGGAAGTGGAAAAATAATGGCAGAGAAACAACAGAAAATTACCCTAGCTCTATCTAATGAAACAGAGATTTAGAGTCCTAGCAGGTACTCCACTTCTAGAAGGTCAAAGCAAGTCAGCTATAATTATATATAGATCCACAATACATAAAAAGATTTTATATTATCATCACAAAAAAACACAAATCTATGAAAAGTTACCCAGCTAGTCAGGTGACTGCTGTGACTGTGGTGGGGGAACATGTTCAAAAGCAGAGCTGCAGGTGGAAATAAAAGGGCCACATGAGAAAAAAATCAGGGACAGAGACAGCCACATCCAAACACAGACACACTTCACCTTACCACTGGACAGCTCAAACTGTCATTGGAACCACAAGTATTAACATGACAACATCTCACCACAACTGATCTCTCCTACACTTAATGGGCTAGACAAAAACTTAATTCCAGAAAATCATAAGAGAAGTCTATACCAACACCTGGCAAATCAACCAAGAACATAGAGAGTCAAATATTAAGATCATAGATGCTCTAAATGAAAGCCACGACATCCTTCAAATGTACAGAACCAATCAGAAAAATACAAAAAAAAGTGATGTCAAGGCAGTGTAATTCACACAGTAAATAAGCAGGCATTACAACAGGCAATCAAGGACATAGAAGGTAGTTTTCAAAATACATTACAAATAGTGCTGAAAAATGTGATTACCGAAAAGATACAAAACCTCTACAAGGAAATTTGTGAACAAGATGAGACCAACCAAATATTAGCAAAATAATTCAGGGAGAATACAAAGAGAAAGATAAGTAAATTCTGAGAAGGCAAGGGAGTCCTAGGAAAAAATAGATGTCTAGTTAAAACTTATGAGAGAAGACATAGTTAAAAGACCAACTCCCAACCCCCCTATTCAAAGAAAAGATGTAAAGAAAGTCCACACAAGCCCAAAAACAAAACCTTAATAAAGATAAAAGCCATATAAAGTGACCATTTTGAAGACAGATAAATAAAAAACTATGAAGAATCTCTCCACAGAGAATAGATTATATAGAAGATAATCTCAAGCATCAAAGACTGAATAAGTCTAACAGGAAAGAAGAGATAATCATTTAGAACCAATCAAAGAAATAAGAAACGATCTTGCAGGAACTTAAAGATTCAGTTAAAAGATAAAACATGGGGGAGATAGGTATCAAGGAGAAGAGCAGGAAACAAAATGGATAGGAAACATATTACAGAATTCTAGCAGAGGATACCCTAAACAGGCTGAAGTAGAATTACTAACATAAGATAAAATAAAATTCAAATTAAAATTAGTTAGAAGAGACATTACATACTGATAATGGCAGCTCTACATTAGTAGGATATGTAGAGTCTAAATATCAAAACCCTGAATCCTGGAGCATACCACTTCATCAACCAAATATTACTTAACCTAAAAACACATCTCAACAAATCATTGTCATCCAAGGAAAAACTCAACCAAGGAACTGCAGACCTAAATAACTACATTGACCACCTAGTCCTAACAGACATCTATAGAATATACATTCAGCATCAGTATATACATTCTTCACAGCAGCTCATGGAAGATTTTCCAAAATAGAACATATCCTATGTCACACGGATATTCTGTCCAAAGAAAAATTAATTGAATTCCCATATCTTGTCAGATCATAAGAGAACAAACTTAGAATTAAATGGCTAAAGCAAATAAAAAATTGTCAAACCCGTGAAGACTGAACAACATGTTGCTGAATGAACAATGGGACACCGAAGGTATTAGAAAAGAAATCTGAGGGGCTGAGAAGGTGGCTTAGTGTTAGAGTGCTTGCCTTGCATGCATGAGGCCCTGAGTTCGATTCCTCAGCACCACATAAGCACAAAGAAAAAAAAGCCGGGAGTGGCACTGTGGCTCAAGTGGTAGAGTGCTAGCCTTGAGCTGAAGAGCTGAGGGACAGCACCCAGGCTCAGAGTTCAGGCCCCACAACCGGACCTCCCCCCAAAAAAAAGAAATCTGAAAGTTTCTGGAATTTAACAAAAATGAACACACAAATTACCAGCTCCTCTGGTATTTGCAGTATTTCAAGGAAAATACATAGCTCTGAGGATGTCCATCAAGCAACTGGGGAAATCTCAATTGAATATTTTAATTATGCACCTCAAGCTCCTTGAAAACAGGAACAAACTCAGACACAAAGCAGTACACAGAAACAAATAAAAAAATCAGAAATAACTAAATAAAGACAAAATAAAACATGGAAAGAATCAAAAAATCAGGGTTGGTTTTTTAAATAAATTAGCAGACTTGAGAGACCCTTACCAAATCTGACTAAGAAGAGAACTTATATAGGTATATAGATAAAAGGCCAGCAGATCGTGAGATCTTTACTTTCTCTACAACACACAATGGCCTCATATCTCAAATATATTTAGAGCCCCAAAAGTTAACCCCCCCAAAAAAAACAAATTCTCAAAGAACCAACAACCCTCTTAATAAGTGGGCTAAAGATTTAAAGAGAGACTTCTCTGAAGAAGAAATATGCATGGCCAATAGACACATGAAGAAATATACAACATCTAGCCATAAAAGAAATGCAAATCAAAGAAACATTGAGAATTCACTTCACCCCAGTTAGAATGACCATGATGAAGAAAACTAATAATAACATACTGGGCTTGTGGGGATGTGGCCAAAAAGGAACATTATTACACTACTGATGGAAATGTAAATTTGTTCAAATATTCTGTAAAGAAATATAGAGGTTCCTCAATAGAGCTCCCCATGACCCAGCAATGATGGATCAAGAAAATGTCGTATATATTCACAACAAAACATTATTCATCAGAATGAATGACATTGCCCCATTTGTAAGGAAATGGAACTACTTGGAAAACATAATAAGTCAAACAAGCCAGACCCAAAGAATCATAGGCTACAGGTTTTCACTCATTTGGAAAAACTAGAATATGTCTAGGCTATTTACAATAGCTCAATAGCAATATGAATATCACCATATAAAAATGATGCTTATCGAAAGGAGCTCCAAAAAATGGATAAAAGATGATTGTATAGTTAACTCTTTTTACTTATTTCTATTTAGTTTTCACCCTTTGATTTACTCTCTGTAGTAACTGTTTTTGTTTTCTCAACCCTTTGTCTTATACATGTTAATCTGATTTGGGGAAGGGAAGGGAAATCACAGAAATGGTGGGACAAAGATCAACCAAAGCACCAGTGATATACAGTAGACACTATGTTAGAAATGAACTTCACTACTTTGGGGGAGGGGGATGTCAGGGTTGGGGGAAGCAGGAAAAACTGAGGGAGGGATAGCACTGTTAAAAATATACTCATTACTTATGTAAATGTAACCCATCTCTCTATATATCACCTTCATAATATAAAATCCCACCAAAAACAATGAGAACTCACCCAAAGAGAGAAAATTAGAGGTAAAAATAAGACAACACAACAGATATAAGCAAAATTGAGAATGTTATAAGAGAGTACTTTGAAAACCTTATGCCAATCGCCTGGAGAATCCTGGAGAAATTGATGCTTTCCTATACACAATCTGAACCAAGTAGTTACACCTAAGAAGTAATGAAAATGAAATGCAATAAACCACTATCCATTCCAGAAAAATCTAGGACTGAATTAATTTACCATGAAATTAAGGCCTGAAAAGAACTTACAATACTTAGACCTATCTCTTCAATGGAATAGAACGGAAAATGGAATTATCAAACACATTCTTTGAAGCTACAATTAGACTCTTCCCCAAATCACATAGGGACTCACCAAAGAAAGAGAACTATTAACCCAACTCTTTGGTAAGCATTGATGCTTTTTAATAAAATTCTCACCTAACAATTTCAGCAATTAACAAAAAAAAAATTATATGGTACGATCAAAGAGGATTCATCCTAGGATAAAATTGGATTCAATATACTTGTCAATAAACATAATACAAACCATCAGCAGAAGCAAGGACAAGAAATACATAATCGTCTATACGGATGTAGAAATAGCTTTTAAGAACCTCCAATAGCCCTTTATGATTAAAAGGTCTGAGAAACTAGGAATACATGGAACATTCCTCAGTATGTATGTGACAGAGATAATTAGCATTTACCAAATGGTGGAAGCATGAAGACATTAAAATCAGGAATGAGACAAGGATGTCCACTCTCTCTACTACTCTTTAAAATGGTTGTGGACTTTCTAGCAAGAACAATAGGCAAGAGAAAAACATAAAGGAGATCCAAATAGGGGAAGTAAAACTATCCCTTTTCTCATATGTAATGATCCTGTATTTAAAGGACGCTATAGCTTCCTCCCTCAAGTTAGTAAAGGTGATGCTAACTTTCAGTAATGTAGCAGGGTATAAAAACCACAAGAATCAGTATTATTTCTGTGTTACCAACAATGGGAAGATCCAGGCTGAAATCCAAAAAAACAACCTCATATGTATTAGTCTCAAAATAAAATCAAATCTAAACAAAACAACAACAATAACAACAAAACAAGGAATTAATTAATTTACCTAAAAATGTGAAGGGCCTCTACTGTGAAAATTTTAAAAATATAAAAAGGGAAATTGAAGGAGATTCAAGGAAATGGAAAGTCTTTCAATGCTCCAGGTTGGAAGAGTTAACATGGAGAAAAATGCAATATTGTCCCCAAATAATTGCCAATGCAATACACATGAAAATCCCAACAATATATTTCAATGCATTAGAGAAAGTAACCAAAATTTAATATGCAATTACAAAATTACACATAAAACAGAAGGCTTACAAATAAACTCATGGGCCTATAGTCATCATACACACACACACACACACACACACACACACACACACACACACACACACACACACACACACACACACACACACACACACACTGGAATTCCACTCCCCCATGAGAAAGGATGACTTTTCACCAGTATTAAGGAAACTGAAAGGCTTGAAAAAATAATACTAAAAGAAAAGAGAAAGGAATGCAGTCTCAGAACAATATAGGTTTCATGGATTCATTCATTTATGATAGCTAGAAGGTGCCCACAATTCTACAAGTAAACAAGACAGATTCTACCTCATCCCAGTTAGAATGGCCATTATCAAGAAAACAAACAATAGCAAATGCTGGCATGGATGTAGCCAATTGGGAACTCTATTACACTGTTGGTGGAAATTAAACTTGTTCAACCACTCTGGAATGCAGTATGGAATTTCCCGAAAAGACTAAATGTAGATCTCCCTTAAGATCCAGTAATTCCCTCAACGGCAGTAATCCAAAAAATAACAACAAGCTCGCATGAAAGCTACCAGCATACCCATGGTCAGGGCCCAGGCCCAGAGTTCAAGGACTGGAAAAAAAGTTACTACTAATGGTATTTGTTTCCTCAAATATGAATCTTTTGACAAAAGATACCAAATCATTTTATTTTCAGTATCTAGGTTAGGACTTAAAGGTAGTGGGTGATAAAATGGCTTATTTGTTGAATGTTAGGATAAAATGTAGGCAGTCCAAGAAAGGGGGGATTTTTGTAGTTGTGGTCGAGTGGCTTGAAACCTGGGCTTGGGCACTGTCCCTCAGCTATTCAACTCAAGTTGAGTGCTCTACCTCTCGAGCAACAGTGCCACTTCTGGCTTTCTGGTGGTTAAAAGAGATAAGAGTCTCAGGGATGTTCCTGCCCAGGCTGGCTTTGAACCACCATCCTCAGATCTCAACTTCCTCAGCAGCTAGGATTACAGCTGTGAGCCACTGGCACCAGACTAAAAATGGGAGATTTTTAGAAAAGAAAATCCACCTCTTCATCTGTGTCTAAATCTCAGATATCCCTATTACAACACTTTCAACTCAATTCATCAGACTTTTGTAAATTTCTTCTTTTCCTTCATGTGGGAATACTGCAGTCAATATCAACTCAGCTGTGGGACTGGATCAATTGAATGGTAATTGCTAGCACCTAAATCAAGAACTGTTACAGAAAAACAAACGAATCCCTCAGTTGGAATAATTGTTTTCCCTTTTTCTTACAAATTTGTGCTTGATTAATTCATATTGTGATATTGGAACTCCTAACAGAGTGGTGACATTTTCTTTCTCTTCAACCATCTCCCACATGTGGTCAAATATTTAAGAATTCAAAGATTTCTATAGATAATTGATTAAGATGACCTCTAAGAAAATATGCATTTCTGGAATTTGGTCTTCTGTCTTGTTTTTGTTTTTTAAATTTATATTTTTTATTGTGAAAATACTGTACAGAGGAGTTACAATTACATGGGAAAGATAATGAGTATATTTCTTATCAAGCATTGTAACCTCCTCCTTTGTTTCCCCTTCCAATCCCTTCCCAGCCTCACCCCATCCCCCCCAATACCCCCCCCAAAGTTGTAAAGTTCGTTCTTGACATGACAATTTGTACATCTCATTGTTGCAATGGGTCCACCTGTATCCTTATTGAAACGACTTGTTTTTCCCCTTCCCCTCCACAAATTATACCGACATCCAATACAGTGAAAGCAGGGGTTATACTGTGGGGGAGAGACATACAAAGCAACAAAGAAATAATCTTATAAATGTGTTAGAACCAAAGGCATGACAGAAAAAAAATTTGAATACATATCTTAGGGTTCATTTTCCTAACATAACCTTATCTGACCTTTTCTGCTTGACTCAGACATATACTAGATACTGCAAATAAGGGAAACCATGGGACCTATGTTTCTTTGGGCTTGGCTTAATTCCCTTAATATAATTTTTCCAAGCCTTTCCATTTCCTAACAAATGGTGCAATGTCATTCTTTCTGATAGAGGCACAGAATTACATTGTGTATATATACCACATTTTCTTGATCCATTCATCTACTGAAGGGCATCTGGGTTGGTTCCACATCTTAGCTATGGTAAATAATGCTGCAATAAACATAGTTGTGCTGGTCGCTTTAGTGTGGTCTTGTTTGTAAACATTTGGGTAAATGCCCAAAAGTGGGATTGCTGGGTCATAGGGGAGCTCTATGTGAAGTCTTTTGAGGAACCTCCATACTGTTTTCCAAAGTGGTTGAACAAGTTTACACTCCCACCCACAATGAAGTAATGTTCCCTTCTGTACACATCCCCTCCAGGATCTGTTGTTATTAGAATTCTTGATTTTTGCCATTCTAACTGGGGTGAGGTGGTATCTTAATGTTGTTTTGATTTGCATTTCTTTTAGGGATAGGGAGGCTGAGCATTTCTTCGTGTGTCTATTTGCCATCCTTCTTTCTTCTTCAGAGAAGTTTCTCTTTAAGTCTTTGGCCCACTTATTTATTGGGCAGTTGTTTCTTTGAAGATTTGTTGTTTGGGGAATTAATATTTTTAGTTCCAAGTATATTTTAGATATGAGACCCTTGTCCGTTGTATGGCTAGTGAAGATCTTCTCCCAATCCATGGGCTTTCTATTGAACTTGCTAGCTCTGTCCTTTGCCATGCATAATCTCTGCAACTTCATGTAATCCCATTTGTCCAACCTTTCTTTGATTTGTTTTGTTTCCGGGTCTCTATTAAGAAAATTTTGACCTGTGCCTAGGAGACCTAGGGTTTCTCCTATTCCATCCTGTAATGTTTTCAGAGTGTCTTCTTTGAGTCTGAGGTCTTTGATCCATTTGGAGTTGATTTCTGTCTTGTTTTTACATGCATAAGCTTTCTATGATTTATTTGTTCTACAAGGAATTCTACTTTCCAATCTTTGTGTGACCAATTTTAGTTCTCTCTGATCAGTCTTTCTGACTCTCTCTCTCTCTGGAGTCTCATTTCAGTCTGCCTCATCAAAAATATGTTAGTTATCAGCTAAATGGCTCTCACCTTCTGTTTTTTGCCTGCCTTCATGTAGGCTGTTATATCAGCCCTCACTGGCTGTGCTAACTGGAGGTTTTTTTGTTTGGTTGATTTGTGTGTGTGTGTGTGTGTGTGTGTGTGTGTGTGTGTGTGTGTGTGTGTGTGTGTGTGTGTTGTTTTAAAGGTCTAGGATTACTATTCAACGTAGTAGGTTCTCTGGGCCCCAGTCATCCCTTGGCCTAACTAACTAAATTCCTATTTTAATTCTCTCAAAATGAAGCAATCTGGCATCCTTGCAAAGACATCAATAATCCTCTGTAATAATCCACTTACAGAAATGGTCTATCAGATGGTTTTTCAAGGCTTACTGTAAAAAAATGTTCATTTCCAAGTCACTACCATAAAGCAGATCACATCCCTGAGAGCAGACTTTTGGAAGGAAGTTTGCCCTTCCTTCTTTCTCTTATGATAGATCAAACCATAATATTCTGCAGTTGTGGCCAGCCTGGAGCATATTTTCACAAGCATATTCTGTAGTGTAAAAGAGGACCAACTATCAAAACAAAGGTGAAAATACTTGTCTACTTCAGACTGATTTATCTTGCTTATATTTGTTGTTATTCTCATTACTTCAAACACATGGATAAATTATATTGGAATTAGACAAGTGGCAAAGTATTAATGAAATAAATATACAGTTTACTTTCATATATCCAATATAATACATTTAACCCATTATGGAAAATTAAATCCAATTATAGAAACAATGTCAGGAATATAAAATAAGCCTCAATACATATAATCTGGCTCTCATACACCATCATCTACTCATAAATTCAGTCTGTCTATAAATATTTATTTTGTACAAAATAATAAAAATTTATTTAATGAATATGACTTTTAAGTATCATCTGAAATATTCCTCATGTATATAATTATATATATTTATATAGATACCATCTAGACAGGAATTTAACATATATGTAAAAATAAAATTTCCACAATTTAAGCTAGTTGAGAGGAGTCATACCCTCGTGTATTGTGTGGTGTGAATTTTTCCACAATGCTGAACCCTTCTACCTAATACCGAGTTATTATGTGCAATAAATTATTATGAGACATAATTTATTATTTGATGTTAAATGAGTGCTAGGTGTAGAATACACTTTGAATTATTACATTAATTCACAGAAATGAAACAATAATGATATATTATTTGTTTAAATTCTAAAGCTTCTCAAATTTACAATTCATGAAATATATCATTAAAGTTAGTTTCACATTATTCTTTTGTTAAAATTTTATATTAAACATTCAATATTAAGAAATCAATAGTAAGTAACTTACTATTAATATGATATACTATTAAACTGTGATTTGAATTATAGTTCTAACTAATTGTGATGTAAACAACATTTAATAGAATTATGGGTAATATTTTTTAAACTTACCAGTTTGTTATTTTTTTTCCTAATTGTGTCATTTGTTATTCTTGGTCCAAGTCGTCTCTTCACCTTGCTTAGTATTCTATTTTATCTCTATGGGTTTGCTGATTTTGCATTCTGTTTTCCTTTTTAGTGACTGACATGAGGCTGAAAATCTGTATGCTAGTTTATTACTTGCTATGTTAATATAAAATTACTGCTCACCAAACTGTTCTACTCTACTCTACCACATACAGTATTTCCCCTCTCCCATCTCCTGTGTTGCTGCTTTCATATATTTTATTTTATTTATATTTATATTTTATTGTCAAGGTAATGTACAGTGGGGCTTTAGCTATAAAAGTAAGTTAATGAACTCATTTCTTTTCAAACTTGTCATCCCTTCTCCAATTTTTCTCCCTCTTCACTCCCAACACCCCCAAGATTATTTCTAACATATTGTCTTGTGAATACCACTGTTGCATAGGTTCCCCCTCTGTCCTTTGTCTCACCATTTTGTTTTTTCCCTTACCATTCCATAGTTCATATCAACATATTTACAATACCCAGGGTATCAAAATCAAAATACAGTGACTACAGGGGATAATGCATAGGTGGGAAAACACAAAGGATAAAAAGAATTCACCTAGAACATTAAGAACACCAACAAAGAACATGTCTTGTAGTTCATTTCACATGGAATCACCTTATATGCTGATATGTACTTAGCTATTGAACTATTCTGCTCATCTACAAAGATTATACTTGATGTACACAATAATGCTCCCCTATTACCCAGTAATCCCACTTCTGGGCATTTAACTAGGAGACCCAAAACAAGGCCACACTAAAGCTACCAGAACAATTATCTTTATCACAGTAGTATTCAACAGAGATAAGATAAGGAATCAACCCAGATGGCCCTCAGTAGATGAATGGATCAAGAAAATGGGACACACACACAGATACACACACATGGAATACTATGTTTATATTAGAAAGAAAGATATCACTTCATTTGTAAGGAAATGGAAGATCTTGGAAAAAATCATATTAAGTGAAGTAAGCCAGACTTAAAGAAACATAGGTCCTATGGTTTCCTTTATTTGTAATAATTAGTTTACATCAAGGATAATCTCATGCATTTTAATTTGACATTTTGTTCTATGTTGAGCATGCATCATTATTGCTATATTGTTTGTTATAATTTCTGCAAACAAGCAGGTATTTAAAGAATTACATTCATCCAAACCATTACTGAAGGAAAAACAACTAAAAAAGCAATCCCTACTAGGAAGAACAACTCCTACTTACTTAGCTTCATTCCTATGTAAAGCCAGTGTTGTCCCCTGTATCCTCATAAGGTACATCACAACTCTACACCTGGTCATCCTGTATATCTACTATCTTCTACTTTGTGACCTAAATGCCCAGCAATTCCACTTTGCTTTACTTTTTAAAAAGATTTCTCTCTTAATATTTGAGGTTTTTAAGAGAGAGAGAGAGAGAGAGAGAGAGAGAGAGAGAGAGTGTGTGTGTTTACAAAGAGCAGAGGATAACATTATTCTTCAATTAGAATACATTTTTCAGGTTATTGTAAGTTGTGGCTAATGCGAGAAGTCTTTTGCTATTTTAAGGATGAAACAGAAAATCATGATTGTGCATGTACCACAGTTGCTTTATTAGTGTATAGTTGAACACTGAACTTCGATTTATATCTTGGCTGTTGTGAATAATGTGAATGACAATGAACTACAGAATATTTACGAGTCACCCAGAGAGAAATAATCACATGATTGGTGGGTCAGATGATATTTCAACTTTGCATTTATTTTTCTTTTTTTTCTTTTTCTTTCTTTCTTTTTTTTTTTTTTTTTGTCGGTCGTGGAGCTTAAACTCTGCGACTGGGTGATGTCCCTCAGTTTCTCAGCTCAAGGCTAGTGAACTACCACTTGAGCCACAGCATCACTTCTGGTTTTCTGAGTGTTTATTGGAGGTAAGATTTTCACAGACTTTCCTGCCGGGGCTGGCTTTGAACCACAATCATCAGATCACAGCCTCTTTGAAAACTGCATACTATTTTCGACTATTTTCTACTAACCTCTATTTTGAACAAGAGTGTAGAAAATTTCTTTTTGCCACACTCTCATCAACATTCTTAGCTTTTGTTCAAAAGGTAATAAAGGGCAGATTTTCACTCTCTGCAATACCCCCCAGTGTTGCTTTAGACTTAAATCCAACCTCCTAAACGCTTGGAATTACAAGTCTTTACCACCACACCTGGTTCCTTTGATTTTTTTTCGATGAGTTATAATAGTTATGAAGAAGTATCACAGTAATTTTTTAATTTTTATTTTTTATTGTGAAAGTACTGTACAGAGGTGTTACAATGATATGGGCAAGATAATGAGTACATTTATTTTCAAACATTGTACCCTCCTCCTTTGTTACCCCTTCCCATCCCATTACATCCTCCCCACTCACCTCCCACCCAATCTTCCACATACACACCCACCAAAGTTGTAAAGTTCTTTTTCGACATAACGACTTGTACTTCTCATTGTGGCTTTGGGTCCACCTGTATCCCTATTTAAACGACTGGTTTTTCCCCTTCCCCTCCACAAATTATACTGACATCAAATACAGTGAAAGCAGGGGTTATACTGTGGGAGAGGAGCATACAAAGCAACAAAGAAATAATCTTATAAATGTGTTAGGAACAATATCATGAAAGAAAAAGAAACAGTTGAATACATATCTTAGGGTTCATTTCCCTAACATCACCTTATCTGACCTTTTCTGCTTGACTCAGACATATACTAGATATTGCAAATAAAGGAAACCAAAGGACCTATATTTCTTTGTGCCTGTCTTGCTTCACTAAATATAATTTTTTCCAAGCCTTTCCATTTCCTAACAAATGGGGCAATGTCATTCTTTCTGATGGAGGCATAGAATTACATTGTGTATATATACATTTTCTTGATCCATTCATCTACTGAGGGGAATCTGGATTGGTTCCCTATCTTAGCTGTAGTAAATAATGCTGCAATAAACATAGTTGTGCTGGTAGCTTTAGTGTGGTCTTGTTTGTAAACATTTGGGTAAATGCTCCAAAGTGGGATTAATGGGCCATAGGGGAGATCTATGTGGAGTCTTTTGAGGAACCTCCATACTACTTTCCAAAGTGGTTGAACAAGTTTACACTCCCACCCAAAATGAAGTAAGTTCCCTTCTGTCCACATCCCCTCCAGCATCTGTTGTTAATAGAGTTCTTTATTTTAGCAATTCTAACTGGTGTAAGGTGTTATATCAATGTTGTTTTGATTTGCATTTCTTTTATTGCTAGGGAGGTTGAGCTTTTCTTCATGTGTCTATTTGCCATTCTTCTTTCCTCTTCAGAGAAGTTTCTCTTTAAATATTTAGCCCACTTATATATCGGGCAATTGTTTCTTTGAGGATTTGTTGTTGGAGGATTTAATTTTTTTAATTCCAAGTATATTTTAGATATGAGACCCTTCTCTGTTGTATTGCTAGTGAAGATATTCTCCTAATTTGTGGGCTTTCTATTGATCTTGCTAGCTATGTCATTTGCCATGCAGAAACTGCAACTTCATGAAATCCCATTTGTCCAAACTTTATTTGATTTGTTGTGTTTCTGGGTCTCTATTAAAAGAAAATTTCGGCCTGCGCCAAGGAGACCTACGGTTTCTCCTATTTCATCCTTTAAAGTTTTCATAGTGTCTGCTTTGACTCTGAGGTCTTTGATCCATTTGGAGTTGATTCTGGTGTTGGGTGATGTATAAGGATCTTGGTTTAGTTTTCTCCAAATTGTTAACCAATTTTGCCAGCACCATTTATTGAAGAGGTTGTCTTTCTTCTATTCTATTTTTTTAGCTCCCTTATCAAAAATTAGATGGCTATAGGTCTGTAGGTTCATTTCTGGGTTTTCAATTCTATTCCATTGGTCCTGAAGTCTGTTCTTGTGCCAGTACCAAACTGTTTTGATTACTATGGCTTTATAGTAGAGTTTGAAATTTGGTACTGATATTCCTCCAGCAGTGTTCTCTCTGTTGAGGATCATTTTTGCTATTTTTGGTCTTTTATTGTTCCATATGAATTTTTGGATTGCCTCTTCTATTTCCTTGAGGAATGAGTTTTGAATTTTGATGGGTATCGCATTGAATTTGTAGATAGCCTTGGGAAGTATTGCCATTTTCACGATGCTGATCATTCCAGTCCAGGAGCATGGGAGTTTTTGCCACTTTCTAAGTTCTGTTTTGATATCCTTTTTCAAGTTTTTAAGGTTTTCATCATAGAGGTCCTTCACTTCCTTGCTTAAGTTAATTCCTATGTATTTTATGTTTTGTGGGGCTATTACGAATGGAGTTGCTTTCCTACATTCAGCCACACTTTCCTCATTTTTGGCATTCAGAAAAGCCATTGATTTTTGAGGGTTAATTTTATACCCTGCTACTTTGCCAAATTTTGAATCAGCCTGAGTAATTTGGGAGTGGAGTCTATGGGATTCTTGAAATACAAGATCATGTCATTTGCAAAGAGGGAGTATTTTACTTCTCCTTACGCTGTTTGGATCCCTTTTATGTTTGCATATTATCTTGTTGCTGTAGCTAGGCATTCTAATACTAGGTTGAAGAGAAGTGGAGAGAGTGGACGTCCTTGTCTTGTATCTCAGTTAAGAGGAAATGGCTTTAGTTTTTCAATATTAAGTGTAATGCTGTATTAAGGAATTATTATTGTATTAAGGAATGTTCATGGATTCCTAATTTTTCCAAAATCTTCATCATAAAGGGGTGCTGAATCTTCTCAAATGCTTTTTCTGCACCGATTGAGATAACCATGTGGTTCTTAACCTTGCTCCTATTGATGTGATGAATTATGTTAATTGATTTGCGTATTTTGAAGCAGCTTTGCATCCCTGAAATGAATCCTGTTTGATCATGGTGTATGATTTTTTGGATGAACTGTTGAAGTGGATTGGCCAAAATTTTGTTGAGAAGTTTTACATCAATGTTCATCAAAGAAATGTGTCTGTAGTCCTCTTTCTTGATGAGTCCCTGACTGGATTTGGGATGAGGGATATGATGGCTTCATAGAATGTGTTTGGTAGTGAACTTTCTCTTTCAATTTCATTGGAGAATTGGAGGAGTATTGGTGTGAGCTCTGCTTTGAAGGCCTGGTAGAATTCTGCTGTAAAACCATCTGGTCCTGGATTTTTCTTAGATGGGAGGTCTCTTATTGCTGTTTCTATTTCAATGCTGGTCTGGACCTTTAAGGATGGTTTCACTCATCTTGGTTAAGTTTTGGCATGTCATATTTGCTAGGAAAAGGTCCCCATTTCTGCCAAGTTCTCAAACTTATTAGCATAAATTTTTGAGAAGTATTCCCTTTTAATTTTCTTTTTTTTAAATAATTTTTAAAAAGAGATTTCTTGTTTCTTCTTTATTTTTTTATTTTTTATTTATTTTATTTTATTTTATTTGTGAAAATACTACAGAGGGGTTACAATTACATGAGCAGGATAATGCATACATTTCTTACCAAGCATTGCAACCTCCTCCTTTGTTTACCCTTCACCTCCCTTCCCAGCCTCGCCCCTCCACCCCCCACCGACATTGTAAAGCTCGTTTTTGACATGACAATTTGTACTTCTCATTGTTGCAACAGGTCCACCTGAATCCTTAAACGGCTTGTTTTTCCCCATCTCCTCCACAAGTTATACTGATATCAAATATATTGAAAACGGGGATTATACTGTGGGGGAGAGACATACAAAGCAACAAAGAAATAATATTATAAATGTGTTAGAAACACATGCATGAAAGAAAAAAAAAACATTAAAATACCTATCTAAGGGTTCATTTTCCTAACATCACATTATCTGACTTTTTCCGCTTGACTCATACATATACTAGATATTGCAAATAAGGGAAACCATGGGACCTATGTTTCTTTGGGCCTGGCTTACTTCACTTAATATAATTTTTTCCAAGTTTTTCCATTTCCTAACAAATGGAGCAATGTCATTCTTTCTGATGGAGGCATACAATTCCATTCTGTATATATATCACATTTTCTTGATCCATTCATCTACTGAAGGGCATCTGGGTTGGTTCCACATCTTAGCTATGGTAAATAATGCTGCAATAAACATAGTTGTGCTGGTCGCTTTAGTGTGGTCTTGTTTGTAAACATTTGGGTAAATGCCCAAAAGTGGGATTGCTGGGTCATAGGGGAGCTCTATGTGAAGTCTTTTGAGGAACCTCCATACTGTTTTCCAAAGTGGTTGAACAAGTTTACATTCCCACCAATAATGAAGTAAGGTTCCCTTTTGTCCACTTCCCCTCCAGCATCTGTTGTTGTAAGAGTTCTTGATTTTTGCCATTCTAACTGGAGTGAGGTAGTATCTCAAAGTTGCTTTGATTTGCATTTCTTTTATGGCTAGGGATGTTGAGCATTTCTTCATGTGTCTATTGGCCATCCTTCTTTATTTTTCAGAGAAGTTTCTCTTTAAGTCTTTAGCCCATTTATTTATTGGGCAGTTGTTTCTTTGAGGATTTGTTGTTGGGGGATTTAATTTTTTGAGTTCCTAGTATATTTTAGTTATGAGACCCTTGTCCGTTGTATGGCTAGTAAAGATCTTCTCCCAATCCGTGGGCTTTCTATTGATCTTGCTAGCTATGTCCTCTGCCATGCAGAAGCTCTGCAACTTTATGCAATCCCATTTGTCCAATCTTTCTTTGATTTGTTGTTTTTCCGGGTCTGTATTCAGAAAATTTCGGCCTGAGCCAAGGAGACCTAGGGTTTCTCCTATTCCATCCTGTAATGTTTTCAGAGTGTCTGCTTTGACTTCGAGTTCTTTGATCCATTTGGAGTTGATTCTTGTGCAGGGTGATATATAAGGATCTAGCTTTAGTTTTCTACATCTAGTTAACCAATTTTGCCAACACCATTTACTGAAGAGGCTGGCTTTCTTCCATTCTCTTTGTTTTAGCTCCCTTATCAAAAATTAGATGGCTATAGATCTGTGGGTTCATTTCTGGGTTTTCAATTCTATTCCATTGGTCCTGAGGTCTGTTCTTATGCCAATACCAGGCTGTTTTGATTACTATGGCTTTATAGTAGAGTTTGAAATTTGGTATTGATATTCCTCCAGCAGTGTTCTTTCCGTTGAGGAGCGTTTTTGCTATTCGGGGTCTTTTGTTGTACCACATGAATTTTTGGATTGCCTCTTCTATTTCCTTGAAGAATGAGGTTAGAATTTTGATAGGTATTGCATTGAATTTGTAGATAGCCTTGGGAAGTATTGCCATTTTCACGATGTTAATCTTTCCAATCCAGGAGCATGGGAGGTTTTGCCATTTTTTAAGTTCTTTTTTGATTTCCTTTTTCAAGATTTTAAAGTTTTCATCATAGAGGGCCTTCACTTCTTTAGTTAAGTTAATTCCTAGGTATTTTATTTGTTGTGGGGCTATTACAAATGGAGTTGCTTTCCTAATTTCAGCCACACTTTTCTCATTGTTGGCATACAGAAAAGCCATTGATTTTGGGGGCTTAATTTTATAACCTGCTACTTTGCCAAAGTTTTGAATCAGTTGAGTAATTTGGGAGTGGAGTCTATGGGATTCTTTAAATACAAGATCATGTCATCTGCAAAGAGGGAGAGTTGTATTTCTTCTTTCCCTATTTGGATCCCCTTTATGTCTGCATCTTGTCTTATTGCTGTAGATAGGCATTCTAATACTAGATTGAGGAGAAGTGGAGAGAATGGACATCCTTGTCTTGTTCCTGAGTTAAGAGGAAATGGTTTTATTTTTTCACCATTAAGTATAATGCTGGCTGTAGGTTTGTCATATATAGCCTTTATTGTATTGCGGAATGATCCATGGATGCCTAATTTTTCCAAAACTTTCATCATGAAGGGGTGTTGGTCTTGTCGAATGCTTTTTCTGCATCTATTGAGATAACCATGTGCATCAATGTTCATCAAAGAAATGGGTCTATAGTTCTCTTTCTTTGATGAGTCCTGCCTGGTTTTTGGATGAGGGTTATGATGGCTTCATAGAATGTGTTCGGTAGTCAGCTTTCTCTTTCAATTTCATTGACGAGTTGGAGGAGTATTGGTGTGAGCTCTGCTTTGAAGGCCTTGTAAAATTCCGTTGTAAAACCATCTTGTCCTGGACTTTTCTTAGCTGGGAGGTCTCTTATTGCTGTTTCTATTTCAATGCTTGATATGGGCCTGTTAAGATGGTTTAACTCACCTTGGTTTAGTTTTGGCATGACAATATTGCTAGGAAAAGGCCCATTTCTGTCAAGTTCTCAAACTTATTAGCATAAAGTTTTGAGAAGTATTCCCTTATAATGTTCTGAATCTTGGTTGTTTCTGTGGTGATGTTTCCATTCTCATCTCTGAGTTTATTAATTTGGGTGTGTTCTCTTCTTATCATGTTAAGATTTGCTAAGGGTCTGTCAATTTTGTTAAGTTTTTCGAAGAACCAACTCTTTGTTTTGTTTATTCTTTCTATAGTTTTTTTGGATTCTAATTCATTTAATTCCGATTTAATTTTAATTATTTCTTTCCACCTACTGGATTGGGGTTTATCTTGCTGCTCTTTTTCAAGGAGGTTTAGATGTGTCATTAAATTGTTTGTTTCAGATCTCTCCAATTTGTTGATGTAGGAGCTCAGAGCTATAAACTTGCCTCTGAGTACTGCCTTTGCTGTGTCCCAGAGGAGCTGGCAGTTTGTGTGTTCATTTTTTTTGAATAGCATGAACATTTGAATTTCCTTTCTAATCTCTTCCATGACTCACTCATGATTCAGCAGTGTGTTGTTCAGCCTCCATGTGATACCGGACTTTCTTTGGTGGCTTTTGGTGTTGAGTTCTAATTTTATTCCCTTGTGGTCAGAGAGAATGTAAGGTATAACTTCAATGTTTCTGAATTTAGACAAGTTTGCTTTGTGGCCTAAAATGTGGTCTATTTTAGAATACGTTCCATGTGCTGCTGAGAGAAACATGTATTCTGATGCTGCTGGGTGAAATGTTCCGTAGATGTCTGTTAAGTCTAGTTGATCTATGCAGCTGTTTAGATTTGCTGTCTCTCTGTTGAGTTTTTGCCGAGTTGATCTATCTAGTGGGGTGAGTGGTGTGTTAAAATACTCAAAAATTAATGTCTTTGGATCTATATGGGATTTGAGGGAAAGTAGTGTTTCTTTGATAAATTTGGGTGCTCCAATGTTTGTCGAGTAGATATTCAGAATTGTAATATCCTCCTGAAAGAGAGATCCCTTAATTAGTATGTAGTGACCTTCTTTATCTCTTCTCACGAATTTTAATTTGAAGTCTATTTAATCTGATATTAGGATTCCAACTCCCGCCTGTTTATGGGGGCCGTTTGCTTGGTAGATTTTGTTCCAACCTTTAACATTGAAAATGTGTTTGTTTTTACGGGCAAGATGTGACTCCTGAAGGCAGCAGATAGAAAAGTCTTGTTTTTTTTATCCAACTAGACAGTCTATGTCGCTTAATTGGATAGTTCAGTCCTTCAACGTTAAGAGAAAGGACTGAGAGTTATTTGGGAGTTCCTGCCATGTTATCCACCTTCTTGGGGGCAGCAAAACTGGGTTCTTCCTATGGTTCTTTGTTTCTCATTTTGGGTGCAGTTTCTTGGCCTTTATTGTGGTCTTGTTGGTTTTCTATGTGTAGGACATCTTTAAGAATCTTTTGTAGGGCTGGTTTGGTGGAGATGTATTGTTTCAATTTTTCTTTGCTATGGAAGGTTTTTATTTGGACTTCAATTATGAAGGAGAGTTTAGCTGGGTACAGTATTCTTGGTTGATAGTTGTTTGTTTTTAGGGCATGGCATACATCATTCCAGGCTCTTCTTGCTTTGATTGTCTCTGCTGAGAAATCTGAGGTGATTCTAATTGGTTTCCCTTTATAGGTGATTAACCTTTTCTCCCTGACAGCTTTAAGGATCTTTTCCTTGGTCTGAGTTGATCCTATGTGGATTTTAATGTGATGGTGGGATGTCAGATTCTGGTCTGGTCTATTTGGGGTTCTAAAAGCTTCTTGTATCTGAATAGGCCTATCTTTTTGTATGTTTGGGATGTTCTCTGCTAGGATCCTGTTAAACAAATTTCCTAGACCATTAACTTCTGTTTCTAGGTGCTCCTCTACACCCATTATCCTTAGATTAGGCCTTCTGATGGTGTCTTCCAAGTGTTGGATAGATCTATCATATTTCTTGGACTTGTCTTGGATGGTTGTATGTTCTTTCTCTATAATATCTAGGCTGTCTTCAATCCCCGAGATTCGATCTTCTGCATGGTCTAACCTGCTCTCAAGGCTTTCTACTTGGTTTTTCATTTCTTTTCCTTCTAATTGGTCAGCTTTGATGGCTTCAAATTCTTCGTTGAAGCTTTGTTTTAGATCTTGTATGGACTTCTTTACTTCCTTAATTTGGTGTTCAGTGTTTATTCTCAAATCACTTAGGTGATTGTTTATGGTTTCCTTGGTCTCCCTGACATCCTTCAGCTCTTCCTTAATGAATTCCATGAATCCCTTTAGTGATCTTTGTGTATTCTCATCCTGCTCTCTCAATTCCTTTATTACTCTTTGCTTAGCTTCCTCACTTTCATGCCATTCGTGAAGTTCTCTTTGTGTGTTCTCAGCCTGCTCACGCTATTTCTGCCTTTCTCTTTGAGTGTTCTCATGCTGTTCATGCAATTCCTATATCAGTTTTAGAGTAGCTTCCTCACGCTCATGATATTCCGGTATTAACCTTTGGTTTTCCTCCTCTCTCTCCTTATCATGCTCATATAGATTCCTTTGTATGTTTTCAATCTTTTCCAGTATTGACCTTTTGTTTGCTTCCTCTCTCTCTCTATCACGCTCATACAGAGTCCTTTTGTATGTTTTCCATCTTTTCATTTACCATGTTTGCCAGTAGTGTTTGTAGAGCTATTTGGGAACTCTTCTCTGGATTATTCATTATCTGTCCTGTCCCATGATTGTCATGAGTGGGATTTGAGCTACCCGGACTTGCCATTTTCTTGTGTTTTTTCGGCTTAGTCTGCCCATTTGGGATGAAAGTAACACCAGTTTTGTGCTAGAACACTATCTTAAGGCAAGCATCAACCAAAGTCTGTAGATCCACAATCAAAAGTCTGCAGATACAGTGAAGTTCAACAGATATACCTATTCAACATCAAACAACTATATAATAATGAGCTACAAACCGCAAAGTAGAATTTGGAAAACCAGAAATTATTACTTTTAGGGAGACATGTGGGTAAAAATAGGAAAAGAGAAATATGGGAAGGAACAGGGTGAGTTTACTTAACTAAGTCCTAATCGCAAAGTGGGAAAGAGGTTGGATAGGATAAAAGTAGAGAGAGAAAAAAAGAAGAAAGAGAAAGAGAAAAAAGAGACAAGAAAAAATAGAAAAGCAAAAATTAAAAAATAAAAAGTGTAATGATTAAAAATATGCAGATTGAAAATGAAATATTCAGAGAAGAACGTGGGTATAATGAGAGAACGGGAGGGATATAAAGGAGACATGAAAACCTTAAAAATAAAAATACTTAAAATATTATATAGGTATAAAGAGGTAATACTGCTAGGAATTTAAGTCTAAGAGGCTTTGAATTGAGTAATAAATTTGTGGATTAAATGTGTACACAATGGGGGATAAAGTCTAATAATCGACTATGGGTATATCTGAGGATGTGCAGAACAACAATTAAGTCACACAAAGAAGAGCAAAAGAGCAGAAAAGGTGAAAAAAATGAGCAAAAAAGAAAAAAAATTAGACATTCAGTAGAGCTAAACAAAAAACAAAAATATTTTTTGAAAAGAAAGAACAAAAAAGGAAGAAAAATGCACACACACATATACCCCTAAAATAAAAATTATAAGAGGAAGAGAAAAAAGTTACTAGTATAGATTTTTTTTTTCAAAATGGTAAAAATTAAAAATTAAAAAAAAAAGTTTTAGAAGAAAAATATTTTTATAAAAGGAACCAAAAAAAAAAAAAGAAGAAGAAGAAGAAGAAGAAGAAGAAACAGAGAAAAAACAAGTTCTTTGATTTTTTTTGGGAGTGGTGGGAAGATCTGTTATATCCCATGTGTCCATAACCAGCCTCTTGTTGGAGTCTCTGGTCTGCTTGTGGTATTTGATTTTCCTGTGGCTTAGTTGGTTTCTTAAGCAGTTTGTTTGAACAGACAGAAAAATGCTATGCTGTACAAAATATTTTGTGATCCTCTCCCCTGGCTAGTTCAATGGGAGGGAGATCTGCTTTGAGTATCACAAAAGAGGGAGATGGCTTTTTCCTCATGTTTGTAGATGCTCTGATGAGGCTAGGTTCTGGGTAGAGTTGAGGCCTTTCAGCAAACAGTAGCTTTTCCCTGAGGAGACTTTGTGAGAGACTCACAGAGCCCAGCCTCGAGCCACTCTCAGGGTTTATGTTTACTGAATTTCAATGGATTGTCCATGCTGCTAAAGAGAGGAGCAGCCTCTGGCTCTGATTACCCAGTGAAGAAAGCCACTCCAGGGGCTGGCGGCCTGAGCTGGCTGAATTTTCCCTGGATGGAGCTGAGTTTGCCATGTCACTTTAGGATCTTGTGACCTGCTAAATGACTCTAGTTTTCTTCCAAGGCCTGTGTTTGAGCTAGCAGGTCAGCCAAGCTTTGTCAGTATCAAACATGGAGATCTCCTGTAATGGCGGGGAGGGGTGGTCTTCCCTCCTCTGCTCCCTGAGAAGGAGTGAGGACGTTAGGCTTCTATTCACACCGCATTTTGGTTCCTGGGTCATCTCTGGTCTGTGAACTGCAGGATGAAGATGTCTGCTCCTTGTCGGTTCTTGTTGGTGTTCAGTAGAATACACTCGCGTGCCATGTCTGGCTCCTTTGTCCGGGACTCTCTGTGTTGCAGGTATGGCGGCTATTGCCACCTCCACCACCACTGTAGCCCGCAGTGGCGGTTGCTAGCAAGTGCTCAGATCTGTCTCCTTGCCTGGATTTTCCCTCTCTGGCCTAACTCTCTGAACTGTGATGGTAGACTTGGTGTGATTCTCTGGCTTAAGTCTGTTCGCTGGAACTCTAAAATTCCTTTCTCTCTCTGGCCTGACTCTCTGTCCTGTGATGGCACACTTGGTGTGATTCTCTGGCTTAGGAATGTTCACTGGAACTCTAAAACTGCTTTCTATGCGAGAGCTTGTTTAGATTCCAGCTTCTCCTCCGCCATCTTCCCAGAAAGAAAGGTTGGACAAATGGGATTGTATGAAGTTGGAGAACTTCTGCATGGCAAAGGACATAGCTAGCAAGATCAACAGAAAGCGTACAGATTGGGAGAAGATCTTCACTAGCCATACAACAGACAAGGGTCTCATATCTAAAATATACTTGGAACTCAAAAAATTAAATCCCCCAACAACAAATCCTCAAAGAAACAACTGCCCAATAAATAAGTGGGCTAAAGACTTGAAGAGAAACTTCTCTGAAGAAGAATGAAAGATGGCCAATTGACACAGGAAGAAAAATGCTCAATCTCCCTAGCCATAAAAGAAATGCAAATCAAAACAACATTGAGATACCACCTCATCCCAGTTAGAATGGCTATAATCAAGAACTCTAACAACAACAGATGTAGGAGGGGATGTGGACAGAAGGGAACCTTACTGCATTGTTGGTGGGAGTGTACACTTGTTCAACTACTTTGGAAAGCAGTATGAAGGTTCGTGAAAAGACTTCACATAGACCTCCCCTATGACCCAGCAATCCCACTTTTGAGCATTTACCCAAATGTTTAAAAACAAGACCACACTAAAGCGACCAGCACAACTATGTTTATTGCAGCATTATTTACCATGGCTAAGATATGGAACCAACCCAGACGCCCCTCAGTAGATCAATGGATCAAGAAAATGTGGTATATATACACAATGGAATTCTATGCCTCCATCAGATAGAACAACATTGCCCCATTTGTTAGGAAATGGAAAAACTTGGAAAAAATTATATTAAATGAAGTAAGCCAGGCCCAATGAAACATAGGTCCCATGGTTTCCCTTATTTGCAATATCTAGTATATGTATGAGTCAAGCGGAAAAGGTCAGATAATGTGATGTTAGGAAAATGAACCCTTAGATAGGTATTTTAATGTTTTTTTATTTCATGCATTTGTTTTTAATGCATTTATAAGATTATCCCTTTGTTGCTTTGTATGTCCCTCCCCCACAGTATAACCCCTGCTTTCACTATATTTTATGTCAGTATAACTTGTGGAGGAGATGGGGAAAAAAAAGTCGTTTAAGGATACAGGTGGACCTGTTGCAACAATGAGAAGTACAAGTTGTCATGTAGAAAATGAGCTTTACAACGTTGGTGTGGGGGGGAGAGGGGAGGATTGGGAAGGGATGTGAAGGGTAAACAAAGGAGGAGGCTGCAATGCTTGATAAGAAAAGTACGCATTATCCTGCCCATGTAATTGTAACCTCTCTGTACAGTATGTTCACAAAAAAAAATTAAATTTGAAAAAAATAAAATAAAACTCCTTTCTCTGCGAGAGCTTGTTTAGCCTCCTGCTTCTCCTCCGCCATCTTCCCAGAACTCCTTATCATAGTAATTTTGAATTACATTTCTCTAATGATTTCAGTTCACAAACCATTAAGCCAGCATAGAAGTTGTATTAAACACAACTTTGTTAGCCCACTGGCGATTTCCAGGGCTTTATGGAAAAGATGTCTATTCAGAACTTTTGTCCAATTTTAATCAAGTTTCTTGTTAATCTCATCTTTAATCTCTCTATACAAAATCAGTAATTAATTCAAGGTAGTAGATAGAAAAATATTAAGCCACTCCTAACATTTTTCAATTTTCAATAAAATGATATTGCTTAAATCATTCTCTGTTAATGCTTTAGACCTTATAATTCAATTTAGTTAGACCTTTAACAAGGCTATGTGCATTTTATTTATTTTACGTTAATTGTTCTTTCCAAAGTCTATGTGTCTAATTTCCCTTGTTCTCTTTCAGTCTCAAGTAGTTCAGATTTCAAACTGAAGAATAAATGGAAGGAAGCAAACAAAAAAAATACAGTTCCTCTCATCTGATGATGCCTCTACAAGAAGGAAGAAAGAGTTCCTACTTCTAAGGACCTATGCTAGGATATCAAAAAGAGAATTCATTCTTCTACGTCTTCCTTAAAATGTAAACCACAACATATCGCGAAGGTACTTTTATGTTTTATCAGTTTTTCACATTTTCATATGGACTTCACCTCAGTCTACAACATTCATTCATTATTCTTTCCCTGATACTTTTACACTACCAAGACGTAAGATATAAGATAACCAGTTTGATTTACAGAATAAGAAGTTATCACCCTGGTTTCCTTGGAAGCAGAACATGGTCAATAGATAACATTACTTCTGGTTTCTCACTACATGTAATGGTTTTTGTAATGTTTATTGCATTCTATTTAGTATTTAAAAAAAAAAAAAAACTGCTGGCTAAACTCAAAGCTCCTTCACAGAAGTTTAGGTTAAGTACTTCACAAGTTTTATTTCCCTTAATTCTTAAGATAATATTTGTTATAATGCTAATGTTATTACCATTTTAGTGTTGGGAAAAATTGTAACTAAATGCCTTAAGTAGATGACCCAAAGACATACAGTGAGAAAGGAAATGAGGCAAAGTTTCCAAAAGCCTTTTAGCAGTACACAAAAGGTAGGTAAAATCTCTCCATTCTCTTACATTCTCAATTCAATATTCATATTGTCCAAGAAATAATAGCATAGCAATTTATGTCCATGGTGATTGTTTTCTGTTACATTTTGTCTTCAACACAGACTGTGTTGGTGAGATTGGGTTATCATGTAGAGAGTTGAGCTTATAAATTGAGGAAACTTCCAGTTTCCTTTTTAAAAAGCACTAAAACTTTTAAATATTATCATTAACTGACTTTTAAGAATAAAAAACCTAAAAAATTCGTATACAATCACCCAAAATGCTTTCAAAGTAGGAGATGATAAAACAGGACCCTGTGAAGTAAATTTTCTTCTACTTTTGAAATTATTCTGAAAACCTGGTGCTGTAATCCTAACTCCTCCGGACATCTACTCAGGAGCCCGAGATCTGTGGATAACAGTTGGAACCCAATCAGGGCAAAATAAATTCATGGGATAATTTTTCAAAAATTTATTGAACTAGCATAGGGCCATGAATGAAGATGTAGCTTATATAGTAGCTCACCAATCTAGAGAGGAAAGGCCTAGCAAGACCTTGAAGCCGCGATTTCAAATTCTGAGCATGCCAACAGAAATGCAATTTCCTGTACACGTATGCTACTTGCGCGCGCGCGTGCACACACACACATACACACATACATCCATTCTAAATATCTTCATATCAGTGTTTTGCATTAATTTCTTTGTTAACGATATTATATAAGCAAAATAAAGGAAATAAACTCCTCCCTCTTAGAAAAGTTTTATACTTTTTATTGTAAAAATACTGTACACAGGTGTCATATTTACATGAGCTAGGTAATGAGAACAATTCCTAACAAGCATTGTTACCTCCTCCTTTATTTTTCCCCTACCATTCCTTCCCTCGCACCTCCACAAGTGCACTCCCCTCCCCCCTTCCCCTGCCTAAATTGTAACGTTCATTTTTCAGCATAGTGTCTTGTGCATCTCATTGTTACAATGGGTCAACCTGTGTCCCTATTTAGGCATTTTGTTTTTTTCCTTCCTCTCCCCAAATTAGAAGAGCATATATACAAGATATAGGCACATCAACTTCAAATACAGTGAAAACAGTTGTTATAGCATGGGGAGGAACCTATAAAAAGACACAAAAAATCACATTGCACATTATAAGTACATTAGAAACAATAGCAAAAAAGAGAAAAATTCTTGTATCCCTATCTTGGGTTTCATTTCCCGGAACATCATGTTATCTGGTCATATGGACATACCTTTTGACCTTTTCTGCTTATACTATACATATATTAGTTATTGAAAATTAAGGAAACCATGGGACCTGTGTTATTTTGGATTTGGCTTACTTCACTTAGTATTTTTTCCATATCTTTCCAATTTCTAACAAATTGGATGATGCCATTCTTTCTGATGTAGGCATAGAATTCCATTGTTTATATAAAACACATCCTCTTGATCCATTCTTCTGCTGAGGAGCATCGGGGTTGGTTCCATATCTTAGTTATCTTAAATAATGCTGCAATAAATGTAGTTGTGCTGGTAGTTTTAGTATGGTCTTGTTTGTGATCATTTGGGTAAATGCCCCAAAGTGGGATTTCTGGATCATAGGGGAGATCTATGTGGAGTCATTTGAGGAACCTCCATACTAATTTCCAAAATGGTTGAAAAAGTTTACACTCCCACCAAGAATGCAGTAAGGTTCCCTTCTGCCCACACCCCTCCAGCATCTATTGTTGTAAAACTATGGAATGCTTCAGGAATTTGCCTGTCATCCTTGCGCAGGGGCCATGCTAATCTTCTCAGTATCATTACAATGTTAGTTTATGTGATGCTGAATTGAGCACAGAATATTTTTTATATATAAAGTGTAATTGATTTTCTTAAACTAGGCAATTCAACAAAAAATAAGTTTAGAAGAATTGTGAAATTTTAGAACCATGTACTTCTTACATAAGCACACATTTAAGAATAATGTCAAGATGGACATGTCAAAAACAAAATAATTCCAGATATTTGTGGTTCAAGAGATGTGTAGGGGAAATAATTCAATTTTTCTATACAAGGCACATGTCATAATGAACACAGCAGCAAGTGTTAAGGGTTGTTAAAAATTTTAGTGTTTTATATCTATTTAATTTTAGGATTATATGCCAAAATTAGGACTGTTTGGCAGGTATAAAATTTTCTATAATGTATTTAAGATTTATGTTAGCAGACATATAGTACTAAGTATGTACATTTCAGAATTTATAGAAACTTTGTTAATGAGAAGTTGCAAAGTCTTTGTGTGAAGAAGCAGAATGAAGGGTTAAGACTTGCTTACTACACAGTTCTTGTTAAAATTTAGGGATTCCTTACTTTATATTTTAGCGAGGAACAAGAGATGATATAAGCCATAAACAAATAATGAGATGAGCCATAAATAATAACCTTAGTGTGTAACTTTGAAGACTATTCATAGCCTATAAAAATCTTGTTGAACATCATAATCTTAGGCGGTTTAAAATGTACAGGAATATGAGAAAATAGAAAATCTAATATGTAGTGCACTTCAAATACTAAAAACACTGGTAATTGTTTTGTTTTTTATTTTATTAATCATTATTTAATTATTGGTTTTCTTTGTAGCATTGTTTTACTTGTTATATAATACAACTTTTTGTTAGTCATCATTAGGAGGTACTTTGAGGAGGTTACTGGGGTGGTCAAACCATTTTTTTTATAGATGCATGTGAATTTACAACTAGGAAAATTAAGAACAAAATATTTATTAAAAAATGATCAAGTAGAGTCTGAATCAGGAGAGTTGATACATGTCCACAACTAAAATCTTAGCCCTAGGTTGAAGCAACAGTATTACAGAGTTGAGGCCACAAATGTGAGAGACTGTGTTTTGTTTTGTTTTGTTTTATTTTGACTTTGTTGTTCATGGGGCTTGCACTCTGGGGCCTGAGTGCTGTTCCTCAGGCAAGGCTAGCGCTAACACTTGAGGCAGAGCACCATTTCCATCATTTTCTACTTATGTGGTGCTGAGGAATCAAACCCAGGGCCTCATGCATGAAAGGCAAGCACTCTACCACTGAGCCAACTTCCTAGCACTTGAGAGACTGTGTTTTTAAAAAAATCATCTAAACAACATTTTCCTTTTGCTTTGGGTTATATAAGGAAATATATAAATATCTTTTTCTATTTTTGTGAATTGTTGTAGTTCTAAATTTATAGTAACTTCAGCCACTTTATCCTTTTCAAAGTCATGAAATATCTCTGAGAGTTTGCTGCTGTGAAGATCGTTTTTGCATTTATAATTTCTTCTGAGTCACTTTTATTTTTATCAACATAACTTTATATTTCATGTTGATGAGTTACAAATATCAAATACCGGCAAATGTACACATAGAGTCTAAAGATAGCAGTATGAATATTCTCATACAGCTCTTGTTTATCTATTATTCACTTTCAATATTATGATATTTCTCTCTCTCTTTCACTCTGTCTCATTTCCTCTCTTTCTCTTCCATGCCCCATGTCTGCTACTTAGAATTTCTGCTGGGCTACTATTACGCTTCAGGATCTACTAGTTTTGTGGGAACATGAAAGCAACCATCGGTTAACCTTGCATTCTTTAAGAGTTATGACAGTGACATGATATTATTCTTTGCCATTCTAAATGGTAAAATAACATATCTAGGAGTTCCTTTTCACTTTTACTTCTACTATAAATTTTATCTCATAGGAATCATTGGAATGGATAAGATACTTTAACCTGTGACCTAAAATTATTTTTCTTTTATTTTTTTAATCTTCTACAAGATTACTTTATATATTTTTAAAAATTTTGTTCTTTTTATTATTTTTTCTTTTTTATTGTGAAAATACTGTACAGAGGGGTTGTAATTACATGGACAAGATAATGAGTACATTTCTTATCAAGCATTGTAGCGTCCTCCTTTGTTTCTCCTTCCCAGAACTTCCAATCCTCCCTGTCCCCCATATCAAATACTCCCCCCAACCAAAGTAGTAAAGTTCGTTTTTCGACATAAGTACTTGTACATATTAGTGTTGCAATGGGTCCACCCGTATCCTTATTTAAACGAATTGTTTTTTCCGACCCCCCCCCCACAAATTATATCAACATCAAATACAGTGAAAGCAGGGGTTATACCGTGGGGGAGGGACATCCAAAGCAACAAAGAAATATTCTTTAAATATGTTAGAAAAAATCGCATTAAAAACATTTGAATACATATCTTAGGGTTCATGTCCCTAACATCAACCTATCTGACCTTTTCTGCTTGACTAAGACATATACTAGTTGTTGCAAATAAGTTTCACCATGAAACCTATGTTTCTTTGGGCTTGGCTTACTTCACTTAATAGAATTTTTTCCTAGCCTTTCCATTTCCTAACAAATGGGGCAATGTCATTTTTTCTGATGGAGGCATAGAATTCCATTGTGTATATATACCACATTCTCTTGATCCATTCATCTACTGAGGGGCATCTGGGTTGGTTTCATGTCTTAGCTATGGTAAATAATGCTGCAATAAACATAGTTGTGCTGGTAGCTTTAGTGTGGTCTTATTTGTGATCATTTGGTGAAACGCCCAAAAGTGGGATTGCTGGGTCATAGGGGAGATCTATGTAGAGTCTTTTGAGGAACCTCCATACTGCTTTTCAACATGGTTGAACAAGTTTACTCTCCCACCAACAATGCAGTAAGGTTCCCTTCTGTCCATATCTCCTCCAACATCTAACAGCCTCTTCAGTAGATGGTGCTGGAAAAATTGGTTAACTACTTGCAGAAAAATAGCTAGATCCTTATATATCACTCTGCACCAGAATCAACTCCAAATTGATCAAATACCTTGGAGTCAAATCAGACACTCTGAAAACATTACAGGATGGAAAAGGAGAAACCCTAGGTCTAATTGGCACAAGCCAAAATTTCCTTAATAGAGTCCCAGAAACACAACAAATCAAAGAAAATTTGGGCAAATGGGATTGCATGAAATTGCAGAGCTTCTGCATGGCAAAGGACATAGCTAGCAAGATCAATAGAATGTCCTCGGATTGGAAGAAAATCTTCACTAGCCATACAACAGACAAGGGTCTCATATCTAAAGTCTACCTGGATATCAACAAATTAAATCCCCCAACAACAAATCTTCAAAGAAACAACTACCCAATAAATAAGTGGGCTAAAAACTTACAGAGAAACTTCTCTGAAGGTGAAAGAAGGATGGCCAATAGTCACATGAATAAATGCTCAACCTCTGTAGCCATAAAAGAAATGCAAATCAAAGCAACATTGGGATACCACCTCACCCCAGGTAGAATGGCTATAATCAAGATTTTTTTTTCCTTTTACAAGCAACCTTTTTTCTTTTATTATCAGTTAGTAACTACCTGTAATGAAAAAAAGGTATCCTATGGAAAGCAGACCGAAGTTGTTCACAGGGATGGTCAAAAACTAATGGGGGAAGTGAGTACAAAGGATATACATAATAGATCACAGATCTGCAGAGCAATTTATCATGTATATTTTGTGAGAATGACAATGTGCTAGGAACTATAGATTAAATCACTGAACATCTGATATACATATATATGCACATATATTTATATTTGTATATTCATTTATATATGCATATATGTGTGTATATGCCCTTATGTAGGTTCACTTGCACGTTAGCATACACACAAATACACACATACATATACACATGTAAACGTGCACACATAGAGAAAGATACATAATTATAGCCAACACAAGTTTCACTAGTTGTTGAATATGCCTTAGACGGAATGCTTGGAACCATTTCAAATTTGATAATTGCAATTCGAAGCTATTCCAAGTTGATAAACCTAGGAGATTCTTTTCTCCACTCTTGGTAAAAGGAAAAAGTGAAAGTGTGGCTCAGGTCTATAGATTAAACATAGAGAATTAAAGCCCAGGTAGAGCTCAAGGCCAGGAGTTCAAATCCCAGTACCTGCACAATATAAAAAAAAGGAGTCCTTTGTCTTTGAAAAGGGATATTTTTCCAAAAATGAATACCCAGGACAATTTTCAAGTTCCAAAACTCTTCGAAAGGCTCTTTCACATCTTAAACTGATTCCTCTCCTTGATTCACATTATGGAAAATAGGAGTCACACTTCACATTAAAAAGTATATGCATTGTTGAACAGTTCTTACCATTTTTAATGTAAAAGAAGCATGAGAGAGTTATTCACCTCACTTGGGTGAGTTAGGTTTGACTCACTGACAGACTTTTGTAAGTAAATGAGGGTCTGTTTACATGTAAAAAGTCTATACAGATGGTTTCCTAGGAGAGAGAACAAGCTAGCTGTTGTCCAAGTTTGAATCAGAGTAATTTATTCCTATGATATGGAATATCATAAGAAGCTCATCTCATAGAACACTATACAGACAGTAATTTCAAAAGGATGAAAAACCCATTTCTATATTGTAAACAGCCAGGTTTTCACAAGCAAAAAGCAGTTTCCTGAGCCAAGAAAATATAAGTTAGAGAAAAAGGGACTGTGTTAAATAAAGTTAATGGCTTAGTGACAGGTGTAAAACTGGTCTGTAATCACAAATAAACTATAAATTTTTTATCATGTCCCTAACAAGAATCTCCAAGATAGGCCTTGTTAAATCTGTCATAGAGGACTGGGTTTATGCAATTGTCAGTTTTGTTAGGGTCCAATATCTTCTACATTCGCTTGGGTTGCAATCCGCTTAAACCACATGCAGTGAATGGAAAAACATGCTGCCTTGCAAGGCATCTAAGGGATTTTTGTGCCACTGTGAATATTTATCGTATTTCTTCTTGTAATGATACCTGTCAGTGTGAAGTCCTTTCCTGATAAGAATAATAGTTTCTGTACCCTTTGTTCCACTAACAAATCTCAGATATATAAATTTAACCGTGCGCCCATGGCTCATGCCTATAATCTTAGCTACTCAGGAGGCTGAGATCTGAGGATCATAGTTTAATGCCTGCCCAGACAGGAAATTCCATGAAATATTTCTCTCCAGTAAACCACCAGAAAACTGGAAGTGGCCCTATGTCTCCAGCAGTAGAGTTCTTACATTGAGCTGAAGAGTACAGGGACAGCACCCAAGCCCAGATTTCAAGCCCCAGGACTGACCAAAAAAAAGGAAAAATGTATATATGTAGATATGCATATATGATGAGATAAATTACATTTATATATAAATCAATATTTATGATGGACATTTAAAATATAACTAAATAATTGACATATTTATAATATATACATATATTTACATATATAAGCTCATATTATATCTGTATGTTGATAAATATATTTGTAATTAATATCCAAAGAGTACATCTGAAGTTTTGGGGGAAAATGTAGTGTCTAAAGGCTAACTACTGACCCATCATACTTTCAATTATTTTTTTCCAATTAATACAATGTCTGAAGTACTAAGACTGAATGATTATGAAACAGAGTTGTTGTTTTATTCCTTATGATTTTTGATTAGAAACATCTACTTACTTGGTATGAAACCTACCAAAATGTGATCTTGAAATCACACTTCACAAACTGGACAGATATATCAATTTAGCAACTTACAGGTCTCAAATTTTTATTTGAATCCTGTATCTCACAAAAATTCAGTTTCCTTCGAGTCAACTACATATACAAACATGCCTAGATTTTCATGCTCACATACATCCCCATACTCACATGACATACTAAATGTAACACTGTAGTAAAAAATAATATAGATACTGAAAAAGAACACCTTTGCCAATGTAAGTAAATTTTATTTTTTTAATTCAATGCATTATCTAATACTGATGAAAGAGCAGCTAAGAAGATGTTTTAAATACAAGAGTGTCTGCTTAAAGAGTATGTTTCTCATTCCAAACATCATTATTTCTACCTTTCCTTCTCCCACATAAAAAATATAAGTAACTACAGAATTAACCTACATGTTTCTTAATCACTCATTGAAGAAAGAAAGTGTAATATATATACATACATATATACATATATACACAATGATATACTATTTAGCCACAAAGAATAGTGAAATCATATCATCTTCAAGAAAATAGATAGAACTGGAAACCTTCATATTAACGCAATAAGTCTTATTGTGAAAAACAAATACTAGATTTCTCATATGCAGACTCTAGTCCAAGAAAGAGAAATGAATGACCCAGATGTAAAAGATGGAAACTGATTAAATTTGGAAAAAAATGTAAGAGAGGAGATGAAGAGAAACATTGTGGAGTAAATATGTTCAAATATTTCCTAGGTTAGTATAATGACATAATAAAACATAAGTATAAAAATAGGATAATGAAATTTATAAAAGGAAAAAATTTAGCAAGCTACATTATATGGATGTATGTGTATAACACAATAAAATACTTTGTGAAATTAACATTTGCTAATTAAAAGTCAAAAATGCATTGGAGTTGTTGTACAGTCATATGTTATTTTCCATTTTTTGTTCACATATTTCCCTGATAAAGTAAAAGGAGAAATAGGTTTTGCTCATTTAGAAAGACAATCTTGTCCAATTACCATAAAGATACTCTAGATAATTAATGTCAATATGAAATTGTTAAATTAATTAATGTATTAGAATAATTCCAATGCACTGTTCAAATATTACCCTATAGGTATAAACTTTTTGCTATTTATTGAATAAGTAGTCTTTACTTAATTACTACATGCCATTTTCTGAATGTAGTTTGGTACATGCAACTAGGATATATTATATCTGAAGAGGAAATCAATTATTCAAACAGTTTTATCAAAAATGCCTCTAACGAAAAAAAGAGGTAAACCCAAATTATGTATATTTGAAAACAATACTTGCTTAGTCCTCTTCTCACATTCCCGATTCCCTTCTTGAGAATGCTACACATTGTAGGGAATTTGTTAACATGTTTTAGAGACATAGGTTGACTTTAAAACAATGAGTTAGTTTATGCTGCATTTTTGTTTACTTTATATCCAGAAAAGCTAAATTCTTACCTTATCATTTTCCTTAGACTTTATACTCCGCTTTCATATCTGATGGGTGAAAGATAGAGATATAAACATTTTTTAACAGTGGCTAAATTTAGGCTGAGGAATCTATGTACAACTATACTCATGCAGATAGACCTCATCAGTCACGTGACCACAATATCAAAATGTTAACCTATGCTTCCTGAAATCATGCTTATGAGATCTTGTGTATTATAAACAGTGGTTATTAGCATTTGTTTTCAAACAACCTCATTTCATGGGTTAGGAACTAAAGTGAGATATTTTACTCAAAATTTAAGGAGGCATCCAAATTTAGTTACCAAGATATACAGCATTTAACACAATGTTTGAAAAATGCAAGATAAAGGAAATAATTTATAAAAAAAAAAAACGTTTAAAATAAATAGAGAATCAGTATGACTGATTTTTCTTTTACCCCAGCTGCAATATGGCTTGCATGATGACTTTTCTGGTTGTAAGTTTAGTTAGGTCTGATATTTAGTTGGAGAAGTTATGTTCTTTGATATATTAATTTGTCAGATTAAAGAGGAAATTAATTCCATGCCAGAGTCAACATCCATAATAATGTTACAGTTGTATTCTACTATTTTGCCAAAATTTTAAATCAGCTTGAGTAACTTGGGTCTTTTTTGAATCTAACTAAATAGGTATGAAATTTTGTCAGTACTAGATTTTGACCACCATTTATTAAAATATTATTTTCAATTCTCTCTTTTCATGAGATTTTTAATTTCATTTATATAATGTGCTGATTTTTCCTTTAGATAACACATATTCAGTCTTCTAAAAGCAGTGTAATTTGGAGTAGTTTTAAATTATGTACTTCATGTACACTGCTCAGATTCTTTGCATATTTTGTTCTTGATAAGTCAGTAGTATTTAGTTCTCATTATGGATATTTTGGACTTAGTAATTGCATTTCTGAAATGTTTAAGTATGTCATGATTTTTGTGATTTGATACTGTAGCAATTTTTCTTTTAAATATGTACAGATCTTGCTTCATATACAGTTACATTTGTTTTAAACAATTTGATTCATTCAAGGGACTTGCTATATTAGGTTCATCCAGATGAATTTAATTACAAATAAGCACAACCTTATTTCTGAGAGACAGTTATCCTTATAGTTCTACTCAAATTAACATGTATTTGAAGGTTTTGTACTTAAAAAAATAAAGTGGGCACAATATCTTTTTGTTCCTGGTGAAGTTCCAATTTGCTGGTTGTTTTCCAGCTGTGATGACTTCAACATATGTGTGTATTTTATTTCAATTGTTTTGTGTATATATTTTGTTTCATATGATAGAAAATACAAAAAGAATCAATGATATAGAAGTTTTCCAAATAGAATTCTAAGAGATACTTCAATTTTTGTGACAACTGGGAATAGGGAGATCTTCTTAGTGGAGGGATTAGCAAAATAACAGAGACGTTGTTGGACGTGATTTGAATTTTGCCTCCTCTTGCCTAACTATTTTCAATGGTAATACTTCAAATTCTTTAGTGGAAAGAAAATAATTTTATGTGGATGAACTCAGAATTTTTGGTTTAATTAGGACACACTAAACATTCATATTTGGTTTTTTTGCATTTCTTTTTTTTATTGTGAAAATACTGTACAGAGGGGTTGCAATTACATGGGCAAGATTATGAGTACATTTCTTATCAAGCATTGTAGCCTCCTCCTTTGTTTCCCCTTCCCATCCCTTCCCATTCATATTTTATTTTTAACTCTAAATTTTTTCCTTAGTTAAAACCACAGATGTGAATTTGAAATGTTAAAATAGCACCTAAAATTTATATGAAATTGTCGAAATTATTTTCACTTCACACTATATGCAATATAGAATGTAATAACAATAGTGTGTGAGATAGTATGTAATAATTGACTTTGGTGAAAATCCATTACAGTGGATTTTTGTGAAATACAGAGTAATGGTAAGAATTATATTTGATTCTATTAAAAAATTCACAGTTACATCTAAAAGTAACTCATAGTTATAAACTAATACTGAAAAAATAAGATTGTTTATTGGAAAAAGCCAGAAGTTTCAATAAGCTTGCTTTTTAAAAAATTGACTTGGATTTGAGCTTTGGTGAGTGTAATCCTAGCTACTCAGGATTCTGAGATCTGAGGATCGTGGTTCAAAGCCAGCCTGAGCAGAAAAGTCTGTGAGATTCTTATCTCCAATAAACCACCTAAAAACAAGAAATGGCACTGTGGCCCAAGTGGTACAGTGGTAGCATTGACCTGAAGAACTGATGGACAATTCCCAGGCCCAGAATTCAAGCCCCATGACCGACAAAAATATTGACATGGATTTTCACTTTATTATTTTATGATTTTTTATGAGTGGTTGTTCAGTGAAAAATGTCATTGGTGTTTATATATTGTGTTGGCATAAAATGAGCCTGCTATTATCTTAATTTAGCCAAAAAAAACTCTGATCCAATGACAGCATAAATTTTATGGGAAATGGTTAAGACAAGGATGACTTTCTGAATACAATATATATACCCCCCCTAAAAAAACAAGAACAAAAGAAAATATGTGCCAGGACTAATAGTCTGTCAGTTTGTTTTAACTTTTAATCAAAAATTAAACTAATACTTGATAATATTTTATTAACGCATTTAAATTTTCTTCATCTTTCTCATTTAAGATTCACTTTAAAAAGAAATTCAAAAGGTGACAGTGTTTTTTCCTTACTTTTCCACAGACATGATTATTTCATCATTATACTGTATAGCCCAATATACCCAGAAAGTATTTGTTAAGGAAAAAAATAATTCCAATTCTTTGGTTTGCTTCAGTCTGTATTTAAAGCTGCATACCACATCTTATCCACCATATTGTCAGTCTTCTCATTTGATACATTTCAATAAGTTTCTATCAGCCAGCAAAGTTTTACAAACAACGTGCTTTCATTCATTGTGCTTTCCAAAATATATCTCATAAATGTCAACTACGAAGCACAACCTGAAATATCTGTGGATTTTTCTACTTAGGGTGTAATCACATTCCACTACTTAGAACCTGCTGTTCATAGGCATTAATTGCTCTGTCACTTCCATGCTTTAGAACAGCAGCATTTGTTAGTGGCATACATTTTTATTTGTTTACCACATCTCGTTTATTTTCACCAAGAACTGTCTTCATGGAAGTTGGTAATAGATGAGGTTTTCAATCATGTGGTTTAATAGGCCTCTGTGGATATAGAATACCCATTTATGTGACTAAATATTTAAATTAATACCATAATTATTTCCTTTAATTTTCTGGATAATGTTCTAAAATCTAGGTATTTTTAAAAGAAATATTATACATTGTTTCCTTGATGACAACATAATTATAAGACTTTAAATGCTCATATAGCATGGCCATCTTAAATGAGGTGGATGTACTAGGGTTTGCATGAAAAACTTTTGGGACAGCATTGATGTTTGAATCTTGGATGGGATTTGATTGGGATTGTGGCAGGCTTTCATGGTTTGAGAAGAAAAACAAAAGGCCATACTAATACTTTTATCCTCTACATTGTTGTATTTGTTTATTCATACACACATACAAACACACAGATAAACACATATGTTGTATGAAGACTGCAAGAAAATATTTTAATAGGAATTCCATAAAATATTTAGTCTACTGAGATCTGATTAGAATTTATAGAAATATCTAGTTGCTTCCACCCCTGGACAAGTCATTATCAATGGTGAAGATATGGCCATTTGCTTTTAGAATGCCCCAGAAAGACCTACATGTTAAAGAAAAATGACTTTCTATTTCCTCCCAGACTGTGGAGAATACCTGAATAGTTCTTCTGGAGATTAAATTCTTTAGAGTGAAACACATGAGAACTAGATTCTCATCTACTTTCTTCTTTTATCTTCTAATCATTCTAGGTCAAAACATTTCTCTTTGACATACTCCCCACCTTGACATTGTCTTGTCACAGGCCCCAAAATCAATAAAACCAACTGAACATACACTGAAGCCTTCAAAGTTCTAAATCTGAGTAAGCCTTCCTGCTTAATAAATGAACAATAACACTTATTGTGGTAGGTTATAAAGCTAACACAGAAGTTTAGTCTTTCTAACACTGAAGAGTACATTAGAGTATGCTTCATTATAAAATATCTAACTCTATGTTGTATTTTGTGTTTTTGTTTCTGTTGATCCCAGGGCTTAAACTCAGGGCCTGGATAGTGCTTTTATGTTGAAGGCCAGTGCTCTACATACCATTTGACCTAGAAATCCATTTCCCTTGTTGGTTAATTGGAATTAAGTATGGAATGATCATTCCTACTCCAAGCTGTCTTCACACTGTAATCTTCAGATCTCAATCTCTTACCTAGCTAAGATTACATCCTTGAACAACCCTTACCTAACAATGTTTCATATTTTGTAGAATTCCAATTCTCATTGTATATTTTGTAGAATTCTAATTCTCAGCATTGTATAGATGCTCCTACTACAACATAAAAATTAAGACATACTAAAGATATTTGCAAATTATATAATGGAGGTCTGCTCATTTTGTGACAATATCTGTGCTCATTCTCATCATTCCTTTATTTACTACACCATCAGCCTTCTAAAATCAGCTTCATTTCCTGGAGAAGATTACCAATCAGTCCAGCCAATATCCACCCAGCGGGTTTTAAAGCAAGCTTTAAGGAAGGAAGATAACATGAAGTGGCGACTACAGAATTTCTATGGAGAACTAGAAGGTTATCAAATTATATCTAACATCTTTCACATTTCTACCTTCCTTCTCATAATTAGGAAATCATTGACTAACACTATAAATGTATTGCATTTAGAACTTAAGGATCAATTTTTTTCCAACCTGAAGCCTTCTTTTCCATGATTTTTGAAATAAACTTTTGGGAGATTTTTTTTATTGTGATGTGATTCCATCCAAAACAAAGCCATGTATATCAAGAAAGCCAATGTTTTCAGCTCAAGAGTACTAAACTTAAGAGGGAGAAAATTAAGGTTAACTATATATGTTAAGCACAAATATAGGCAATATCAAGACATTTTGAAATTGTATAGCTTAGTGGATAAAGTGGCTCAAACCTGTAATGTTATCTACTTGGGCATCAACAATTAGAGAATTCCAGTTCCAGGGAAGCCTAGACAAAAAAAGAAGTTTCAGAAAGTAACCATTTGCTGGGTGCAATGTTTTATGCTTGTTTTAGTAGGACTGCAGTCCAATCAGGCCCAGGCATAGTGATACTACCTCAAAATAAGCAATTCATCTACAATCTGCAGGTATGGCAGTAATGAAGATGCTATTTCACAAGTATAGTGTTTTGGGTTCAATACTCCAATACCACTAGGAATTTAAGTGTGTGACACCAGACAGGGGAATAGAATTTCAACATGTGTATCTGGAAGGAGTTACATCATCCAATACTCTTTGAAACTTTTTCTTTAATTCTGTGTGATATATCATGTGGATATTATTTCATAGAAGATAATAACTTAAGGACAAGCTTATAACATGTGAATTATGTGAATGAATAATTATACTGATGGCAAAGTGAAGTAAGATTGTTTAGTGGCTTTTGAATCACATCACAGGTAACCATGTAAACATGGTACAGCCTTTTGAAGGCCCTTATGAAGTATTTGAACAATCTCTGATGAGTTAATTGCTTTCAGAAATATTCGTTTGAGCCAACAAATACAGATCTCCTTTGATTTTAATTACGGTCTTCTAGTAGACTCTCACAGACGAAAAAATCAGAGGATGCTAATTTCTCTGATAAAATACAAAATAAAAATTTTATAATTAATATAACATGAAGACTGTAATATTAAATGAATATCAATAATAATAAATTATTAAATATTAATAGCACTCATTACTAGTACTCATATTCTATAATATATTGACATCCTTTGGTTACCTCAAATTTTTGAATATTTATAACTAAATGTAAATTGTTTGCAAATAGTTATTTGATGATGTTAAAAATGAGAAAAAGATTTGTATACATATTTACTATAGATGCAAACAGATTCACCTGGTTATTTCTGATCCTTCTTTTGTTGGTTTCATTCATGCATGCGGAACAGGCAGAGAAAGGAAAATTGCAAACTTGCATTTACTAGGGTTAATTACATGAAGTTTATTTTGGGCTAAATAGCAGATTTTGTAGATTAAATTGTTTTTGTCCCTTCCTTCCTTTGTTCCTTCATTCCTTCCTTTTTTCCTTCCTTCCTTCTTTCTTCTTTCCTTACTCGTTCCCTCCATCCGTACCTATCTCTCTTTCTCTCTTTTCTTTCTTTCTCTTGTTTCTTTCTCTTTTTCTTTCTTTCATTTTCTTCTATTCTTCCTTTCTTTTATTACTCAGAACATTTCTTTTTTTGGGGGGGAGGTCTGGTCGTGGGGCCTGAACTCTGGGCCTGGGCGCTGTCCCTCAGCTCTTCAGCTCAAGGCTAGCGCTCTACCACTTGAGCCACAGCGCCACTTCCAGCTTTTTTTTTCTTATGTGGTGCTGAGGAATTGAACCCAGGGCCTCAGGCATGCAAGGCAAGCACTCTACCACTGAGCCACCTTCCCAGCCGCCCCTCAGAATATTTCTTATGGCTACAGAAAAAATACCAACTCTTGTACAACAAGATGTTATGAGTAATTATAAATATACTTGATTAATTTTAATTTTAATAACCTATGTTTAATCCAAGAAAAATTTTACTAAAAGCAACTCACTAAAGTTGCAGGATATGTAAAAAATACTACTGTTCATGATATTGTTTATTTCTTGAAACTAAAATAAGAATTTAAACATAATATTTTGTGTGTGAGTGTGTGTGTGTTGTTCTTGTGATTTGAACTCAAGACCTATCCCTGGGCTGGGAAGGTGGCTCAGTGCTAGAATGCATGCCTTCCACACATGAGGCCCTGGGTACGATTCCTCAGCACCACATAAGCAGAAAAATTCGGAAGTGGCTCACGTGGTAGAGTGCTAGCCTTGAGATGAAAAGCTGAGGGAAAGCACCCAGGACCAGATTTCAGGCCCCACAACCGACAAAAAAAACCAAGACCTATCCCTTAGTTGTTTTTTTCCCCCCTCAACGATATTGCTCTAATATTTGAGTCACAACTCCACTTCTGGTTTTGTGTGTGTGTTGTGATGAGTGTTTATGATTAATTGAGATGCGTCTCACAAACTTTCTTCCCAAGGCTGGCTTTTAAAAAATTATTTTTAATTAAATAATTATTTTTATTGTGAAAATACCGTACAGAGGGGTTACAATTACGTGGGCAAAGTAATGAGTACGTTTCTTATCAAGCATTGTTGCCTTCTCCTTTGTTTCCTCTTCCAACCCATCCCATTTCACACCGCCCCCCATCCCCCCGGGGCTAAAGTTTGTAAAGTTTGTTTTTTGACATAATGACTTTTACATCTCATTGTTGCAATGAGTCGACCTGTATCCCTATTTAAACGGTTTATTTTTGCTCTTCCCCTCCTCCTCATCAAATACAGTGAAAGCAGGGGATATACCGTGGGGGTGGGAAATGTCTGAAACAAGCAGAAAAGGTCAGATATGTTGATGTTAGGTGAAATGAACCTCAAGATAAGTATTCAAATGTTTTTTTTTTCTTTCTTGTGATTGTTTCTAACATATTTATAAGATATTTTCTTTGTTGCCAAGTCTGACTTTGAACCCCAGCTTCCTGAGTAGTGAGGATTACAAGCTTGAGATATTCATATTCAGCACACATATAATACATTTAACAATAAAATAAATTTCTTATTCTTTGAATTCTAGAGGCTCAATTTAAGAAATTAACATTTAGATATTTATTTAGTTATTAAACCTGAACCTGCAGTGTGAAAAATAGTTTTCATTTTTATGAAAAAATATATACTCGAAGATTTAAATGACAGAATCTTTGCACAAATTGAAGTACTCTAAATTCAAAAGCAACAAAGGGATCATTAAACAAATTTCTCATGTAAACTAAAAGCAATAGGCTCTGTCAGGGTGAATTAAGCAATTTTTCATTAAGGATTATCTACTGTGGTCACATGATTTTCTCTTCTTTTAAACTTAATCTTTTTGAAATAAAATATAGATCCATACTTTTTTGAATATATAAAAATCTTAGTTACTGCTCATGTGTTTCTGAGGTTTGATTACCAAGACATTTCAGCGAAACACTGAATTTCGTGTATTTTATGTTAACAGTGATTTTTAGACATTGAATCAATCTCAATATGAGATAAAGCAAGATATTCCATGACTTATCCATTTATCCTATAGACTTGAATATAACTTATTTTTGAATGTTAGGAAATTCATATTATACCTACTCTATAAAGTAATTAAGAAATTAATGATTGTCATAGTATTTATTTTTCCTTCAACTAGAAAGAACTTCAATAGATGACAAAATCTTGAATGAAAATGTCATAAAATTATGAAAAATTCAAGTCATTATGAGTTAGATGAAGTAGTCACTTTTGTAGGTCATAAAATGAAATATCTTGAAGTTTCCTTATCTGTTAAATGTATTTGCACTCAAAATATCGCTCCAGCAATTTTATAACCAAAACACCTCCATGCCAAATAGCTTCTCTGATTAATTTAAGTAAATATTTAGGAACAGAAGTTATCACAATGTATAGGAATATCTACTCACCACTCTAGAAATTAAATCTGAAATCTTAAAGGATTGAGATTAATAATTAGCTTTCACTATGTTGCCATAAAGAGGTGAACCCTTTCAAGTCAGCATAGTTGTAGAGATTTGGTCACCGAGAACTTGTAGTCAAAAAGTATGTTAAGGTCAAGTCCTTTCCTCCTCTTCCTTCTTTTTCTTCTCTGTCTCCTTTTCCTTCTCCTTTTCCTTCTCCCTCTCCCTTTTTCCATCCTTTAGTTTCTCCCTCTCCCACTTCTATGTCACTTCTTCTTTACTTCCTGGATTCCATGAATACTCATACTCCATCACGTGTTCCTGACATGGGGTACTGTGCCACCATCAACCCAAAACAATTAAGAAACATAAACTGAAATGTATAAAATCAGAAGCCAAGATTAATCTTTCCCCCTTTTAAGTGAATTTTATAAAGTATTTTGTCATGTTAATAGGAGACTATCACAGCATGCTCTCATTTATTATAAGTGATAAGATTTACTAGAAAAAAAATTTGACCAACATCTCCCTAATGAAATGATTGATTAAATTAATATTATATTAGGAAAAATCTACTTTAAAATATCAGATATACTTCAATAAGTGGCAAAAAAAATCACATCTACGGTTTGCTATGAAAAAACAGCAGAATTCAATCTGTTCCTCAAGGAAATTGACCTATAATTGGCAGTATTGTCAATTTCATAAATGATTTTAGAAGACTATGGAAAAAATTTCAACTCAAACTGCATGATATAAAATTTACTTTGTCCCCTGTATACTATTTCTAGTTCCCAAAATGACTTGTATTTTATCACATTTTTAATTAACTTTAAGTAATCTTATGGGAGTTATTGCTGTTTGACAAAGCAGTTTATGAATAGTGTTTAGTGAGGTTTTTGTTTGTTTGTTTGTTTACTTTTTTGTCTTCGGAGGTTTGAACGCTGGGCTGGGAGCTGTCCCTGAACTCCTTTGGATGAATGCTAGAACTCTATCACTTGAGACACAGCAGCACTTTCAAATGTTTCTGAGATTTAATTGGTGATAATAATCTCACAGTCTTTCCTGCCTAGGCCGTAATCAAACCTCAATCCTCAGCCTCCTGATTATCTAGAATTATAGGAGTGAGCCACTAGTGTCCGGCTTAATACAAAGGAACTTTTTTTTTGGCTAGTCCCGGGGCTTGAACTCAGGGCCTTGTCAGTGTTCTTAAGCTTCTTTTCCTCACGCTAGTACTCTGATTTGTGTCATAGTGCCAATTCCAGCTTATTTTGTTTATGTAGTACTGAGGAATCAAACACCGGGCTTCACACATTCAAGGCAAGCAGTTTATCATTAAGACAAATTCCATGGTCAATACAACGCATATTGATCATCATTATCACTCATCCTTCTCAATCCTATCTCATCCCTCAATTTACATAATTTTGTAGAATATTCACTGACTCGCAATGTCATGTATGGTCACTAAGAGAATATATCACAGATCATATTTTATTGATAATCATATTCATCAACGCACTAAAGTTATGCATTATATAATTCTGTGATTTTAAATTGTAAATTTTTACACAGATTCACCGACTACTATTCTAAAATTTTTCCTAAGTATAATGTAAATGCAATCTGTGATCCTTCGATAAAGTACAATGATTCTTAGAATGTTAAAGATTTGGAGTAAGAACATCACTTTCAGTTCTAGAACATTTTATCATCACTATCCTCTCAAAATACTCCAATATTTATTAGTAAACACTTCCTGTCATTATTTCAACCTACCCTCCCTTTAGCAGATATTATTTCACATTCAACCTCTACAGATGTATCAATTTTAAAAAGCTCATATAATTAGAAAATGCAGTCTATTTTATCTATTTCTCCCATATAATGTTACTATTTCAAAAGTAAGTCCATCTAAATTTTTCTCAAATATAGAGCATATTGTTTTGTATGCATGTATATAATGGTATTATATCCTCAATGAGCATTTAAATATTTTATTATATGTTATTGTAAAAGGTTTTGCTATGTATATTCTTGTACATGTGTCTCATTGGACATATGTTGAAATATATTTTGTATATAAAATTATGATTGAAAATGCTATATCATAGAGACAACTCTACGTGTAATATCTTAAAGTTTGCCAGTATGTTTAACAAACTGAAAATATCATTTTAAATGCCAAGCACCAATGTATAAGGATTCCAATTTCTACATAATGGTTGTGCAAGGGTATCTTATTGTTTCTATTTCCACTAATCTCTATATGTATGCAATGTCGTGGTATGTTATGATACTTCGATATATTCCTTGGTTGTTGTTATATTACTATAGAGATATGTATTTGGATTTTTGATAAATTATTCAGGATGGTTAAAGTTTTTCATTGGCATTAATATGCTCTTAATATATTTCTGATTCGTCTCTTTAAATAAATGTATATGTACACACTATGCCTGTATATATACAAATACCTATATATATGTATACATATTTAAGAATATAAAGATGTGTACATACATGTATATAAACATATTTGTATATTATTATTTTCATTTGTCTGTAAGTTATCATTTTGCTTTATTTATCAAACATGTCCTTTATTGATTTTATTTTATTGTTACAATGTTGCACAGAGAAGACGGGCGCCGGTGGCTCATGCCTGTAATCCTAACTACTCAGGAGGCTGAGAACTAAGGATGGTGGTTCAAAGCCAGCCTGTGCAGTAAATGTCCATGAGACTCTTATCTCCAATAAACCACCAGAAAATGAGAAGTGGCACTATGGCTTAAGTGGTAGAGATTTAGCCTTGAGCTGAAGAGCTGAGGGAGACTTTAGGCCCACGACTACCACCACCAACAACAATAAAAAGTATACTGACTCAAAAAGCAATAGTATTAAGCAGTCTTAAAGATGGGCTCAAGTCTAACATTTTAGTATTATCTTAGATAACAGCAGCCTTCAATTCAATGAGCCATGAGCCTTCAAACTGTTGACCGAATTTCTTAGTTTATTTAGACAATCACTATAAGTATGTATTTTCTCAACTCTCTTTCTTTCATTTCACCACAGAATCTGAATTTTTCCTTTATGTCATACTTGAATACCAAAGTCTTTGGAAAATATTTATTAATTGGTGTATATTAATTGTGAAAAAAATCTTATTGAAATATTTTACACTCTCACATATTAATGAAGGCGTTGATTAACCCGTTTCTGTCTTTCTCCATTCCCATTGCCCTTTATTTTTCAACTGTTTTTTGTGAACTTCTTTGTGCTATCTTCACACATCGTCAAAATGTATTAAATTGAAAATTATAAAATGCTGAATATAAAAGCAAAAATTTAAATAAATTGAGACTTATCTTTTTTGTGGGTTGGAGGATACAATTCAGCAAAGATATAAATTGTCTCCTCCCCTTTTTTTTGTTCATTCATGAGGCTTGAAATCTAGTCCTGGGCGCTGTCCCTCTGTTCTTCAGTTCAAAGTGAATAATCTACTCATTGAGCAACTGTGCCACTTCTGGTTTTCTGGTGATTATTTATACATGAGAGTCTTATGGACATTCCCGTTCCAGCTGGCTCTGAACTGAAATCCTCAGATCTCAGCCTCCTGGACAGCTAGAATTACAAGTATGAGCCAACAGCGCTCAGCTTCACAGTTTTATTTAAGTTTATGACAATTTCTAAAAACACCTGACCAGCACTCTGAGTCATTGAAAAAGAATAATAAACTGGAATATATTGCTCTTTGTAATATTAAAGCTGTTAGTGTAAATTTGTTATATTTGTAGAGGAAAGGAAAATGATATAGTTCAACTCAATAAAAGTGTAAAACAATTTAGTCTGTGAAAGCTCATATACAAATAGTGAATAGAAGTTGGGAGCAGGTGGTTGATGTATCTCATCCTAGCTACTTGGGAGGCTGTGATTTGAGTATTTCAGTTTGAAGCCAGCCCACAAAATAAAGTTCCTGAGAATCTTATCTCTGATTGATCAGCAAAAAATGTCAGAAGTGAGGCATGACTGAAATGGTAAATTATTAACAAATTGTAACAAATCTCAGGGACGCTAAGTTCAAGCCCCAAGTCGATACATACATGTACAAAAGTAATAATAGTAATACTATGATGATGATGATGATGATTATGATGATGATGATGATGATGAAGGGTACCCATAGTCAAGGATAAAATATTTGCAACTCCTATACCTGAAGAATGCCTCAAATCTAGACTCTACATATAACTCTTAAAAACCTAATGTTAAAAAGAACATAAATTAGAAACAAGCAAAATACATCTTGTGAAACATATGCACAAGAAAATCATCATCAGTCCTCAAGTAAATGCATATTGAAACTAAAATGACATCATAAAACATGTATGAGAATTACTTCACATAATACAATAATGACCATTATAAATGGTATCAAGAAACACAGAAACTGGATGTTCACAGGAATGTCAAATAGGAAAGCCACTTCTGAAAATATTTTGACAGGTCCCTAGAATAGAAATATGCAACCACCCACAGAATAGTACAGGAATTGAGCTCTTTAGGCTTTGTCTCATAGAAATAAAATGTAACATTCACCCAAAGGCCAAAACACAGAGGATTATAGAAGCATTATTTCCTCTAGTCTAAGAAATGGAAATCAATTCAGGCTTTCTTCAGGTGAATTGGAAACGAATTGTGCTACATTCTCTAATAACAGAACCAAAAGACAATTAGAGTGAACACAATACCATATTAAGACATACAATAACTGGGAATAATCTACCATAGATTTGAAGGCAATCTTAAAAACTTAATTATTGCATGATGTAAAAGTTAGAGAAAAAATGTGTTGGTTGGCAGGATGAAACAGGTTTGGGATGGGAAAAAGAGAAGTAGTGGGTTTAAGTATAAAAGGGAAACATGATACAGACTTATTTTTGGTAAAGTAATGTACCTGTAAATATTGTATATTCATATAGAGTTGATAAAATTATATTGGAATTAATATGTGCACAAAGTAATTAAAGTAACTAAAGTTTGCATAAGGTACTTGTTAAATATTGTCCTACTTGTGATGAATACTAGTAATATTTAAATAAGTTGGAAAAAGTTTTCAAGTGGTTTATCTGTGTTCTTACATCTTAAAGATCCATACTAACCTCAATAGAATTTAATCATATCTAGAAAACAGAAGGTAATATTGAATGTTTGCATTGAAAACTAGTTTAAGTTCAAGCTTGAGATGAAGTATACCTTGCTAATTAGAAGATTTGGAAGACTGATATCAGGGGAAATTTTGACAAAAAAATTCGTGAGTAACTACAAAAACAAAGAAAGGTAGATATAGTGTAATTTTCCTGATATTTTGTTTGTGGAAGCCATAGGTAAGAGATCATTGCTCAAGGGAGGCTTGGCCTGAAAAATAATCTAAAATGGTTAGAGCCTTAGTAACTTCAAGCACCATATTGCCAAAGAAAAAAAGAAGAAAACAAAAAAGTTTTATGTCATTGGATACAAGAATTGAAAGTATTTTTTTTTACTGTTTTAGTATTCAGGCCTCTCTAATATAAAAGCATTTATTTCAAGTAATTATTGTATTACCACTATTTATTAACTTATTATTAGACCTTCTTGGAGATTGAATCCATGGCTTTTTATATATTAGTCTAGTTCCACAACTGAGCTGTACCCCAGCTCTCTTGTACAGTTTTGTAAATTGTCTATGAATTCTTCAATAGTTAGCTATTCTACTTTCCATCTTATCTTTTCTCTCCCACATTTTCCCCTATGTATTTTAGTTTATGTGTTGAAAACTTTCCTCAATTTTATCTTCTAAACTTAGAATTTTGCTTTTGAGTTTATAGATAAGGTGGTTATTTTTATGACATCTTTAAAAATTATATACAGATATATGTATTTCATACATATGATTGATTCTTAGAGTTCATTGCAATAAGCACTATTTATCTGGTCAGATATATATAGCTATTGAGCCATTGTGATCCTATCCTAAGAATAGTTTTCCTTGTTCTTGCCATGTGAATGCTTAGAGTGCTGTTAATCATATCCAAGTGTAATTATTTGTCTTTTACAATCTATTGGATTAATTTGTAGATTTATGGACATATCTTCTTATTAGAAATTAGGAAAACTATGCAGCATATATTTAATTGGATCTAGCTTATTTCATTTAATACCATTTTCCCCCAGTCTTTCCATTTCTTCAGGCATGGAGTAATGCCATTCTTTCCAGTGGAAGCACAGAATTACATCAATATAACAGAATTGAAGACCCAGAAATGAATCCACTCCTATAGGCACATAATATTTGATAATGGAGCCAGAAACACAGGATGGAAGAAAAACAGCCTTCAAAAAATTGTGCTGGTAGAATTGGCTGTACACAGAAAACTGAAATTAGATCCTTATATATCCCCCTGCACCAGAATTGATTCCAAATGGATCAAAGACCTCAATGTAAGTCCAGATGCCTTAGGAATCTTACAGTTAGGGGAAACATGAGGGCTCCTTGGCACAGGTTAAAACTTCCAAATAAGTCTGGAAAACATTTGTCAGACTCAAAAGCCATGAAAAAAAGAGATAGTGTAACACAGATTTCTTAGGTAGCAAACTTACAGACGAGAGCCTCAGCCAATGCTAAACCCTTCCTCCCTTTTCTAGCTAGGTTATTTATAGTGGGTTTACATGACTATAAGGGTTTTCTGGTAGGGATTAGTAAGAAAACAACTAATGCTAAGACAGAGATAGTATGTGAAATGTGTTGTAGCTGGAGAAAGGGAGGGATTAAGGCTGGGGGTCTAGTTCAAAGCCTTGGCTTGGTGCCAGCTAAGTAAGGTACAGCTGCACCAGGGAAGGTGGGTAAAACAGGAGTGGTTATAAACAAAATCACTGGTCTGAAGCCTCAAAATAAGGACCCTAGTCTGTGTGGACCAAACAGTCTCTAACATGAGGTTTTTAATCTCAGTTAACCAGCACGATTTTAGATTTTTGCAGAGTGGGATGTTGCATAGTCACAGGCAATGTCTCCTATGTCAGGTAATCCAATCTACTCTTTCACATGTTACCCAATAGCCAGGTTTTATACAAATGACTACAATGTGATTGTACAAATGTGATTGCGACTTTTCCCTCTCACGAATCAAAACTATCAAATGATTTCTGTCTTCCAGATGTTTACATATTTCTCATGATCTTTTCTACCATTTTGTCTTCATTATTGATGTTCATAGTACTTTTTGTTGTTGCCTTGTGTGTATATGCCATTTTTAGGGCTTGAACTCAATGTTTAATGGTCTCTCTTGTAATTTTTACTCATGGTGGATGACACTCTATCCTTGAGCCGCATCCTCACCTTCTGCTTCTTGCTTGATAATTGGAGATAATTTTTCACATTTTTGTCTGTTTGGACTGACATTGAACTAAAATTATCAGGTCTCAGCCTCCTGAGTTCTAGGATTGTACACATGAATGGCTAACACCAATCTTTGCTTTACTATTATTTTAATTATGTGATAAAGGAAAGTAGAAGTATATTTGTGTTAAGGGTGCAATTTTTAAATAAAAGTTTGAATCAACTTGATATAATATAACTTATCACTTTTAACAGTTAAATCAATGAATATTACATATTCCCACAGAAATTTAATTGAAAACAAAAGGCATAACTGTTTTCTTAAAGCAATTAATGGAACCATGAATTACTTTCACTTTACAATTCATGTTTTATATAACTTTAATTAGCAGACTTCCATGACTAAAAGTAAATATATTAATTGTATACCACAAGAAGGAAAGTGATTACAGTTAAGGACAGATATATCATTACAGCCAGAAGATACATTTTTGAGCATTCTCACTAAAAGGAATGTTACATGCAGAAAAAAATGGATATGATGCATTTTATCATTACACAACATATATATGAATGGGATTGCTACTCAATAATTTATAAATAATTATGTAGGTAGGAGCCAGTGACTCATGCTTGTAGCCCTAGCTACTAAGGAGGCTGAGGACTGAGAATTATGTTCAAAACCAGCCTAAGCAGGAAAGTCCGTGAGACCCTTATTTCTACTGAGCCACCAGAAAACTGGCAGTGGCTCAAGTGGTAGAGCACTAGTCTTGAGATGAAGAGCTGAGGGAGTGTGTCCAGGCCTAGATTTCAAGCCCTACGACAGACAAAAATTAAAAATAAACAAATATTTTGACTTAAATGTTAAAGTATATATTCCAAAAAATTTTAAATCCTCACTAGGTATACTAGTTTATATAAATATAGAGAAGTATTTTCTGGATTTAGTTGTGATTTAATCAATTTGTAAATCACATATTTCTCACTCAATTCATATTTGTATATTTCTATACTAATATAATTAACTGTTACATGATAGGCAATGCTGTTTTAGGAATCTTTTTAAATTTCTTCTATTTTATTTTTATTTATTAATTTATTTTTATTGTGAAAATACTGCACAGAACAGTTTCAATAACATGGGCAAGAAAATGAGAATATTTCTTAGCAAGCATTGTAGTCTCCTCCTTTGTTTCCCCTACCCATCCCTTCCCATCCTCCACCTGTTCTTCCCACCCAATCCTCCTCCCCACATCCCCCCCACACCAAAGTTGTAAAGTTCTTTTCGACATAACGACTTGTACATCTCCTTGTTGCAATGGGTCCACCTGTAACCCTATTTAAACGATTTGTTTTTTCCCTTCTCCTCCACAAATTATATCGACATCAAATACAGTGAAAGCAGGGGTTATACCGTGAGGGAGGGACATACAAAGCAACAAAATAAAATCTTATAAATGTGTTAGAAACAATTGCATGAAAAAAAACATTGGAATACATATCTTAGGGTTTATTTCCCTAACATCAACTTATCTGACCTTTTCTGCTTGACTCAGACATATACTAGTTATTGCAATGAGGGAAACCATGGGACCTATGTTTCTTTGGGCCTTGTTTACTTCAATAGTATAACTTTTTTCAAGTCTTTCCATTTCCTAACAAATGAAGGAATGTCATTCTTTCTGATGGAGGCATAGAATTCCACTGTGTATATATACCACATTTTCTTGATCCATTCATCTACTGAGGGGCATCTGGGTTGGTTCCATATCTTAGCTATGGTAAATAATACTGCAATAAACATAGTGATGCTCATAACTTAAATGCGGTCTTGTTTGGGATCATTTGGGTAAATGCCCAAAAGTGGGATTGCTGGGTCATAGGGGAGCTCTATGTGGAGTGTTTGGAGGAACCGTCATAAAGCTTTCAAAAGTGGTCGAACAAATTTACACTCCCACCAACAATGAAGTAAGGTTCACTTCTGTCCACAACCCCTCCAGCATCTATTGTTATGAGAGTTCTTGATTATAGCAATTCTAACAGGGGTGAGGTGGTGTCTCAATATTGTTTTGATTTGCATTTCTTTTATGGCTAGGGAGGTTGAGCATTTCTATATGTGTCTATTGGCCATCCTTCTTTCTTCTTCAGAGAAGTTTTTCTTTATGTCTTTAGCTTACTTATTTATTGGGCAGTTGTTTCACGGAAGATTTTTTTTGGGGAAATTTAATTTTTTTAAGTTCCAGATATATTTTAGATATGAGACCTTTGTCTTTTGCATGGCTACTGAAGATCTTCTCCCAATCCGTGGCCTTTCTATAGATCTTGTTAGCTATGTCCTTTGCCATGCAGAAGCTCTGCAATTACATGCAATCTCATTTGTACAACCTTCTTTGATTTGTTGTGTTTCTGGGTCTCCATTAAGGAAATTTCTGCCTGTGCCAAGGAGACCTAGGATTTCTTCTATTCCATTCTGTAATGTTTTCAGAGAGTCTGCTTTGAATCCGAGGTCTTTGATCCATTTGGAGTTGATTCTGGTGCAGGATGATATATAAGGATCTAGCTTTTGTTTTCTACAAGTAGTTAGCTAATTTTGCCAGCAGCATTTACTGAAGAGGCTGTCTTCTTCCATTCTATTTTTTAGCTGCCTTACCGAAGATTAGATGGCTGTAAGTCTTTAGATTCATTTCTGGGTTTTCAATTCTTTTCCATTGGTCCTGGGATCTCTTCTTGTGCCAGTACCAAGCTGTTTTGATTGCTGTGGCTTTCTAGTAGAGTTTGAAATTTGTTATTGATATTTCTCCAGCACTGTTCTTTCAGTTAAGGATCATTTTTGCTATTCGGGGACTTTTATTATTCCATATGAATTTTTGTACTACCATTCCTATTTCCTTGAAGGATGAGTTTGGACTATTGATAGGTATAACACATTGAATTTGTAGATAGCCTTGGGAAGTATTGCCATTTTCAGAATTTTGATCTTTCCAATCCAGTAACATGGGAGTTATTGCCACTTTCTTAGTTCTGTTTTGGTTTCCTTTTTCATGTTTTTAAAGTTTTCATCTTAGAGGTCCTTCACTTTTTGGTTAATTCCTAGGTATTTTATTTTTTTGTGAGACTATTCTGAATGGAGTTGCTTTCCTCATTTCAGCTACACTTTTCTCATTGTTGGCATACAGAAAAGCTATTTATTTTTGATGGTTAATTTTATCCCCTGCTACTTTGCCAAAGTTTTGAATCACCTTGAGTAATTTGGGAGTGAAGTCTGTGGGATTCTTTAAATTCAAGATCAAGTCATCTGCAAAGAGGGAGAGTTTTACTTCTTCTTTCCCTATTTTCATCGCCTTTATGTTTACATCTTGTCTTACTGCTGTAGCTAAGCATTCTAATACTAAATTTAAGAGCAGTGGGGAGATTGGATATCCTTATCTCCTTCCTGAGTATAGAGGAAATTGCTTTAGTTTTTCACCATTGAATATAATATTGGCTGTAGGTTTGACATATACAACCTTTATAGTATTGAGGACGGTTCCATGGATTCCTAATTTTTCCAGAACATTCATCATAAAGGCGTGTTGGATCTTGTCAAATGCTTTTTCTGCATCGATTGAGATAACCATGTGGTTCTTATCCTTGCTCTTGTTGATGTGATGAATTATGTTAATTGATTTGCATATATTGAACCAGCTTTGCATCCCTGAAATGAATCCTGTTTGATGGTGGTGTACGATTTTTTGATTGAATTGGTGAAGTCGATAGGGCAAAATTCTGTTGAGAAGTTTTGCATCAATATTCATCAAAGATATTGGTCTATAGTTTCCTTTACTTGATGAGTCCCTGCCTGGTTTTGGGATGAAGGTAATTATAGCTTCATAGAATGAATTTGGTAGTGAATTTTCTCTTTCAATTTCATTGAAGAGTTAAAGGAGTATTGGTGTAAGTTCTGCTTTGAAAGCCTTGTACAATTCTGCTCTAAAACAATCTGGTCCTGGGCTTTTCTTAGATGGGAGGTTACTTATTGCTTTTTCTATTTCATTGCTTGATATGGACCTGTTAAGATGGTTTAACTCATATAGATTTAGTTTCTGCATGTTGATATTTGCTAGGAAGAGGTCCATTTCTTCCAGGTTCTCAAACATATTAGCATAAAGTTTTGAGAAGTATTCCCTTATAATGTTTTGAATCTTGGTTGTTTCTGTGGTGATGTTTGCATTCTCTTCTCTGAGTTTATTTATTTGGGTGTGCCCTCTTCTTTTTCTGATAAGAATTGCTAAGGTTCTGTGAATGTTTCGAAGAACAAAATCTTTGTTTTGTTCATTCTTTTTATGGTTTTTCTATTCTAATTCATTCAATTTTAATTATTTCTTTCTGTCTACTGGATTGTGGTTTATCTTGCTGCTCTTTTTCAAGGAGGCTCAGCTGTCTCATTAAATTGTTAGATCTCTCTAATTTGTTGATAGAGGAACTCAGAGCTATAAACTTGCCTCAGAGTACTGCCTTTGCTGTGTCCCAGAGGAGCTGGTAGTTTGTGTGATCATCATGGTTGAATATCATGAACACTTGAATTTCGTTTCTAATCTCTTCCATGACCAACTGGTGGTTTAACAGTGTGCTGTTCAGCCTCCCTGTGTTACTGGTCTTTCTTTGGTGGCTTTTGCTGTTGAGTTCTAATATAATTCCATTGTGGTCTGAGAGAATGCAAGGTACAACTTCAATGTTTCTGAATTTGGACAAGTTTGCTTTGTGACCTAAAATGTAGTCTGTTTTGGAATATGTTCCATGTGCTGCTGAGAAATACGTGTATTATGATGTTGCTGGGTAAAATATTTGGTAAATGTCTGTTAAATCTAGTTGATCTATACAGTTGTTTAGGTCTGTGGTTTCTCTATTGAGTTTTTGCCAAGTGGATAGTGGTGTGTTAAAATCCCCAACAATTAATATCTGTGGATTTATATGAGATTTGAGAGAAAATATTGTTCCCTGGAAAAATTTGTGTGCTCCGTTGCTTGGCGAATAGAGATTTAGAATTGCAATATCCTCCTGAAGGAGAGATCCCTTAATAAGTATGTAGCGACCTTCTTTATCTTTTCTAACTAATTTTAATTTGAAGTCCATTTCATCTGATATTATTATTGCAAATCTTGCCTGTTTATGGGGGCCATTTTCTTGGTAGATTTTGTTCCAGCCTTTTACTTTCAAAATGTGTTTGTTTTTATGGGAAAGTTGTGACTCCTGAAGGCAGCAGAATGAATGATCTTGGTTTTTAATCCAAATTGAGAGTCTATGTATTTTAATTGGATATTTAAGCCCTTTAAAGTTAAGAGATAGGACGGAGAGATATTTGGGTATTCCTGCCATTTTATCCACCTTTTTGGGGGCTCGGCAACTGAGTTCTTCCTATCGTTCTTGGATTCTCAGTTTGTGTGCACTTTCTTGGCCTTTGTTGTGGTCTTGTTGGTTTTCTATGTGTAGGACATCTTTAAGTATCTTTTTAGGGCTGTTTTGGTAGAGATATATTGTTTCAATTTGTCTTTGCTATGGAAGGTTTTTATGTGACCTTTGGTTTTGAAGGAGGGTTAAGCTGGGTACAGTATTCTTGGTTGATACTTGTTTGTCTTTAGGGCATGGCATACATCATTCCAGGCGTTTCTTGCTTTAATTGTCTCTGCTGAGAAATCTTAGGTGATTCTAATTGGTTTCCCTTTATAGGTGATTGATCTTTTCTCCTTGACAGCTTTCAGGATCTTTTCCTTGGTCTGAATTGATCCTATGCAGATTATAATGTGACATTGTGATGTCCTGTTGTGGTCTGGTCTATTTGGGGTTCTAAAAGCTTCTTGTATCTGAATAGGCTTATCTTTTTGTATGTTTGGGAAGTTCTCTGCTAGGATCCTGTTAAACAAATTGCCTAACATCACATTATCTGACCTTTTCCGCTTGACTCATACATATACTAGATATTACAAATAAGGGAAACCATGGGACCTACGTTTCTTTGGGCCTGGCTTACTTCACTTAATATAATTTTTTCCAAGTTTTTCAGGAAAATGAACCCTTAGATGTGTATTTTAATGTTTTTTTTTTCTTTCATGCATGTGTTTCTAACACATTTATAAGATTATCTCTTTGTTGCTTTGTATGTCCCTCCCCCACAGTATAACCCCTGCTTTCACTATATTTGATGTCAGTATAACTTGTGGAGGAGATGGGGAAAAACCAGTTGTTTAAGGATACAGGTGGACCTGTTGCAACAATAAGAAGTACAAGTTGTCATGTCCAAAACGAGCTTTACAACATTGGTCCGGGGGAGGGGGGGAGGGGGGGGAAGCGGGGGAAGGAGAAGGATTGGGATTGGGGGGGAGGGGGGAGGCTGGGAAGGGATGTGAAGGGTAAACAAAGGAGGAGGCTGCAATGCTTGGTAAGAAATGTACGCATTATCCTGCCCATGTAACTGTAACTCCTCTGTACAGTATGTTCACAAATAAAATTAAATTAAATTAAAAAAACAAAACCACAACAACAACAAAAAAAGACTTAAAAAAAAACAAAAAAACACCAAATTGCCTAGATCATTAACTTCTGTCTCTAGGTTCTCCTCTACACCCATTATCCTCAGATTAGGCCATCCGATGGTGTCTTTCAAGTGTTGAATAGATTTTTCATATTTCTTGGATTTGTCTTGGATGGTTGTATGTTTGTTCTCTATTATATCTAGGCTGTCTTCAGTCCCCGAGATTCGATCTTCTGCATGGTCCAACCTACTGTCAAGACTTTCTACTTTTTTTTTAAACTTATTTTCATTCTAATTGGTGGGCTTTGATGGCTTCAAATTCTTTGTTGGTACTTTGTTCTAGATCTTGTAAGAACTTCCTTATTTCCTTAATTTGGTGTTCTGTGTTTATTCTCAAATCACTTAGTTGATTGGTTATGGTTTCCTTGTACTGCCATTCCTTCTGTTGTGCTCCATTCAGCATTCCCTTTGGAGTCTCCCTGATTTCTTTCCACCATCTGGTTATGGATTCCATGAATGCCTCCATTGATCTTTGTCTATTCTCAGTTCAATTATTTCACTTTGATTTGCTTCCTCACGTTCATGCAATTTATCTAGTTCTCTTTGAGTGTTCTCTGCCTGCTCACACCATTCCTGATTATGTTCTCTTTGTCTTTTCTCAGCCAGTTCATGCAATTCCTATCTTTTTGACTGATCTCAACCTGCTCATGCAATTCCTTTCTTTCTCTTTGAGTGTTCTCAATCTGCTCATGATATTCCCATAACAATCTGAATAGCTTCTTCACGTTCATGAGACTCTTGTATTGATCTTTGGTTTGCCTCCTCTCTCTCCCTATCATGCTCACACTGAGACCTGTGCAGCTTTTCACTTTTTTCATTTACACTATCTATCTATAGCGTTTGTAGAGCTTTTGGGGAACTCTCCTCTGCATTATTCATTATGAATTCTGTCCCCTGATTGTCATTAGTGGGAGTTGAGATCCCCAGACTTGCCATTTTTCTTGTGTTTTTCTGGCTTGTTCTGCCCATTTGGGATGAGAATAACACCAGTTTTGTGGTGGAACACTATTTTAAGGTTAGCATCAACCAAAGCCCATAATTGCACAATCAAAAATCTGCAGATACAATCTAGTTCAAGAGATACAATCTATTCAACATCACACAACCATGTCTTAGTGGCCTAAGAACAGGAAAGGAGAATTTGGCAAACAGAAATTATTATGTTTAGGAAGAATGTGGGATAAAATAGGCTTAGAGGAATGTGGGAAGGTGAGGGAGAGTGGAATTAATCAAGTACTAATCTCAAAGAGGGAAATATATTGGACAGAATGATAGCAGAGAGAGAAAATAGAAAAAAGAAAAAGTAAAAAAGAATAAGAAGAAAGAAGAAAAATAAAAAAGACAAGAAAAAAAGGAAAAAAAAATAAAAATTAAACACTGAAACCCTTAAAAACTGCAAGTTTGAAGATGTAATATCCAGAGAAGAATGGGGATTGGATGAGAGGAGGGGAGGGATAGAAAGGAGACATGAAACACTAGAAAAATAAAAATGTTTAAAATATTATGTGGGTATAAGTAGGTAATACTGTTATTAAGGAATTGAAGTCTAAGAGGTTTTGAATTGAATAATAAATTTCTGGTTTAAGTGTGTACACCTTGGGGGATAAGATCTAATAATCGATGACGGGTATATCTGAGGATGAGCAGAACAGCAATTAAGTCATGCAGAAAAGGACAAAAGAGAAGAAGTGAAAAGAATGAGAAAAGAAAGAAAGAAAAAAAAGGATCAAATGGTTAGTAGAGATAATAAAAAAAGCACACATAGATATATACCTAAAATAAAAATTATATGAGGAAGAAAAGAAAAAATAATAGAAAACAAAAATTTAAAAAAATAATTAAAAGTTAAATATAAAAAAATTAAAAATAAGGTACAAAAAAAAGAAAGTTCTTTGATTTTTATTTTTTGGGGGGGAATGGGAAGATTCTGTATCTCCCTTGTGTCCATAAACAGTCTCGTGGTGGAGTCTGATCTTCTTGTGGTGCTTGGTTTTCCTGTGGCTTGATTGGTTACTTAAGTCAGTTTGTTTGTGCAAGCAGAATAATGTTCTGCTTTACCTAGGATTTTTTGATCCTCCTGCCAGTCTACTTCAGTAGGAGGGAGATCTGTTTTGAGGTTCACAAAAAAGGGAGTTGGCTGTTTCCTCTAGTTTGGAGATGCTGTGATGAGGCTAGGTTCTGGGTTGAGTTGAGGCCTTTCAGCAAACAGTAGCTTTTCCCTGAGGGGCTAGCTTCTGAGACACTCACAAAGGCCAACCTGGAGCCATTCTCAGGGTTTATGTTTACTGAATTTCAGTTGATTGTCTAGGCTGCTGTAGGGACTGGCAGTCTCTGGCTCAGTTTACCCATTGAAGAAAACCACTCCTGGGGGCGTATTTTGCTCTGCCTTTGCTGGGTGAGTTTTCCTTGTTGAGCCCTGTTGAGTTGAGCCTGACAGGTCTGGGCAGATTCCTGTGACATACTAAATGACCCTTTTGTTATCTTCCAAAGCCTGAGTTGGAGATAGCAGCTCAGCCGGGCATTTGTCAATATAAAAAAATGGAGATCTCTGGTAGATGGGGGTGAATGGGTGGCCTTCCCTCCTCTCTTCCCTGACAAGGAGTGAGGATGTCAGGCTTCCACTCATGCTGCCGGAATGTTGGTTCCTGGGTCATCTCTGGTCTGCGATCTGCAGGATGAAGATATCTGCTCCTTATCAGTTCTTGCTGGTGTTGAGTAGAATGCGTTGGCCTGCTATGTCTGGCGCCTTTGTCCCGGAGTCTCTGTGTTGCAGGTGGCAGCTATGGCCGCCTCTGCCGCCGCCACCGCTTCAGCCATGGCTGCAGGCAAGTGCTCAGATCTGTCTCCTTGCCTGGATTTTCCCTCTCTGGCCAAACTCTCTGTACTGAGATGCCACACTTGATGTATTTCTCTAGCCTAGGACTGTCCACTGGAACACTAAAACTGCTTTCTATGCGAGAGCTTGTCCTCTGCAATCTTCCTGCCACTCTGTTTTAGGAATCTTCCTTGGCTTTCTAACGTTAACCCTTCTACCCTAAAATTGATATGCCCTCCAACCTTGTCAGAGGTTGCATCACATTGGAGCAGAAAAGTATAAGCCATAATCATTGTTTGGAACAACTGTAACATTTTACATACATTTCACTTAATTTAAGAACCAAAACATTGAAGTCATATTAATAGCAAATGTCTTCTGAGCTTATCAGTCTCTTAATAGATGATAATCTTTAATGATACATCTACTTTTTTCTTCCTAACATCTTATATCTTAGGAAAATCTTTTTGGGTAACCCTGTGTTTCCTGATTAAAAGACTGGAACAAAGGCAATAATGAAAATATCTAAGGAAAATACTTCAAAACAATTAAAAAAGCAATCACAGTCACTCCTGTTTTCACCGGTTCGAACAAGAATATACCTTAATGTATCATGTTTTTGTTGCATTTAAATAGCAATAATTAAAAAAATTAAAAGAGCAATAATTAAACCTTAGTTAGCAGTGAAGAAGGGAACAGAAAACTTTATTTGAAGACACCTTGACTTTGAAGAATTCAATATAAGTATAATGGATTTATCTTTTTTTTCTATGTAGTTGCCAAAATAATAGCTAGCAACAACCAAAGGCAGGAAAACACCTAAGCCAAAGCAGTAAACTTTTGGCTGTAAAACAATTGTGATCATCTTACACTTTCAAAGTCAGGCTTGCAAAGAGGAAAGTGTATTTGCTTTGGTATGAACAATAGAAAATATGAAAATTTTGTATTAATGTTTTACTTATCTTGACTAGGACTTCTCAGGTTGGAGAAGAGAAAAAGTATGAAAAAGTTCAAGATTGACTATTCCCCAACATCATTCTTATTTATCAGCTATAGTGATGGAAGTAACCTGGGTTACTCTTAGTATCATGCTTGTTTACATTTTGAAGCACTATTTTTTCTGGGTTATAAACTGCAAACCCTTGAGTACTAATAAAGGGTCATTTCCTACGAAAGGATTGTTGTTGGGTAAACAAACAAAATATCAAAAACTTAGGAGAGTGGAAACTATTTTCTAGCTATACCACAATTTGTAAGTGCAGATTTTGTTTTAAATTGTTCCAGGGGACCCATTTTTGTTATCTTCTTTTTCAACATCTAGTGCTCCTATAATATCATACACCATCCTGGGATGACTATAACTTTACTGGATTCTCTAATTTCTGTTGGAAAGTTAGGAAGGATAGAAAATTGAGTTTCTGTTTCTATTTTACCTTAATTTTTATTGCTTTAGAAAATGTAACTCAAAATGATATAAATTATCTTTATAATATAAGGAGACAGATTCGATTTCCATAATCTTACCCTAGCCTTGTACATAGCTTTGGAACTTAGTGTTCCCTAAATGTGAAAATAAAGATAGGGAGCTTCTTATTTAAATATTATTTAGAATTTCGAGTCTTCCTTTATGTAAGGCCCTTAGTGGTATGTACATATCACACATGTGAACAAAGCCAGTGGCAAAATTTTCTTATTCTCAGAAACTAGGAAATGTAGTAATGTGGTGTCCCTGTAGTTGCATCAGGAAAAGGTTGTAGTTGAATTAGTTTACTAAACCAAATCTGCTGTAAAAAATTTCTACAAGTTAATTGGCTTGAATAATCCGTATTTATCATTTTACAGTTCTAAAGGACAGACATCCAAAAAAAGTCTCACTAGATTAAATTTGAGCCAACTACAGAGTTAAAATATTTTTCAAATGATTTAGTGGAAAGGGCATTTACTTCCTGTTCTGCTTTTCAGAAATTCAGAATCGGGGTTGTCGTCTTTTCCTTTATCTTCTATCTTTACATCTTTCTGATGGTACTTACCTAATCATTTCCCTTTTCAACTATAGCTGGGACTTTTAAGTACCCATTTGTGTTACTTTCCCCATCTGATAATTATTCAAATTTGTGTTCCTTGGGTAATGAAAGGTGATTATTTTATATATATATATATATATATATATATATATATATGTATGTATGTATGTATGTATAAAGAAAATCTACATTTGATGGATTAGGTATGTGGGGAAAACAGATATATTGGGCAGGTTTTGGTTTTAGAATGAGTGTAGTATTCTTTCTACTATAAGCTGTTTTCCTTTCATTAACAACATGTTTTTTCAATGAAATATAACTAGAAAAAATTTAGTCCTTGAAAGCAATTAATCCTGATTAAAATATTGTCAAGTATTAGAAATACTAAATGCCAGAGAGCAGCTCCTGAAGCAGTTCTGGCACTATCACTTTTTATACATTCTGCTTACAATCTTCACTTTTCAAGACCCATTTGATTATTATTATTTTGGAATTATAGTAAATATTTATTTGACTGCTATTTTTAAAGAATGCACCACCCAATACTGGTTGTTTTATTCTAACTTTTTTCGGTCTAATCTATTTCTGAAAGAAACACAGCCATTTGAATTACATGAACTGCTTATTGAAATTGAATTGGAGTGGAGAGGAAAAGAAGAATAAAGATGTCTCTGTGGATATGTCACATTAAAAATGTATCTAAGAGCCGGGCGCTGGTGGCTCACGCCTGTAATCCTAGCTACTCAGGAGGCTGAGATCTGAGGATCACGGTTCAAAGCCAGCCTGGTCAAGAAAGACCGTGAGACTCCTACCTCCAATAAACCACCAGAAAACCGGAAGTGGCGCTGTAGCTCAAGTGGTAGAGCGCTCGCCATGAGCTGAAGAGCTGAGGGACAGCGCCCAGGCCCAGAGTTCAAGCCCCACAACCGACAAAAAAAAAAATGTATCTAAAAGCTATTTATCTTAAAATCATCTATTTTTCATTATGTTTAGATTCTGATAAAATTTAGCCTCTCAACTCACACAGTGTTAATGTAGTCTTATTTAATGCCTCCCCAAAGCAAACAACAAATTACTACTTATTTAAAAATTATTTTTAAAAATTAAAAAAAATATCATTTATTTTAAAAACTATATGTTAAAAAATTAGTCAAGGCAAATGGTTTATTAGATATTTTAGAGTCATGTTCAGATTCTATGATGGAAGCCAGAAAGGGAAAATAAAATCATGTTTTTATTCTTCCTCTTGCCACTCTGATATACTTCATATATTTCTGAAAGAATGAAATTCTGGCTTTGAAGCCTTTTGCTTGTTATCCACAATGTGTCATTCTTCCTTTATAAATAGGAGAATTTGGTGAAAGGATGAGAATTCACAGTAGAAAAAGTAGAAGAGGAAAAGAGAAGGAGAAATCTAGATATTTTGTTCTTCCTTATCTCAATCACAAGGTCTGGATAATGATAGTGGATACTAGATACAGTGCTCTAGAGTGATTAAACACATTTATAGAAAAAGTTAGCCCCACAAGTGATCAAGTAAAGAATGCTTATTTATTAAAAATGTAATAACATCAAACAGAAAGTGTTCTCTATTTGTTTAGTACATGTTTAGTATTTGTTAAATTCTGGTATACTATAGTCAACTATCATAAAGGTATACAAGAATGGTAAGAAACTAGTATTTTATTATCATATTCTAATATTAGCTTAATTCTTACTATTTTTGAGTTTTGCCACAATTTCACAAGCTATATTCTCCCAGTATATAAGTTGAAAGAAGATTCCCTCTCTATATATTCTATTTTTATAGCTAAGGGAAAAGAAGTTTACTCTTAGACACAGACAATGGGATAGAAATCTTCCCCTAGTAATAGCCTTTGAACATTTGTGGTTCATTTTTGTAAGCTGAACTAAGTCACATGACCCATCTTGACATTGCAGAGTAGAGGTAAATCTCACCTATTGGAAGCTGATGTAGGAAAGAGTAATATGTCAAGATATGCAAAACTTGGGATAAAGAGGGAAAAGAAGAGAACTATAATAAAATCAATCATACTTGCAATCATCACATGTCTCTGCAGGAAGGAAACTATTATGTACCTTTGTTTCTAAAACTACTGAGATCTTCAAATCATGTCTTTTATGCTTGGATATTACTGGAATTAGAGAACATTTTGATACTGAGACAGCATAAAATCTCAAAGAAAGCTGGAGTAATCATTCAATACTACCTTTGGTCTGCAAAGAAAAGAAACCATTTTATATACAATAATTTATACTTTCTTACCTAGAATCTTTTTTTTCCAGAAATGGTTTTTATTAATATATGTAACTATCCACCAGAATAAATGTCTTCATTTATCTGCATCTTGTGCCGACAATATAGTCAATTAGATGGAAGTGGGAGTTCATCAATAGCACTTTTTAAAAACGCAAAATACGTGGACAGGGAGCCAATATACATATTTTTCCACCATCACTTTCCACAACCTCCTTCTTTCTTCCTTCCTGGGAAACACACCAAATCTATAAAAAGGCTTAGATATTTGGCTCTTGACCTGGAAAATGGAAACAGAATGTTATGGATGTCGGAGATAATGGCCAATAGTGTTTTACATAATAATGTTACGTGCAACAGCCCTATGAGTCCTGCAGGTCTTAATACTACCTCTTTAGTGATGTGATATTAATGTCAGCCTTACTGGACTTAGTATTGTTTTACACTTCCTTTTCTACCACCTGGCCTAAATTATAATACATATTAATGGAATGAAATGTAATGCCATCTTAAGAAAGTTCCATTTAATCAAGACTCAGAGTCCATTTAAACAAAACTCAGAGTCCAGCCTCTGAGTTCAAGCCCCAAAACCAGCACAAACTAAACAAACAAGCAAACAAAAAAAAAACACATATGTCTTTGGGGCCATCCTTAAAGCACTGGTTTGAAAAGAAGCTCCTTTTGCTGATCAGACTCACTGGATACTGCTCTTTGGAATCCTTATTGCTATGGGGAACTCAGGACCAGATTAAAGTTATGGATAACTGACTCCTTCAACAAGAGAATCATGTCAAGAGTGAAATATCCATGTATAAGGCACTTTAAAATCTCCATTTCTTTGTTTCTTTGTAGTAGAATACTTTTAAAACAATGTTATTTCCTTTTTTTCTATACTGGCCTTCAAATGGCGTATTGTTTCCTTTAGTAATGCTCTAAATTAGAAGTTTACAGACAATTTTTATATGAGTAAATAACACACTCGAAAAAATTCAGGGACAGAGTTTCCTTAAAGCCTTGGATTCTGTTCTTGTACAGTAAAAACGACAGCACAAATTAACTTGAACTTTGTCATTTCTCTGTTCAATTCTTGTCTTGGAATCAGTTTCCACTTGCAGTAACAGTTCCTTCCACTTGCTTCAAGTAACAATCTATGGTGCTGCTCCAGGTAAATTGAACATTTTGTGGCTTCATTGAAATAGCATAAGTACATCTTTGTTCATGAGGTACCACGTGTTTCAGAGACAACTTAGTAATGAGAAAATATGGAATTTGCATGCCTTATAAAACATTATCCATGTACATGTAGCCCTATAAGATGTTAACTGAAATGGACCCCAAGATAGGACACAAGTTGTTTTTTTTCCTTGCTATTGTTTTTAATGTATCTAACATGTACTATGTGATTTTTTTTGTTTCTCTTCTATTTTCTTCCTCTATGGTATAAATCCTGTTTTTACTGTATATGATGTTAATGACTTGCATATACTTTTTTCTAATGTGGGGAGGGGAAGGGAAATAACAAAATGTTGAAACAAGGATACAGCATGACCCAAGCATGACCCATTGTAACAATGAGTTGTACAAGACAATATGTAGAAAACGAATTTTACAACGTGGGAAGGGGAGAAGGAATTTGGGGCAGCGAGGAGGAAAGGGATGACGGGGAAAACCAAAAGAGGAGGTCACAATGCTTAATAGATTATGTGCTCATTAACTTACTTATGTAACTAACCCCTCTATACAGAAGTTTTACAATAAAAAACAGGAGGAGGAGTTGCTTTTACTGTATTACATGTCAGTATAATTTGTGGAGGGGAAAGGGGAAAACAATTCGTTTAAATAGGGATACAAGTGGACCCATTGAATCAATGAGATGTACAAGATGTTATGTCGAAAACGAACTTTACAACTTTGGTTGGGGGGAAAGCATGGGGGGGGCGAGGGGAGGATGGGAAGGGATGGAAAGGGGAAACAAAGGAGGAGGCTACAATGATTGATAAGAAATGTACTCATTATCTTGCCCATGTAATTGTAACCCCTCTGTACAGTATTTTCATAATAAAAAAAAACTATATAAAAAAGAAACAAAAAAAAATGTAAAACTTTTATCCTGGATTACATTAAGTTCAAATTTCCTACATGCCCTGAAAATTAAGACCAAGTATAAATGGGAAGAAGGTTCTCAGAAATATTTTTTTTGTTTGTGTTGTGTATTATTTCCCAAGTGTATGTAAGTTAACAGTTGAAGAAACAATACGAATAATAGGAGAAAAAGAAGTTCTGTGCTTAAGTATAATGGTTCAATAGAGTATAGAAGACTGCAAATAAGACAACTTTGAAACAATAAAGCCAAGGCCAGTATGTAGATTGATGGAGTGATATAGAGAAAACATTACTACTAAGTGGAACATGAAGGATGAGGCCACTGTTTCTTCTACTAGCTCTAAATCATGGCAGCTAGTCATACTAATTTGTAAAAAGTAGAATGGAAGAATAATTCTATTTCCAAAGCAAGTCAGATTTAATAGCATGGACTTAACTGGAAAAAATGCCATGTTGAGAGAGCAGGAATTATAGTAGCAATGAACTGGTGGCTAAGATCACATTTCTTTTTTTTTCTTTTCTTTATTTTTATGTTTGTGGGCTTGAACTCTGGACCTGGCACTGTCCCTCTACTACTCAGCTCAAAGCTAGCAGTCTACCACTTGAGCCACAGTGCCACTCCCAGTTTTCTGGTGGTAAATTGGACATAAGTGCCTCAGAAACTTTCCTACAGCTTAGACTATACACTCACAAAAATGCTTCTAGTTTAAACCTCCATCAGAAAGAATGACATTTCCCCATTTGTTAGGAAATGGAAAGGCTTGGAAAAAATTATATTAAGTGAAGTAAGCCAGGCCCAAAGAAACATAGGTCCCATCATTTCCCTTATTTACAATATCTAGTATAGGTATGAGTCAAGCAGAAAAAGTCAGAGAATGTGATGTTAGGAAAACGAACCCTCAAATATGTATTTTAATGTTTTTTTTTCTTTCATGCATGTGTTTCTAATGCATTTATAAGATTATTTCTTTGTTGCTTTGTATGTCCCTCCCCCACAGTGTAACCCCCGCTTTCACTATATTTGATGTCAGTATAACATGTGGAGGAGACGGGGACAAACAAGTCGCTTAAGGATTCAGGTGGACCTGTTGCAACAATGAGAAGTACAAAATGTCATGTCAAAACCAGCTTTACAATGTCGGTGGGGGGGGGGGAGGGGGGTATGGTTGGGTGGGGGGTAGGGGGGAGGCTGGGAAGGGAGGTGAAGGGTAAACAAAGGAGGAGGCTGCAATGCTTGGTAAGAAATGTATGCATTATCCTGCCCATGTAATTGTAACCCTCTGTACACTATGTTCTCAAATAAAATAAAATAAAATTTAAAAAAAAAAAAAGTTGATACTCCTGGAAAGATAAAACCTAAGAATGTAAAGGAATCTGGGAATTTCATTTTGCATCTAGCCTCAGCAGAACAGTCTTTGGGACACTAGCTATACTTAACCAGCCAAAAGCTGCATTGGAAGAATGGCTCAAGTGATGGAATACTAGTTATGACCAAGATTGCTGAATAAGAGCTTGAGAATTTTTTTCATACATACATACAAGTATGCACATACACACAGAGGAACTTATAGGTGCAAACACACATATGAAACAATTCTCAGAATGTGTACAAAAGTTAGAAAATAATAGAAAATATATCCTGAGTAATACTAGAAAAAGTGATAATTTTTAATATTAGAAAGTTCCCAAAAAAGCTTGAGAATATTACATAAGTAAGGATCAGAGATAGTAAGAAAGTCAAGTAATCATTATTAAAAGGATTGGATCCATGGAGGAATGAATCTGAGACCCCTGCAGGTGCATCTGAAAATGTTCATATCCTGTGTCAAATGTTAGAACGTCTTTGAAAATTGTACATAAACAGTCTGAGCAGTCAGTCTAGTGGATAAGATCATCGGAGAAGTTCAGAATTGCTAGTCTGTTACTCGAGTAAATAAACAAACAAATTATGGCAGGGCAATGTGATACAAGCCTGGAATTCTAGCACTCAGACTAAGACAGGAGGTTAGAGAGTGGAATTACATAGCGATACCTACGCTGGACCAGATAGTGTAGTTTTGTCTCAATGAAACATACCAAACAAGAAAGGGCTACACAGTTGGAACTTTGGGCTAATTTTGTCATTATGTTTTGAAAAGTCAAGTTTCCTATTGAAATGCAACTCATATATAATCCTCAGTTGTGCTTTAAATGATCTCTTCATTAGAGAACATTCCTAGATGCAAAACAGCTCATGATTCCCAATCAAAAATTTGAAAAAGTAAGCATCATTCTCTTGGATTCCAATGAAATGATGAAAGATTACAAAAGCATAAGCCTGGAGAAATGGCAAAGTTCATCTAATGTAGGACTTTGTATACCTGGCTAAATCAGAAATTAGATTTAAAATAAATATTTTGTTTATAATTTCATATTCTAACAGATACTACAAAATTGTTTTCAAGTTGAAGATGTAATTTAGAAATTCACAGACAATTCTGGCATTCTATTTGCCTAGAATATTCTTTCAAGTGAGGTATAATTAGAACTTAGTTAATAGCTAATTCCAACAGTTCATGTATGACATAATAATGTAAATAATCTAGACAGAGTTTCCAACAAATGGATGCTATTAATTTATAAATTTAGAAAAAGAGTAATTTTTTGACACTTTGGTGTAACATGGTATGAAGGGAGTAACTGTGTGACATCTTTTTTCTTCTACCAACACATAACACTGGAAGAAATTTCTTTAATTATGTAACTCTGTATACAATGAGAAAAAAAGCTAGGTTTGAGGTTTGTTTTTATTTTGTTTTGCTATTTAGTTTGTCCTGGGGCTTGACTTCTGGGTCTGGGCACTGTCCCTGAGCTTGTTTATGCTCAAAGCTACTGCTCTACTACTTGAACTTCAGTGCCACTTGTGTCTGGCTTTTCCTTAGCAGTTTATTGGAGATAAGAATCTAAGGAACCTTCCTGCCAGGGTGGGCTTTGAACCTAATCTTCAGATCTTAATATTCAGATATTCAAATTTCCTGAATATCAATGATAGATAAAATAATAATCATATATACTAAAATAAATATAAAATAAAAATAAAAATAAATAATCTTTGCAAGTGTTCTTATCTCAATAATATTACCATGGGAAAATGATGCAGCAAAGTTTAGTGTAGTGTTCTTTGCACAATTGGGAGGGCATCACAGCAGAAGTGTACTATTTTTTCACAATAATGTTAAGCTAGTCATGAGGTGAATTTAGAGAATTTTATGGTGCATCATACATGTTGGAAACTTTTGGGTTAGGATAAATTTACGGCATAAAACCTTGGGAATGATTGTCATAGAAACAATAGCTTACTCTGATGAACAAATGTTTACTCTTCTGGAATTAATTATTATAGATTGTTCATAGGTTTATCCTTACCAGAATGTGGGTCTTTTTCCTGTTGACTTTTAAATATGTAACGTCACATTGGAAACCGCATTTATTGCAGAATTAAATAAAATGCAAACAGATACTGTTTTAAATGAATCTGGGATGGCATGTTCAGAATTTGAACATGAGTATTTAGTAGTCAAAGGAATTTTGAAGAACACATATATTCTGTCCTCTTAACAATTATTCAGTTTTAAGTTAGGAGTTTCCATAGAATTGAACTGTATTCTGTTTTGCTATGAGACATTACTAAAATAATGTGTTTTTCAAAATAATGACAAGTATATTGTGAAAATATTGATGATGTCTATATTATTATATTAATATAATATAAACTTTAGAACTATCATTCATGAATTGGGCCTACTAGGCCCTGAGTTCAGATCCTAGCACTGCCAAAAATTTAATCTTGGAGTAAGAAGTCAAGTGTGCCACCAGTTTTCCTTTCATGGGAGAGTCCTGGGTGTCAGGCATGATGGAGAACACACCTAGAAATCTAGATGCTCCCTCCATCGATTTTGTTTGTACACTCAAACAACTACTGATGCTTTTGCTGTTGCTATGGATCAATGGGTACTTTTGCTTTCTTTGTTCATGCATTTTTTATTATAAAATTGATCTACAGAGGGTTTACAGTTACTTATGTCAACTAAAGTGTACAGTTCATTTTATTTTCTAAGTTTCAAATTTTGAACTTATATATTTTCTTTTGATTCCCTAGGGTAATTCTTTTTTCAGAGTGTTGGATTAGTTAATTTAATTTTGCATGATTTTTATACATGTAGATTATTCAGACACATATATTTTGCTTTTAAAATATTTATCATGTGAATATTTAAAAATTATTTTCTAATTTTTTTATGGTTGGTGAATTTAAATAAATTTATTTTCTTATACTTCTATACATATTTTTCAGGTAATAAATACTTACTGTATTTTCCAGAAGCACATACTTTATTAAGAAGGGCTTCATTACCTGGTCACTTTTTTGTAAATATTTGTACTTGAATTTAAATAAAGTTTGAGCTGGGCATGGTGATTTATGGCTTCCATTTTCTAGCTATGGTAGGAACTGCAAATACGGTTTGTAATTCAGGAGAGCCTGAGAAACTGAGAGCTTATTATAAAAATATCTAGAGTGAAATGATTAGACATATAGCCATCCATAGCGAGATATAGAGCACCTGGTTATTATATTCTAAATCTTGAGTTACAACACCAGTAACATCAATCTTTTGTCAAAATAAGGAAATATGTTTCAAAATGTTTATTATTTAAAACTTGTTTGCAAAGGTTCTCATGTCTTCTATTTCTTAATTTTCAATTTAATCTCTAAGAATCCAAGTATATTGTGACTATTTTATTTCTATTAAACTTTTACATAGTAAGAATAATATTATGATTTCATATATTAACTTACTTTTATTATTTGTGATAATTTCCTCTGTTTAATATGATAATATCAATATTCCAAATGTGTGTATGTAGTATGTGTGTGTGTGTGTGTGTGTGTGTGTGTGTGTGTGTGTGTGTGTTTATTTGGTTTTGGTGTGTGTGTACTTTGTGTGTACTTTGTAGTGTTTGGGAGATCACACCATTGTTTCACATATGCTAGGCCAATGTTTTAGCACTGAACTATCCTGTCTAGTTTTAATGTAAATAGTGTTTTATTACTTTTAAATTTTCATTCTTAGTATGTTTTTTGAAAATTATATATGATAAAATGTGATCCATATTCTATCCACTCTAGCAATTTTTATTATTTTATTGTTATTTAGAATATTTCCACTGCCTCTCCACTTCCAAATCCATCATTTCCACCTGTGGTCCTTATCTCTAAGAATATCACTAACACAGTTGCCAGCCAGACCTATGGAAGCACTTTAGATTTCTTCTTACCCTTCTACTCCCTCCCATTAGATATGATGAATGATCAAGATTTTCTGAGTTTCTGTCACTAATATGATTTCGATGTACTCCTTTTTATGCCCCTGACACCAGCCTGTTTCATTTACTCATCACTGTCACCTAGTCCTAAAACAACCATTTCCAAAGTATGCTTTTTCCCTGTATTCTTTTCATATTGGTCCTCTCCATAACCAAATTACTCTCTTTCTAAGCACACAGAGTGAAGAGCTCAGACATATATTCTAGTATTATTTACTCACTACATTGACTGTTAGTCTTACATTTCTCATTTGTAAATGGATGTAATCTACCAGAAGTAATGGAGAATATATTTGTTGACTTCTAGAGCAAGAAAAAAGAAAAGTGAAGAGTCCTTACATTTTCCACCTTACCTTACAAATAAGGAAAGAGTAAAATTCAGTTTGTGTTTGCTATTGATAAAGGTTTTACTTTGCTTCTTTTCTCTCTTCATTCTTTTTGCCTTGAGTGTTTACCTATTCTTTCTCTTATTTCTTTGGAAATTAATTATCATATTACTATTACAATCTCTTTACATTGTAACAGTCTATAAAATGCTTTATTTTCTATTTTATTTTTTCCCATCTTCTCTGTCTCTCAGTGCACAGTATTAGGTGGATTAAAAAGAAATGGTTCAGGAAACTTTGATTATTTTCCTCCTTCTCTTCTCTGAAGTCTCTCTGATTTTTGAAACACAATACCAATGACATACAGCTACTATGTGGTCCATCATTCTATTCTATCCCTTCTCATTCTCCTCTGTTGTACAGCTCAAGTCATTATCACTCAGCTCTATTATGCTATAGTGTTCCTAAATTTTAACTCATTCCTAAATTAAATTTAGCTGTTTCAAGCATTAATTAAAGACAGTTTTTTTCTATATATATATCTGGGGTCTTTTGTTTTCACAAGGTGCAAAATATGAGTGACTATCAAACATCTAGATATCTCTGTAGAAAATTGTTCCACCTACTCAATAAACTCATATGTAAAATCAAGGAATACAGGTCAGCCAGAAAATTTTTTTTAAAATCGTATAGCTTGAGCCCTCATACTAGATTTGAATCTTATTACCATATTTAGTAGTGAAGACAACATAGCTCTGCTATAAGAACAGACACATAGAAGAATGTAACAGATTTATCAAAAATAAATTTTTAGTTTTATGGTCAATAGATTTTGAAAAGGATGCCATTACTTTGTTGGTATAAAGTCACAAATAGTTTCATGCAGAAATAAAAATAAATTTTACCTCTTGGCTCTAAGGCCTATGCCCTTTTAAAGTAACTGCAGATATGTAAGTGGTATTATGTAAATTGTGTAATGTGCTTACAGCTGTATTGAAGAACATACTCAATAAATCATTGGAAAACATTGGTTATTGAAAAGCATCTATATGAGAAAGTTTTTTAACTAATCACACTAAGTTGAAAACTACATCTTTGTCCATCAAAATGTGGAAATAAAAGATTTTATTTATAAACAAACAATGCTACCAAGAAAAATGAGTATACAAGAAAGAGACTGCCAGATGCCTGTGGCTCACAACTGAAATCTTAGCTTCTCAGGAGGCTGAGATTCAAAGACAGCCTAGGCAAGGAAAGCCTGTTACTCTTATCTCGAATGAACCAACAAAAAAATTTGGCGCTGTGGCTCAAGTGGTAGAGTGTTAGCCTTGAGTTGAATTACACAGGGACAATGCCCAGGCTTGATACAAGTCAAACAACTGGAAAAAAGGAAGGGTTAATCAAAGTACTTTTCCTATTTTATAATTATGAGAACATTCTTTAGAAAATGAACCCTGATGTACACCAGAATTGGAGTCAGAGCTTAAGGATCAAGTGTAGCACATCCATATGCCCAGCCTCTCAGACTCTACCATTACAACCTGTGTGCTAAAGGGATCTGAAAAGTCCAATGTTCAAAGGCTTAATATGCTCCCCAAGCCCTTTGTGATAAGCAGTTGACTTGTATTGTCAATGTCATTACAGTTCTGAACCTAGCATAGCACCAGTAGCTCACACCCATCACCCTAGCTCAGGAGGCTGAGGTCTCAGGATCACAGTGTGAAGGCAACCAGAGCAGGAAAGTCTACGACACACTGGCTTCTACTTCTAAAAGATCAGATGATCAAGAGCTTCCTGTGTTTCCCTTGGTGATGAGAAGTTACTTGCACTCTAAATGTTCTTAGAGTTCTCAAGCTATAGAAGAAGGAAAGAAAGATCATTGACCCACCCTGGGTTCAAATGAGGTTCTCAGGATCCAAGCCCTACCACTGTTGGCAGGAAGGAATCCAGTATAACACTGTATTTGAAGGCAGAAAACAGTTGCAAAAGCCAGGTTGGGTGAAGACACAAAGGCCTGCAGGATTAGGAGGCAAAATGTACACACTCAACAGGGAAGTGAGCTGCAAAACCACTTCATTCATTCCAGGCACAGTCAGCGATGGGGGGAAACCTGAGAAATTTGTTAGAGTTACACCAGGGTCAGGCTTTTCTCAGCCTCTTCAAACAATGACTAATAACCTTCTTCCCTCAGGTGAAGGGAGCCTCAGGCTATCTTTAAGTTACCAATAGAGAGCCAGGTTAGTGAGAGAGAGAGGGGAAGAGCAGAGTAGAAAAACCCTGCTCTCTTGTCTTAGGGAATGGGTTTTTGAGTTTCCATCTGTCAGATTTGAAGGCCCTTCTTTTACCTCTGCCAGTCCGTTCTCCTTCCTTCATTCTCCACAACATTAATGCAAATCCCCAGTCCAAGAAGAGTCAGGGCACTTTTTCTTCTGTCTCCCAGCAGCTGAGTTAGAACCTGTCTCTGCCCTCTTGAATCTGGGGTCTCTGGCTGCCTGAGAAGTGGGAAAGTGATATCTTCCTGCTCTGTGGTTGTGTGAGGGAAATGCTGGTAGCCTGGCAAACTGCAAAAGGCCTCATGACTGGGAATTGTACCAAGCTAGGAAATATGTATTCAATACAATGAGTTTATAACACAGAGACTGCTTTTATGACATTGCATGTTCCAGGGCTCCCCTCACTGATCCCAGGGTAGCCAGAGGGTTTCTCTGCATGCTAGGCCTGCTGGAAGATGTCTCTCTCATTGTCTGGATAAGCAGGCAAAAGGCCTCACTCCTGTACAGCTCTGTAACAGATAACTCCATCTGGGCCAATTAGTGAGGAGGAGTGTGGGCGAGCTCTGAAGGTCAGGAGAAAAAGGCCTCTCTTACCCCAAGCTCTCTCTCTTCCCAGTGCAATGTTTTGACAGGAAGCCTTCATTTGTGCCACCTACCATGGCAAGCCATGTTCTGTGTTCTTATCCTGCCTTTATGAGACTATATTCCGGTGTTAAATGCTCAATATTATTCAGGAGTCCTTCTGGGAGACAACTAGGGCACTGAACCTAATCAAAAGTTTCAATCACAGCGATAATGGGCCTATGAAAGCTCTCATAGGTTTCCAGAAGCTTGGGAAATCCAAGCACATGTTGGATATCACAAAGTTTCCTTTCATCTAGGGCTGGTGAAGCTCGTCAGGTTTTGAAACCTTTGACCTCTCCTATTTGGGCCCTGGGTGGCTAGGTTTTGTGGTTGAACACAGGGCCTGCGTGATGACCATGAGCTCAGAGCAGAAGTCTAATGCTTTCCCATTTTGTGTCACACCTTCACTTCTGCTTTCTGTGTGTGTGTGTGTGTGCGTGTGTGTGTGTGTGTGTGTGTGTGCGCGCGCGCGCGCATACACGAGTACTGGAGCTTGAACTGAGGACATAAGTACTGTACCTAGTTTCTCTTGTACAAGGATTGCCCTCTACTACTTGAACCACAAAGGCACTTCGGGCTTTTTCCTAGTGATGTGGTACTGAGAAATCAAGCCCAGGGTTTTGTATATGGAAAGCACTCTACCACTAAGGCATATTCTCAGCTCTCTACTTCAGGTTTGTTAGTTTCTTTCTTTTTTGTTGTTGTCGGTTGTAGGAGTTGAAGTCTAGGCCTGGCTGATGTCCCTGAGCAATTCAGCTCAAATCTTATGGTCTACCACTTGAGCCACACCACCACTTCTGGTTTCCTGGTGGTTCATTGGAGCTAAGTGTTTCAAGGACTTTCCTGCCCACGCTAGTTTTGAACCATGGTCTTCAGATCTCATCTTCCTGAGTAGCTAGGATGACCTGCATGAGCCACAAGCACCCAGCTTCCACTTCAGGTTTCTTAGTGGTGAATTGGAGATAATAGTCTCATGGGACATTTTGTCTGGGATATTTTGGAACCCAGATCCTCAGATCTCAGCTTCCTGAGAAGGCAGGATGGCAGACCTCGGCTATAGAACCCTAGGCCCTGGCACACTGCTGCAAGGGGGTCCTTGGCTCCACATGGTGGAGTGCTAGCCATGAGCCCAAGAAGTAAGGGTCAGTGCTAGGCTCTGAGTTCAAGGTTCATGACAGAGAAAAAAAAACCAAACAATTGTCTTCAGTAGGCAACTCATGAGTCTTCAGTAATACATAATTTTGTCCCTGCCATGTGGACATATCTGAACCTCAATATTCTTGTCTGTATAATCATCTCAGTTGTGGAGCTCCTACAAGAATAAGATGAAAGAATGCAGCCTTTGAAGGACAAAACAAATATCACTCTTTACAGGACTCAGTACAAGGCGTCCTGTGAAAGTCTTAGCACCCAGCACCCAATGCAGGACTCAGCACACAGCACCCCGTGAAGTACTCAGCACCTTAGGAAGGACTCATCACATAGTTATATCCCACAAGCTGTCATTAGTATTATGGTGCTTTCATCAGTATCACCATTCTTTCAGAAACACATCACAAACTGCACAAAGTTAACATCTAATGATTCAGAGGACTGTTTTTTGGAGGGGAGTAGTCAGCCACAGGGATTGCACTAAAATGTTGTGGGTACTGTCTTAAGATCTTTTGCTCGAGGCTAGAGCTCTACCACTTTGACCCACATCACAGACTTTCACATATATTCTGCTAGGACTGGGTTTTAAAACCATCAGTGTCAGATCTCAGCCCCTGAGTATCTTGTATGACAGGGGTGAGCAAGCCAGCAGCATCTGGTTCCGTGGAGCTGGGTTGCAGTGATATACCTCTGGCTAAGTCAGGTTAGATGGCAGCTGTCAGCACCAGACTCCCGGCTTGCTCTGTGATGAGGTATTTGAAGTCTTATCCATACAGAGTTGCTGTCACAACATTCAATATTTTTTGGTACCTATCCTGGGTCTTGAGTAAGGGTCTAGACACAGTCCCTAAGGTTTTATGCTCAAAGCTAGTGCCCGACTTCTTGAGCGACAGCACGACTTCCTGATTTTTATGTGCATCTGGTAGTGAGGAATCGAATCCAGGGTTTGGATGTACTAGCCATCACTATACCATTGAGCCCCATTAGTGACAAGTGTATAAACACATAAAGGTGTAGATTGGCATATATATATACATATATATATATAACAAGAGAAACATGTCTGTATATTATGAAATTACATATATTACTACCAATTATTGACAATCAAATTATTCCTTCCATTTTTAAGTATCATGGTTGAATACATAATAAAGTATTAATTGAACATTAGTCAATGTAGTGTAATTGTTGTGTATAATTTTATATTATACTCATACACTAAGTACTAATTTAATTTTTACTTTTCTAACATTTGTATGGATGCATATTGCAATGCATTTCTTAGAATCTGCCACCAATCCTTAGTGGCAGACCTGGACTCAACCTCCAGGCCTAATTTGAAGTTTCAGCTATGGCTTCCCTAATAGCCAGCCAAACATCATCAGCATGAAAGGTCATGTGCACTTTTCGGCCTTGTTATTTACACCCAGGATGGTCACAATGCAAGGGGAAACAATGTAAGACCACCTTCCTGAAGTTCTCCGTTTTAACCTTCTCCTTTTTATTTTTATTTTTGCCAACCCCGAGATTTGAACTTGGGTCTTAATAATACAGGGCCAGCTGTGGTAGAGATGCCAAGACCTGAGTTCAAGCCCCATGCTTGGCCAAAAAAATAAATTAAAAATAAATTAAAAGCCCTGGCTTGGAATTTGCAACATTTTTCTGGCAGGCCTGGTATTTGAAATCAGGGTCTGGGTAACTCTGTGGCACTGTGAGTGAAGAGGAAGCTCACTGTCCTTGAAGACAAGAAATTCAGACCAGTTCCCAGGGCCTGAATTGAAGTGCCAGCACTGGAAAAGTGAGTATAGCGTTTATTATCCTTATTTATTTAGTATTATTACACATACAACATTTCATTTATTACATCCTATCACACAGGATATATTTGCATATGGACTATACATCATACTGAGACCCAGGGCTTTTTTTCAGGAAAAAAAAAATGTTTCAAAAATGGCTTCTTACTCCATGAATGAGACTGAGATGAGAGGTCATGGGTCAAACTCAGCTCAGGGGAGGAAAGTTAGTGAGACTCTTCATGCCAATGAACTACCAAAAACCAGAAATGGAGCTGTGGGTCAAGTGTTAGAGTGCCAGCCTTGAGGGAAAAAGTTAAGAGATCAGAGACCAGACCCTGAGTTCAAGCCCTGGTACTGGCACAGGAAAAATAAGGAAAACCTTTCAGGAGTACCCAGTCCAATGTGGAGAAAGGCCATTATCAGCTGGGCGCCAGTGGTTCATACCTGGCAGCCTAACTACTCAAGGCTGAGACCTGAAAATCAATCAGGACTCAAAGCTGGCCTGGGCAGACTCTTATCTCCAATGAATCACCAAAAAGCTGGGAAGCAGTGCTTCTGTAGTTCAAGTGGTAGAACACCAACCTTGAGCAAACAAGCTAAAGGATAGCATCTAGGCTTTGAGTTCAAGTCCCGTTAAACACATAAACACATACACACACTCACATACTCTAACATCCTTAGTATGTGCCAGTGGCTCATACCAGCAATCCTAGCTACTCGAGGCTGAGATCTTACGATGGCAGCTTGAAGCCAGCCCAGGCAGGAAAGTCCATGAAACACTTATTTCCACTAAACTACTAAAAAAGATGAAAGTTGAGCTGTGGTTCAAGTGGTAGAATGTTAGCTTGGAGCAAAGGAAGCTCAGGGACAGTGCCTAGGCCCTGACCTCCAGCTCTAATAATTTTTTTAGACACCCTTTGCCAGCCCCACAGCCGATAAATCCAGATTTTGGTCATACTAAATCTCACTTCCACTCCTGCCATTTCCACAGCACTGCCACAAGTGGCCGGTGTGTGGCCAACACTGGGTGAACATACTCAATGGGGACAGATCCAGGTCAAGCTAATGCCCCAGAACTTTGAGGTATTGGCCATACCAGTCTCTCATCCCCCAGTTCCCAGGCCCTGGAATCTAAAGTCTGTGCCTCTGTATTCTGGGCATCTGGAATTGTCTAGAAGGACCAGAGAGTCCCAGCCAGGGCTGGAAGACAGACTTTCCTGTGATAAAGTTTGTTTACATTTCCTAGACACTGACCAATACTTCCAAGCCATCTTGGCCTCACCTTCCATATAGTCCTGGATCCCCTTGCTTGGGTGGTCTTCAGTCAGCTGTCACGCTCGAGTTGGCCAGAACCACCAGCAACCCCCCATTCCCTACTCCACTGCCAGCCTGTTTAGAGGGATGTGCAGAGGACCAGCTGAGGAAAAGGACAGGACATCCTGTGACTGAAGCCCTCCTTCTGAGGCAGAGGAAACCAGCTAGCACTGTTGTCCCAGAATTCCCTGGGGCCGGCCAAATATTTGGACAGCCAGACTTGTGCCCCAGAGAAAAGCTGGAACACAGGCCTCTGGCCATTTCGCACTCATTGTAGACCCGGATAGGGGGCTAAAGTCAAGGTCGACGTGGAGGAGGGGCACCATCCCAGGCCAGGAAGAGGCAGACAGGCACCCAGGAAGGGGACAGAGGAAGACAAGGGAAATTTACTCACACACACACACACACACACACACACACACACACACACACACACACACACACACACACACACATGGACATTCCAAGGCCTCAGCAGTTCCTGAGAACAGAACCATGAACTCTGTCCATTAGGATCACATCCGACCCATGAGAAGATGGCACTATCATACACACACCAACTGTAGACACAACATTGAGCCTCTCACATACCTGTAATGTCTCATAACCCAGCATGTAATTTCCTACCATATACATTGGTATGTGGAAAACTCAGCTACCTCTTTGTTTATTGTTGATCATGGGGTTTGAACTCTGGGCCAGGGTGCTCTCACTCAGCTCTTCAGCTGAAGATGTGCACTCTACCACTTGAGCCACAGCACCACTTCCTGTTTTCTGATGGTTCATTGGCCATCAATTATCACAGACATTCCTGTGAAAGCTGGCTTTGAACCGTGGTCTTTACAACTCAACTTTATGAGTATCTAGGACAACAGTTGTCAGCCACCAGCAGCACCAGGCTTCAACCACCTTCATATACCCAGAGGAAACTCAATTCGTCAGGCCACATACTTCTTGCAACACTTGACTTCAGTCTTTGACATCCAGCATCCAAATCTATCCTTCAATGGAGAGAATACAGACACATCAATCCCACCCCTGAACCATTAGCCACTCTGCCTGCCACGGGTCTCTTCTTCTTGAGTTCTTCATAAGGCACCGCCCATTCTAATGTGGTTTCAAACTAGGACAAACTTGGGGAGTTCTTAGAAATGTCTGTACAATGAGGCCAGCACCTAGTCTCTCAAACACAGCACCCCTACACACACCTCCACATCTTTATAGGCAAAGATGTTTTACTTTCTCTCTTTTCTTTCAGTTGTGAGGCTTGAACTCTGGGCCTGGGTGCTGTCCCTGTGCTCTTCATCTCAATGCTAGCACCCTACTACTTGAGCCACAGCACCACCTCCGGTTTTCTATTGGTTTGTTGGAAATAAGAGTCTCAGGGTCTTTCCTGTCCAGGCTGGCTTTGAACTTTAATCCTCAGATCTCAGCTCTTGAGTACCTAGGAACAACAGCCATGAGTATCCAAAGATATTTTTCCAAGGTTTTGAATCCTATCCCCTCAGAAAACCAAGATCTGAGGACTGCACAGATGGATACTGCCCTTGGCAGCAAAGTCCATGAGAACTCTTTATTTCCAATTAAACTCCCCCCAAAAAATCTGGAAGTGGAGCTGTGGCTCAAATGGTAGAGTGATATCTTATAGCATAAAATACAAGACCACACCCCAGTTTCAAGCTTTGTCTAGCATAGACCCACCCAAGAAAAGGAAGCAGGTTGGCACACGGAAGCTCAAAGCTCACACATAATACTCAAGCCTCCAAGAACAGACCCCATCCTGATCTGATTCACTAGATTCTATGTCCTACATCATGGCAGTCTTAGATGGGACTGACAATGCACCAAGTTAGGACGTTCAAGTACAGTCTCATACTGAGGATCCTCTGACATTATCAAAGACTCAGGATCTCTCACAGTCCTGCCTAACCACTGGGCAGTGAGGTGAGGTCTAGTTATCCAACCACATGATATGGGAACCAAAGGGTTTCTTGGTCAAGGGACGGAGACTGGGGGGGGGGGGGGGAGGCTCTAGGTCCCTCTCTCTTGGGAAGATAAAAAGGGCTGATCTATCCCAGGAATGTTCCTGTGTTGTGAGTACTATTAAAGAAGCAACCCTGCTCAGAGCCCAGTGCTCTGGAACCAGTCCTGGAACCTTCATTGTCTATGACCGCCCCAGACCCTGGCACACACTATAATAGTTTGTTAGATAAATAAATGAGCATCTGTCTATGACAATACTGCAGAAAAGTCCCATCTGATTCAGGTAAGTATCCTCTGTGGGGGAGGGGAGACGAAGCCTCATATAGCTCTCCCACAGTTCTCCCTCCTCCCTCTTCATGCCCTCCTGGTGACCTCGCACTTAACTGTTTTGACTCCGAGGATATGAGCCACAATATACTCGCTGGATTCTGGGCCTTCTGGGATGCCTATTTTCTCAAAGATCTCTGCCTAGCGGCTGATCAGTTCTGTGGTACTCAATTCCCCACTCAGGTGTGAACGAGGTTGTCATGAGCTGAACGTCTAGCTCAAGGGGCCTCCTCTCCTCCCCCTGGGACCAGCCAGGATGGTCTACCACATCCGGCCCCCAAGTTTCATGCTGCAGATAAAAGATCCTTGAGGCAGCCTGGGGCCTCTGAATCTCCCAGCGTTCAGTGTAGGTGCTGGGTATTGTCTCTATTCACAGCTGGCAGGCTGGGGATGGTGGGGTCACAATCTCTGCTCCCCACAATGCCCTCCACTGTGGTGGTCACCCTAAAGAGAGCAGGAAGAGATTCAACAGCTGATGGAGAAAGGAAGTCAAGGCACAACGTTCAAAGCAGGACACAATATGGCTTGTGAACTCTGCCTGTGCAGCTTTGAATGTCATTGTTTGGTGGTTGAAATGGTCCATCTAATTTGACCCATAATCCCAGGCATTAGTGGAAATTGCCAGCTTAAACAAGAACAACAACAAAAACCCTGGAAAATGTGGCATTTAATTTATCCCAATCAAACTTAAAAGTTTCCAAAGTCAATGGTCCCCTTTCCCTTCCTACATCCTACAGCAGGTTACAGAAACTGGCATTCAGTGAGCCCTAGCTAACTGACATATCCTGATACTGAGTGGGCTCCAGCAGGGGGAATGGACTTGCCTACCACTATCCAGCTGGAAATGGCTCAAGCAGGACACAGATTAGAGTCTGCAGGACTCCAGGGAGGATTGACCACTGGTGCACTGCCGTGGGAGGGAATACACGCCACCAATAGGGGCATGGAGCCCTGTGCCCAGATGCCCACAGAGATCATGAATGCCCTAGGTAAGGTTTCCCTCTCATCCTCCATCATGGTGAACCATCTGCCATGTCACACTGTACGCAAGCCCCCAAAACCTCATAGCTTCAAAGACCCTGCCCTGCCTTCTCTCCTATCTCATTACCTAATTATGTTTGGCAGACACATTCTCAACCCTTGAGTTAGCTCCAACTATACACATGAGAGCAGAGTGTCTGGCTGGAAGATTGTGGCTGTGGTCACACTCGCCTCACCAAACTTCTGGCTGGGGATAGAAAGACAGGTGTCCACTCTAGTCCAGGGTTCACACAGGTCTCCTAGGGGAGGCACATGCAGGCCCAGCATCTACTGTGGGCTATAGGAAAGGGGGAAGAGAGAGGTGGAAAGGGGAGGAAAGGAATATCTACTGAAATTTTCCATAAAGGAGCCATGAAACTGTGAAGGAGAAAACAAAGATTGTGGCTGGGCTCATACTTGGTATTGATGAAAGAAAGAAAAAAACAAATACACACAGAGAGAGAAATAAAATGCTTTTGCTGTTTTTAGACATGATGATGTAAATATATTTTCATTGATCTCATCTCCCTGCTCTCCTAACACACACACACATACACACAAACACACACACACACACACACACACACACACACACACACACATACACAAATCCAGAACAGTGACAGAAGACTCTTCCATACAGCACCTGCAATTTGCCAAATGATCACTCACCTGAGTACAGTCAAGCTGTACAAGGAGAAAGATGATCTCTCTCTCTCTCTCTCTCTCTCTCTCTCTCTCTCTCTCTCTCTCTCTCTCTCTCTCTCTCTCTCTCTTTCATGGTCTCTCTCTCTCTTTTAGTCTCTCTCTCTCTCTTTCATGGTCTCTCTCTCTCGGTCTCTCTCTCTCTCTCTCACACACACACACACACTCACACAGACTCAGAGTAGTGCCTCTCCTAAGTTTGTTGTTTCCTCATGGGGGACAATGTACAAGCTGGAGCATGCAGGTTCCGATTCCCCATTCCCTTGTCAGAACCAAGGGCTCCCACCCAAGGGGAGCACCACTCTAATGACACAGCACCACCTCACCTCTCACCTTCTCACCTTCTCCAGGGCCAGACCCTTCCCCTTGGGAACAACCGGCCTTAACTCCTCTTTCACCAAAACCCTAGGCCAGGATGTGCAGTGAAGGAATCCTCAGAGAAGTGGTCCTCAGAGGCAGGATTGAAAACAAGCAGGGGGTCATGGGGTCCCCAGGGGTTGTCTGACCTGGAGTGGGGCAGTGTTGAGGAAATGGATGGGGTCTTAAAGGCTACATACATGGAAGTACTCCCTACTTCCAGCTTAGGTACTTCTGGGCGACTGTGTGGATTATTGGGGAGGACAAGGAGACCAGATGGACTGGGAGCACCAACAGATGCTGGCAGAGCTGGGAAATGTGATAACCCTATGATTACTGTTGACAGCTGGGGTGGGAGGGGTCATGCTGGGTATATGTGTGATGGAGGAGTGTGTTCCTCCCAGATATTCACCTTCTATCTGACCCCCAGTGACCTCACCTCCCTAGTGGGCTTTTCTGGGTCCCTCCTCACATGAAAGGGAGACTGAGAACAGAGGTCAAGGACTCACAGAGCAAGGGGGTCCTATCTTCTGCATTCAACACCCCCACCCCAGAAAAAAGGAAAAGACCCAAGAAGGCAGGTGTGGAGCTGCTGCAACCCACCTCTGACTAAAACCACCAGGCTCCCACCAGGGAGAGGAAGGGTGCAGATGCGGGGCTGTGGGTCTCCCACTGCTCCAGGCCAGGGGCTCGGTGGTGCCCCTTTCTCACCCAAACCTTCATCTCCCCATTTCCTGGCACACTGACCACTAGGAATGGGGGTGGAATCCCTGGGTCCACCAACCCCCACCCTTGGGGCACATTTTTGGCAGAGCCAGGACTGGCCTTCCTGGCACTGAGGAGGCATGGTGGGGATGCAAGCAGGGAGGCTGGAGTAGTGGGTCTGGTTCCACAGTGAGGAGGGGGGTGTTCGGGTAGGACACAAGGTTCGAGCTCGTGGGGCGGCCACCCACATGTGCTGCTGGGGGAAGCTGTAGGCTGTGGAACTGGGTGCAGCGGACAACAATGGCAGCATCATGGTGGATGCTCGGGCCCAGAGCAAAGGAATGGGGCCCGGGACTTGGTCAGGGTCGCAAGCCAGCCTGGGGCGCACCATTGTAGATGACTCCAAGAGGCACCATGGGTCTGAGCCAGCAGTGACATATTTGAAATGCGATGCTGTAGGGAGGGCAGGAGAGGGGACTGGGGCAGTAGCAGGCAGGTTGTGGGGCTGAGTGCCCCCCAGCCCCAGCTGAGCTCCCAACACAGGGACCTCAGGCTCAGGGTCTATGTGGCTTCTGAGACTCCCTGGGGCTGTGCAAGGGATGTGCCTGCTGTGCTGGCTTTGTGTGCTCTGTGCTCTTTGCCCAGACCCATGTTCCTACAGCAGCAGAGGCCAGCCATTGACGCCGCCTGGCCTGGTGCATGTGTCTGCCCTTCTCTCTCTCTGCCCCCAATTCTCTGCCGTGTTGCCCCGCCCCCACTGCACAAGTGTTCCAGCCTGCCCCTGGCTACAGCAGATATGTGCCCCCTCTGCCATGCCCTGTCTTGTGCTGCCCTGTCTCTGCCCTAAGGTTACCAGGCCATGGAAAAAGCAGCCTCATCTCAGCTCAGGGCTTACCCCCAACACCAGCAGCTGCCTGGGGGGATCAAATTTCCCCTCAGCCCAACCGCTGGGAAAGACTCTTCTCCATCCACCCCACACACCAAGCAAGTGCATGGTGACCCTCTGTGTTTGTGTTTGTGTGTGTGTGTGTGTGTGTGTGTCTGATTGTCAGGGATAACTCCCTCTCAAGGACTCAGATCATAGCACCCTTTGGGATGTCAGCACACAGCACACTTTAAAAAAAATAGCCCAAAGAACCCTATGTATTGGACTCAGCACGATGCACCTTTTGAAAGACTCAGCACATAGCAACCTCTGGGATCCTCATGGTAATCTAATGACCAGTAAAATTAGACATGCCATTTTGACATGAATAAACTTAAATATTATACTATTATGACATCATATGTCATAGTGAAATTGTACACATATTGTGAATGCCTATTCTGTGATTTCATTCTATTTCAAGCAAGCAATATTGGTGGGTATCAGAAATCCATTATGACCTCAAAACCATTGTAAGAAAAATCCCTTTCTGATATCACAGTGCCATTGTGATAACATTAACCTGTTGTGACATCACAAACCTCTCTTGTCCATTGTGACCTCATCACCAATGTGACATCACAAAGCCATTGTGATATCACATTGCTGTTTTGACATTACAATCTCCTTGAGATCTCCCAAACCCATTATGACATCTTTAGCACCTTTGAAAAACCACATGGCCTTTGTGACACCACAGTCCCTTTGTGTATCCATATCCTCATTGTGAAATGTCAATTGAGATAAGATATGCCATTACAATATCACAAAGCATTTACAATATAATCATCGATGTGACATCACATTGTCATTATAACAATATCATCTCATTGTGACATCACAATTCTGTAATGACATCATACCACTATGACATCACATTTTCATTGTGACATCATATATACATTATCAGTGCCTATTATGTGATCTCATTATATTTCAAATGTGGCATGTGGGTTCATATCAAAACCAAATTTTGACTTCATAACCATTGTGACATCACAATCCCTTTGTGACATAACATTGCCATTGTGATATCTCTAAACAACTGTGACAAATCAAACATGTCCTGTCCTCATAAGTTTTGTGACATGTTGCCACTGTGTTATGTTAGGCCCATGAGAGCTCACTATTTTTGACATCATATTGTTTCAGATATGACATGAAATATTAGAAATATACTGTGACATAATGAGTATTGTGGCATCACACTGCTAGATGTAATGACCATTGTGTCACATTGTCACATCACAAATGTGTTCTGGCTTCATCACTTTTGTGCCAACAAATGCCTCTGGAATCCTCACAATCCCATTCTAAACTTATATACTCTCTGTGAGTTAGGGACAATTGAGGTCTGGAATGATATTGTCACATCACAAACTACTGCGACTTCACAAAACTATTTTGAAATCATCACTATTATGGCATCACCAACTAATTGTGACATAACAACATTCTTACAACATCATAATTTGACATCATATTGCAATTGTTTTTACAAACCTATTATGACCTCATCACATCTTAGAACATTCATGGCCTTTGGGACATCAAGTTCCTTCTTTGAACTTGTATCATTGTGAACTTGTAGCAATTGAAATTTGAAATAAGATGTGATATTACAAACTAGTTTGGCATCACTTACCCAATTAAGATCTGACATGCCATTGTGACATCACAAACCCTTTGTGACATCATCACCAGTGTGACATCAGATTGTAGTTATGACAAGCTATAGTGACATCATAGCATTATGACATCGCATTGCCATTTTGCTCTCATAGACACATTGTGAATGTATATCCTGTGATTTCATTCTATTTCAAATATAGCATATCAGTTGATATCAGAAACACATTGTGATCATAACCATTGTAACATTATGAACCCTGTGTGATGTCTTAACCAGTGTGAAATCACACTGTTGTTATGATATCTTTAGCTAATGGTGACATCACAAAATGACAATGACATTATAGCATTTTCCCTTATGTCACTGTGACATCATAGTCATATTATGAATGCCTAATCTGTGATTTCATAGTATTTGAAATGTGGCATGTGGGTTGATCTCAATTGTCATTAACTCACCATAAGTATATGATTTTGGGAAGGGATTCTGATGTCACCAAAGTATATATAGTCAAAGAGTTAAAGAACTAACAGGACTGAGATGTCACAAAGTGACACCATGGTTATGATGTCCAGTGGTGTGATATCATGATGTTACACTGGATTTTAGATATCTGATATCATATCTGAAATATGAGATCAAACAGAGATTTTCAACTCACAAAGGGCCTAAAATATCACAATGGCATATCACAAAATTTATGAGGACAGGAGAGGTATTTGATGTCACAGTAGGTAGTGATATAACAAAGGCAATGTGATGTGACAAAGAGATTTTGATGTGACAAAGGTTATGAGTTCGCAATGGTTTCCTGATATCAACCCACATGGCACATTTGTAATAGAAATACATCAAAGAACAGGCATTCACAATGGGTCTATGACATCAAAGTGACAATGTGTTGTCAAGGCAGCAATGTTTGATAGGATATGTACTCATTACCTTATTCATGTAACTGTAATCCCTCTGTACACTATACTTACAATAAAAAATGCACAGAAGAAAAAATTGGTATGGTGTCATTGGGGTTTGGTGTTGTCACACTGAGATGATAGTGTCATGATGATGTGATTTCACAGTCATAATTATTGCACAAAGTATTTGTGATGATACAGTGCTATGTGTGATCATAATTTTCATTAGTTCACTATGAGGATATGGGTACACAAAGGGTCTGTAATGCCATAGAGATCGTGTGTGTTGTAAAGGTGCTAAGAGTTCACAATTGCTTTATGATGTCACAATGTGATTGTGAAGGCACAACAACAACGGGATGTCACAATGGGTTTGTGATGTCACATTGGTAAGGAGGTCACAATGAGTTTGTGATGTCACATGAGTTTTCAATATTACAATGACAGGTCCAATTTCAATTTCTACTAATTCACAATGAGGATACAATTTCAAAGAAAGAATCTTAAGCTCCAAACAATATGTTTTTAGTCATAACTTGTGTGATATGCTGACAGTAGGATATTTTAGGCCTTTAGCAAGCTTATGTTCTGTTTTCAAACTCATAATAATTCAGGTATGACATATCATATCAGAAATTGACTCTGACATTATGAACATTGTGACATCACATTGATAGACATCAAAACCATGGTGTCACATTGTGAACTCATAAATCTGTTAGGACTTCATCACATTTGTGCCAACACATGACTTTGGAGACAACACAGTCCCTTTGCGAACTCATATCTTCATTGTGAATTAATGACATTTGAGAACTGGCATACCATTGTGACATTTCCAACCAATTGTGACATCACAAACCTATTGTAGTAGAAACACATTGTGATCTAATAGCCATTGTGGTAACACAATCCCTTTGCGACCCCACATTTCCATAGTGATATCATTAACCTACTGTGAGATTCCAATCCTTTCATACTCAATCCAGGTATGAAATGTGATACCCGAATCCAGTGTGACATCTAGATCATGCTGACATCACACTGATAGATGTTATGAGCATTTTGTCACTTTCTGACAACACACACCTGTTAAGAGTACATCACTTTTGAGACAACACATGCCTTTAGAGACATCACAGTCCCTTTGTGAGCTAATATACTCATTGTGAGTTGACAATTGAGATCACATGTGTCATTTTGATATCACCAACCCATTGTGACATCACACACCTCTTGTAAACTCATCACCAGTGTGGCATCACCAATTGTGATATCAAAACATTATCAAGTCATCATATTGAAACATCACATTGCCATCATGATATCACTGTGCCATTGTGTTTTCAAAAACCTGCTATGTCTTCATAGAGTTTTAGAAAATTCCTGGCCTTTTATACTTCAGTCTTCTTCTGTGAACTCATCTCCTCATTGTGAAATAGTAGCAACTGAAATTGGACATGTGATTATGAGATGTGACTTCACAAAACTATTTGATTTCACCACCAATGTGACATCACAAACCTATTGTGAGCTTTCATAGCCATTTGACATCACTATCACATTGTGACATCCCAAACCTATTAGGATCTCTTAGCACCTTTGAAAAAACATATGGCCTTTGTGACATCACAGTCCTTTTGTGTAACTATACCTTCATTATGAATTGACAATTGATATCAGACATGCCATTGTAACATCAAGAAACCTTTATGACATCACCAGTGTGACAACATTCTCATTAGGCCAACATCAACTACTTTTGACATCACAAAACTACAACAAGTTAGCATTATGAGATCACATTGTCATTGTGATGTTATAGACAGATTGTGAATGCCTGTTTCTAATTTTTTTTTTGGTTGTGGGGCTTGAACTCTGGGTTTGGGTGCTGTCCCTGCTTTTCAGCTCTAGGCGAGCACTCTATCGCTTGAACCACAGCACCACTTCTGGTTTTCTACGAGTTATTATTGGAGATAAGAGTCTTATGGACTTTCCTGTCTGAGGTGTGTTTGAACTGTGATCCTCAGATCTCAGCCTCCTGAGTAGCTAGGATTACAGGTGTGAGCCACCGGTGCCCAGCTTTTTCATTCTAATTCAAATTTGACATGTGTGTTATAAAAGAAACATAATGTGACCTCATAACCATTGTAACATCATAAATCAGCAGTGACATCAAATTGTCATTATGACACCATCAGCTCATTGTGACATCACCAAACAACAATGGCATCACAGCATTATAAGTCACAGTGTCATTGTTACTTCATAGACATAACAGCATGAAGGCCTATCTGTGAATTCATTCTATTTCAGAAATCCACTTTGACCATATAATAATTGTGATATCACAATCCTTTGTGACATTATATTACCATTGTGATATCATTAACCTGCTGTGCCATCACAAACCAATCCTGTCCTTATAAGTTTTGTAACATGCTGCCATTGTCACATATTAGGCCCTTTTTGAGCTCATAATCTGTTTTCAATATCATATTTCTGGTATGACACGTGATGTCAGAAATCCCCTGTGACATCATACTGCCCGATGTCATGACCATTGTGTCACATTGTGACATCACAAACCTGTTAGAATTTCATCATGTTTGTGATAACACATGCCTTTGGAGACAGTACAGTCCCTTTTTGAACTCATATATTCATTGCCAATTAATGAAAATTGAGATCTGCCATGCCACTCTGACATCATGAACCCATTGTGACATCGCAAACTTATTGTGACTGAAGTGATCCCCACGACTCGGGATCCCCCGAAGAGACCACCAGAGACTGCGACCAATGCAATCAGCAAAGAGTCATTTATTGGCAAGCCCAGGCTTGGTTCTCCGTGCACTCGGTAACCGGTGATGCTAAGAGGCCCCGAGGCTTGGGTTACAAAATTTTTATATACTTCTTGAGGTAGGGCAGAGACTTAACACACATAATAACATTTTGTAACAAATCATCACACATGGCAGAAAAATCATAACATTACTTTAGCATATGATTAGCGTATTACAGAGCAGGAGAGTATAAGGGACAGGGGATTGGGTGGTTTAAGAGCCGATGTGCTTTAAACTGATTGGTGGGATATACTAGGTAAACTCCAGTGCTACTTGCTAACCTGCAGGTGCTCTTGACTAAGATAGTGATCTCCAGAGCCCAGAAGGGGCTTTCTGGCATTTCAGATATGCTGATAAGGCACCCTCATTGCTGATAAGGCACCAGCTGTGATGATAAGACACCAACTGTGCTGATAAGGCACCACGTGTGTTTTTAAGGTACCAACTGTTCTGATAAGGCATCTGTGCTGTTAGGCACCATCTGTGCTGATATCCTGTGTTTGTGTAACAGACCAGAACCATCTGTGGTTCAGAGAATTGCTCCATCAAGCCCTTTTTATCTGCAGTGAGTTGAGGTTCAAGCAACACGAAATTACTTATTTAGCAAAAAGCAAATTACAGAAGCAAAACAAGCAGTTAGTAACTATAATATTAACCTGATCAGTATTGTCCAGTCTTTCATGACCTCATCATGCGAATGGCATCAACAACTAATTGTGGCATTATTTTGACATGATATTGTGTATTGCCGTTGTGATATCACTATCCCACTGTGTTTTTACAAACCTATTATGGCCACATCACATCTTAGAAAATTCATGGTCTTTGAGACTTCAAGCTCTTTCTGTGAACTCGTGTACTTATGACCTCTAAGGCAAGGAGAAAAACCATCGAGTCACATTTAATAAAATGAACTAGTTTACACTAGAAAGGGCCTGGGATTACCTTATCCTGGACTGGATACCCAGGTCCAAAAGCAGCCTTGACCACCAAACCTCAGACCTCCAATGGGCAGCCAGACCCTTTCTTAATTGGTCTGCAAACCAACAGCCAAAAAACTATCATCTCCAAAGTGCCAAACCTCAATGGGCAAGGCTTTTTACTTTTCCATTCTTCCCTCCTTTGCTACAGACCTGTCCTTCCTTCCTAGTCTTTCCCTTTTTCCCTTCCACCATTTCCTTCTTCTCTTCAGGCCTTTCCATTCTCCACAGGCCTGCCCTACTCTGCCCCAGTGACCACTTTCCAACTTTCTGCTCTCCCTCAACTTCCTCTCTTCTCGGGTTTTTTCCTTCCTGCTATCTCACCACTTACTTCCATCCTGGTAGCTCCCATTTTTATCTCCCCTTCCAGTGCTCTGAAAATGCAACCTATATATAGGTTTTATCCCTCTTCACTCCAACGGGTCTTCTGTCTAACCATCACTTCCCAAGCCCAATGCTCAATCACTTCTTGACAGCTAACTATGTGAAGCTTGACACCTCCACATTTGGTGGCATTCCCCACACTCTCTGGTGTGCCAGGCCAAGAATTTACTATGGTTATCGGCTCCCACAGATAATTCTGGCTCCACTGGTTATTACATTATCCTCATAGTGAATTAGAAGCAATTGAAATTGTATATGTCATTGTTATATTACAAACTTGATGAGACATCAATAACCCATTGTGACCCCATCACTGAGGTGATATCACAAACTCATTGTGATATTACATTGCAATTGTCCACTATGATCACATTGTGACATCCCAATCCTATTATGACCTCAGAAGTTTTGAAAGAAAGCATGGCTTTTGTGACATCACCGGCCCTTTGTGTACCCATATCCTCATATTGAGCTAATGACAATTGAGATCAGACATGCCATTTTAACATCGCAAAACCTTTGTGACATCATCACCATTGTAACTTCACATTGTCATTATAACAACATCAGCCCATCATGACATTATAAAACAGCAATGACATCATAGCATTATGACATCAAATGGTCATTGTGATATCACAGATACATTGGAATGCCTATTCTGTGATTTCATTCTATTTCAAATGTGGCAGGTGGGTTGATATCAGAAAGACATTGTTACAACATAACCATTATGATATCACAATACCTTGATGACACCATATTGCCATTATGATATCACTAACACACTGTGATATCACAAAACTGTCCTATCCTCATAAATGTTTTGACATGCTGCCAGTGTGATCTCTGGCCTCTCTGAGCTCATAATTTTTTTAACTCATAATACTTCAGGTATGACATGTGATACCAGAAATGCACTGTGACATCATGACCACTGTGACATCACACTGCCAGATGTCATGACCACTGAGTCACATTGTGACATCACAAACCTGTTAAGACTCATTACAGTTGTGCCAAGTGTAATCTTATCACCACTGGGACATCACAAACCCATTGTGAAATCAGATTGCCACAGTGATATTAAGATCACCTTGTGACATCCCAAACCGGTTGTGACTTCTTAGCACCTTTGAAAAAGCACATGGTGTTTGTGACATCACAGTCCTTTGGGTAACCATATCCTCATTGTGAACAAAAGACAACTGACATCAGACACGCCATTGTATCATTACAAATGCTTTGTGACATCATCTCCAGAATGAGATCACATTGTTGTAATGATACCATCGGCCCATTGTGACATCCCAAAATGAAAATGACATCATAGCATCATGACATCACATTTTCATTGTGAAGTCATAGAGACAATGTGATTGCCTATTCTGTGATTTCATTCTATCTCAAAAGTGGCATATAGGTTGATTTCAGAAACCCATTGTGCCCACATCACCCTTGTGACATTACAATCCCTTTGTGACCTCATATTGATAATGTGATATCATTAATGCAATGTAACATCACAAATCTGTCTTGTCCTCAGAAATTTTGTAACAAGCGACTACCTTGACCTGGGCTGCATGCCCAGAGTTAATTGCAGCCTCAACCATGAACCCTCAGACATCCAAAGAGCAGCCCAGCCATTTGTTAACTAGTCTTCAAACAACCAACCCACAAAATAATGATCTCTAAAGTTACACACTTCAAAAGACAAGGCTTTTTACTTTCTCTTCATCCTCCTTTTCAGACCTGTCCTATATTTCAGGTCTTTTCATTTTTTCCTGCAACCATTCCTTTCTTTTCTTCAGGCTGCTCTACTCTTGATAGGCCTGCCCTGCCTTATCCAGATGGCCAGCTGCCATCCTTCACCTCCTGCTCTCCCTCAATTTCCTCTCCTCCCAGGTCTTTACCCTCCTGCAGTCTCATCACTTCTTTTCTTCCAGGCCTTTCCCCTTTTTCTCTCCCCTTCTGTTGCTCTGAACATGCAGCCTGATTATAGGCTGTACCTTTCCCCCACTGCAATATGTTTCTTGCATAACAGTTTTCAATCATCACTTCCCAAATGTCCATGCACAATCACTTCTTGGCAGCCCACCATGTGAGGCTTGACATCCTATCTCCTTCAGCAGCATGTCCTGCTCCCTCCAACGGCATGCACTCCCGTCTCTGGTGGTCCAGACCAGGAGGCCATGATGACTATATGTTCCCGTGGATTATAGGGGCACTGATGGTTATTACAGTGTCTTCATGGTGCACTAGGAGCAATTGAAATTGAACAAATAATTGTGATATTACAAACTTGTGAAATAACTAACCCATTGTGACCTCATCACCACTGTGACATCACAAACCCATTGTGACATCACATTGCTCTTTTGACACCAGAATCACATTGTGACCTCCCAAATCTATTATGACCTCTTATATCCTTTGAAAAAAATACATAGCTTTGTGACATCACAGTCCCTTTGTGTACCCAAATCCCCACTGTGAACTATTAATTGAGAATCAGACATGACATTTTAACATCAAAAACAGTTTGTGAGATTATCATAATTGTGACATCACATTGTCGTTTTGACACTGTGTGCTCATTGTGAAATCAAAAAACTAAAATGATATGATAGAATTATAACTTCACATTGTTATTATGACATCATAGACACATTATGAATGCCTTTTCTGTGATCTCATCATTCTCTTTCAGATGAGGCCCATACGTTGATATCATAAACAAATCTTGAATTCATAGCCATTGTGACATCACAATCCCTTTGTACATCACATTGCCATTGTGATATTACTAACACACTGTGACATCACAAATCTATCCTGTCATCATAACTTTTGTGACATGCTGCAATTCTGATACGTTAGGCCTTTATGTCCTCATAATCTGTTGTTGACCACATTAGATTTCACATATGACATGTGATATAACAAATTCCCAGTGACATCATGACCATGGTGATATCACACACTGCCAGATGTCATAACCATTGTGCCAAATTCTGACATCACAAACCTTGTAGGATTTCAATGTATTTGTGCAACACATATTTTTGGAGAAATCACAGACCCTTTTGAACTTATATACTCATTGTAAGTTAAAGACAATTGAGAACAATTATGTCATTGTGAAATGCCCAACATATTGTGACATCACCAATCTTTTGTGACATCATCACCAATGTGGCATCATCAACTAATTCTGACACCAAAACAATATTTTGACATGATGTAGTGAGTTGACATTGCCATGGTGATATCACTGTCCCATTGTGTGTTCACAAACCTAATATGACCTCAAACATTAAAAAAAATTCATGTCCATTAGGATTTCAAGCTCCTTCTGTGAACTTGTGTGCTCATTGTGAAATAGTAGCAATTGAATTTGGACATGTGTTTAAGATATTACAAAAGCATCATGACATCAAAAACGCATTGTAACCTCATCACAATTGTGTATCATAAAGCTATCATGACCCCTAAGTATCTTTGAAAACACATATGTCATTTGTGACATCACAATCCCTATGTGTACCCATATCCTCATTGTGAACACATGACAATTGTATTCATATATGCCATTGTAACATCACAAACCCTTTGTGAACCCATCACCAGTGTGATAACACATATTCATTATGACACCATAACCTCCTTGCAACATCACCAATTTACAATGACCTCATATCATTATGACATTATTGTCATTGTGATGTCATAGACACATTGTAAATACCTATTCTCTTATTTCATTCTATTTCAAATGTGGCATGTGGGTTGATATCAGAAAACCATTGTGATATCATAAATATATGGTCCTTTCTTGTTACATAGTTTCATTTTATTCTCCATTGTTGGTAAATAAAGCCTCCAGATTGGACTTCAGGAGCTGTCCATGATCATTGCTTCATTCCTTTTCCCTGCTCTTCCTTTCCATTTAAATTCATTTTTACTTTTACTTTTTTTCAGAAGCAAAGAGGCAATTAAAAATCTATGTGTAATGTTAATTTTTATTCTTTTTTGGGGGGGGCAGTCGTGGGTCTTAACTCAGGGCCTGGGCGCTGTTTCTCAGCTCTTCACCTCAAGGCTAGAGCTCTACCACTTGAGCCACAGCGCCACTTTCGGGCATTTTTCTGCTTATGTGGTGCTGATGAATCGAACCCAGGGCCTCATGCATGCAAGGCAAGCGCTCTACAACTGAGCCACCTTCCCAAACCATAGTTTTTATTCTTGAATTACTAAAATTCATGCAGAACATGTCAATTCAAGCAGCATAAAATGGCAGATGTCATGAGTTTGATCTCTGTCCCTCTCCTGTGGCTCTCTTGCTCGACCATAGGGTGACCACTCCTACTAGTTAGTTATGTATCCCTGTATCTAAACCAAATATGCACAAAGGGGAAGCTATTAAAAAGAGAGTCACCCAAGGTCCTCCAAACTTATCTTACTAAGAGGCCAAATTTCCAATTCACACAATGGAGATTCAAACTTCTACATTCAGGTTCAAAGACCTGAACCAAGTCTGTGATGGAACCACATGACTGAAGGTGGTAGCTCATTGTTCACTATAGAAGAAGTCTGCAATAGCTGGGAATCAGCCCTCTGCCTTTCCCAGTAAATCACAGTGTCAGGTATGAGAGCTAAGGAGTTACACAGACCATTTAGAGGTTACTAGACGTTGGGTTTTAACTTTTGTAATTCCAAGATTCACTTCAGCTCAAATATTGGGCCTGCACAGCAGCAGCCCAAGAGAAAATGATGTCCAGAACTTGTGTAAGTGTCTCAGACTATTTGAATTTGTTTTTATTGATCTATCTTTTTTCCTACAATGCACACCTGTGGTCAAATGGGGGCTTTCTTACGGTCTTAATGAATTTTGTTATAGCATCACAATGAAATTGAAATACACAGCTATAACTCTTTCTCTAAAGGAATACTGATGGATTTGGCAGTAGGAGAGTTCAAACTGATGACCTCCAATATTCTAGGCAGGGGTTCTACTACATAAGTCCCTTACTCCAACCCTTGTTCTTCACTTTGAGCATATCAACACACTGCCTTATGGATTTCAAGAATGCTGATGAAAACTATCTGTTAAGAAACTATTTTTGGAAAGGATGATGCTCACTTTTCTCTCACTCTTATAGGTGTTAATAACCCGTTTCATGGAGCTGTATGGCATAGGGCATTTTGCTACAATATTAGATGATTCTTTTATTTTGGGGGGGGGGGGTTCCGGTCATGGGTCCTGAACTCTGGGCCTGGGCGCTGTCCCTCAGCTCTTCAGCTCAAGGCTAGCACTCTAGCACTTGAGCCACAGCACCACTTCTGGCGTTTTTGTTTTTGCTTATGTGGTGCTGAGGAATCGAACTCAGGGCCTCAGGCATGTAAGGCAAGCACTCTACAACTGAGCCAACTTCTCAGCCACTATCAGATGATTCTGAAGTAATTCCAATATTCTTTTAACATCAGTCATTCTAGATTTAAAGAAAAAGACCTTAGATATCCTCAGAAAATTGATGAGGTCTTTAAAATCCAAAAGATAGAGCAGCTTTTCAGATTATGGATGCCATGAAGTATCGTACTGGATTTAATTTTTAAGTGAGAAAACAGCTGCTTTCATGACCCACCTAACTATAAAACTTTCTTGGTCTTAGTTATGTTGCATTTTAAGGTAAATGACAAAAGTGCCAACTTAGTGACTTCATAAGGGACTCCGCATTACATAGTTAAATAGTTGTCAAAATTTACTGAGTTGAATAGAGAACGTGCTTAATTTATATTAAAGTAGTAATATATTGCCATTAATGCAAGGATGTATTTTATTAGTAAATACTGAAAAGGAAAAAAAAAAGTATTTCTATAGGGGATTCATCCTGGCAATAGTGACTTTGCAGTAGGCTGATACTACCTGCATTCTTTCAAACACATGCTATTTTTGAGTGTGTTATTGTTTTAATTCTTCTCAAGAGCTATGCGGTTAATCTTGGATTCCATTAAGAAAACACCAAAGTGCATACTGATATTATAACTTTTTATTTATTTATTTTTTTGTTGGTCATGGGGCTTGAACTCCGTGCTTGGGTGCTATCCCTCAGCTCTTTAGTTCAAGGCGAACACTCTAGGGCTTGATCCAAAGTGTCACTTCTGGTTTTTTGGTGGTTTATTGGAGAAAAGAGTCTCACGGACTTTCCTGTATGTTTTGGCTTTGAACCGTGATCCTCAGGTGTCAGCCTCCGGAGTAGCTAAGATTACAGGCGTGAGCCACCAGTGCCCTGCTCTGATATTACAATTTTTTAAGACCAAAAAATGATGTATTGTATGTTTCCAACAATAAATCAAGTCCATACCAAATAAAGACTTTAGTATTATTTTAAGCAGTTGTGTTTGGGGGTTATAATTCAACAAATACAGACACTTCATATGCCTTAACTACTTCTTTGAATTTTCTCTTTATTGTCAAGTTTAAAAAAATCTGGATCCACTTTAGTGAAAGTTTCCAATTGGACCCTTTGTCATGAACCCTCTGCACCTAGAAATACATAGAAATTCACTTTGTTTTTAAATTGTTGGAGCAAGTTCCAAGACCTGCACATATGTTGAATGGAAGCCACTGGTGTATGTTTGGCTCTTGCACATGGCCTGCGTTCTAACAGGAGCATACATGAGGACATGGATAGTACTGAAGGACAAAATCTTTGGGAGCAAACACTGGGACCTGGCAGCCACTGAGGACAGAAGGCATTGGCTGATACCCTTGTAGTTCCTGCAACACTGCCATGGCTGTAGCAATGGCATCATTCTGTGCCCCTCACATACCTGTAGAAACCTTGGCAACAGTCCTACAGGCTCAAGACTAAAAGAGCCAGTGGGTTCATGCCAACCTGTGATTGGTCCATTGCAACCATTGTGAGTGGTCTCTGCAGTCCATTAAAGTGCTGGGAGTTCCTGGTGACCTGCTGGACTCAGTTCTACGTTGACAATTTTGAGTGTGTGGTAGTTTTTTTTTATTTGGAGGGGGGGGGGCTATGTTTTGTTTGGATTTGGGTATTTCCTTTTGGTTATTGCTCTGGGGTTGTTATTTGCTTAGCTAAGTTTAGGTAGATTTACTTCTTGCCATCCTAGCAAAAGATGGGAGAACACAGTGAATTAGGCTCAAGCTCTTAGGAAAGGGATATTTTCACTGAACAAGACAGTATGAAGGAAATCATTGGCTAGGACAGGAGATTTTCCGTGAACAATACAGTGTGAAGGAGGAGATCATTGACTATGGTAGTATGGATATATAAAGTTGGCCTAGCACCACCTTATAGACACTAAGGTGGTAGTGAAAATAACCCTAAAGGGAGAGTTCAACAATTGTCAGATCAAAAATGAGATGGACAGGTCAGGACTGTGGCTCAGTGGTAGATGTTTGCCTCGCAACCAGGAGGCCCTGGGTTCAATTCCTTAGCACCACAAGAACAGAAAAAGCTGGAAGTGGTGCTGTCGCTCAAGTGGTAGAGCACTAGCCTTAAGCTGAGGAGATAAGCCACAGTGCTTACGCCCAGACTACAAGCCCTAGGACCCACAAAAAGTTAAAAAATGAGATGGATATTATTAAGTTTTTCCATCACTGACCCATGATGAGGTCATACCAGGTGAGGGAAAAGGATGAGCACCAATACCTGGCAGTGGAACTGGTCATCCAGAGACCTCCTAACATATATGTGAAAATTATACCACATATTCAAGAATGAAGTCAGGAGATTGTTCAGATTGTGAGTACTGTGCATTACTTTAACGAATATATAAATGAACAATGAGACCTTAAACCCAATAGCATCGTGTTGGATGACAAAGGCAATGTGAAGGTCAATGGCTTTAGCATGAGCATAAGGACTTCCCAAGGGTAGTTGCTGAAGTTCATATTGGTACCTTAATTTTGTCCCTATAAAATATTCCTGCATGGAAATTACAATGCCTGCAATGTAGACATCTGGTGCTTGGGTGTCCTCGTTTGTATTCTATGGGGATGGCACATTTCCCATTTGAATATATGAAGTTTAGCCAGATAGAGGTAATTGTCTTGAAGGTCACATACATTTCTCTATTCACTTGTCTTCAAAAGAACAAAATATCATCTTGAAACTGTAAACTGCAGACTCAAGGGAGCATCACAGTATGGAACAAACAATAAAGATTGGCTCAACCAAGTTGAGGAATATTTCCTCTGTCCTGATGAGCTACTATGTAATGAGCTAAAACCTATTATTCTTGCACTCATATGTGACATGGGGTATAGCCTGCCTGATAAGCACAAATCTATATTGGACAGGACATTCAATGAAATAATTAAAGTAGAATGACAGCAGTGAAATTAAATCAGTGCCTTCAATTGTTCCAGTGTGCCAATCTTCTGCAGATATATAGCATGTATATATGTATATATTTCACAAATATATTACATATTAAATATGTTATATATAAATATATGCATAAATATACATAATTATGGAGATGGAGTTTCATGGAATTCTCTGCTTTTGCTTCAAGCCAACATTCTCCTCATCTGAGCCTCCTTAGGTGCTAGGATTATAGACTGGGGCCAGGCAAAACATTTCCTAATAAATGCAACAGAGAGCCTGTGTTTAACTTCCAAGAAACATTAGAAACTGAAAGATAGTAGAATGATTAATGTAAAATAAAACACTTAAGTTATTGTAAAATTTCCAAAACTTATTTCATACAAACATTAGGGGACAGTGTTACTAGATTTATCTTTTACAAAAAGATGAATAAAAAATTAAACACAGATATAGATCCCAGTTTGAAGTGTGAAAGTAAGTGGAAGGCCCATAAATTCAAGTCCTAGTACTGACCCATAACCATATATAAAATTAATTTTCTACCTGTTTTATTATAAAAATCTGTACAGAGCTGCTACAGTTACATGAGCAAGGTAATGAGTACATGTCCTGTCAAGCATTGTTGCCTCCTCCTTTGTTTTTCCCCTACCATTCCTTCCCTCCCACCTAAACAACTACCCACCCCGAGGTTGTAAAGTTCGTTTTCAAGGTAGTGTCTTGTACGTCTTGTACATAAAATTTTTACAATGGGTCAACCTGTATCCTTAATTAAGTATTTTGTGTTTTTCCTTATACTCCCTGAATTAGAGAATTATATATACAAGATGCAGGTTACCAGAATAAAATATAGTGAAAACAGGGGTCATACCATTGGGAAGGAATATATAAAGCAACCAAAAATCACATGGTACCTTATAAATAGGTTAGAAACATTAGCAAGAAAGGAAAAACTACTTGCGTCCCTATCTTGAGGTTTATTTCGCTTAACTTCATCTTATCTGGTCATATGTACATAGCTTTTCACCTTTTCTGCTTGTCCTAGATATGTACTAGTTATTGCAAATAAGGGAAACCATGGGACCTATGTTTCATTGGGCATTCCTTACTTCACTTAATATAGTTTTTCCCAAGACTTTCCATTTCCTAACAAATTGGGCGATGTCATTTTTTTTAATGGAGGCATAGAATTCATATATATATATATATATATATATATATATATATATATATATATCACATTTTCTTGATCCATTCCTCTACTGAAAGGCATCTGGGTTGGTTCCATATCTTAGCTATGGTAAACAATGTTGCAATAAACATAGTTGGGCTGGTAGCCTTAGTATGGCCTAGTTTGTGATCATTTGGGTAAATGACCGAAAGTGGGATGGCTGGGTCATAGGGGAGCTCTATGTGGAATCTTTTGAGGAACCTCCATATTGTTTTTGAAAGTGGTTGAACAAATTTATACTCCCACCAACAATGCAGTAGAGTTCCGTTTTGGCCACATCCCTTCCAGTATCTATTATTAGATTTCTTATTTATAGCTATTCTAACAGGGGAAAGGTGGAATCTCAATGTTGTTTTGATCTGCATTTCTTTTATGGCTAGAGAAGTTGAACATTTCTTCATGTGGCTATTGGCCATTGTTATTTCCTCTTCATAGAATTTTCTTTTTAAGTCTTTAGCTCACTTACTTATCAGGCAGTGTTTATTTGAGGATTTGTTGTTGGGGGATTTAATTTTTTGAGTTCAAATCATATTTTAGATATGGGACCCTTGTTTGTTGTATGGCTAGTGAAGATTTTCTCCTAATCCACGGGATTCTATTGATTTTGCTAGCTGTGTCCTATGCCATGCACAAGCTCTGCACTTTCATGCAATCCCCATTTGTGCAACCTTTCTTTGATTTGTTCTGTTTCTGGGTCTCTATTAAGAAAATTTCAGCCTGTGCCTAGGAGAACAAGGGTTTCTCCTATTCCTTCCAATATCGTTTTCAGGGTGTGTGCTTTGACTCTGAGGTTGACAATTTTGTAGGCCAGAACTTGTTTTTTACCCCATCCTTTGTGTTCATAGAATTGTCTGTATTATGTGTAAACAGGCTGCTCTACAAGGTATCTTTCCATGTCATACAGTAGGTATTACATGGCTCTATGTAAGTATTGTATAATGACATAGAACTTTCTAATGACTTAGCTATAAAATCTATTAATGTTAATTAAGTGCCATGAAGAATGCCAAACCTCCATTTTTGTGCCCAACTCCGTCCTTGTCCTCCCTATTGTTTAGCAGCTTATATCACACTGAGCATATCTGAAGCTGGCACATAGAACAGACATGAACTCGATGGATCCTATCTGTGAGATGGCCCCAAATACAGCAAATATCAGAATCAAAGAGATCGAAGCAGTTATCCAAGGTTCCTAGTTGTATGAATGACTTCGGCTTCCAATGGTTGTACCTGCCTCTGTCAGAAGCCTGTTGATGGTCTGTCACCATCAAAGCTCACACTGAAGCTTAACTTCTTAATGTAGCAGTGTCAGGAGGTGGAACCTGTAAGAGAGGTTTCAGTCATAAATAGATTAATGCCATCTCATCAACTCTGAAGGGACTAACATCATCGTCATTCTAGCACATGCCATGATGCCAAGATCCTCTGTGATATAATGCACATAGGGGGCCTTAACCCATGTGCTAGCATGCTATTTAGACATTGCATCTACTATTAATTTTGATTGAAATCGACCTTTTTTCCGTATGAAATATACAGCTTCAAGGATTTTGTTAAACCATGACAAAATGGACTGAGATGCTATAATTTTTGTCTTTTTCATGGAACTGAGGAATAAACTGAGAGCCTTACACTTACTAGGCGGATACGTTACCATTTGAGCTTGCATTCCCCCAATCATTTTTTTTTTCTTTTTCATTTGGCTTTTCATGTAGTCTTGTGCTAACTTCACTCAAGCCACCCTCATTACCCCATCCTCCTATACCTCTAACTCTCAATATCTGGGATTAGAGCCTGTGACACCAGTTTACCCCTTCGAATATACTATTCTTTTGGGAAGAGAGATACAGATCCCTGAGAAGAAGCTTATGTGTATTTGTGTGTGTGCTTGTGTGTGTGTGTGTGTGTGTGTGTGTGTGTGTATGTGTGTATTCGGGTACTGGTCTTGGTGATTTATTTTGTACTGAGGGTGAATCTTCCTGATGATTTTGCATTCTAATTCTTTTCACTAAAAAAGAAATGCTTCTCTGTGTGCTAGTGGCTCACAACTGTAATCCTAGTTCTTCAGAATGCTGAGATTTGGGGATAACACTGTTAAGCAAGGTGAGCCACGAAAAGTCTATGACACGCTTATGTCCATTTAATCACCAAAAATGTCGGAAGAGGAGCTGTGGCTTAAGTAATAGAGTAATATTCTCGAGGAAAAAATAGAAATAGCACCTAGGCTCTTATCAAGGTTAAGGACCAGCACCCATACAAAATCTCCAGATAGCACTTGAGCTATTACAATGAGCTCTTGTGCTTTTTAAAGTCACAATTATGTCTAATGGATTATCTGTACAGGATAGTTGCAGTAAAAAAAAAAATCTTGTATTTCTTCATAAGATATGTTCTTTCTGGACCATCTTTATGACCCATTTTTGTCTCTTGAATGATGTCTTGATTTTGAAATAGAGGAAAAATTCAGTGATGAATTTGTTCTCTGCATCCTTCCCTCATCCATTATTAATATATTCTCTCTTTTTATTTTTTGCAATCCTGGGGCAGGAACTCAGGGCCTAGGCACTGTCACTGAGCTTCTTTTTGCACAAGGCTAGCACCCTATGACTTGAGCCACAGTGCCACTTATGGCTTTTTCTTTTTATGTGTTACTGAGTAATTAAACCAAGAGCTTCATGCATGCTGAGCAAACACTCTATCACTAAACCACATTCCAAGCCACATGATCTCTTTTGAAAATATATCTGTCATGTTTACTTCTGTCCCATTTCTGAAGCCACTGCCACTGTTCTTGAATCTATCCTCAGTTTTACTCCTAACTGCCTTTCATTCCCTATAACTGCTGAATTGTTTTCCACTCCACCAAAGAAACTATCTTTCCTTTTCTTAAATTTCACACTTCATTTGCTAAAAATGAAGGAATAACTCAATTACCAGTGTCTGAAATTGAGGACACTTAGAATAGTAAATAGCTTTTTCTACTTATTTTTTCAGCCGTGGTGCTGCAACTCTGTGCCTGGGCGCTGTCCATCAGCTCTTCAGCTCAAGGCGAGTGTTTCACCACTTGAGCCACAGTGCCATTTCCAGTTTTCTTAGTACGTTATGGGAGATAATAGTCTCTCAGCCTTTCCTGCCTGGGCTGGCTTTGAACCGGCAGCCTCAGATCTCATCCTTCAGAGTAGCTAGGATTACAGGAATGAGCCACTGCTGCCCAGCTAATAAGTAGCTTTTTATGTGTATCAGGTGATACACAACAACTCAGAACCTTGGGATATCTTTTGTCTTCCAGTCTGGGAAGGATCTTACCCCACAATATGCCCTGCAAGACAACAAAATTAAAGAGATTCTACAAATGTAATTAGTTCCCACAAGATTTGGGTATGAGTTACTTCCAAGTAGAGAATGCAAAATAAGGCCTTTCTAGAAGTCAGTGCCGCCAACAGGATGAATCAAACAGTAAAGAGAATATGTTTGTCAAGAAAGTATGGAGGTGTCTAGGAGCTGACAAAAGTGGTTGTATGATAGGAGACAAGAAACCAGAAATCACAGTCTCACAACCACAGAACCTAAAGCATACCAGGCATCCCTTAAGCTTGCAAGAGATCCCCACATTCCATGAGAGACTATAGCCTGGTGGCCCCCTGGTAGAAACTGAGCAGCTGCTAGAGACAAACTACACCCAAACTACCAAACTTATGTCCTACTATTGCTGGTATTTAATGGTCAAACAAATAAATTTGTGGTAATTTGCCACATATCATGACTAAATAAATGCATCTCTCAGAGTACTGGTGCCTCACACCTGTAATCCCAGCTACATAGGAAGCTGAGATCTGAGGATCCAGATTCAAATGGATCTCAAGAAGCAATGTCTGTGATATTCATATTGCCAATAAATAGCAAAAATATTGGAAATGGTGGTATGGCTTAAGTAATACGGCACCAGCCTTAAGGGAAAAGCTAAGTAAAACTCAAGACCCTAAATTAAAACTCCAATACCAGTACATACACAAAAAATAATGGAAAAATGAGAGCATTTATTGAAGAGCATCTGGTGTTTTCTCTGCTCTGTGTAAAACTCTAACATCTCTCACACTTCTTGCTTGTGCTTGAAGAAATTTATTAAAATCTATAACACCACGTTAATGATATCTAACTACACAACTACACAAATGTGTTGGTCACACACTTTTCAATATAGCATATTGTAATTGTTACTGCAAACAAAGTACCTTTCCTACTAATTTAATCTAATTAATCTCAGTAACTGGATTTGTATATTGGTATTTCTCACAATACTTTATCTGAAATCAAACTTAAACTTCGTAACTCACCAAATGGGAAAACTTATGCTGTATCTTCAGGTACATTCCTTTTTGTCACTTTTTCTACAAATGAAAACTAATTTATTCCAACATTTAAAAATCCTACATCCCAAACTAAAAGAAGACTCTGATTAAAACTAAAAACTTTAAAGTGTTTTCAATTTCTGTTTAATTTGGACAAAGTACTTAAAGATATCTTTGGACTTCCATAGAGATATCATATCCAAAACTTCATCTATACCATATAAATAAGTTCCCTAAAGACTATCTATAAATTCACATAGATGTTGCTCAATTCACTAGAGCAAAAGAACTATAAATTCTGACTTATATCTATAAACATCCCATGACAATTTCTAGATCATTCCATTTTTCTCAGGACCATGAAGGCTGCCAAGATACTCACTAATGGTGAGAGGAGAAAAAAGAGCAAGTTTGCGATGGCTGATATTTTACAAAAGCCTTATTTGCATGTGGGCACACACAGAAAGCTATACAATGTTCAGCTTTACGTGGAAAAAAAGGAACTCGCCCTACAGAGAGAGAAAACCCTTGGCAGGAGGAAGATGGACTGAAGAATTACCTGAATGCATGTCTTCTCATATATTTCCCTCCATGTGCTTCATGGAGTTTTCTCTGGGACTCAATGCTCAATAAGGCAGACCGCGGTCATCCCAGCAAAAGCACAGACAGCCAAGACTCAGGTAACAGCCACTTCTTTGCTCTCCCTGTAAAAACATCACCAACCGAATGAAAAAGCAAAGTGGATTTCAGGGGCACATAAAGAGAACCATAATGCTTTTGGGGACAAAGAAAACATGTGTGTGTGTGTGTGTGTGTGTGTGTGTGTGTGTGTGTGTGTGTGTGTGTGTGTGTGTGTGTGTTCTTGTGTGTTGGTACTGGTACTTAAAATCAGGACTTTGGAACTATCCTTTAGGAACTACACATAACTACACTTTAGCTTCTTTGCTCAAGCCCGGTGCTCTACCACTTGAGCCACACTCCACTTTTGGCTTTTTAGTCATGAATTGAAGAAAAGAGCATCATAATCTCTCCTGACCAGGCTGGATTTGAACCTTTATCCTCAGATTTCAGCCTCCTGATTAGCCTGAATCACAGGAATGAGCCATCTATGATGGCATTAGTGACAGACCAATGTACTGATTTCAAGCCCCAATACCAGCACAAAAACCAAAACCAAAATCATACTTCATAGCCTATAAATATACTGATAGCATATTAAACCAATATAATGAAATGTGGAGAAATGTGAAGGATATCTGAAAATGATTATCATTATTAGCTTTTCTGATTTTTAAAAACCTAAAATTCCTTTCCTAAAATGTAAACTAACTACACAAGGCCCTCCTACCAAGATGTATGTTTCAAATGAGATAGCAGATAAGGACAAACAGAAAATGCTGAGGAAAACAAATAATTTTAGAATTCAGTGATTATTACACAGAAAATATACTTTAGCATCTGTACTTTGAAACTGTTTCAAGTAGGCTACAATAATGACAAAACTACTGTTCTTCTCATTAACACTCCTCATGAAAACAGGTTTACTTTATTCCCTTTATCTGTGAATATTTGATTCACTTTTCCCAAAATGACACTAAAGAGACTCAGTCTTTCCAAAAATCCAAATTTTATATCTTAACACTTAAATCAAATATATCAGGTATCTTCTTTGGGTTGAGAGTATCATAACAACTTTTAAGTTGTTCTTTTACCTTTGATGCCAGGAGGGTGTGTATTTTCACAAAAGAGGACAGGAAAACACTCAGTAGATCACCTGAAGGCTGAAATCTGAAGATCATGGTTGAAAACCATGAAAACTCTTACCTCCAACTGAAAAACAAAAAGCTGGAAGATGTGGCTCAAGTGAGAGGCTGCTAAAGCAAACAAAACCAAAAGGAGGGGTGGGGACAGAGGACAGCATCCAGAGCCAAACTTCATATTCAAAGACCATCTCACATATGCACAAATAAATCTGACCACAATTCAGATTAACATCATCTGAACTGCCTAATGGGAAGTGTGCATGAGAATTTAAAAATATTTCTATTTTTAAGAAACACATTTAAGGAGTTCTGTGAAGATGGGGGAGGAGAAGCTGGAGGCTAAACATGCTCTCACATAGGAAGCAGTTTTAGTGTTCCAATGAACAATCCTAGGCCAGAGACTTTCACCAAGTGTGCCATTACAGTACAGAGAGTTTGGCCAGAGAGGGAAAATACAGGCAAGGAGACAGACCTGAGCATGTGTCAGAGGCCATGGCTGCTGTTGTGTTGGCAGCGGCAGCGACTGCTGTAGCAGTCATACTTACAACAGAAAGAGTCCGGGACAAAGGCGCCAGAGGCAGCAGGTGAGTGGATTCTATTCAACAACAGCAAGAACTGACAAGTATCAGATATCTTCATCCTGCAGATTGCAGACCAGAGACAACACAGGAAACAAGACTCTCTTGAGTAGAACCCTGACATTCTCACTCCTTCTCAGAGAGCAGAGGAAGGAAGGCCATCCCTCCGTCCCCCCCACCCAACTACCGGAGATCTCTGTCTTTGATACTGACAAAGACCAGAGAAAACTCTGCCCCTGTGGGAGGGACTTTCTTCACAGGGTAAACAGAGCCAGAGGCTGCCACTCCTTACAGAAGCCAAGAAAATCAATTGAAATTCAGTAAACATAAACCCTGAGAAAGGCTACAGGCTAGGCTCTGTGAGTGTCTCAGAAGCTAGCCCCTCAGGAAAAAGCTACTGTTTGCTGAAAGGCCTCAACACTACCCAGAACCTAGCCTCATCACAGCATCTCTAAACTAGAGGAAACAGCCATCTCCCTCTTTTGTGATGCTCAAAGCAGATCTCCCTCCCTCTGAACTAGCCTGGAAGGAGGAGGATCACAAAATCCTGGGTAAAGCAGTGCATTTTTCTGCCTGCCCAAACAAACTGACTTAAGTAACCAATCAAGCCACAGGAAAACCAAACACCACAAGCAGACCAGAGACTCCAACAGGACACTGGTTATGGACACAAGGGAGATACAGGATCTTCCCACCCCCCCCAAAAAAAATCAAAGAAATCTTTTCTTTGTACCTTTTTAAAAAACTTTTTAAATTTTTTGTTAAAATTTTACTTTTTAATTTTTTTGAAAATATTGTTCTTTATTAATCTCTTTTTTCTTCCTCTTACAATTTTTATTTTAGATTTTAGGTGTATATGTGTGTGTGCTATTTTTTAGCTCTATTGAATTTTTGATCCTTTTTTCTTTCTTTCTCATTTTTTTCGTTTTTCTTCTCTTTCATTTTTTTTTGCATGACTTAATTGTTGCTCTGCTCATCCCCAGATATACCCGACATTGATTATTAGACCTTATCCCATGTTGTGTACACACTTAATCCAAAAATTTATTACTCAATTCAAAACCTTAGACTTAAATTCCTTAGTAGCAGTATTAACGCTTTATACCTATAAAATATTTTAAGCATTTTTTAGTTTTTAATTTTTCAACTCCTTTCTATCCCTCACTTCCTCTCTTCCTATCCCCGTTCTTCTTAGAATACTACTTCTTTAAACTTGCATAATTCTAAGTGTTTCACTTTTTAATTTTAAATTTTTGTTTTTCCATTTTTTCTTGTCTTTTTTTCTTTTTCTTCTTTTTTTCTCTCTACTATCATCCTGTCCAATCCATTTCCCTCCTTGAGATAAGGACCTGGTTAATTACACTCTCCCTTTACCTTTCCACATCCCTTTAGTCTTATTTTTACCCACATTTCTTCCTAATTTCTGCCAAATTCTTCTTTGTTGTTTGTGGACGATTAATACATAATTGTTTGGTATTTAATAAATTGTATCTTTTGAATTAGATTGTATCTGCAGACTTTTGACTGTGCAACTACGGACATTGGTTCATGGTTGCCTTAAAATAGTGTTCTACCACAAAGCTGATGTTACTCTCATCCCAAATGGGCAGAAGAAGCTGGAAAAAAACACAAGAAAAATGGCAAGTCCGGGGAGCTCAACTCCCACTCATGATAATCAGGGGACAGAACAGATCATGAATAATCCAGACAAGAGTTCCCAAAAAGCTCTACAAATAATAATGGTAAACATGGTAAATGAAAAGATTGAAAACCTGCAAAGGATCAGTAAGAGCATGATATGGAGAAAGAGGAGGCAAACTAAAGATCAGTACAGGAATCTCATGAGCGTGAGGATGCTACTCAAAGACTGATACAGGAATTACATGAGCAGATTGAGAACACTAAATGAGAAATAAAGGAATTACGTGAGCAGGCCAAGACCAGACAAAGAGAAAGTCAGGAATGGAGTGAGCAGGCTGAGAACACTTAAAGAGAACTACAGGAATTGGGCTCATATGAGGAAGCTAATCAGAGTAATACAGGAGTTGAGAGAGTGGGACGAGAATAGACGAAGATCAATAGAGGAATCTATGGAACCCATAAACAGAGAGCTGAAAGAAGTCAGGGAGACTACAAAGGGAATGCTGAATGGAACACAATAGAAGGAATGGAAGTCCAAGGAAACCATAACCAATTAAATAAGTGATTTGAGAATAAACACTGAACACCAAATTAAGGATGTAAAAGAGTTCATACAATTTCTATAACAAAGCTTCAACAAAGAACTTGAAGCCATCAAAGGCGACCAATTAGAAGGAATAAACAAAAGAAACAAAGTAGAAATTTCTGAATGTAGGTGAGGCCATCCGGAAGATCGAAACTTGGGGATTGAAGACAGCCTAGATATTATAGAGTAAGAACCTACAACAATCGAAGACAAATCCAAGATATATGATAGATCTATTCAAAATTTGGAAGACACCATCAGAAGCATAATGGTTGTGGAGGAGCACCTAGAGACAGAAATTAATGGTCTAGGAAATTTTTTTAACAGGATCCTAGCAAAGAACTTCTCAAATTGGCAAAAAGATAGGCCTATTCAGATACAAAAGTTTTTAGAACTCCAAATAGGCTAGACCAGAACAGGCTATCCCACTGTCACATTATAATCCATACAGGATCAATTCAAACCAACAAAATGATCCTGAAAGCTGTCAAGGAGAAAAGATTAACCATCTATAAAGGGTAACCAATTAGAATCACCAAAGATTTCTCAGCAATTAAAGGAAGTAGATCTTGGAATTATGCATGCGATGCCTTAAAGACAAACAACTATCAACCAAGAATACTGTACCAGTCTAAACTCTCCTTCATAACTGAAGGTCAAATGAACACCTTCCATAGCAAAGAAACACTGATACAATATATCTCCACAAACCAGACCTACAAAAGATTCTTAAAGATGTTCTACACATAGAAAACCAACAAGACCACAATGAAGGTCAAGAAACTGCACTGAAAATGAGAATCCAAGAACCATAGGAGAACCTAGTTGCCACAGCCCCCAAGAAGGTGGATAAAATGGCAGGAACTCCCAAATACTTCTCAGTCCTATCTCTGAACATTAACAGACTTAACTCCACAAGTAAGTGGCATAGACTGTCTAGTTGGATTAAAAAGCAAGATCCTTCTATTTGTTGCCTTCAGGAGTCACACCTTGCCCATAAAAACAAACATATTTAAATGTGAAAGGCTGGAACAACATCTACCAAGCAAATGGAACCCATAAACAGGCAGGAATTGCAATCCTAATATCAGATAAAATAGACTTATATTAAAATTCGTGAGAAGAGATAAAGAATGTTGCTACATACTAATTAGGGGATCTCTCCTTCAGGTGGATATTACAATTATAAATATCTATTTGCCAAACAACGAGAAACACTACTTTCCCGCAAATCTCACATAGATCCAAAGACATTAATTGTTGGGTGTCGGGTCTTTGTCCGTCCCACGAAAGATGGATGTGGTCTGAGGAAAGGTAAGTGCGGCTGCGCGGCCGATCGCCAGCCTCCCTCAGCCCAGGAGACAATCAGAAGCAACAGCAGGGAGTCAAGTCAAGTAGGAAAACTCATTTATTAACACAGAGCAAGCCCTTTTAAAGGAAAAAAGAGCAGTTGGCATGGCAGGGGAGGAAGAGGAAACAATCACTGTGAAGGTCACACCCTATCATGCACCTAAGTTGGCACGGGCTAGTTTCGCACTGAACATAAAGCAAATTGGGCTCTGCCCACTCAACTCCCTTTCAGTGCCATCTTTGCTGTCCATGTGCTCTACAGATTCCCCTTTTTTGTTTTAATGGCAGACCCCCCTCCCAGTTAGTTATCGTTTCCCCCCCCCCTCTGTAAAGGTTATTTTAACAGGATTACATTGGTAAGGATAGCATTGGCCACACAAGGGGTTTGAGGCAAGTCTGGGGGTGAGATTCTCTAGACAAGGATAGGGAGGGTCCGTGTGCATGATCCAAGAGTCCGTCCCAGTTACCTCACATCCCCACATAGCACTGAAATAAACATCTGTCCCACCACAGTTAGAAATGTCAAAGCAGTTCAATTAATTCCTGGGCATATATAAAAGTCAGTATCTCATAAGGTCTTCCTCTTCAGAACATGGGAGCAACCTGGGTATTGGGAGTTCCACAAATGCAGCAAGGTGCATCCTCGTGGGCCCCCACACTCAGGCCATTCTACTATAGTCCAGAAAAACAAGGAAAATTTAAAACAAACTGCAGACAAAGCAAAGCAATACTGGGCATCTGGTGTCTTTTAAGTAAGCCAGTTCCTTTTACATGCCTTTAAGTGAGCACAGGGGTCAAGATGATGTTGAGCTTTACTGTCAGCTCCCAATGGCTCCCAACATCTCTACCGTCTTTCTTTAAAGAAGTGAACTGCCTGCCTTAGGTTGGGTGGATCGCCTTATATGCCTGACCCATCATCGGGACTTTCTTCAGAGCAAAGCTGAAAGCCCTGTCTTAGGTTGGTCAGACTGACACCCCCTCTTACCCATCTCTGGCTGCAATTCCTCTCAGGGGAAATTCATTCACTTGGAGCTTGATCTTATGTAACTGGCTGGCTAAGCTCATAAGAGGTTTGCAGTGCACGTATAATGCAAGGAAGGCATAGAAAAACCATCAGCAAATGCATTACCAGGCCAAGAAATGTCATTAGCAGTCCTTGAACATTAGTCAAGGATGGGATAGCAGTCTTTGCCACTTCAGAGTCCCGAGCTGGGGCTTGTTCTAGAGCAGGTTTTAGACATGTTTACAGGAAAGCATATCAAAAGGTGGTTGTACAAGCAATGAGTAAAAGAACAATTAGAGCAGGTAGCATTAAAATAAATAGCTCCTACAGAAATATTAAACGGTCCATACATAATGACATAGGGTGGTGATCAAAATGAAGGTCAGGCCAGCAGGTAGACGGGACAGCTTTTCTTGTAGTACTATTGATGATTTCTGCATTGCCACCACTGATCACTGCCCAGGTCACATGTTGAGGTTGATGTAGGTTCCGTAGAGCCATTACCGGGACTGGGAGGGTCAGGACAGACAACAGCTGGACTATCGCCATCTGCAATTGCTAAAGAACACAACAGATTCTCAAGGGCTGGTTGTCCATGGGGATGGTTACTAGTTATCTTTCTGGCTTTCCTCTTTTAAACACAAGCCTCAGTCACCATAGCCGTTTTTCTTTCCTTGTTGATCAGCTTATCCTTGTACATCCTCCTGTATAGAGATGATGGGTAAAAACTTAAGGTTCCTGGCAGGGATCCAAATGGGGGCTCTCTCCCCTATGGGAAAAACACATCCAAATCCTCTGCCCATGGTAACTAGGGGGTCAGGTCCTCTCCATTGTTGTGTCAAGGGGTCCTTCCACCTGACTTTCACTTGGGGCTTAGGGTTTAGTTGTCCCCAGTTCTTCTGAAATCTGGATTCAGTTGCCCCTTTTGAAAAATTTAAAATGTTAATTGTAAACAAAGCTATCTGTAACTGTATATGGCGGCTAACTCAACCCTTTTTTGTTTTATAGGTTATCATAATACAAATTAAACGGTTTTTGAATGTCCTGAAGGGCCATAGTTATGGCCAGCTTTTCTTTCATATTGTGCTGACCCTTGACAAGGTTGAAATCTTTGTTGGCTTCGGGTCTTTTGTTTCTCCTCAAAGGCTGCATACACAGAGCCTTTACCTTCGTCAGTAGAAACATGGAGAGGGCCAGGAATAGTCGTAGGAGAAAACAGAGATAGCATTTTGAGGGGAAGTCACCATAACATGACAGTCCATTTGGATGACACATAATGGCAGTCAATTTGGCCTAGAAACCTCTCCAAAGAGAAAGGAAGATGAGCATTGGCTAGAGTGAGCCACTCAACGTCTGCCTTCCAAACATGAAAAACAATGAAGTGAGGATCAAGGCCATAATGCCCTTGGGCTTGGGTCCTTCCCTTGAGGATAGCATCTGCAAGTTGGTTTGCCTGAGAGTACACCCAAGGTGTGCCCCCCATTGGAGTGTGAACCCACTCTAATGGCTCCCCCCCTTGAGTTAAAATTGCAGGTATTACTGTGACACCTGCAAACAATCAAAGGGAAATGGGCTTAAAAATAGAATACCTCTTTAGGGAAACTTCATCCAGGGCTTTTTGGAACTGAAAAAATATTACCCGATGGCTGTCTGTAATTGTAATAAATTCTTGGGGTATCCTGTCTTTTAGTATGGTGAATAAGGACACAAAACTATCTTTAGGGACAAAAACCCATGGCAACAGCCAATTGATTTCCCCTAAAAGACTCTGAAGTTAGGTTAAGGTCAGAGAGCCTGGAAATCCAGCAAAGGCTTAAGGGGGCTGGCCTGAGTAAAGGTAAGGTGGGTTCTGAGCACCTTAAAAGGAGGTACCTTTTGAGCTTTATTGAGGGCTATGGTAAAACCCCCCTTTTTAATATGGCACAAACCTGGACCAGAAGACTCTCCAGGCGGCTCCGGTCTTGGTGCCCCAGAATTATATCATCCATGTAGGCATAGGCAAGGGAGGTATCTGAACCCAGCACAGGCCCTAAAAGTGTGGCCAAGTATTGTTGGCAAAAGGCCTGGCTATTGGCCATTCCCTGTTGCAACACGGTCCATTAAAACCTCCGATCAGACTGGGAAAAATTAAGAGAAGGGATGGAGAAAGCAAACTTCTCGCAGTCATCTGGATGCAGGGGGATAGAAAAAAAAATCTTTAATATCAATCACAACTAAGGTATATTCTGAAGGTATAGCAGGAGTCCAGGTCATGCCTCTTAGGGGCGTTCCTACTAGCTCCATCCTTTCATTTACCTTACATAGATCTTGGAACATAAGCCAAGTCCCAGAAGCTTTTTGAATAATAAATACGGTGTGTTCCAAGGACTCATAGAAGGGTGTGTGTGCCCAAGGTTTATCTGTTCCTTTACCAAAAGGTGGGGGGCTACAAGTTTAGGTTTGGTCAATGGCCACTGCTCCACCCAGATAGGGTTTTTCATCTAAATCAAAATTGGATCGACAGCCGGGCGCTGGTGGCTCACGCCTGTAATCCTAGCTACTCAGGAGGCTGAGATCTGAGGATCGCGGTTCAAAGCCAGCCCGGGCAGGAGAGACCGTGAGACTCCGATCTCCAATAAACCACCAGAAAACCGGAAGTGGCGCTGTAGCTCAATTGGTAGAGCACTCGCCTTGAGCTGAAGAGCTGAGGGACAGCGCCCATGCCCAGAGTTCAAGCCACACGACCGACAAAAAAAAAAAAAAAAATTGGATCGACAATCCTTTTTTCTAAGGTATCCCTTCCTGCGCCTTGGGCAGGGTATAGGGGGCAGTTTGGCTCCCCCTGGGCAAGTTGGCTGGGGATTGTTATGAACAGTCCCTCTCAAAGTGCCCCTCCTGCCTGCATTTAAAATAAGCCCATCTCCCCAATGGTCTTGGGGTTCCTAGGCCCTGGGCTGCTAGCACATGGGTAATAGCCTCAGTCACTGCAGATGTCTTAGCCTGTAAAGCTAAAACTAGTGATTGGGACTGATTCTGTTGCTTTCCTACATCCTATGAGGCCACCTCCCATCTGCCCAGGAAACTCTCTCTCAATCCCATGCGGTGGTCTGCATTCATCCCTTCCCAGACCAGCAGCTTTACAAACTGACCTTGAAGGTTCCCTGCCGGCAGCTTGCAGACTGCTGTACTCAGCTGACCAAGTTTTTGTCTCACTCCTGCTATGCGGGACTCAGTAGGCCCATCATCCAGTTTGTACCACGCAGCAAGTCAAGCCTGTCTCACCTGGTCATGGTATAGGCCAGGTATTGTGGCATGTTGGACGGCAGTGGAATACCCAAACCATATCTCTGTTAACATGTCATAAGTAATAGGTATCGCTGATTGAGCCTGCCGGTTATTCTCCTCCTGCACTCTGCATTCCTCCTTAAGGAAAGCACACCATTTAATAAACTGAGAACTAGTAAGGATGACTTTGGCCACATCCAGTCAGTCCTTAGGGACACATGGGTGATAAGCAATGTCCTGTAATAGGGTCTGGGCCCAAGGAGAGTTTGGACCATCCTCTGCCACCGCCTTTTGGGGCTCTTTAAGATCCTTAGCTTCCTATGGATACCATTCCAAGGGCCTGTTAGACCCTGGTGCCAGACTGACTAGATACCCTTGGGAAGTGAATCCTGTGGCCTAGGGTTCGGGCTCCCGGGTGGCTCTTCCTTTCCAGGGTAGGCCTCAGAGTAGGTTATTTCGCCAGACTTCGGCCCCTCCATGGAAGGTTGGTAGAGATACTGGTCTTGCAGGTTGCGTAGGATGCTGTACTTCCCCCCCCAATCAGGGGAATAGGGAGGGGACCTATGACCGTCATGGTCACCTGAGTCAGAGGGAGTAACTTTCATCATCGTTTTGACTTCCACTGTGCATGTTTCAGTGCGTTCTCGGTAGAATTTGGCCCATTCCTTTTCCTTCTCACTTCCCAAGTCCTCCTTTACTCCCTCTTGGCATAATGTTGCCTCCTCCTCCTTCTTCTGTGAGATAGCATTACCCATAGTAAGGGTTTCTCTTACCCTGAGAGACTGCATAGCATAGGCTGGTAGTTTTTCCTTTCATGGCCCACGTTGGGTGCCACAAGTAGGGTCTTCATCCATTCCACGAAAGACGGACGGGGTCCGAGGAAAGGTAAGTGAAACCACCCGCCCCATCCCCAGCCTCCCTCAGCCTGGGAGACAATCAGACTCAGCAGGGAGTCAAGTCAAGCAGGAAAATTCATTTATTAACACAGAGCAAGTCCTTTTTAAAGCAAAAAACAGCGAGGGGCATAGCACTGGGGAAGAGGAACCAATGACTCTAAAGGTCATACCCTATCATGCACCTAAGTTTCTACAGGCTGGTTATGCACTGAACATAAGGCAAATTGGGCTTTGCCCACTCAATTCCCTCTCAATGCTATCTTTGCTCCCCATGTTCTCTACAGTTGGGGACTTCAACACATCAGTATCCACACTAGATAGATCAACTTGACAAAAATTCAACAGACAAACTGCAGATCTAAACATCTGCATAGATCAAGTAGATTTTACTTACATCTACTTAATGTTTCACCCAACAGCATCAGAATACACGTTTTTCTCAGCAGCACTTGGAACATTTTACAAAATAGACCACATTTTAGATCGCATAGCAAATGTGTACAAATTCAGAAACATTGAAGTTATTCCTTGCATTCTCTCAGACCACAAGGGAATAAAATTAGAACTCTACACCAAAAGCCACCAAAGAAAGTCCTATAATACATGGACGCTGAACAACACACTGCTTAATCACGAGTGGGTCATGGAAGAGATTAGAAAGGAAATTCAAATGTTCATGATATTCAACAAAAATGAACACACAAATTGCCAGCTCTTCTGGGACAAAGTAAAGGCAGTATTCAGAGGCAAGTTTATAGCTCTGAGTTCCTACATCAACAAATTGGAGAGACCTGAAACCAACAACTTAATGAGACATCTGAGCCTCCGTGAAAAGAGCAGCAAGATAAACCCCAATTCAGTAGATGGAAAGATATAATTAAAATTAAATCAGAATTAAATGAATTAGAATCCAAAAATCATAGAAAAAAAAATCAACAAAACAAAGAGATCGTTCTTTGAAAAAATTAACAAAATTGAGAGACCCTTAGCAAATTTTATCAGAAAAAGAAGAGAACACACCCAAATAAATAAACTCAGAGATGAGAATGGAAACATCACCACAGAAACAACCAAGATTCAGAACATTATAAGGGAATATTTCTCAAAACTTTATGCCAATCAGTTTGAGAACTTTGCAGAAATGTAGCTTTTCCTAGCAAATATCGACATGAAACTAAACCAAGGTAAGTTAAACCATCTTAACAGGTCCATATCAAGCACTGAAATAGAAACAGCACAAAAAGACCTCCCATCTAAGAAAAGCCCAGGACCAGTTGCTTTTACAGACGAATTCTTCAAGATTTTCAAAGCACAGCTAACACCGATCCTCCTCCAAGTCTTCAATAAAATTGAAAGAGAAAGTCCACCACCTAATTCATTCAATGAAGCCACCTAGACCATGGCGCGCCTCAGTGGGAGCCATTATTCTTAAAAGTGCTAAAAGAATTACAAACAGCAGTAAAAACTATGGGTCCTTCTGCCCCTTTTACTTTAACAATCCTTGATTCCATAGCAACTGATTGGCTAACTCCTTATGATTGGTATCAAACTGCAAAATCAGTGCTAACCCTGGGGCAATACGTATTATGGAGAACAGAATATGAGGACCTTGTTAACGGAGAGGTGCAACGGCGATTATTCACTACTTCAGGCCCTAAGCCTACAGTCTCCATGTTAACTGGTCAGGAGGATTTTGCAGACATTAGAAAACAACTTAAATTCTCAAAGGAGATTTTAAAAACCATCACTAAGCTTGCTGTTATGGCCTGGAAAAAGTTACCATCAGGGGAAGGAAAGACCACTGTTCTATCAGGAATTAAGCAACGGCCTGAGGAGCCATATGAGGAATTCATAGCTAGGTTGGAGGAAGCTATTACAAGAATGTTCCTTCCTTCTGAGGGATCTCAAATCATTCTCAAACAATTGGCATGGGGGAATGCTAATATTGTGTGTCAGGAATTAATCAGGCCAGTAAGAAAAACAGGAAGCCTACAAGACTATGTTAAGGCTTGCATAGATGCTTCTCCTGCTATGATTCAGGGACTTGCATATGCTGCTGCCATGAAAGAAACGCCTTTTCAAACATATGTGAAAAAGGTAACCAGAGGCTCAGGATATAATCCTGAACAGAGAGTATGTCATAATTGTGGCAAACCAGGCCACGTTCAAAAGGAGTGTAAAGCTCAAAAGCAACAGAAGGGATCAGGAAAAGCACCAGGCTTATGTCCTCGGTGTCAAAGAGGGAACCCTTGGAAAAGTGATTGTAAATCTAAGTTCCATAAAGACGGAACTCCTCTTCAAGAGGAAACAAAAAACGGACAGAGGGGCAACCTCTCAGCCCCTCCCCAAGAGAGGAACTAAAGCAAACTATTCATGACTTGCCTAGAGCCACTCCAGGGAGTGCTGGATTGGACTTGGCTGCCGCTCAAGATCATATCATATCCCGAAATAATGGGGTTGTACTGATAAGAGACAAACATAAAAGGGGAATTCCCTTCCGGAGTAATGGGCCTAATCATAAGCCGGAGTTCAAACTATAAAAAGAATTTTGAGGTTTTACCAGGAGTAATAGACTCAGACAGTCCTACCACTATAAAAGTCATGATAAGGTCTCTAAAAGAGACTATTCAAATTCATAAAGGGCAGAGGATAGCCCAAAAACTTTTACTTTCATATCTAAAGTTGCCTAATCCCACCTTGACTCAAAACAGAGAAGGAGGGTTTGGCACCACCGATACTGTAGCCTGGGGTCAGGAAATTACAGATAAAAGGCCTTACAAGGCCATTAAGGTCAATGGAAAACAAATAACAGGACTCTTAGACACAGGGGCTGACAGATCCTGTATAGCTGGAAAAGATTGGCCTACGACCTGGCCAGTGCAGGAGACTTCTTACTCCCTAATTGGATTAGGGATGGCTTCTAATGTAGCTCAGTCAGCTCAGAAACTCAAATGGGTATGTGAAGGGCAGCAAGGCCACTTCAAACCTTATGTTATCCCCAGCTTGCCCTTTTCTTTATGGGGCAGGGACATCATGCAGGACATGAATATACAAATAGGACAAATAGACTCCTCATCAAAGGAGCAAAATTTTTCATAGGGGCCGCTGAGGAACAGCTTTATGCTGACAAAATATTATGGAAAAGTGATGATCCTGTATGGATTAATCAGTGGCCCCTAACTCAAGAAAAGATTCAAGCCATACAGGACTTAGTTCTAGAACAATTGAGTCAAGGAAGGATAGAAGAGAATACCAGTCCATGGAATACTCCAATTTTTGTAATAAAAAAGAAGTCAGGAAAATGGAGGTTATTACAAGATTTAAGGGCAATTAATGAGACCATGCATGACATGGGAGCCCTTCAACCAGGCCTACCCTCTCCTGTTGCAATCCCACAGGGTAGATATATAATAATAATAAACTTACAGGATTGCTTTTTTACAATAAAATTACAACCAGAAGATTCCAAGAGATTTGCCTTCAGTGTCCCTTCGGCTAATTTTAAACAATCTTATGATAGGTACCAATGGAAAGTGCTACCTCAGGGCATGAAAAACAGCCCTACCTTTTGTCAACAATATGTAAAGAGGGCTATAGAACAAATTAGACAAAAATATCCAGAGGCATATATTATTCATTATATGGATGATATACTTATGACCGATGAAACTAGAGAAAAGACAGAGAAAATATTACAGGATATGGTAGAACAATTAACAAAATTCGGGTTAATAATAGCTCCTGATAAAGTTCAACATGAACGACCTTTAAATTATCTAGGAAAAGTGATTCGACATGATTATATTATGTCCCAAAAGACAGAAATTAGAATAGATAAACTAAAAACATTAAATGATTTCCAAAAATTATTAGGGACTATTAATTGGATTTGGCCTAGTTTAAAAATAACTACAGGACAATTAGATCCTTTGATGAAAATGTTGAACGGAGATCCTAATCCTAAATCTACCAGGGAAATAACTCCTGCAGCCCTATCCTGTATAAGATAGGTAGAAGAAGCATTGAATACAGCTAAAATACAGCAAATTAATATTACACAAACATGGTCCTTTATAATTCTGGCTACAAGCTTCACTCCCACAGGATGTTTTTGGCGGGATGGGATACTGGAATGGATCCATTATTCCCATAACCCTGGAAAAATAGTTGCTTCATATCCCTGCTTATGTGCTAATTTGATTCTAAAGGCTAGATTAAGAGCTAGAGAATTATTTGGCCAAGAAATACCTAACATTATTGTCCCCTATAATAAGAAACATTAGATCATGTGATACAATTTGATGATGATTGGAAAATTGCTGTATTAACTTATACAGGTAAAATAAGCTTTCATATGCCCCAACATCCTTTGTTACATTTTATACTGAAACTCCTGTGATATTTCCAAAGGTTGTGGTTACAGAACCTTTGGCGGGGCATTAACTATTTTTACAGATGGATCTTCTAGTGGAAAGTCTGTGGTTTATTGCAGCACAAGACCACCATTAATATCTTATGACCCAAGTGTATCTGCACAACAGGCAGAACTCATTGCAGTTCTGCTAGCATTTCAAAATTATTCAGAGGAGTTTAACCTTTACACAGATGTGTGTGGTTTCCTTGTTTCCTGCCATTGAAACATCCCTAGTTACTGGTCAATCTAAAGTTAAAGAATACTTAGTAAAATTACAACAGCTATTACAACAAAGAACGACAAAGGTATTTGTGGGACACATCAGGGGGCATACCAATCTCCCTGGACCTTTGTCTCAAGGGAATAAGTTTGCAGACTTATTAACTAAGGAAAGTCATGTAATGTCAGCTTTAGAAGAAGCTCAGGAAAGTCATAGACTACATCATCAAAATGCTAATGCCTTAAGAAAGATGTTTCAAGTGTCCCGAGAACAGGCAAGACAAATTATCAGGGAATGTGAGGCATGCCCAGAAGTTTTTCATCCACAAAAAATGGGAGTTAATCCTGAGGCTTAAAGCCTAGAGTGTTGTGGCAAATGGATGTTACCCATGTAACAGAATTTGGGAAAATCTCCTTTGTCCATGTTACTATAGATACTTATTCTCATGCCATGGTTGCTACAGCCCATTCTGGACAGGCTGTGAAAGATGTTATTCAACATTTGATTAATGCCTTTGTGGACCTAGGAATTCCCAAGGAAATAAAAACAGACAATGGACCAGCATACACCTCCAAAGCTTTTGCTAAATTTTGTGCACAATGGAAAATCGTGCACAAAACAGGGAATCCGTATAATCCACAAGGCCAAGCAATAATAGAACGGGCTCATCAGACCTTAGAAAACCAATTGACAAGAATTAGACGGGGAGGAGGGAAGCAATACTCCCCCCATTACACTCTTAATCATGCTTTGCTGGTCCTTAATCATTTCAATGCTGATGAGCAAGGAATAACCCCGATGATGAGACATTGGGGCATGGAAAAAACTACAACTTTCCTTTAGTAAAATGGAAGGATCTACTCACTGGAACCTGGCGTGGGCCAGACATCCTGTTAACATCTGGGAGAGGCTATGCTTGTGTTTTCCCACAGGATGCAGAATCCCCCATTTGGGTCCCAGACAGACTTATCAGGCCTTTCTTGGTCCCAAAAAAGAGCCAGGAAGAAAGTGAAAATACATCGGGAGAGAAAACTGGTGCAGAAGATGAAGACATTCTCTCTATCACCACCGCAGGGTGATTCTACAAAAATCGCTGCACCACCTACGTGGGAACAGATCAAGAAGTTGTGCGAGGAAGCTCGACACACTGTTGAGATCACCGGAAATCAACCCAATCCGGAAAACATGTTTTTAGCCATGCTTGCCCTTGTTTCTTTACAGGTGAAGTACGCTTTTTGTACAATGTATTGGGCGTATTTTCCTGATCCACCTTTGCTTCACCCCGTGGGTTGGACTCACCCATCTAACATAAAAGTACTAATGAATGATACCTCTATACTAGGGGGCATTCCAGTGGGGTCAGAAAAGCCTATGATCTCCACGTATCTAGATTATGAGGGAAGATCTGATGTCACCCCTATATGCTTGGCTTTAAAAGGCCGTGCTCCCTTTGCATGCTTGCCTGTTCAATACAGGACCCTTTATGCTGATGCACCTGATAAGACTAACACTGCTTCTAGCAGTAAGAGGGTGATGTGGGAATTGAGTTTTCAAATACTTGGGTATTTTAATTACAATGAGACCTTTGACAAAGATAACAATGTTAGCATGCCTTTTCCAAATTGTTTAACAGCTTACCGGGATAAAGATCAATTTTGGGACAGCAAAACAGAAAAAGAACTTCCAACATGGTTGGATTGTGGATTTCCACATTCTGCCTCTGTACATTGGCCTAGGGGTACTACAGATTTGGTATTTGATTTTTCCATTGCCAACCCAACTTATGACTATAAGAAATATTTAAAAGAAAATGAGAAAGTAAAATTCACAAGCTATAAAGCTCCGGTTGGCCCGGAACCGGTAAGGCGTTGGTTCACGCCTGGGTTTGTCACCCCAATGTGGGTTGCTAAATCTAGTCCTTATGGAACCACCGTTACCCATAAAAATTTGTTTAGATTTGCTGCAGCTGCAAATATGATATTGCTAAAAAAGCCCAAAGCTAACCTACCAGAATCCATTGCATTAAGAGCTTGTTTGTCTTATCCATATGCAGCTTTAATTGGAAGTGATAAAAGAATTAATATTACACAAGTAGGGAATTCCTTTTTAATTCAATGTTACTCTTGTCGGTTGACCAACTGTGTTGATGCTTCCATAGATAAAGAATTTTCAGTAGTAATTATTGTAAAAAGACCTGAATATGTAATGCTTCCTGTAAATTTGCATAATGATCCTTGGTTTGATAATTCTGCTTTGCAAACACTTCGTGTTTTGTATGAATTAATACGACCAAAAAGATTTGTTGCAACATTGATCTTTGGAATTGCTTCCCTTATAGCATTAGTAACCTCGCTTGCTGTATCCACCACTGCACTAATACAACAAGTGCACACGGTGCATTTTGTTAATGAGTTAAATAAGAATGTTTCTCTAGCATTAACAGAGCATCAAATCATTGATCAAAAGTTAGACAGCAAACTAGAGGCTTTGGAGGAAGTAGTCTTAAAGTTAGGGACTGAAGTTAATAATCTTAAAATCCAGCTGACCACTAGATGTCATCAGTCATTTAAATGTATTTGTGTTACCCCATTGCCTTATAATGACAGCTTAGATTGGGAAGCTATCAAAGTGCATCTACAAGGAATCTGGAAGGACAATAGCTTAACTCATGATATAGGACAGCTACAGGAAGACATTTCAGCCCTTAGTCAAGCTCATTTGGAAACCGCAGGGATAAATTCTTTGGCAGAAGACTTACAGAAAGGATTAAAAAGTCTTAATCCTTTAGATTGGTGGTACTACTTGGTTACATTTGGAGTCATAACACTAATTGTTATATGTATTCTTGTTGTCTTTCCAGTCCTCTTCAAACTAGTCTTCCGCTCCATCTCCTCTATACGAGAAGAAATTTCTCTGGCACATCTAAAAAATAAAAAAGGGGCAAATGCCACGCCTACTCCAGTGGAGTCTGCTTAGCATGGGAAACCATCTTTCAGACCTGAGAAAGGGGCTTTAGAGACCTATCTCTGAGTATTGGGACTTCACCAAAGTCTACCTCAGAGAATGGGGCTTTACAGAGACCTATCTCCGAGTTTTGGGACTTCACCGAAGTCTACCTCGGAGAATAGGGCTTCTAAGAGGCCTACTCCTGGAAAGGCTGGCAAACCCCTGGGAAAGATGTGTTTCTGCCTTTCTTTTCCTCATAAGAGTGCCTATTAATCTTTTACTGCTTCTACTGCTCTTTGTACTTACTCATTGTCAATGTTCCTTTATTCAAAGCTCTTAAGAGTGTTGACGACTCCAATATCTGATGAGTATCTTAAAAAATATGACTAACTCACCAGAGTTAAGTGCTACCCTGAAACCCCTCTTATGGAGGCTAGTAGACAAGTTATAAGTAAATATAAAAGTATTGGGGGTTTCACGAAGTCACTTCAGCAGAAGGAATTGTTTGTAAGGGACTTACAAGAAGCTGTAGGCTCAGCTAGAGCAGAAAGAATGTATGGCAATTGCTGAGATAACTATTTAGGAGAAAGAATTTCCTGCTACTCTCTTTTATTTACTAAGAGACTTGCTAGATCTAGGTCTCCTTGAGGTTTACTATTAAAGAAGAAACAGGAAAGATCTTATGGGAAAGTTAAGGCCTCTATAAAGATAGGTAATGGTTAATTGGTGACAAACATTGTAATCATTGTATTTATTAGAGATAAGCCGGAAACAAGTGCCTATCAGGTGACCAGCTGGTGACCACCCAAAAATGAAGCCATGCAGCAAGATTGTGTAACCTTTTGCCCTTTCTCATGAAGACTTTTGCTATAAAAGTTTGTTATCCTCTGCATTAAATCACACTCAGCATCCACTCCTCTTGTGTGTGAGTTGTCTGTTTGCCATCTCCCCATCCTATTCTAGGTTCCTCCCCTAGGTGTCCTCCATCGTCCCGACAGAGCCCGGTCTGCGGCACCATGTCTTGATTTTGAATGGTTAATTGGAGATCAAAGTTTCAGTGTTGTACATGTTCATTCTTTGTCCCTCCTTTTCCATGACCCCTTTAACTTCTGAAAGAGAGATAAATGTGAAAAAAGGACAAAAATGAAATCAAATAAATATCATCTTGTTTCTGTTTCCTGGTAACTGATTATTTTTGAGATAGTGCTTCTTACTAATAAGAATTATTGGTAGAATCTGAAAACATATTTGAGTAATAAATAGACGAGGAAAAATGTTGTCTCCTATTTTTTATCACTACATTTCTTTTTGTCTAAGTATAAATGCCATACTTACACTAAGTGCCTAGAATAAGCAAAATGACTTATAGAGCTCAGATCATATCTTTCCACAGAAGATGACAGCCCCAGAAGACAGGGCAACAACTTGCACAAGAAAGAGAGAGTTTGATGTCTCCTTAAATCTTAGGATCAAATGCTCATGAGGAGCCCTCAGGACTGATGACAGCTTAAGGACCTAACATTTCCTGTGTCATTCCATCCAAGGAAACAGTCACCAGTCTCCCATTACACTGTAGGTGCCACGCCTGACTGTTGACCTTGGCTGTGTCATGAGAACGTGCAGCAGGTCTCTGTCATGGTCACTGGAGAGTCAGGATTGCACACTAAGAGGACATTCATGAAGGTGGTAACAAGGCCTGAGTCAGGGTTTTGTCAGATCTAGATGATTTGTAACAGGCACTACTGTCTTCTGGCTAAGAATGTGGATATATCATCGGGGTCTTGCACACAAATTTATCAAGTGTTAGCTTGCAACATTTCCGTATGAAAGCCAACAAAATGTCATCAATGCCCTCTGAACATATTCTCATCAATATTTAGTAAGTAAAAAGCTATAAAATCAAGTTCATCATGAGGAAAATACCGATATGAAAACCAAATTGCAGGAGCATTTACAAAAAATGTTTTTCTGTATGTATCAAATGTGACAAAATATTAAAAGTTAATGAAGCTGGGAAAGTTAAATTGATTTCCTTTTTTATTATGGTTGCAACTATCTTTTACATTTCAACTACATAACAAAAAGAAGGTAGGCCAATCACCACCGGTGGCTCACACCTGTAACTCTAGCTATTTAGAAATCTGAGATCTGAGGAAAGTGAATTGAAGTTAGACTAGTTAGGAAAAACCAGTGAAACTTTGATATCTGATTAACCATTTAAAATCAAGACATGGAAGTTTGGTGCAAGTAGTAGACTCTTACCCTTGATTACAAAAGCTAAAGGTCAGCTCCCTGAATTCAAGCTCCAGTATTCACACACACACACACACACACCACACACACACACACACACACACACACACACTCTCTCTCTCTCTCTCTCTCTCTCTCTCTCTCTCAAAAATAACCAGTGACCAGGAAAAAGAAACAAGATATTTATTTTCTTTCATTTTTGTCATTTTTTTTACATTTATCTCTCTTTCAGAAGTTAAAGGGGTGATAGAAAAGGAGGGACAAGGAATGAATATGTGTAACACTGGTATTCAATTGGTACTATGTTGAAAATGACCTATGTAATTTGTTTTTTTGGAAGGACGGGAAAACGGAAAAAGATAAAGTGAAAGATTAACATTGTCCAAAACAAATGCATTCAGTGAATTAGAGCTATGGCTCAATTTGAGTGCCATTATTCAGCAAAAGAACTCAGAGAGAGACTCCAGGCCCTGGATTCAAGCTACATTACGGACTAAAACAAAAAAATAATCATTACCACAAGATTGTAACTAAACCCTTTACAGCATAATAATAATAATACTAATAATAATGATAATGATAATAATGATAATAGAAGAAGATGATGAAGAAGAAGGAAGTTAAAAAAACCAAACTAGTGAGAAAAATTGATAGAGCAAGGGAAGGACTGACCTTTCAAAAAGAAATATATCCATACCTGACTTATATGACTGCAACCTCTGTGTAATTCACATTTATAATAATAATACAAAAGAAAAAACAGAAATTTAGTGCTGGAGTCATAACTCAAATGGGAGGTCATACTAATATGTATGTGATACCAAGGTCAAACCCCTTATAAATTTCTCCTTCAAAAATGGCTCTTCTCATCACTTGTGCTTTCCAGAGCTTATGAAAGGGGGTGCAGCTAAAGAAAGAGAAAGATAATCTGTCAGGCACAGAACTGTACTTGCAAAGAGCAGTACTCAATAGAACACGTGTTTACTAGACCACATGATGACTCCATGTTTTCTGAAATAAACAGAACTAGTTGGGCTTGAATACATTCTCCACTGTATACTAGATGGGGACTCAAAATTAATGAAACTCTCTGGATCTCAAATTCTTTACAGGTAAAGTGAGCATAACAATACATATCTTATGGGATTATGAGACCTGGTTGTCATCAAACATGGAGTGGATTTTATCTTAGGTGTGTGTGCAACACTCGAACACTGCTGGAACGAGTATAAACTGGCATGATGTTTACTATGTTACTTAACAGTAATACAACATGCCTGTAATCATACTTACAAAAGAGGATGAGAAAAGAGGATCAAGGTTTTAAGTCTGGACAGGAAACTGGATCAGACTCATCTCTAATGATCTCTAAAAAAGCTTGAGGTGGTGTTTGGTTCAAGTGGTAGAGTGCTAGACTGGAGCATAAGCCTCAGAAACATTGCCCAGGCCCTGAGTTCAAGCCCTAGGACCAGCACAAGCACACACACACACACACACACTAAATTTTGTGTGTTCCTACCCCCCGATTAACAATATATTCCCTCTTCCAAGCTCACCTGATTTTTTTGTTTTAAAAGGGACTTCCTGTGTAGCACAGGCTGCTCCTAAACTTACAATCCTCCTGGGTACTGGGAGTACAGGCATGCCTACTATAATTGGCTTCACTCAGCAACTCTATTTATAACATATTTGCAAGAAATTCATTCATACTCATGAAGATATTTGGCTTAAAGCTGCTCACAGTAATATTATACTGCACAAAATGTAAATAATATAACTGGGCATGGTACTATCTTACCATATGGTAATACCAGCCAATAATTAGGAACCTGACACAGGAGAATAAGCAGATGAGGAAAGCCTGGTCTACACTGCAAAACCTGGTCTCCAAAGGAAAGAAATTCTATAAATATTAATCTACGATGAAACATACAATATGTTAAATTTATATAATGTAACAAATAGACCATTGTTAATAGAAATAAAATCGTGGCAGAAATTTTAAATACATACATATGCATATATATTTAAACTTAGAGAAATAAAATTTCAAGTGCTTCAATCTGCATCTTTCAGTCTTCCTGTCACCTACTTATTTACTGACACATTGATTTCTATTTAGTCTTCACAAAACACTGTTCTCACACATTACACAAAATTGTAAATCAAAAAGTACAAAACAAACATTATCATAAATACAAATATAGTTAAATCCCTACCATAATAATTTGGAGAAAACATACATTAAGTTAATGGCATTGTATACTGCTCAGGAGGGGGAGTCAAGAAAACGTAGATTGTGTGTGTGTGTGTGTGTCTGTGTGTGTGTGTGTGTGTGTGTGTGTCTGTGTCTGTGTCTGTGTCTGAGTCTGTGTGTTTTCCATGAGTAAATAATGGAGATAGAATTAGACCTATTATTCTTGCTTGGTCTTTTTGCTCAAAGGTGACACTATACAACGTGAGCCACATCTCTGCTTCTGGATTTTGGTTTCTTTTTTTTTTTTTACATTACTTTTTTATTGTGAACATACAGTACAGAGGGGTTACAATTAAATGGGCAAGATAATAAGCACATTTCTTATCAAGCATTGCAGCCTCCTATTTGTTTACCCTTCACATCCCTTCACAGCCTCCCCCTACCCCCCCCACCCAATCCTAAACACCCCACCGAAGTTGTAAAGTTCGTTTTCAACATAAAACTTGTATTTCCCATTGTTGCAACGGGTCCACCTGTATCCTTATTTAAACGACTTGTTTTATCCCTTCCCCTCCACAAGATATACTGACATCAAATACAGTGAAAGCAGGGGTTATACTGTGGGGGAGGGACATTAAAAACAACAAAGAAATAATCATGTAAATGCGTTAGAAACAAATGGATGAAAGAAAAAATCACATTTAAGTACATATCTTAAGGTTCATTTTCCTAACATCACATTATTTGACCTTTTCTACTTCACTCATACATATAATAGATATTGGAAATAAGGGAAACCATGGGACCTCTGTTTCTTTGGGCTTGGCTTACTTCACTTAATATAATTTTTTCCAAGCCTTTCCATTTCCTAACAAATGGGGCAATGTCATTCTTTCTGATGGAGGCATAGAATTCCATTGTGTATATAGACCACATTTTCTTGTTCCATTCATCTACTGAGGGGCATCTGGGTTGGTTCCATATCTTACTATGGTAAATACTGCTGCAATAAACATAGTTGTGCTGGTAGCTTTAGTGTGGTCTTGTTTGTAAACATTTGGGTAAATGCCCAAAAGTGGGAGTGCTGGGTCATAGGGGAGCAATATGTGAAGTCTTTTGAGGAACCTCCATACTGCTTTCCAAAGTGGTTGAACAAGTTTACATTCCCACCAACAATGAAGTAAGGTTCCCTTCTGTCCACATCCCCTCCAGCGTCTGTTGTTATTAGAGTTCTTGATTTTTACCATTCTAACTGGGGTGAGGTGGTATCTCAATGGTGGCTTGATTTGCATTTCTTTTATGCAACCTCTAGGGAGGCTGAGCATTTCTTCATGTGTCTATTTGCCACCCTTTCTTCTTCAGAGAAGTTTCTCTTTAAGTCTTTAGGCCACTTATTTATTGGGCAGTTGTTTCTTTGAGGATTTGTTGTTGGGGGATTTAATTTTTTGAGTTCCAATTATATTTTAGATATGAGACCCTTGTCTGTTGTATGGCTAGTGAAGATCTTCTCCCAATCCGTACGCTTTCTGTTGATCTTGCTAGCTATGTCCTTTGCCATAAAGAAGCTCTGCAAATTCATGCAATCCCATTTGTCCAAACTTTCCTTGATTTTTTTGTGTTTCTGTGTCTCTATTCAGAAAATTTCAGCCTTAGCCAAGGAAAACTAGGGTTTCTCCTATTCCATCCTCTAATGTTTTCAGAGTGTAAGCTTTGACTTGTGTTTAAAGAATCCCATAGACTCCACTCCCAAATTACTCAAGCTGATTCAAAACTTTGGCAAAGTAGCAGGGTATAAAATTATCCCCCCAAAGTCAATGGCTTTTCTGTATGCCAACAATGAGAAAAGTGTGGCTGAAATTAGGAAAGCATCTCCATTTGTAATAGCCTCACAAAAAATAAAATACCTAGGAATTAACTTAACCAAAGAAGTGAAGGACCTCTATGATGAAAACTTTAAAAACTTGAAAAAGGAAATCAAAACGGAACTTAGAAAATGGCAAAAACTCCCATGCTCCTGGATTGGAAAGATTAACATCGTGAAAATGGCAATACTTCCCAAGGCTACTTACAAATTCAAAGCGATACCCATCAAAATTCCACCCTCATTCTTCAAGGAAATAGAAGAGGCAATCCAAAAATTCATATGGAACAATAAAAGATCCCAAGTAGCAAAAACACTCCTCAATGGAAAGAACACTGCTGGAGGAATATCAATACCAAATTTCAAACTCTACTATAAAGCCATAGTAATCAAAACAGCTTGGTATTGGCATAAGAACAGACCTCAGGACCAATGGAATAGAATTGAAAACCCAGAAATGAACCTACAGATCTATAGCCATCTAATCTTCCATAAGGGAGCTAAAAAATAGAATGGAAGAAAGACAGTCTCTTCAGTAAATGGTGCTGGCAACATTGGTTAACTACTTGTAGAAAACTAAAGCTAGATCCTTATATATCACCCTGCACCAGAATCAACTCCAAGTGAATTTTGTTTTCTTAATTGGAGAAATATCTCGGATTTACTGCATGGGCTGCTTTAAACCCGAATCCTCAGTTTTTGACCTCTAAAATAGCTAGATTTTAAAATATGAGCCACGGGTGGAAAGCAACTATGTTAACATTTTTTCATGTTTTAATGAGTTTTAAAGTAAGACATATATGTTACTTTTGAGAATGGCTGGAAATAGTAATTAAAATTTAACAGAATTTAAAACATACAAAGCTGAGGATGGCAAGTAGCTGAGAACAGAATGGAATAAATCAAAATTATCTATGACAGTTTTCAGTCTGTGCACAGAAATGATTATATTGTTGGAGCCCAAGGCCATCAGATAGCTGAACTTCAGCTGGCTGCTATGCTCATGAGGCCATTCTTGTGCTATTCACAAGAATGTGATGTTGTTGGATGGTAGGGATCAGCTACAAGTTCAGAACCTGAAATATTTCTATTGATTTAGAAGGGGAAAAATACCAGGACAAGAAATGTGATTAAAATTGCTGAATGCAAATTCCATCTAGTCAAAGAAAGACAGAATAACTGTTCCTATATCTGAAAAGAGTATTCACTCACAAAGAATCATGAGCTGAATATGGTAGTCAATGTTTGTAGGCCAGCCTAAGTTTTAAGCCTTCAGATGGACATATAGGTAAATGCTATCTTAAAACAACAACAACAACAACAAAAGACCCAATGACTGGGAATGTGTTTACTGGTAGAGTGCTGGCCATATATGCAAGAAGCACTTGATTTGATTCCTAAGTATGACGTAAGCAGAAAAACTGGAAGTGGTGCTGTGACTCAATTGATAGTGTGCTAGTCTTGAGCAAAAGAAGTTCAGGGAGAGTGCACAGACCCTGATTTCAAGCCCCAGCTCTGGCAAAATTTAAAAAAAAACCAAGTGCAAATTGCTGTTCGTTGAAATAAATATGTTGAAGAATTTTTATACTCTCTAGAAAATTGTGCTGTTGGGAATTCATAGTGAACTTTGTTAGGAAAAATTAAAATAAATTAATGAAATATTATCTGGCATTAGAAAGTACACAGTGAGATGTAAAAATGAGTGCTGCCTATGGTTACTTGATACAACAATGTTATAGATACACTTGCCAGATTGTGATTTTTTTTAAGTATACAATCGTGGGGTTTTTCTTTTTCAAAATAATTTTATTGCTGGGCCTAGAGACTAAGGAGACTGAGAACTGTTCAAATCCATCCAGGGCAGAAAAGTCTGTGAGATCTTTATATCCAACTAAAAGTTCAGAAAATGTGAAGTGGCACTGTTGCTCAAGTGGTAGAGTGCTAGTCTTGAGCTGAAGAGTTGAGGGACAATGCCCAGACCTAGAGTTCAAGCCCCACAACTGACAAAAAATAATAATAGTAATAATAATAATGTTGTTGTTACTATTAAGGTGTTATATATAAAGGCTACCAATTCATAAGTTTTTTCTTTGCTAAAAGAAATACATATCCATCTTCATTGCCAACAGCCAGGATTTGGCCATCTGCTTTCCAGCTGATCTCTGTGTGTAGAGGCAATGTGTAGTACAAAGCAATACAAAACATTTCTGACTATAAATAATTTTTCTCTGCACATCTTAAAAATCAATGCTGATAACATGAAATAAAAAACCCTAAGTTTAAAACATTCTTCTAGACAAGTTAAAGAAATCCTGATAACAAGTATTTTAAAAATAATTTCAGAGAGCTTGAACTCAGGGCGTGGGTTCTGTCTCTGAGATTTACTACTCACGATTGGGTTGCCACTTTGAGCCACAGTGCCTCTTCCAGTGTTCTCGTGGTTAGTTGAACAGAAATGTCTCACCAACTTTCCTCTCCAACCTGGCTTTGAACTAGATCTAGAGATCTGAGCCCTCTGAGTAGCTAGAATTATAGACATGAGCCCCTGGCACCTGGCTTATTGCTTACCTGAGACAGAGGCCAGTTAATATTAAATTCAATCATGTTTAACTTTGTAAAATAAGGCTAACTGAAATGCATTCCACTAGAAATAAGGAATCAAATGTGTAAGTGGGTTACAAAGATCTTACCAAAAGCTACATATTTTCCTTGTGTTTTTTTTCTTCCAAAATTGTGTGCTTTCCAGAATCATACCTTTTCTTTCCTTGCTGGTTTCTTTATTTTATTTCATCAATGTCCACAGCTTCTTCAGCCATCATTTATTTATGTGAAGAGCTTCCAAACATCTATTTTCAGTCTAAATTCCTTGTATGCACCTCTCATCAACTGCCATAAAAACTTGTGAAACAGTAATCATCTCTTATCATTATTGGATATTAATGTGTAAGTAAAATTTAAGAAAATAAATAATAATATCAATAATTATAACGATCTTAATAGTAATGCTGAACATAAATACAACGTTGATTATATTCTGAGCAATATAAAAACCTCAAGGAAAACAAATCACTTTTTTTAGTGCTGATATTATGGTTTAAACTCAATACCTTACCTTCTCACATAAGCATTTTCCCTCAAGCATGGTGCTCTGTATTTGAACCACAGCTCTCCTTCGAATTTTATTTGGGGGATAATATAGAGATAAGAATCTCATGGAATAAAAAAAAAGATTTGTGTCCCTATCTTGGGGTTCATTTCACATAACATTCTCTTATAATGTTATATGGTATCATGTAGCACTTACTGCAAGTGAGGTTAACCATGGGACCAATGGTTATTTGAGCCTCGTTTATTTCACTTAATAAAATTGTTTCCGCGTCTTTCCATTTCCTAGCAAATGGGGCGATGTCATTCTCTCTGACGGAGGCATAGAATTCCATGGGGTGTGTGTGTGTGTGTGTGTGTGTGTGTGTGTGTGTGTGTGTGTGTGTGTGTGTGTGTATCATATTTTCTTGACCCATTCATCTACTGAGGGGCATCTGGGTTGGTTCCATATCATAGCTATGGTAAATAATGTTGCAATAAACATAGTTGTGCTGTTAGCTTAATATGGTCTTCTTTTTGAACATTTGGGCAAATGCCAAAAATGGGATTGCTGGATCATAGGGGAGCTCTAACTGGAGTCTTGGAAAAATTATATCAAGTGAAGTAAGCCAAACCCAAAGAAACATAGGTCCTATGGTTTCCCTTACGTGCAATAACTATTATATGTCTCAGACAAGCATACAAGTTCAAAAGCTATGTACATACAACCAGATAAGATGATGTTAAACGAAATAAACCCCAAGATAGGGTTTATAGTTTACCAAGGTTTTTTTTCTTTTTATGTTCCTCCCCCCATGGTTTAACCCCGGTTTAAACTGTATTTAATGTTGGTGCCCTGCATCTTGTATACACCCTTCTCTAGCTTGGGGAGGGGAAGGGAAAAAACAAAATGTTTAAATAGGGCAGGCTGACCCGTTGTAACAATGAGATGCACAAGACACTATGTTGAAAAAGGAACTTTACAATATGGGCGGGGAAGCAGGGAAGGGAGGAGAGGGGGAGTGTAGTTGTGGAGGTGGGAGGGAAGAAATGGTAGGGGAAAACAAAGGAGGAGGTAACAATGCTTGATAGAAAATTTACTCATTACCTTGCTCATGTAACTGTAACCCCTCTATACTATATTTTACAGTAAAAACCCCTTTTATAAAACAGAAGGTGTCATGTACACCAAGAATAGTAGCCCACATTTATAATAACTGCTGATTGGGAAGCAGAGATGACAAGGATCATGGTCTGAGGCCAGGCCAGAGAAAAAAATGCCAAGATAGCCATCTCAACAAATGAGCTTTCCATAGTGGTTCACATCTGTAATCCTAGCTAATTATGTGAGAGGGATAGGTAGCAAAGTCTCAGTCAATCTACGATCAGACCCAGACAAAAAGTTCAAGACCTCAAGTAATTAAATGGACTAGAAGTATGGTAAAAGTAGTTGAGTTTCTTGATGCTATACAACCAGAGTCGTGTCTAGCAAGCAGAAAATCCCTGAATAGAACCCTTCCACCAAAAAGCGTAAATAACTTTATCCTATTTGAACATCTAATTTCAAGGCGACTGACAGATCCGAGATGGTGACATTCTCTTTAAAATTAGCTATTCAAAAGAGACAAAGTTATTTAGGTTTTGAAAAACTTGAAAAGGAAAATGCATGTGATTTTTGTTAGCTCTATAATTCTTGAAAACATAAAATGTACTCAAGTATTTAATATATATCCATATGTGTGCATATGTCCATGTAAGTATGTATATCTATGTATGTATGTATATATGTATGTATATATATATACATACAAATGGTTCATCTCTTTTCCGTGTAGCCAACGGTACAAATGAATCTGTATAATCACTACTCAAATGCATGAATAGACAAAGAGAATGAGCAGAGAACTCATATTCAGGAAATTATGGCTAGCCCATAACCCTGAAAATCTTTTACAACAGTTTGCATATTTCTGTGACTGCAGTACAAGGACCATACGATGACAGTGGGATACCAGGCAGATGAATTGAGAAATGAGAGATACAAATGTTAAAAATATTCTTTCTGATGGTTAAGTAGAATTTCTTGTATGTGTGTGTGTGTGTTTTGTGTTTGTGTGTGTATGTTTGTGTGTGTGTGTGTGTGTGTATATTACATTTTTTGATTAATTTTTCTCTTGAGGGTTATCTGGGCAGATTCAATAAGAATGGTTGGGCTGAAACCTTTACTATATCCTGGTTTGTAATCTTTCGGGTAAATGACCAGGAGTAGAGTTGTTGGATCATATGGTAGTGGGTAGTCAAAAGAGGCGTGAAGGTTTAAAAGGTAGAAGAATGAACAGGAGAAAAGGGGGAAAATGCAGAGAGGAATCCATAAATATCCTACAATATTAAGAAGAGTGAAGGAAGAAGTGCATAGATGAGGGGTGGATGAGAATATTGAAAGGGTTGGCATTGATCTAGGTATATTGTAGGCATAAAATGATCTGTTTAATGATAATTCCTATGCTACTTAAAATAATAATTAAAAAATCATGTCCCTAAACTGTTATGCAATTAGAAGCAAAGAAGGAGAATTTGGTCAGATCAACTCCCGGGTCCATAAGTCTTTTTTGTTAGGATAAGTTTTAAAACAATACTAATAATACATATCACTGAAGAAAATTTAATGATTTTCAGCTATTTAAAATAATCATTTTTGGAGATATGGCTCAAGTGGCAGAGTGCTACTTAGTGAGCAAAGCTGTCAGATATTGAATTAAAGTCTCAATCTCGAACAAAAGTACAAACAATCAGTAAAATTCAGGCACTTTCCTGGGCTCTGGTATCTTTAATCCTACCTTTAATCAGAAAGCAGAGATCTGGGGATCTCAGTTCAATGTCAGCTTAGATAGGAACGTCTGTGAGACGCTCATCTCCAATTCACTGCCAAAGAAAGCTGGAGTGGACTCATGGCTCAAGTGGTAAAATGCTAGACTACAGCAAAAAGCTCAGGGGCAGAACCCAATCCTTGTGTTCAAGCCTTAGAATTGTGCATATACATACACAAGGAAGTCAGTCACTCAAGTTCTCAATCTTCCATTTCCCTAATCCTAACTCAAATCTTGGACAGAACCCTAAGAGCAACCTTGATGATAATAGTAACCCAATCCTAAAATTAATGGAAAATATATCCTAACAGATTCTCATTGTCTTTGAAATGATTTATTTGCACTTTGCTACAAATCCTACAGATTCCCTAACTTGGACTCTGAAATCGTTCCCTATTATGAATCATTAAGCTCAAATCTTCATATCATGAAAACTACCATAGTTTCCACTGATCTTAACTTTTTCTGAACTCCTCTGTCTCCAAAAAGAAGTTGCAGGTTTACTTAAAATCTACTCTAGTGCCTAACCCTAACTATATATCTAAACCTTACTAGAGACCTAACTCTAAATTTAACCCTATTGAACCCTGAATAGGAAACTTAGGAAAACTCTGGAGTATTTGTTAAATTTCAAACTTATTTTACTTGAAAGTGTTAGCAGAAAACTCAGTTTTACCTTAAAGCTTACCCTTCCCTAATCCTAAGTCTAACCTGAACTAGACAAGCAACCCTAGCCCTAGAACTAATAGCCTCTGGATTCTAAAAGCCATACAAATACATTAGTTTTTATTCATCCTAACTTTGATTCAACTCATCTCTCAAATAGTTTGTAGTTTTTCTCATTATCTTGCCATTTTTGTAACCCTAGCCCTAACTGGAATATTGAGGCTAACCCTCACACTAACCATACCCTAATCTTAATAATTATTAGCAGTTTCTTACTTCACATTCATCCTAATTCTAACTAGGCTTGTTATTCGAAGATTTACTTTCAGTTTGACCCTAAACTTTCCATTTCCCTAATGCTAACACTAACTCCAGCTGGAACTGAAACCTAACTTTCACCCTAATGATAGTCCAATTCTAATGTTTAAGAAAAATACTCTGTTTTTATTCATTCTAATGAATACTCCAGTTTGCACTCTGGAAATGAGCTTCAGTTTGCCCTAATTCCCATAAATTTTCTGACTCTTCCTCTGAAGTTATCTTGTTCCCTAACATGAACCTTTATATTATTTGTCCTCACATTCTCTTATCAGGAAAAATACTGTAGTTTCCAGTGATCCTACCTTTTCCTGAACCCCTGTGCCCTAAAACAATTTCAGATTTACTTACCATCTATTCCATTAATTAACTCTAACTCTCAACCTAAACCTGGCTGGAAAACTCTCATTAATCATTACGAGAATGATCACTGAGAAATAAATATAATGGTAATGCTCTAGTTACTGTTCAATCTCATATTTTTGCTTCCACATGCTAGTGAAAACTGAATATTATACTAAAAACTTTCCTTTTCATAACACTATTCATAATCAGAACAAAATACTGACCCTAATGTTAATCCAAATTATATGTCAATACTAACACTAACACAAGTACACTAGTTTTCACTCATCCTAACTTGATTCAAATAAGCCTTCCAAAATAATTTTCAATTTTTTTCCAATATCTTAGTCATTTTCTAACCCTAAACTTAATCTTAACTAGAACATTGAGAATAACCATAACCCTAATTGCAAGTAGATTTTAATATTAATATCAATACTCTAGTTCACATTCATGCTAATTCCTGACAGGCTTATTCTAAAATTTACCTTCAATTTGACTCTCATTTTTTCTCCTTCACTCTAATCCCAATCATGTCTAGAATCCTAACCATATCCTTGACACTAATGTTATCTTACTTCTAAAATTTATGAAAAATGGTTGTTTTGTGTCATCCTTACTGAAATTCCACCTGTAATTCTTGAAATAAATTGAAGGTTTTCCTAAACGCTACAGATTTTATCACTCTTAACTCTGAATCTATCTTGTTCCTTAACAGGAATCATTATATCCATTGATCTCAAATCCTGATATTATGAAATACATTGTACTTCCACTATCCAAGCTTTTCCTGAATTCCTAGAACCTAAAATAAGTTCAGATTTACTTAACATTTAAAACATTTGTTTTCTTTTTCTTTTTGTCGAACGTGGGGTTTGAACTCTGGGCCTGGGCATGATCCCTGAGCTCTAGGTCATGATCCCTGAGTTTTTTAGTTCTAGGTGTGCACTTTACCACTTGAGCCACAGCACCACATTTGAGTTTTCCGGTGGTTAATTGGAGATAAAAGTCTCATGGACTTTCTGCCCCGGCAAGCTTTGAACTGCAATCCTCAGAAAACAGCTTCTTGATTAGCTAGGATAATAGGCATGAGAAACTAGTTTAGCCAATTTCTTTATCCTATTCTCAACCCCCTTTAACCAGAAACCTAATCCTAATCACAATCTAATTTAACACCAAATAGTTACTGTAAGGAAAATTGTCTAGATTCTATTCAATCACACATTTTTTTTGCTTCTACTTCTTATTGGAAAACTAAATTTTACACTAAAGCGTATCCTTCCCTAAACCTAAAGAGAAAAAAAATGTAATTCACCCTTTAAGCCAAATTATGTCTGTTCAAAGTAACACAGACACTGGTTTTCATTCATTCTAACCTTGATGCCATTCATTCTTCTTAAAATATGTTACTGTTTTACATCTTTTTATATCTTACATCTTTTTCTCATGCTAACCCCAAATCTAACTGGAACACCTTGCCTAATCCTAAACCTACATATAACCGAATCATAATGTTAATAGCAAGCTTCTATTGCACTTTTATTCTCTTGCTCAACATGTAGGTCTAAATTTTACTTGCATTTTGAGCCTACATTTTTTTTTTAACTGTATTTTTTTGTCTTTTCTTTTTTGGTACTGGGGATCGAACCCAGGACGTTGCACTTGCTAGACAAGCGCTTTGCCACTGAGCTACATCCCAGCCCGAGCCTACATTTTTAAGTGTTTTTCTATTTCCTGTCAGGTTTTCTTTTTCTTTATCTTTCTATTTTTTTTTTCAGTCATGGGGCCTAAATTCTAGCATTGGGAGCTCTCCCTCCACTCTTCAGATCGAGGCAAGCGATTTACCACTTGAGCCACAGCGCCACTTATGGTTTTCTAGTGGTTTATTGGAGATATGAGCCTCACAGACTTTCCTGCCTTGGCTGCTTTGAACTCCGATCCTCAGACATCAGCCTCCTGCGTAGCAAGGATTACAAGCGTGAGCCACTGACACCCATCTTAATTATTTTTTTAAATTTTATTTTATTGTAATGATGCTTTAAAGTCAAATTAGTTACACGAGTAAGGTAATGGGTATATTTCTTGTTGAGCATTGTTAAACACTTCTTTGTTGTTCTCCTACTACCTCACCTCCCTTACTCGTCGTTCCCCATGGTGTAAAGTTCATTTTCAACATAGGGTCTTCTAAGTATCATTGTTGCATCCTGCATTGAACCTATTTCACTAATCCTAATTCTAATTCTGTCTGGGATCCTAAACCTAAACATAATAATAATGATAGCTCAATTCAGAAGTTAACAAAAATATTCAAGTTTTTGTTCATCCTGTTAATCCACAATACAACTTGAATTAATTGCAGTTTAGCTCATTTTTTTCCCAAATTAGATTATATGTGTAAATAAAAAGATGAAACTTTATGTGAAATACAGAAGATCTTTGGAAGAAGAAGTAATGTAAAGAAAATAGAGGCAGGGAGTATAATCAAATGCTTTAAACATATTATGGTATTGCCACTTCTGACAATTAATAACCATTAACAAAATACCTAGTATTTTTTAAGAGAGCCATTGATATATCTGGGGAATAAAATACTTGTGTTAGATAAACTTTGTTCATGCATATTTTATATTGTTATTGGTCAATTATTTAACTTAATGAACAAAAATATATCAAATAAGATTCCATGAAAAATACACAAAACAGTTTTTTAGTAATTGAGAATAAGTTATAGTCATGAATTTTAGGAAACTAAATTTCTATTTCCCTATGAAGCAATGATTTAAGTTTACTAATCTACTTACTTTAGACATCATAATTGGCATGAAAAACAACTAACTGTACATCTTGTTTCTTGAATGAGTGATGTTTAAACATGGTCTTTCATTCAAATGAATACTTAGGTTTACTTTCAAAATAAACGCAATTTTATCTCCTTTCACAACAAGTACTTACCCTGCAATTAAATGTATTAATATATTCAGGTATTTAAAAGCTAAAATTTCTATTTTTGATATGTAGCTCTACATATTCAGAATGACACGTTTTTTGTATTCGTAAATGTCTAACCTCTGGGATTTTTGCTTCATCAATATAAATTATCTCATGAGGTTGTTGCAAAGGATCCAGTAACCAGTGTGGTCAAAAATATTTCCTAAATTCTAAATTTAAGTCTAATCATTTTTAGCCTTTGATTATATCATTTATTGTCTCTTCAGAGCAATTAAGCTAAAATAATTACTACTTTTTAAACATTTTGCTCACATTGTAAATAATATCAACACAGGTCACAAAGAGACTGATTATTTCAGACTCATCATATTTGGTAAAGTTAGTGTGAAGAATGTAGAGAGCAGAAGGTTCTTATACTCAATAAATATTTTTGGTTAATTTAAATTAAATTAAATATCTGGATTTCTAATTTGGAGTTTAATCACATGGAAACAGGAAAATAATTTTTAAAAAATAATTACTTTGGGACCATTTTTCTTCTTAAAATATGAAGCAAAAATATCTCTAAGAAATGTATTTTTTTCAATAAAATGTTTCAACCCTTAATAAAGTGCTTTATACTTTAATAAAAGGCTGTCTCAAAATAGAAATTCTGCAACTAATCTAATGTATGTTTTCATGCAAAAAATTCTGTGGCTTCTAGTCTTATGTGATTTTAATTATATTTTACATTTGTGACATGATCCCTACTTATATTTATTACAAACTTCTGTAATTATACAAATCATGCCCGTACACACTAACTTACATAAGATAATATTCAAACAAAATTATCTTTTTTTGATGTCTCCAACAGGGATGGATGCTGTGCTGAAGTATATTAAATGAAAGCACTCTAACAAAGAGTCTTTATGAAATGGAAATTTGCAACATGAGGATGGGAACATGAGCACTTTCTACTTGGCTGAACAGGAATTTTTGTTTCTACAGTACTTTCTTACCTTTTAATCACACAGGGAAAGCCATAAAATTTGAAATGCATATGAAGGAATTGCATTCATAAAAGATGTGGCAACCCTGCTCAAAAGGTCGATCTTATCACTGGTTCTTTGTGCTTGCTGCCTGATCTATTTCTCTATCATATGTTTCATATTATTAAACATATTAGTAATTCAGCAGTAAGTATATTACAGGAAATTCCTGAAAATCACAGCTATTGCAGTTTAATAATCAGAAGAGAGGAAAAGGATTATATTAATCTCCAATTTCTCCCTTTGGCCTTCAATTTGTCAATCAATTTTCAAAACAATCATGTAAGATGTTAGTTTATTTTTCCCTTTTTAATTAGAGATTAAGCAAGTGTTTTTTGCAGTAAAAAGTCATGACAGTGGTATCAGAGCTCTGGTAAGGGCACCTTCTCCTTAACAAGTAATGCTCTATGGACTGTAAACATAGAAGCCACACTAAAATTCTCTACACACACACACACACACACACAAACATGCACACACACACACACATACACACACACACACACACACACACACACACACACACACACAGCTGCCACCCAGACACATCAGAGATAAGTTTCATTCCCTTGTAATGATAGTTGATTGATGTTTGCTGCATTGCTTTATCTCAGCTTCAAGATCTTGCTTGGACCTTTAACTTTCCCCGAGATCAACTCCCTAATTCTTAGTATACCGTGTGTCTGTGTATTCACAATAGGTTCCTGGCTGCTTCAGGCCAATTAATACCCTGAATAGAGTATCCTCAAATTTCACATCCAAGTCAAAACTCCATGAGTTTATACATCGTTGCAAAACACTAAAATTTATTGGATATAGAAACCAAGAGAAAACCCACCTTGTTACTTTAGTAGCAATTGACATCATGAAAGTAGAAGAATATTAATCAAGAACTGAGGTAAGAGAATGGGAGTATGTCTAAAATGTTGAATACTGGATGTGTGTTACAGATACAAAATCATCATCTATAGGCTTATTTATTGAAAAGGTCATCATATATTGAAAGCACTATTTACAAATACAGTTTTCCAGTTACTTTGCTTACCTATCACTTCTGATGACAAATCTGCTCATGAATTTTTATAGGATCTTTGAATAAATGACACGATTTGCATGTATGTATCATCTTAAGGAAAGACAGTATGCTTTTACATCTTTCTTTCTATATGACAAGCCCTTATTTTTTGTTTCCCTGTTTGCTGAATAAATGTATTTCTGGAAACAGAATAGTCACATCAAATCTGGGTGTAATTTTTATTTTTTAAATTTGAAATATAAACTTTGTTGTGACTAGTCATTTTCTAAAGATGAGTGATATTCATGAACACTAAAATGTTGGTGCCTTTAAGTAAATTGAGACTTGATGTGGTATTTGTCTAATTGACTTAACCAACAACAATAACAACAAACATTTAGTTAGTAAATGCAAAATAAACAATTCATACTTGGAATATATAATTGCTCCTTCCATACTGATACCTGTACTTTCCCTATATTAGTATACTATTTTGAAAAAAAAACTTTTAATCATTAATTCACGGCAATTAATGCCAGGAATGTGCTTAGATGTCAGGTGAAGATTAATTCTGGAAATTCAAAGATTCCAGGCTTTTGAGTGGTCACTGTTAATCACAATTAGAAGTGTAGTATAAGTGAGATTTGGAAATCTTTTTGGTAAGTCATGGCACCAAAAAGGCAGAGGCTAATTAATAGTTTTTACAGAAGAGAAGGAATAACTCCAGATGGAAGGAATAAATGATAATAACTATGTTATACCACAAAATGTTCTAGGGAACCATTTTTGGTTATTAAAGAACTAGTCATCAACAAGGCTTATTCCTCATTGCCTTTAGCATTGTAGTAATTAGTCTAATTCTTAATCTCTGTGTGATAAGTTGTATATCCTTCTATGCTGTACTTTCATACCTGAACTCCTTTGCTTTCTAAAAATCACAGTCTTTTATATTTCTCTATGAACAATTTCTGATATTAAGTCGACAAATTCAGACAGCAGAGGATGCTAATGTAAGAGTCCCTTAACACATGAATCATTAATGTAACAACATGGAAAAGGAGGATAAATTTATTGCTACCTCGATTTTTCTGAAAAGTTGCAATGTCATCATTTGATTCAAATTTCCATTCTTTGTCTACATAGTGTCAATAAGTAAACATAATTGCAAATATAAGACGGATGCTGGTGGCTCACACCTGTAATCCTAGCTACTCAGAAAGTTGAGACCACAAGATTGTGGTTCAAAACCAGCCTGGTCAGGAAAGTCCATGAGACTCTTATCTTTAATTAACCACATAAAACCCAGAAGTGGTGCTGTACCAAAAGTGACAGAGTGCTCAACTTGAGCTGAAGAACTGAGGGACAAGGCCCAGTATCAGAGTTAAAGACCCAAGACCAAAAAAAAATTGCAAATATGACTTTCAGTTTCCCCAGAAGGAACGACAAAGGCAATAGTAATCTTCCCAAGCAGAAAAATAATTCCAAAATGATTCAGTGCACCTTCTTTTATGGTTTCTTAGCTGGACATATTCTCTTCTTTTAAAAATTGTCAAATATTAGCTTTATAATAAACTTCATCTAATATTTCTTGGTTCAAAGGAGAAGTCCATACAGTTGAAGTCACTTGAATTTATTACTATCTCAGTTCAGACAACCCAGGCAGGACAGTCTGTCTAACTCTTATCTGTCATTAAACACTAAAAAAACCAGAAGTGGAGTTTAGGCTCAAGCAATAGAGTACTAGGTTTGGGGGAAGTTGGGCACGAAAGACAACTGTACTGGGACAGGATCCATCCTCTGGGTTCAAGCCCCAAAACCAGCACAAACTAAACAAACAAACAAAGAAATAAAAAAAAAAAAAACACATGTTTCTTTGAGACCATCCTTAAAGCACTGGTTTGAGAAAAGGCTCCTTTCGCTGATCGTACTCACTGGATCCTGCTTTGTGGAATCCTTATTGCTATGGAGAACTCGGGACAAGACTAAAGAATTGGGTAACTGACTCCTGCAACAAGAGAATTATCTCAGGAGTGAAATATCTGTCCATAAGTCTCTTTAAAACTCTCATAACTTTGTTTCTTTGCAGGAGAACACTTTTAAAACAAATTTATTTCCTTTTATTCTATGCTGGCCTTAAAATGGCATATTGTTTCCTTTTGTTATACTCTTAACTAGAAGTTTACAGACAAGGTTTATATAAGTAAAGGACACACTTGAAAAAGTCAGGAACAGAGTTTCCTTCAGGCCTTGGATTCTTTTCTTGTATCATAAAAATGACAGCACAAATTACCATGATCTTGTCATTTTCCTATGTTCAACTCCTCTCTTGGGATCAGTTTTCACTTGCAATAACAGTTCCTTCCACTTACTTCCAGTAACAATCTATGGTGCTGCTCCAGGTAAAATGAATATTTTCTGGCTTCATTGAAATAGCACAAGTATATCTTTGAACATGAGGTAAAATGTGTTTCAGAGATAACTTTATAACGAGAAAATATTGAATTTGCATGGCTTATGAAACCTTATTCATGTACATATGGCCATATAAGATGATGTTAAGTGAAATGGAACCCAAGATAGGGACACAACTTGCTTTTTCGTTCATGCTATTTTTTTTAAAAGTATCTAACATGTAGTATGTGAATTATTGTTTCTCTTCTATTTTCTTCCTCCATGGTATAACCCCTGTTTTCATTATATTTATTGTCAGCGACTTGCATCTTGCATATACATTTTTCTAATGTGGGGAGGGGAAGGGAAATAACAAAATGCTTAAACACGTATACAGTGTGACCTATTGTATCAATGAGTTGTACAAGGCACTATGTAGAAAATTAGCTTTACAACTTGAGGAGGGGAGAAGGGAGTTGGGTTTGTGGGGAGGAAAAGGATTGTAGGAGAAAAACAAAAGAGGAGGTAACAATGCTTGATAGATAATGTACTCATTAACTTTCTTATGTAACTCTAACCCCTCTTTAAACCATTTTTACAATAAAAAACATGAAAAAAACATCCTGGACTACTTTAAGTTCAAATTTCCTAAGTGCTCTGTAATTAAGACCAATTTTATGTGGGAAGAATGTTCTCAGAAACATTTTTTGTGAGTGTTTGTTTTGTGCATTATTTCCCAAGTGTACATAAGTTAGAAGTAGGAAAAACAATAGGAATAATAAGAGAAAAAGAAGTTTTGTGCTTAAGTATAATGGTTCAATACACTATAGAAGACTCTTTCAATAAGATAACTTTGAAACAATAAAATCCAAGGCCAGTATGTAGATCTATGGGAGTGATATAGGGAAAGCATTACTACTAAGTGGAAAATGGACGATGAGGCCACTCTTGTTTTCTACTAGGTCTAAATCATGGTAGCTAATCATGCAAATTTGTAAAAAGTAGAACAGAAGAGCAATTCTGGTTCCAAAACAAGTCAGATATAAGAGCATGGACTTAACTGGAAAAAAATGCCATATTGAGAGAGCAGGAAATATAGTAGCAATGAACTGGTGGATAAGATCACATTTCTTTTTCTTTTTTAGTTTTTTTTTTGATGGTTGTGGGTCTTGAACTCTGGGACTGGGCGATGTCTCTCCTCTCTTCAGCTCAAGGCTAGAGCTCTACCATTTGAGCCACAGTGCCAATTCAAGTTTTCTGGTGGTTAATTGGAGATAAGTGCCTCAGAAAACTTTCATACTGGTGCTTGATCTGAACTGCAATCCTCAGATCTCAACCTCCTGAGTAACTAGGGTTATATGTTTGAGCCACCAATACCAGGCTTAAGATCACATTTCTAGCAGTATACACTCAGGATATGTAATGTGTATGTTCATCTACCTTTGTATGAAATCTTGAGTTAAAAATCTAGGCTACAAGTCAGACTTTACATTCACAAAAATGTTTGTAGTTTAAAACCATACTCCTGAACAAATAAAAACTAAGAATGTAAAAGAGTCTGGAAAGTTAAGTTTGCATCCAGCTTCGGCAGAACAGTCTTTGCAACACTGCCTATAATTAACCACCCAAAAACTGCATTGGATGAATGGCTCAAGTGATGGGATACTAGTTATGAGCAACAGTGCTGAATAATAGCATGAGGTTTCTGCATACATACATACAAACATTTACACACGCACAGAAGCACTTATATGTGCAAACACACATATGAAACAACTCTCACAATGTGTAGAAAAGTTAGAAAATAATAGATAATATGTCCTGTGTAAGACTAGAAGCAATTGATAATTTTTAATATTAGAAAGTCGTCACGTGAACTTTCCCCCAAAAGCTTGAGACTATTACATAGGTAGTGACCAGAGATAGTAAAAGAGCCAAGTAATAATTATTAAAGGGATCGGATCCATGGAAGAATGAATCAGAGACCCCTGCAGGTGCATCTGAAAATGTTCATCTCCTGTGTCAAATGTTAGAACATCTTTGAAAATTGTACAGAAACAGTTTGAGCAGTCAGTCTAGTGGATAAGATCATCGGAGAAGTTCAGAATTACTAGTATGTTTCTCGATTAAATAAACCAACAAACTATGGCAGGGCAATGCGATACAAGTCTGGAATTCTAGCACTCTAATACAGGAGATTAGAGAGTGGATAAAATAGTAATATCTTCCCTGGACTAAGTAGTATAATTTTGCCTCAGTAAAACAAACGAAAGGACAAGAAAGAATTCACAGTTGGAAGCTTGGGCTAGTTTTGTCATTACTTTTTGAGAAGTCAAGTTTTCTGTTGAAATGCAACTCATATATCATCCTCAGTCATGTTTTGAATGCTCTCTTCATTACAAAATACTTCTAGATGCAAAATAGTTCATGATTCCGAACCAAAAATTTGAAAAATTTAGCATCATTATGTTGGATTCCAAAGAAATAATGAAGGATTACAAAAGCTTAAGCCTGGAGAAACAGCAAAGTTATCTAATGTAGGACTTTGTAGACCCTACTAAATTAGAATTTAGATTTAAAATAAATATCTATTTCTTGTAATTTCATATTCTATAGGATACTATAAAATACTTTTTAGTTAGAAGTTTTAATTTACAAATTCACAAATGATTCTGTCCTTCTATTTGTCTAGAATATTCTTTCAAGAGAGTTGTAATTAGGACTTAGTTAATAGATAATTCCAAAAGTTCATGTATAACATGATAATGTGAATAATCTAGAAAGAGTTGACAATAAATGGATGCTATTAATTTATAAATTTAGTAAAAGAGCAATATTTGAGACTTCGGTGTAACATGGTATGAAGAGAGATATTGTTTGAAATCTTTTTTCTTCTACCTGTACATAACAAAGGAAGAAATTTCCTTAATTGTATACCTCTGTATACAATGAGAAAAATGCTAGGTTTGGGGTTTGTTTTCATTTTGTTTTTGTTGTTTTGTGTGTCCTAGGGCTTCACGTCTGGGCCTGGGCACTTTTCCTGAGCCTGTTTTTTGCTCAAGGATACTGCTCTACCACTTGATCCTCAGTGCTACTTGTGTCTGGCTTTTCCTGAGCAGTTTATTGTAGATAAGAATCTAAGGAACCTTCCTGCCTGGGTGGGCTTTGAACCATAATATACAGATCTTTGCCTCCTGAATATCTATGGTAGACGAAAATATATGTATAAATAATATTTTCAAGTTTTCTGATCTTAAGATCACCACTTGAGGGAAAATGATGCAGCAAAGTTTAGTGTAGTGTTCTTTCAATAGAAAGGGCATAACATTAGCAGAAGTGTAGAATTTTTTCACGATACTGATAAGCTAGTCATGCTGTGAATTTAGGGAATTTTAAGGTGCACCTTACAAGGTGGAAACTGTTGGGTTAGAATGACTTTACTGCATAAAATGTTGGGATGGATTGTCATTGAAATAATAGCTTACTATGATAAACAAATGTTTACTCTAGAGGAATTAATTATTATAGATACTTCATAGTTTTATCTTCTACCAGAATGTGGCTAGTTTCTCTGTTGACCTTTAAATATGTAATGCCCCATTGGAAACTGCATCTATTGCAGAATTAAATAAAATGCATACAGGCACTGTTTTAAATGTCTCTGGTATGGCATGCTCAGAATTTGAAAATGAGTTGTTAGTAGAACACATACATTCTGTCCTCTTAACAAATATTCAGTTTTAAAAATTAGGAGTTTCCAGAGAATTGAACTATTTTCTATTTAGTATGAGACAATACTAAAATAATGCTTTTTAAAAAAATAATGGCAAGTATATTCTGAAAATTTTTATAGTTTGATAGCATTCAAGTTGATGATCCTCTGACAAAGACAGGGGAAATTAATTCAAATTAAAAGACAAATATTGTTCATTTTTTAAAAAATTTAATACACATAGAATATCATTTACTATAGAAATACCGTGAAATTATATTTTATGTAGCTTATTTTTAAATTTAATTTTATTGTCAAGGTGATATATAGAAGGGGTTGCAGTAATTGTAAGGTAGTGAATATCTAACAAGTAGAACTTTTTATGCCCTCCCTCATTTTTCTCACACTTTTACTTCATCCCAATACGCCTCACAAGTTGTAATGTGAATATCCTACATCTTTTCTTGTGAGTATTACTATTGCATTGGTTGTCCCTTTGTCCTTTGTCTCGCCATTTTGTTGTTCCTCTACCTTTGCCAAATTAAGATAAATGTGTATATAATACACAGGATACTGAAATCAAATACAGCAGGGAATAAACCATAGGGGAAAACACAAAAGAAAAAAGAAATAATGTGGTGATTGAAGGTGTTTAATGAGAAATCAAAATGTATAAGTAGTCCTTTGCTATAAGTTAAATCTCACTTTTTCTTTTTGGAGAATATAATGATCAAAGTAATATTTGAGAATCAGCAAGCAATTGTTCAGAATCATGCTTCCAGTGCAAGTGGATCAACAGTAAGTAATCCTCAATACCATTTTCCACAAAGTTTTGTCACAGATACAATCGGCCTGCCTTCTCTTGCTGCTTTCCTAGCCTGGACCTATTCCTTCATTATACATGAAAAGTGTGATTCAACTGATTTCATTCATATCTGTTCCTAGAATTATCAAGGATTTAGATTCTTGTCTGCAATATGATTAAACCTACGTCTCTTCATGTAGGCTGCTAAAAATGTATTTACCCAATTCAAGTAAATACATAAATTCTATTTCCATCTTTTTTAAACCATAAAATTCTTCTTCCTCTATAAATTGATCAGAGGCATGCATTTGTGGCTATTTGGGTCATTGCACATCTGTCTCTCTTCCTCTCTCTTTAATATTTCTCATAGATAATAGGATTGCTCTATAATTATCATAATTCATTTTGCTTTTATATTTTTGGTTGCATTATTTTACTTTCTGCTCTGCCATTTCCCAAATCACTTATATAGAAGGCATTATTTCATCTTTTCTCATTCCTAGAATAAGCTGCACATGAAGACACCACTGGTCCTTATTTTCAGTCTGTATCTTTGAATACGGAGGAAAATCTTTCCTCTGCTCTCCATCAATACCCTACTCTCCAGTTAGAATAATTTTGAATAGTAAAAATGGAAAAAGGGAAAATAAATCATGGTGAAAACACAGATGCAGAAAATTCACCGGATTTTTCTGAACAGTTCAACTAACCTGATCTATTAGGGAAATACATGGACACCTCATTCCCATCGTCACTCAAAGTCTCAGGTTAGGCAATTCTAATGAAGACGAGGAACATGATGAAAAAGTGAGGAATGGTATCAATTGCAAGAAAAATGGAGAAGGATCCATGCAAATTTCTTCTTTGGGCTGCTGAAAATAATCAGGTTATTACACTGCAGAGACTACTTTCCAAAAAGGCCACTCGTGTGAATACTAGGGATGACGATGATTATACCCATATTCATCAGGAAGCCTACAGTGGACACTTAGACACTGTCCGTGAGTTGGTGACTCAAGCGGCAGATATTCATGCAATAACTGTAGATGGCTGAACAACCCTGCGCAGTGCTTATATGTGGAATAATATTAGAGAGGCTTTCTTCTTACTTCATCATGATGCAGATACCAATGTCCCCCTTGCATCTTGCTGCTGGGAATAGAGATAGCAAAGGCATGTTTGATCTGCTTCTGTTGAACCATTATGTCTGAAGATCAACTTGGAAGAAACTGTATTTGATATTGCCAAAAGGATAAGTATGTATCACTACCTCTTTGAAGTTTTGGAAGGCTGTACCAATTGCTCTCCTAAGTCATAATGGTTTGGTTAAGTTTCTTAAATTTCAAAAATGCCATTGCATTTTTGTTTCCATACAAAATATTTTCACAATCCAAATAACAATAATAGCTTACTATAACATTTCATAGATTCCATGGAAGTCTTCCAAGTGAGTTGCCTGACATTGATGTCAAAATGTATTCAAGAGTTAGTTGTATACATCTATAATGATTTCTGGAGAGTTTGTGCTTTTTTATTGTAATTAAGTGGTTACATAATTTCCCTAATTTCACAGTATTGTGGGATAGTGATGCTCAGTTAAAGTCACAAACACATTCTAACATTTCTGGAGCAAATTGTCTATCACAGTCTATAACATTTATGAGTTCTATGAGCTTTGCGATACAGTTATTACTTCCACATTGGTTGGTATGTACATTTCTTTTGTTTTGCATAACATCAGCTGTTCCCTTTTTCCCACTTGTTTTCTCCCTCCCATCCCTGCCATTAACTTGCTTAGTTCATTTTGGTCAATGTCCAGTGCAGCTGACGGGGTTTTTCCTGATTCCCTCTACTTCTATGTCATCTTCCTGGTTCCCCTCCATTGTACACATATATACCATACATGTGATCAGCAGCATGGGGTTATTTAGTAGAGATTCGACCAGATGAGTGGAAGTCCTTTGTTTCTTAAGTCCTGTTAATTTTGTCGTATTGGCTAACATTTTGGTTTTAACATCCACTTATCAGGGAGAACATGTACTGTTTGTCTCTTTGCTCTTGTCTTACCTTGCTCAAAATGATCACCTTCTAGCTCCATCCATTTCCCTGCAAATGCCATTATTTTATCATTTCTAATTTCTGCATAATATTGCATTGTGTATAGATACCACAATTTTGGGATCCATTCATCTGTGGTCGGACATCTGGGTTGTTTCCATATCCTGGCTATGACGAACAGTGCGGCAATAAACATGGAGGTGCATGTGTCCCTGTATACTGGTTCCTGTTGTTCAGGATGGATGCCTAGAAGTGGTATGACTTGGTCATAAGGGAGGTCAATATTTAGCTTTCTTAGGACTCTCCAGACTGTTTTCCAAAGTGGTTGTATAAGTGTACATTCCCACCAGCAGTGTAGTAGGGTTCCTCTTTCTCCGCATCCCCTCCAGTGTTTGTCATTGGCTGACTTGAAGATGTAGGACATTCTGACTGGGGTAAGGTGGTATCTAATGATTGTCTTAATTTACATTTCCTTCACAACCAGGGATAGTGAACATTTCCTAATGTGTTTCTTTGCCATTCTTATCTCTTCTTCTGAGAAGTCTCTCTTTATTTCCCTTGCCCATTTAGTAATTGGTTTGTTAGGTTTTTGAGGTCCTAGTTTCTTGAGTTCCCTGTACATACTGGATATTAACCCCTTTTCGGATATAGTGCTGGTAAATATTTTTTTCCCAATTAATTGATTGTCTTTCTAGCTTGGTTGCGATAGCTTTAGCTTTGCAGAAGCTTTTTATTTTAAGGTAGTCCCATTTGTCATGTCTCACTCCAATTTGTTGTGACCCTGGGACTCTGTTCAGGAAATTCTTTCCTGGGCCTATAAGTTCAAGTGTCTCTCTTACTCTGCCTGCAGAGGTTTCAGAGATTCAGGTTTAACGTTAAAGTCTTTAATCGATTTTGAGTTGATGTTGGTGTATGGTGATATGCTGGAGTCCACTTTTATTATTCTGCATGTGGCTGCCCAGTTTTCCCAGCACCAGTGGTTGAAGAGGCTATGTTTCTTCCATTGTCTGTCTTTGGTTCCTTTGTCAAATATCAGCTAACTGTAGGCATGTGGATTTATTTCTAGATCTTCTATTCTATTCTATTTGTCTTTGGGTCTGTTTTGGTGCCAGTACCATGCGGTTTTTGTTATTATGGCTCTATAGTAGAGTTTGAAGTGCGGCATGGATATCCCTCCCATGTTGTCTTTATTCACTAGAATTGTTTTGGCTATTCTAGGTATTTTGTGGTTCCATATGAATTTTTGGACTGTTTTCTGTATTTCAGAGATGTACATCATTGGGATTTTAATCGGAATTGCATTGAATTTGTATATTAATTTGGGCAGTATTGCCATTTTCACTATATTGTCTGCCTATCCAAGAGCATAGGAGGTCGTTCCATTTCCTAGTGTCTTCTGTAATTTTTTCTTTAACTTTTTTATAGTTTTCATTAAATAGTTCTTTTACATCTTTGGTTAGGTTAATTCCTAAATATTTTATTTTGGGGGAGGTTATTGTGAATGGGGTTGCTTCCCTTATTTCCCTCTCTGCTTGTACATTGTCAGTGCACAGGAAGGCAACTGATTTTATTGGATTAATTTTTGTATCCTGCCACTTTGCCAAAGTGATTTCTGATTTCTAAGAGTTTGGGGATGGAGTTTTTGGGATCATGAAGGTATAGTATCATGTCATCTGCAAAAAGGGATAGTTTAATTTCTTCTTTCCCTATGCAGATCCTTTTAATGTATCCCTTCCACTCCTCAAATTTATATATATATATATATATATATATATATATATATATATAAGATACAGAACACTGGAATCAAATACAGTGAAAACAGGTGTTTACCATGGGGGAATAACATACAAAAGAATCACATAGTGCATTATAAGCATATTAAAAACAAAAGAAAGAGAGGAAAAACCGCTTGTGTCTCTGACTTGGGGTACATTTCACTTAACATCATCTTGCATGTTCATATGTACCTAGCCTTTGATCTTCTCTGCTTGTCCTAGACATGTACTAATCCTTGTAAACAAAGTTAAAACAAGGTAAACTATGGGACCTATGTTTCTTTGGGTCTGGCTTACTTCACTCAATATAATTTTTACCAAGTTTTTCCATTTCCTAACAAATGGGGCAGTGTCATTCTTCCTGATGCAATCCTAGAATTCCAGTGTGTGTGTGTGTGTGTGTGTGTGTGTGTGTGTGTGTGTGTGTGTGTGTGTGTACCACATTTTCTTGAACCATTCATCTACTGAGGGGCATTGGTGTTGTTTCCATATCATAGCTATGGTGAATAATACTGCACTAAACATGGTTGTGCTGGTAGTTTTGTGATCATTTGGGTAAGTGCGCAAAATTGGGGTTACTGGGTCATTGGGGAGCTCTAGGTGGAGTCTTTTGAAGAAATTCCATTATGCTTTCCAAAGTGGTTAAACAACTTTGCACTCCTACAAGTAATGCAGTAGGGTTCCCTTTTAGCCACATCCCCACCAGCATCTGTCATCATTACATTTCTTGATTATAGCCATTCTAACTGGAGTGAGGTGTAATCTCAATGTTTTGATTTGCATTTCATTTAGGACTGGAAAAATTGAGCATTTCTTCATTTTTCTAATGGACATTTTTTATTTCCTCTTCAAAGAAGTCGCTCTTTATGTCTTCAGCCCACTTAGTTATTCGGCAGTTGTTCCTTTGAGGAATTGTTTTTGTGGGATTTATGATTTTGAGTCATAAGTATATTTTAGATATAAGATTTTGTCTGTTTTATGACTCATGAAGAACTTCTCCCAGTAAGTGGGCTTTCAATTGATCTTACTATCTATGATCTTTACCTTGCAGAAGCTCTGCTGTTTCATGCAATCCCATTTCTACAACCTTTTTGTGATTGGTTGTTTCTGGTTCTCTATTAAGAACATTTTGGCCTGTGCTAAAGAGCCCTATTTTCTCTTATCCTTCATGTAATGTTTTCACGGTGTCTGCTTTTATTTTGAGGTCTTTGATCCATTTTGACTTGATTCTCATGCAGGCTGATATATATATATATATATACACACACACACACACACACACACACACACACACACACACACACACACACACACACACACATATGGCTAGCTTTAGTTTTTATTCAGGTGTTTAACCAATTTTAACAGCACCATTTACTGAAAAGGCTGTCTTCCTTCCATTCTATTTTTTTTAGCTCCCTTGTCAAAGATTAGGTGGCTATAGGTCAGTGGGTTTATTTCTGAGTCTTCAGTCCTATTCCATTGGTCCTCAGTACTGTTCTTGTGCCAGTACCAAGCTGTTTTTATTACTATGGCTTTTTACTATAGTTTGAAATTTGGAACTGATATTACTCCAGTGCTGTTCTTTCTGCTAAGAACTGACAAACCTACAGCCAGCATTATACTTATTGGTGAAAAGTTAAAGCCATTTCTTATTAATTCAGGGAAGAGATAAGGATGTCCCCTCTCTCCACTCCTCTTCAACTTAATATTAAAATGCTAGCTGGGACAATAAGACAAGATGGAAAATTAAAGGGAATCCAAATAGGGAAAGATGAAGTAAAACAAGATGACCAATGGAGTAGAATTGCAAACCCAGAAATGAACCTATAGTCCCATAGCCATGTAATTTTCGATAAGGGAGCTAAACAAAATACAATGGAAAACGAGAGCATCTTCAGTAAATGGTACTGGCAAAATTCGTTAAGTACTTGTAGAAAACTAAATCTAGATCCTTATTTATTACCCTTTCAGAATCAACTCCGAATGGATTAAAGTCTTCAGAGTCAAAGCAGACACTCTGAAAATATTACAGGATGGAATAGGAGCAACCCTAGATCTCCTTGGCACAGGCCTTAATTTTCTTAATGGAGTCCCAGAAACACACGAAAAAAATCAAAAACAGTTTGGACAAATGGGATTGCATGCAATTGCAGAGGTTCTGACTGGCAAAGGACATAGCTAGCAAGATCACTAGAAAGCCCACGGATTGGGAGAAGATCTTCACTAGCCATAAAACGGACAAGGGTCTCATACCTAAAATATACCTGGAACTCAAAAAATTAAATCCCCCAACAACAAATCTTCAAAGAATCAACTGCCCAATAAATAAATGTGCTAAAGACTTAAAGAGAATTTCTGTGAAGATGAAAGAAGGATGGTCAATAAACACATGAAGAAATGCTCGAACTCTCTGGCCATGAAAGAAATGCAAATCGAAACAGCATTGAAATACCACCTAACCCCAGTTAGAATGGCTATAATCAAGAACTCTAATAACAGATGCTGGAGGGGATGTGGACAGGAGAGAACCTTACTGCATTGTTGGTGGCAGTGTAAACTTGTTCAACCACTTTGGAAAGCAATATGGAGGTTCCTCAAAAGACTCCACATAGAACTCCCCTATGACCCTGCAATCCCACTTTTTGGCATTTACCCAAATGTTCACAAACAAGACCACACTAAAGCTTCCAGAACGACAATGTTTATTGCATCATTATTTACCATAGCTAAGATATGGAACCAACCCACATGACCCTCAGTAGATGAATTGATCTAGAAAATGTGGTATATATACACAATGGAATTCTATGCCTCCCTGAGAAAGAATGACATTACCCCAATCGTTAGGAAATGGAACGACTTGGAAAAAAATTATATTAAGTGAAGTAAGCCAGGCCCAAAGAAACATAGGTCCCATGGTCTCCCTTATTTACAGTAACTAGCATATGTCTGAGTCAAGCAGAATAGGTCAGATAAGTTGATGTTAGGGAAATGAACCCTAAGATATCTATTCAAATGTTTTTTTTTCTTTCATGGGATTGTTTCTAACACATTTATAAGATTATTTCTTTGTTGATTTGTATGTCCCTCCCCCATGGAATAACCCCTGCTTTCACTGTATTTGATGTTGGTAAAATTTGTGGAAGGGAAGGGAAAAAACCAATCATTTAAATAGGGATACAGTTGGACCCATTGCAACAATGAGATGTTCAAGTCGTTATATCGAAAACGAACTTTACTACTTTGGTGGTGGGGAGGAGGATTGGGTGGGAGCATGGAGGGAGGATGGGAAGGGATGTGAAGGGGAAACAAAGTAGGAGGCTACAATGCTTCAGACGAAATGTATTCATTATCTTCCCAGGTAATTTTAATCTCTTTGTACAATTTTTCACAATAAAAAATAATGAATTTAAAAATAGAAAAAAAGAAGAAAAAACATGAAAATGACATGATCTTTTATTTAATGGACCCCATGGACTCCACTCCCAAGTTACGTGAGCTGATCAGAAACTTTGGCCAACTAGAAGAATACAATTTTGTCTCAATAAAACCAAACAAGAAAGGAATAAAAAATAAACAAGAAAGGAATACACAGTTGGAAATTTGGGCTAATTTTGTGATTATGCTTTGAGAAGTCAAGTTTCCTATTGAAATGCAACTCATATATAATGCTCAGTTTTGTTTTAAATTTTGTCTTAATTACAGAACATTTCTAGATGCAAAAGAGCTCATGATTCCCAACCAAAAATTTGGAAAAGTAAGTATCATTCTGTTAGAATCCCAAGAAATGATGAAGGATTACAAAACTTTAAGCCTGATGAAATAGGAAAGTTCGTTTAAAGTAGGACTTTGTAGACCTGGCTAAATCAGAATTTAGATGTAAAATAGATATTTTATGTTTGTAATTTAATATTCTATAGGATACTACAAAATTCTTTTCAAGTAAGAGATTTAATTTACAAATTCACTAATGATTCTGGCATTCTAATTGGCTAGAATATTCTTTCATATAAGGTATAATAAGAACTTCGTTAGTAGATAATTCCAACAGTTCATGTGGAAGATGATAATGTGAATAATCTAGGCAAATTGTCAACAAATTGATGACATTAATTTACAAATATAGAAAAGGAGCAATCTTTTGAGATTTTGGTGTAACTCGGTATGAAAAGAGTAATTGTGTGATATTTTTTTCTATCTGTACATACACAGGAAGAAATTTCCTTAATTATGTACCTCTATACAATGAGAAAAATGCTAGGTTTGAGGTTTGTTTTTATTTTGTTTTTGTTGCTTGGTTTGTAGTAGGGCTTAACCTCTGTGATTAGGCACTGTCCCTGAGCCTGTTTTTGCTAAAGGCTACTGCTCTACCACTTGAACCTCAGTGCCACTTGGGTCTGGCTTTTCCTTATGAGTTTATTGGAGATTAGAATCTAAGGAACTTTCCTGCCTGGGTGGACTTTCAACCATAATCTTCAAATCTTAATATTAAGATATACAGATCTCCTGAGTATCTATGATAGATAATATATATAATAAAATAAAAAATAAAATTAAAAATAAATAATATTTGCGAGTGTTCTGATCTCAAGAATACCACTGCAGGGAAAATGATGTAGCAAAGTTCAGTGTAGTATTTTTTTCCAAAATAGGAAGGGCATCACATTAGCAGAAGTGTAGTATTTTTTCACAATAGCGATAAAGTAGTCATGATGTGAATTTAGGGAATTTTGAGGTGCACCTTACTAGTTGGAAATTGTTGGGCTACGATGACTTTACAGGATAAAAACTTGGGATTGATTGTCATAGAAATAATAGCTTACTCTGATGAACAAATGTTTACTTTCACGGAATTAATTATTATAGATACTTCATATTTTTATCCTCTACCAGAACGTGTCTATTTTTTTCTGTTGACTTTTAAATATGTAATGCCTCATTGGAACCTGCATCTATTGCTGAATTAATTAAAATCAAACAGGTACTGTTTTGAATGTCTCTGGTATATCATATTCAGAATTTGAAAATGAGTAGTTAGTAATCATAGGAATGTTGAGGAACAGATATATTCTGTCCTCTTAACAATTAGTCAGTTTTCAAAGTTAGGCGTTTCCATAGAATTGAACTGTTTTCTGATTTAGTATGAGACAATACTAAAATAATGTTTTTTTCAAAATAATGGCAAGTATATTCTGAAAATATTGTGTAGTTTGATAACATTTCAGTTGATGTCCCTCTGATAAAGAAAGAGGTAATTCAAATTAGCAGGCAAAATGTTCATTTTTAAAAGGTAATACACAGAATAATATTTACTATACCAATACAGTGAAATTATATTTTATGCATCTCATTTTTAACTTAATTTTATTTTCAAGGTGATATATAGAAGGGTTGCAATAATTGTAAGCTAGTGGATACATAACATGACAAAGTTTTTACCCCCTCCCTCATTTTTCTCACACTTTTCCTTCACCCCAATACTCCTCACAAGTTGTAATGTAAATTTCTAATGTTATCTTGTGAGTATTGCTATTGCATTGGTTTGCCTTTTGTCCTTTGTCTCACCGTTTTATTGTTCCGCTTCCCTTGCCAAATGAAGATAAATGTATATACAATACATGGGATACTGAAATCAAATACAACAGTGGACAAACCATAGAGGAAAACACAAAAGAAAAAAGGAAATCACATCGTACATTAAAAACAACAACGACAAAGAAAAACCTCTCTTTCATATCTAAGAGTTTATTTTGCTCACCTCATTTTATGTGGTCATTTATACATAGCTATTGAGCCATTCTGCTCATCTGCTAGGACTATCCTAGATATTTCCTAGTTATTACAAATGAGGGAAATCATGGAAACTGTTTCTTTGTGTCTTGCTTATTTTTCTTAGTAAGATTTTTCGAAGTCTTTCCATTTCCTTATGAATTGGAAGCATAGAATTCCTCTGTACATATATAAACAACATTTTGTCAATTCGTTCATCTACTGAGTGGTATATTGGTTTAAAACATGATTGCATGTAAGTATCAATTAAGGCCATGCAAAAATGGCAGATGCCAACTCACCAAATATACTAATATCATGATTTCCAAGGAAGATAGTATTTTATGGTAGTACAAGTGTTGAGATATCTGGATGGGTCTAAAGTATATCTTGCACTGAATTAAGCAGGAAGATATCCAATATCACATAGGATAAAAATGGTAGTGACAAAATATTTCCCTTGAGAAATATATAGGAGGCTGCCAGAAATATGAAGTAGTTGAGATAATTTTGAAGAATTTAGAAATGCAAGCTCAATTATGTCTCTTTAAATAATAATTATGTAAGTAGAGGGGCAAAAAAAGGGTAAGAGAAGAAAATAACTGACAGCAGATAATTGTCCCAAGTTAAAGTATAAAAAGACATAATCTATAACTTCCAAGTTAAAGAGACACCAATATGATATTATCCCACTTAGTTTAGGTTCATGCAAAATACTTACTTGGCTTTTTCCTACTTAAATGCTCCCACAATAACAAAGAATTGAAGCCAGAAGCAGTGGCTCACGCCTGTAATCCTAGCTACTCAGGAGGCTGAGATCTGAGGATCGTGGTTTAAAGCCAGCCCAGGCAGGAAAGTGCATGAGACCCTTATCTCCAATAAATCACTAGAAAACTGGAAGTTTTGCTGTTGCTCAAGCGGTAGAGTGCTCACCTTCAGCTGAAGAGTACATGGACAGCGCCCATGCCCAGAGTTCAAACCCCATGACCGACATACAAACAAACAAACAAAGGATTGAGGTAGTAGTCTAAGATCATTCTTTAAATCTAGAGAGGCAATAGTGCCAATACAACCATTTAAGATTCTGTTTTTATTTCATAAAGTCATAGCATCCTTTTCAAAATCTGTGGACCATAAAATTAAGAATTTATTTTTGACAAATCTGTTACCTTCTTCTATGTGTCTGTTCTTATAGTAGAACTACGTTGTCTTCACTACTAAACATGGTAATACTATTCAAAGGTAGTATGGAGGCTGAAGCTACACCATTTTACAAGATTTCTGTGACTGACCTGTATTCCTTGAATTTACATAAGAGATTATTGAGCAGGTGGACCAATATTCTACAGAGATATCTAAATATTTCATAGTCACTCATATTTCACACCTTGTGAAAATACAAACCCCTGATATTATATATACAAAATGTCTTTAGAGACTGCTCAGTACAACTAAAATTAATTTAGGAATGAGTTAAGATTTAGATAACAGTACAGCATAATATAGCTCAACGATAATGACTTGAGCTGTTCTGCAGAAGAGAGTGAGTGGGGGAAGAATGGTGGACCACATAGGAGCTGTATGTCATTGGTATTGTTTCAAAAAACACAAAGACTTCAGAGAAGAGAAGGAGAAAAATAAAGTGTCCTGAATCTAGTTTCTTTTTAATCAACTTGATAGTTTGGACTGAAAGTCAGATAACAAAGGAAAAATAAAATAGAAAATAAAGCATTGTATAGAGCTGTTACAATGTAAGGAAGTTGTAATAGGAATATAATTAATTTCCAAAGAAATAAGAGAAAGAATAACACTAAGAATTGCTAACGTGGATAGAAGATGGATCACATTTTATCATATATAATTTTTATTTTATTTTATTTTATTTGTGAACATACTGTACAGAGGGGTTACAATTACATGGGCAGGATAATGCGTACATTTCTTACCAAGCATTGCAGCCTCCTCCTTTGTTTACCCTTCACATAGCTTCCCAGCCCCCCCTCCCCCTCCAATCCCAATCCTTTTCTTTCCCCCCCCCCCCCGGAACCGACGTTGTAAAGCTCGTTTTGGACAGGACAACTTGTACTTCTCATTGATGCAATAGGTCCACCTGTATCCTTAAACGACTTGTTTTTCCCCATCTCCTCCACAAGTTATACTGACATCAAACATAGTGAAAGCAGGGGTTATACTGTGGGGGAGGGACCCACAAAGCAACAAAGAAATTATCTTATAAATGCGTTAGAAACACATGCATGAAAGAAAAAAACATTAAAATACATATCTAAGGGTTCATTTTCCTAACGTCACATTATCTGACATTTTCTGCTTGACTCATAAATATACTAGATATTGCAAATCAGGAAAACCATGGGGCCTATGTTTCTTTGGGCCTGGCTTACCTCACTTAATGTAATTTTTTCCAAGTTTTTTCCATTTCCTAACAAATTGGGCAATGTCATTCTTTCTGATAGAGGCATAGAATTCCATTGTGTATATATATATACCACATTTTCTTGATCCATTCATCTACTGAGGGGCATCTGGGTTGGTTCCATATCTTAGCTATGGTAAATAATGCTGCAATAAACATAGTTGTGCTGGTAGCTTTAGTGTCGTCTTGTTTGTAAACATTTGGGTAAATGCCCAAAAGTGGGATTGCTGGGACATAGGGGAGCTCTATGTGAAGTCTTTGAGGAACCTCCATACTGCTTTCTAAAATGGTTGAACAAGTTTACATTCCCACCAACAATTAAGTAAAGTTTCCCTTCTGTCCACTTCCCCTCCAGCATCTGTTGTTGTTAGAGTTCTGGATTTTTGCCATTCTAACTGGAGTGAGGTGGAATCTTAATGTTGTTTTGATTTGCATTTCTTTATGGCTAGGGATGTTGAGCATTTCTTCATGTGTCTATTGGCCATCCTTCTTTCTTCTTCAGAGAAGATTCTCTTTAAGTATTTCGCCCACTTATTTATTGGGCAGTTGTTTCTTTGAGGATTTGTTGTTGGGGGATTTAATTTTTGAGTTCCAAGTATATTTTAGATATGAGACCCTTGTCCCTTGTATGGCTAGTAAAGATCTTCTCCCAATCCGTGGGCTTTCTATTGATCTTGCTAGCTATGTCCTTTGCCATGCAGAAGCTCTGCAACTTCATGCAATCCCATTTGTTCAACCTTTCTTTGATTTGTTGTGTTTCCTGGTCTCTATTCAGAAAATTTCGGCCTGAGTCAAGGAGACCTAGGGTTTCTCCTATTCCATCCTGTAATGTTTTCAGAGTGTCTGCTTTGTCTTCCAGGTCTTTAATCCATTTGGAGTTGATTCTGGTGCAGGGTGATATATAAGGATCTAGCTTTAGTTTTCTACATGTAGTTAACCAATTTTGCCAGCACCATTTACTGTAGAGGCTGTCTTTCTTTCATTCTATTGTTTTAGCTCCCTTATCGAAGATTAGATGGCTATAGGTCTGTAGGTTCATTTCTGGGTTTTCAATTCTATTCCATTGGTCCTGAGGTCTGTTCTTATGCCAATACCAAGCTGTTTTGATTATTATGACTTTATAGTATTGTTTGAGATTTGGTGTTGATATTCCTCCGGCAGTGTTCTTTCCGTTGAGGAGCATTTTTGCTATTTGGGGTCTTTTATTGTTCCATATGAATTTTTGGATTGCCTCTTCTATTTCCTTGAAGAATGAGGTTGGAATTTTGATAGGTATCGCGTTGAAATTATAGAAAGCCTTGGGAAGTATTGCCATTTTTACAATGTTAATCTTTCCAATCCAGGAGCATGGGAGGTTTTCCCATTTTTAAAGTTCTGTGTTGATTTCCTTTTTCAAGATTTTAGTTTTCATCATAGAGGTCCTTCACTTCTTTGGTTAAGTTAATTCCTAGGTATTTTATTTTTTGTGGGGCTATTACAAATGGAGTTACTTTCCTAATTTCAGCCACACTTTTCTCATTGTTGGCATACAGAAAAGCCATTAGCTTTGGGGGGTTAATTTTATACCCTGCTACTTTGCCAAAGTTTTGAATCAGCTTGAGTAATTTGGGTGTGGAGTCTATGGGATTCTTTAAATACAAGATCATGTCGTCTGAAAAGAGGGAGAGTTTTATTTTTTCTTTCCCTATTTGGATCCTCTTTATGTATGCATCTTGTCTTATTGCTGTTGCTAGGTATCTAATACTAGATTGAAGAGAAGTGGAGAGAGTGGACATCCGTGTCTTGTTCCTGAGTTAAGAGGAAATGGCTTCAGTTTTTCACCATTAAGTATAATACTGGCTGTAGTTTTGTCATATACAACCTTTATTGTATTGAGGAATGTCCCATGGATTCCTAATTTTTCCAAAACCTTCATCATAAAGGAGTGTTGGATCTTGTCGAATGCTTTTTCTGCATCTATTGAGATAACCATGTGGTTCTTATTCTTGCTCCTGTTGATGTGATGAATAATATTAAGTAATTTGCGTCTATTGCACCAGCTTTGCAGCCCTGAAATTAATCCTGTTTGATCATGGTGTATGATTTTTTGAATGAATTGTTGAAGTCGTTTGGCCAAAAGTTTGTTGAGAAGTTTTGCATCAATGTTCATCAAAGAAATGGGTCTATAGTTCTCTTTCTTTGATGATTCCCTGCCTGGTTTTGGGATGAGGGTTATGATGGCTTCATAGAATGTGTTCCATAGTGAACTTTCTCTTTCAATTTCATTGAAGAGTTGGAGGAGTATTGGTGTGAGCTCTGCTTTGAAGGTCTTGTAGAGTTCCGCTGTAAAACCATCTGGTCCTGGACTTTTCTTAGCTCGCAGGTCTCTTATTGCTCTTTCTATTTCAATGCTTGATAGGGGCCTGTTAAGCTGGTTTAACTCATCTTAGTTTAGTTTTGGAATGTCAATATTTGCTAGGAAGAGGTCCATTTCTGTCAAGTTCTCAAACTTATTAGCATAAAGTTTTGAGATATATTTCTTTATAATGTTTTGAATCTTGGTTGTTTCCATGGTGATGTTTCCATTCTCATCTCTGATTTTATTTATTTGGGTGTGTTCTCTACTTTTTCTGATAAGATTTGCTAAGGGTCTGTCAATTTTGTTAATTTTTTCGAAGAACCAACTCTTTGTTTTGTTGATTCTTTCTATAGTTTTTTTTGGATTCTAATTCATTTAATTCTGATTTAATTTTAATTATTTCTTTCCGTCTACTGGATTGGGGTTTATTTGCTTCTCTTTTTCAAGGAGGTTTAGATGTGTCATTAAGTTGTTGGTTTCAGACCTCTCCAATTTGTTGATGTAGGAGCTCAGACCTATAAACTTGCTTCTGAGTAGTGCTTTTGCTGTGTCCCAGAGGAGCTGATAATTTGTGTGTTCATTTTTGTTGAATAGCATGAACTTTTGAATTTCTGTTCTAATCTCTTCCATGACCCACTCGTGATTAAGCAGTGTGTTTTTCAGCCTCCATGTGATAACAGACTTTCTTTGGTGGCTTTTGGTGTTGAGTTCTAATTTTAATCCCTTGTGGTCAGAGAGCATACAAGGTATAACTTCAATGTTTCTGAATTCAGGCAAATTTGCTTTGTGGCCTAAAATGTGGTCTATTTTACAAAATGTTCCATGTGCTGCTGAGAAAAATGTGTATTCTGATGCTGCTGGGTGAAATGTTCAGTAGATATCTGTTAAATCTAGTTGATCTATGCAGCTGTTTAGATCTGCCGTTTCTCTGTTGAGTTTTTGCCGAGTTGATCTACCTAGTGGGGAGATTGGTGTGTTAAAATCCCCACAATTAATGTCTTTGGATTTATATGGGATTTGAGGGAAAGTAGTGTTTCTTGGATAAATTTGGGTGCTCCATTGTTTGTCGAGTAGATATTTAGAATTGTACTATCCTCCTGATAGAGAGATCCCTTAATTAGTATGTAGCGACCTTCTTTATCTCTTCTCACGAATTTTAATTTGAAGTCTATTTAATCTGATATTAGGATTCCAACTCCCGCCTGTTTATGGGGGTCGTTTGCTTGGTAGATTTTGTTCCAACCTTTAACATTGAAAATGTGTTTGTTTTTATGGGCAAGATGTGACTCCTGAAGGCAGCAGATAGAAGGGTCTTGTTTTTTAATCCAACTAGACAGTCTATGTCGCTTAATTGGAGAGTTCACTCCGTTAACGTTAAGAGAAAGGACTGAGAGGTATTTGGGAGTTCCTGCCATGTTATCCACCTTCTTGGGGGCTGCAAAAACTGGGTTTTTCCTATGGTTCTTGGAGTCTCAGTTTGTGTGCAGTTTCTTGGCCTTTACTTTGGTCTTTAAGAATCTTTTGTAGGGCTGGTTTGGTGGAGATGTATTGTTTCAATTTTTGTTTGCTATAGAAGGTTTTTATTTGGCCTTTAGTTATGAAGGAGAGTTTAGCTGGGTACAGTATTCTTGGTTGATAGTTGTTTGTTTTTAGGGGATGACATGCATTATTCCAGGCTCTTTTTGCTTTGATTGTCTCTGTTGAGAAATCTGAGGTGATTCTAATTGGTTTCCCTTTATAGGTGATTAATCTTTTCTCCTTGACAGCTTTAAGGATCTTTTCCTTTTTCTGAGTTGATCCTGTGTGGTTTATAATGTGAAGGTGGGATGTCCTATTCTGGGCTGGTCTGTTTGGAGTTCTAAATGCTTCTTGTATCTGAATAGGCCTATCTTTTTGCATGTTTAGGAAGTTCTCTCCAAGGATCCTATGAAACAAATTTCCTAGGAGATTAACTTCTGTTTCTAGGTGCTTCTCTACACCCATTATCCTTAGATTAGGCCTTCTGATTGTGTCTTCCAAGTGTTGGATAGATCTATCATATTTCTTGGACTTGTCTTGGGTGGTTGTATGTTCTTTCTCTATAATATCTAGGCTGTCTTCAGTCCCTGAGATTCGATCTTCTGCATGGTCTAACCTGCTGTCTAGATTTTCTACTTTGTTTTTTATCTCTTTTCCTTCTAATTGGTCAGCTTTGATGGCTTCAAAATCTTTGTTGAAGCTTTGTTTTAGATCTTTTATGAATTTCTTTACTTCCTTAATTTGATGTTTAGTGTTGATTCTCAGATCACTTAGTTGATTGGTTATGGTTTACTTGGACTCCCATTCCTTATGTTGGGTTCCATTCAGCATTCCCTTTGTGGTCTCCCTGACTTCTTTCATTTCTTTGTTAATGGATTCCATGAATGCCTTTAGTGATCTTTGTGTATTCTCTACCTGGTCTCTCAATTCCTGTATTACTCTTTGATTAGCTTCCTCCCATTCGTGGGATTCCTGTAGTTCTCTATGAGTGTTCTCAGCCTCTTCAGGCCATTCCTGCCTTTCTCTTTGAGTATTCTCAAGCTGCTCATGCAAATCCTGTGTCAGTTTTTGAGTAGCTTCCTCACGTTTATGATATTCCTGTATAAATTTTTGGATTGCCTCCTCTCTCTCCCTATCACGCTCATACAGAGTCCTTTGTATGCTTTCAATCTTTTGATTTATCATGTTTGCCAACAGTGTTCGTAGAAGTATTTGGGAATTCTCCTCTGGATTATTCATTATCTGTTCTGTTCCTTGATTATCGGTATTGGGAATTGAGATACCCGGATTTGCCATTTTTCTTGTGTTTTTCCGGCTTACTCTGCCCATTTGAGATGAAAATAGCACCAGGTTTGTGCTAGAACACTATCTTAAGGCAAGCATCAACCCAAGTCTGAATTTGCACAGTCAATAGTCTACAGATGCAGTCTAGTTCAACAGATACATCTATTCAACACCAAATACCTATATGTTAATGGGCTACGAACCGCAAAGTAGAATTTGGAAGACCAGAAATTATTAGGGTTAGGGAGAGATGTGGGTAAAAAAATAGGAATAGATTGATGTGGGGAGGCTCAGGGAGAGTTAAGTAAGTCCTAATCTCAAAGCAGGAAGTAGGTTGGGTAGGATGAAAGTAGAGAGAGAGAAAAAAAGAAGAAAGGGAACAGGAAAAGAAAAGAGACCAGAAAAAATAGAAAGGTAGAAATTAATAAAATTATGTAGATCGATAACAATCTATTTAGATAAGAACGGGAATTTATTGAGAGAATGGGAGGGATATAAAGGAGATGTGAAAAACTTAAAAATAAAAATACTTAAAATATTATATAGTTATAAAGAGGTAGTACTGCTATTAAGGAATTTAAGTCTTAGAGGTTTTGACTTGAGTAATAAATTTGTGGATTAAGTGTGTACACAATAGGGGATAGGGTCTAATAGTCAACTACAGGTTTATCTGAGGATGTGCAGGACAAGAATTAAGTCACATAAGGAAGAACGAAAGAGAAGAGAAGGTGAAAAGGATAAGAAAGGAAGAAGAAAAAGATGAGTAGTTCAGTAGAGCTAAACAAAAAACAAAAAGATAATTAAAAAAGAAAAAAAAAAGAGAAAGAAGACCAGAAAAGAAAGAAAAAAAATTATAAGGGGAAAAAAAGTTTCTGGAAAACAATTTTTTTTCAAAAAAGGCAAAGATTAAAGATTAAAAAAAAGTTTTAGAAAAGAAAAAAAAAATTTATACAAGGTACCAAAAATAAAAAATAAAAAAAGAAGACGAAGAAGAAGAGAAAAAAAAAAACAACAACAACAAAAAAGAAAAAAAAAACTTCTTTGATTTTTTTGGGAGGAGTGGGAAAAATCCTGTATCTCCATTGTGTCCGTAACCAGCCTCTTGTTGGAGTCTCTGGTGTGCTTGTGGTCCTGTGCCTTGGTTGGTTTCTTAAGTCAGTTTGTTCAAACAGGCAGAAAAATGCTCTGCTTTACACAGGATTTGGCGATCCTCCTCCCAGGCTCGTTCATTGGGAGGCAGATATGTTTTGAGTATCACAAAAGAGGGGGATGCAGTGATGAGGCTAGGTTCTGGGTAGAGTTGAGGCCTTTCAACAAACAGTAGCTTTTCCGGGGCTAGTTTGTGAAAACCTCACAGAGTCCAGCCTGGAGCCATTCTCAGGCTTTCTGTTTACTGAATTTCAATTGATTGTAGAGGCTGCTAGAGGGAGGGGCAGCCTCTGGCTATGATTACCCAGTGAAGAAACCCACTCCTAGGGCTGGTGCCCGAGCTGGGTGACTTTTCCATGGGTGGAGCTGAGTCTGGCAGGTCACACCGCCGTTAAGTTCTTGTGACCTGCTAAATGACTCATTTTATTCCAAGGCCTGAGTTGGAGCTAGCAGCTCCTCCGAGCTTTGTCGGTATCCAAGATGGAGATCACCGGTGCTGTGGTGGGGAGGGGTGGCCTTCCCTCCTCTGCTCCCTGAGAAGGAGTGAGGACGTCAGGCTACTACTCATGCCGAGTCTTAGTTCCTGGGTTGTCTCTGGTCTGCGAACTGCAGGATGAAGATGTCTGCTCCTTGTCAGTTCTTGCTGGTGTTGAGTAGAATCCGCTTGCCTGCTGCATCTGGCTCCTTCGTCCTGGACTCTCTGTTGCTCAGGTATGACTCCTGCGCTCACCCACCGCCGGCTGCTGCCGCCGCGGCGGCTGCTGGCAAGAGCTCAGAAGTGTCTTCTTGCCTGGGTTTCCTTCTCTGGCCTAACTCTCTATCCTGTGATGGCACACTTGGTGTAATTCTCTGGCTTAGGACAGTTCACTGGAACTCTAAACTGCTTTCTATGCGAGAGCTTATTAGACTCCAGATTCTCCTCCACCATCTTCCCCCGTCCTATCATATATAATTTTGAAATAACATACTAGGAATGAAAATACAAAAGTCATAATTTAAAATACAATTTGTATTATAACTAGATAGTATAGCTCAGTGCTAAAACATTGGCCTAACATATGTGAAGCAATTGTGTGATCTCCCAAGCATTACAAAGTACACACAAAACTCACACACAAAAAACACACATAAACACACACACACCGCATACACACATTTGTTATTATCATATTAAACAGAGAAAATTATCACAAATAGTAAAAGTATTTTAATATATGAAATCATAATATTGCCCATACAATTTAAAAGTTTAGAAGAATAAAATATTCACAAGATACTTGGATTCTTATAGATTAAGTAAATTGAAAATTAATAAATAAAAGATATGAGAACTTTGCAAACAAGTCTTAAATAATAAACATTTTGAAATATGTGTCCTTTTATTTTGACAAAAGATTGATGTTTCTGGTGTTTTAACTCAAGATTTAGAATATGATAACCAAGTGCTCTATATCTTGCTAGGGATGGCTATATCTCTAATCATTTCACTCTGGAAATTTTATGATAAAGTATCATAGTTTTTCAGTCTCTCCCGAATTACAAACTCTATTTACACTTCCGACCATAGTTAGAAAATAGAAAACACAAACCACTATGCCTAGCTCAAACATTTTTTTTTTATTCAAGTACAAATATTTCCAAAAAGTGACTAAGTAATAAAGCCTTTTGCAGGCCCAGAGTTCAAGCCCCACGACCGACAAAAAAAAAAAAAAAAGATATAAAGCCTTTTTTAATAAAGTATATGCTTCTTGAAAATGCAGTATTTGTTACCTGGACAAATATCTTTAGAAATAATAAGAAAATAAATTTATTTAAATTCACCAACCATATAAAATTTAAGAAAATAATTTTTACATATTCACATGTTAACTATTTTGAAAGCAAAATATATGTCTGAATAATTTACATGTGTTAAAATTATGCAAAACTAAATTAACTAATTCTACAAGTCTGAAAAAAGAATTACCCTAAAGAAACAAAACAAAATAAGTTCAAAATTTGAAATTCAGAAAATAAAATGAAGTGTAATCTTTAGTTGACTTAAGTAACTGTAAACACTCTGTATATCAATTTTATAATAAAAAATGCATGAACAAAGAAAGAAAAGTACCCATTTGACAATCGCTACAGGAGATACCTTAGTAGTTTTTTTTTTTGAGTGTGCAAAGAAAACAATGGAAGAGATAACAATGTTCCTTCCATAATAAATGTACACATTACCTTAATTATGTAACTGTATCCCCTCTGTACATTACCTTTACAATAAAATTATATTGAAATTAAAAATAAACTAATTAATATACCAATTATAAATTCGTAGAGAGCTAGGAATGTGGCTCAGTGTTAGAGCGCTTGCCTTGCATGCTTAAGGCCCTGGGTTAGATTCCTCAGCATCACATAAACAGAAAAAAAAGCCAAAAGTGGCGCTCTGGCTCAAGTGGTAGAGTGCTAGCCTTGAGCTAGCCTTAAGGGACAGCACCCAGGACCAGAGTTCAGGTTCCAGGACAGAACACCCCCCCAAAAAAAACAACAGAATTACTAGAAGACATTCGTTAAAACCTTTTTAGAAATTGACCCAAAGTACCCAAGTAATATAATTTGATGATACTATTTAAATACTTCAACCTCAGCCAAGAAGCCAAAAGTTTAAAAAGTGTTACAAAGTAATAAATCAGAATATGTTACAATTAATAATAATCATAAGATGAATTTATAGTGGTAGTCAAATATGTAAGAAATGAGGCAATTTGCCATTCGTTTGCACTGAATAACTGAGAAAGAATTTTCTAGGTCTTTTAAAATATATAAAAACTTTAATGAAGAAACTATTGTCACATCATATGATAACCAGATGAAGCTGATATTAGAACAAAGAGCAGATTATACTAAGTTTTGGATGTTAATGTCCATAAATATTTTGGTTGTGGGAAATTGTGTTCAACTTGGGGTACTGTTTTTGTTAGACTGGTGTCATATCAGTAGTAAATTTTAGGATAGGGGTTCCCTTTTCACAAAACATGCACTTGATCTGTCTTTTTAGCCTTCCCATTATCAATGGCATAAGAGTTGCACACCAACTTGTCTAGATTCCTACCTTGGCTGGCCTGGATTCTGCAGTCCTTCCAATCTTAACATATAGATAGTGCTGGATGGTAGAAATAACCCAATGCACCAAGCTATAGATTGAGAAGGAAGTCCATTAAAATTTTGGCCTGGGTTCTGTTCTCAAGCTTCCTCAATAGTTTAGAGTTCAGATGGGAGACCCTGGTGCCAAGCAGTAAGAGTATTTTTTAAAGCAAATAGACATATATATAACTTAAGCATGTGAACACCTCAGGACAAGAATAAAAGAGCAGTGAAGCATAGAGGACAGGCCCAATTTTAACTAGCTACTTAGAGGCTGAAGAAGCTTAGCTAGCTACTCTGGAGGCTGAAATATGAAGACCACTATTCAAAGCCAGTCCAATCATGAAAATAAACGCGATTATCTCCAAAAAAACAGAAGTGGAACAATGGCTCAAGTGGTAAACCACTATCCTTGGTCACAAAAGATTAGGGAGAGTTCCCAGGCACTATCAAGCCTCAGGAATGATGAATGAATGAATGAGCACTAGCACATGCGTGTGCGTGTGTACGCGTGCATGTGTAAAAACACACTCTCTCTCTCTCACACACACACACACAAATGAGTATTTCAATGCGAAGTTCTTTTTTTTAACCGTGCTGTAATCTATTTCCCTGTATTAGTTTACAAGTATACAAAATCAGCTAAGCACCTATTTACATACAACTCATTATGTTTTTCTAAAGTCAACTCTCCTTTTGGAAGCAGACTTTTATTTGACCCAAAGGTAAATTATTCAGGTCGATTCATCTCCCTCAATTCTGTAGAATTAGATGATTGTTTAGCTTCCTCCAAGCAATATAATTTTGTGAAGCCTCTGTCAAACAATTAATAATAGGTTTTTTTTCTCCTTGCTACCATCTGTAGTTTTATTATCTTCATATATTTCGTGATCTGTCTGTGTATGACAAAGACTGCTGTGAAAATAAAAAGACACTTCGCAGCACTTATCATTTATATACAATTCATAGATATGAAGGTGTTTAAATATTATTGAAATTGCTTTGGAATAAATTATGTTCACATTGACTATCGTGAAAAATAAGAATTGGTTTCTCAGCACTTTAGGTAAGAACTTTATTGAAAGAATCAAAAGTAAAAGTAGGAACAACTCAACACATACATTCAAATCAAACAAAACAACCCAAGGAAACAAATTAATTGAGTACTCATGAACATGCAGGAAATGCAAAGTCTTAAAAATCATCAGTTATGACAAGCTTATGAAAATCCTGACTACATGGGAGTCTACTCTTGTGAGGATACAGGTTAAAGCCCAGACTGGACAGAAACATCTGTACACAATGCCATGTACCTGTTATTCTAAATTCCAGGAAGAATAACATAACATGGACTGAGAATAAGATCATACACAAGTATCTGAAAAATAATCAGGATAATTTAGGGCTGGAGACAGGACAAAGTGGTAAGAACACCCATTTAGGAGGCACAAGACACTCAATTCAAACTCTAATATTATGGGTATTAAAGTAAAAAGCTATGATTTTAAATAATTGGAATAATTGTAAGATTTGAATATTTGAGTGGAAAAATGCATGAGAGAGAAGAAAAATGCATGAGAGAGATAGAATGAACCCATGGTGCAATGCTTTCAACTTAAGTAAAAATCTTTTGTGGTACTTCAGACAAAACAGAGTTAACTTGCAAATGAGCACGGTTGTGCATTTGGGTGATGGAAATACTTTACTTACACAGGTGTAAATTAAATAGATATTATTTGGGTAGATTGTATTTCTTGAACTAAGAGCCTGGATGATGTCCCTGAGATTTTTCTCTCAAGGCTACCGCTCTACTACTTTGAGCCACAGTTCCAATTCTGATTTTCTGTTGTTTGTTTGGTGATAAGAGGCTCCTGGACTTTCTTGCCCAGGATGGCTTCAAACCATGATCATCAGATCTCAGCCTCCCGAGTAAACAGGATGCCAGACAATAGCCGCCGATAGTTTTAATAATTTAGTAAATTGTACAGTTACCGAAGTTGTACATTATCATTATAACCTGTGTAATATATGTGTGTATGTATATATCAATGCATACGGATAGAAATACTTTAACATATTTTTGTATCTACAGTAGATTTACGAAATCATCCTTATAAAATAAAATGGAAACAAAAGTTAATAAGGATCAAAAAAAAAGGAAATTATCACGCTTCTTGTTTTTGAATGGAATACGAATTGCGAGAATCAATTTGGGAAAACCATCTCTACGTTAACAAAATGGATAAGAGGTATTAATTCCAATCCATCTATTTGCCCATATTGTGCAACCTCACACATGAGTGTCAAAATCAAACAACACTTTTTGCCTTTGCTTTTAACTCACCTGTTATAATTTACGGGTTAGATGAAGTAATCAAATAAAGATTAAAATAATGTTATGTGAGGCTATGAATTAGAGCCGAAAATTATTTAAAACATGGTAATACCTAATTAAATTCCATTTTTCTTACTTTTACTCTGTCATGTACCTCATTCCCATATTAGGAAAGTATATAGAAGGTTCTCATTGAATTATATGTACAATTATGAAAAAATGTATTGAAAGAATATGGGCACAATGTGGTTTTAGCTTATTGAGACATGTAGGGTGAAGTGTGTTTTTGAGGACTAGCAATATATTGTGATGAAGATGAAGGGAGGGATGTGCTTATTCTGGAAAACTGGCTAGAAGATTGCTCCCATAAAGGTAGTGATGAATTCTTCCAAAAGGTTACAGTAAAATCACTTTCACAAGCATGTTCACTGCTGCACAATTCACCGTAGCCAAGTTACGGAAACAGCCCAGATGCCCTTTGGTGGAGTGATGGTTGGAGAATGTGTGGCACATATACACAATTGGATTGCACCCATCCATTTTGAAGACTGTTACATTATTTGCAAAGAAATAGATAGATCTAAAAATTTATTAAGTGAACTAAGTCAGAGCCAGACACACAAAGGACCCATGTTCTGTCTCATATTTGGAAGCTAGAAATTTATACAAGTTTACACAAAAATATTAACCAAAGCATGTGATTTGCAGAGGAGTATTTCAAAGGTGTAATTTCTTAGAAAATTGAACTTTACTCCAACTAAATGAATACCAGGACACTATCACTTGAAAGATGTTAGTGGAAGTCAAAAGGAAGGAATAGAGTTATGGAGGAAGAGAGTGAAGGTATAATATTCAATGTAGATGTATGAAACTAGAAAAATTAAACTTCGATGAGCTTTGGAAGGGTTTGGAAATGTTATATAAAGATCCATTATATTTTAAAAAAATGATTTGTTGAATGGAAATTCCCTTGTACAAGTATTTAAGATAAGAAAAATATAATTAAAAACAATGGAGACATCTGATCTTAAATTCTATTTCTGTCTCTTTTAAAAAATAAAATTATTTGCTCTATAATTTGATCAGAGGGATGGATTTTGTGGCTAGCTAGATCATTGCACATCTGTCTCTCTCTTCCTCTCTCCCTCTCATGGTTCTCACAGGTAATATGATTACTCCATAATTATCTTAATTTATTTTGCTTTTATGTTTTTTGGTTGCATCATTTCACTTTCTGCTCTGTCATTTCCGAATTCATTTACATATAAGGCATTATTTCCTATTTTCTCATTCCTAGAATAAGCTGCACATGAAGACACCACTGATCTTCATTTTCAGTTTGTCCCTTTGAATACGGAGGAAAATCTTTCCTCTGCTCTCTACCAAATCCCTACTCTCCAGATAGAATAATTTAGAATAGTATAAATGAAAAAAGAGAAAATAAATAATAGTGAAAAAAACAGATGCAGAAAATTCACCGGATTTTTCTGACTAGTTTATCCAATGTGAACTATTGGGGAAATACATGGACAGGTCATTCTCACTGGCACTCAAAGTGTCTGGTCAGGCAATTCTGATGAAGTTGAGGAACAAGATGAAAAAGTGAGAAATGGTATCAATTGCAAGAAAAAATGGAATAGGATCAAGCAAATTTCTTCTTTGTTCTGCTGAAAGTAATCACCCTACTACAGTGCAGAGACTACTTTCCATAAAGGCCACTCATGTGAACACTAGGGATAACGATGATTATACACCTCTTCATCTAGAAGCCTACTGTGGACACTTAGACATTATCCATGAGTTGGTGGCTCATAGCAGATATTCATGGAATAACTGTGAATGGCTGGACACCCCTGCACAGTACTTATACATGGGATAATATCAGAGTGGCTTCTTTATTTCATCATGATGCAGACACCAAAGGCCAAACCAAAGGCCTCTTGACCCCCTTGTATCTTGCTGCTGGGTATAGATATAGCAAAGATACGCTGGATCTCTTTCTGTTGACCCATTATATCAAACCAGATCTGAACACAACTTGGAAGAAACTGCATTTGATATTGCCAAAAGGATAAGTATGTATCACTACCTCTTTGAAGTTGTGGAAAGCTGTACAAATTGTTCTCTTAAGTCCTAATGTTTCCATTAAGTTTCTTAAATTTCAAAATTGCCAGTCCATCCCATGTGTCCATACAAAATATTTTCACAATACAAAGCAACAGCAATATTTTACTTTAGAAATTCATGGATTCCATGGTACTTTTCCAAGTGAATTGCCTGAGTTTGATGTCAAAATATATTCGACTTTTTTGTATACATCTGTAATGATTTCTATAGAGTTTGTGATTTTTTAAATCAGAAATAATTTTAACTTATGTGTTGAAATGAGTAGTATAGAAACTAAGGATATTTCTGGTGCTTGTCTGAAAAAAGTATATTTTAAAATATTTAGTATTCTGTTTATATAATGTCCATAATCTATTTCTTTCTCTCCTAGATATAATACTTTGAATTCGACATTGTTTTTATAATATATGGATTCATTACTAAATGTGTTCTTTCGCATTGCATTCCATATAGAAACAGTTTAAGATTCCTTTAATTCCTAGGTCCTTATAGAATTTTATTTATTTGGGATAAAATGACAATGTTATCTAATTTCAAAGTTTTATAAATGTTATGCTATGTAAAGGCCTTTCTGAAAAGGTGAAGATTGAATACACTGATGTCAAACTAACTTTTATTTCTATGAATTATATGTATTATTACACTTGTATATTTGTAATCAATTTTTTCATAACTGTTTTCCATTTCTTGCATCTGAAGAATGAAAAATATGGAATACTTCGCAAATTTTCATATCATTAACATGGCTCTCGTGAAAGAGCCATGTTAACCTCTATATTGTAATTCGGGTAGATGTGCTGCTAAAACATGTAGTATCCTGTAAATTTAAGTAGTTAAAGATGCAATCTTAAGACAGGCATATATCCTTGGTTGCCTATTTGTAACAAGGAAACCTTATTGTTCCCTAAATTGCTATTCATCTTATTTTTGTAAAATTTGTTTATGGTGGAAAAAACTTACATTGTTTGTTCAATTGCTCACATTTGCAATTTTTTGTCAATAGCCATTTTAAGTCTTTTTCATTTGAAATTTGATAATACTTTGAAGCCTCTCTGTTTTCTCTCATTTCTATTGACTACTTTCATTCATAAGTTTATGTCAAGTGATTTACATTATATATTTCCTTCTTTGTTCTGGCAAAGTAATTGTTCAAAATAATTCAGTAAATATTATATTCCACTTTTTTCTATCATGCTGTTTACTTCTCCAAGTGAGTCCATTAAATTTCTCACTTGCATTTCGGTGTCACGGAAACCCAGCATCAATGTTAATGAGGACAATCTCTAATGTAAAACTTTGTCTCCAAAATACTACTCCAAGAAGCTGTGATCACAAATATTTAGATATACTTTTTTCTTTTTTCTTTTACCTTGAAAGTCTTCTTATGTCTAAAGTGCCCTAAAAAATCAGTACTCCACCAATTTTTGGTTCAATCACTTTTAAACTCAAAGATATATTTTGCTAACAAGATGCTTAGAGGAAACCGAAGAATACTCCATTTTGTCTTCTCTCTTAAGACTCTCCTTACATACAATATCAGGATCAGTGAAGCTATTCTTTCCAAAATTATTTCAATAGATTATTTTTCTCTTGGACTTGCATTTGCTCAGCAGAATGTATGGAAAAGAATAGAGTATAATCACCCATACCTTGGATGACAGTGTCTGTTACAAAAGGACAATGCTCCTATGTGCTATTTCTCTGTCCTCCTCTTAGATCTTGCCTGATTTCCAACAAATCACAGATTCTTGGCTTCAAGTCTAGTGAAGGTGAAGGACTATAAGGCCTTCCCCACTTCTAAATCTTCATGGTTTCTCTTTTAAAACTCTTTTATTTTGATGTGGAATTTATTTTCATATCTTCATTCAATCCGTTCTAAATTGTAGTGAGGTAAATAGGCTCTGTAAAATCACTTTAGTTACCAAAACTATTAAACCAATCTGTATCAAAAGTTTGGCCTCCCTCCACTGCTGAAACCAAAATGCTTACCTTGGGCTTCTAAGAATCCGTTTTCTTGCCTTTTCAATTTGCTCAATTCTTTTCTGATTCCAAAACTTTTTGGCTTATGTAATAAGAGAAGTCTTCACTTTCTCATGTTAATAAGGAGCTACTAAGAAATGTGAAATCATCGGTTTCAAGTAACCAGTCAGATTTTTTCTGTGGTTCAGTGCTTCACGTGCAAAGTCATTGTAGAAGATATTAGAAACAGAAAAGTGTAAACCCAACACCTTCTTTCATTGTTGAGGGCACTTTCTCCTTAAATATTTTGAACCAATTATCTTTTTCAGAGAATTACTGTTTGGTAATTAAAGTCATTTCACAAATTTTGATGTCTATTTTTAAAGAACTTTGAATTTAAATTCCACTACAACGTTGTTTCACACAGTAAGAGTAGATTTCCTGGGTAAGGACAATTCTCAAGGGAACCTACAGGATTTATAGCAAGGTTTCTGAGGTTTGTTTTTTTAGTGTGAAAATGAGCCATCTTCATCCTCATTGCTCCCTCTCAGCTAAGTCTCCATGGATTACTTTGCATGAAAGCCTATTCTCCCAAGCAATTTTAAATTTTCATAATATGCTAAGTTGTTAAAAAAATTTGAACAAATTAAAATTTACCTCTCATAATTTTAAAACTCTTTTGAAATTCCTTTATTAGAACCGCAAATTCACCAATCCTAACTCCACCGTTACCATCAATAACAGTTAACATTTTGTTTTCATAATATAGTGTCCATGATACTATTATTTTCTTGAGGCTTTGTTATGCATATATATAACCCTATAAGCTGATTCTGAGCAAAATGACCTTCAAGACATGGAAGCAGAGATTATTGTTTGCGGTTGTTGTTTTTAATGTACTATGTGATTTCTATTTTCTTTTTGTTTTTTCCCCTATGCTTTATTCCCTACTGTATTTGATTTTGGTAGCCTGTGTATTGTGTATATATTTACCTTAATTAGGGAAAGGAAGAGGAACAACAAAATGGTGTGACAAAGTTAAAAGGCAAACCAATGCAATAGCAATACTCACAAGACAATATGTTGGAAATGTATATTACAAGTTGTGAAGGGTATTGGGGTAAAGGAAGACTGTGAAGAAATGAGAGATGTGGTAACAAGTTTGAAAAGTTATGTATTCACTACCTTAAAATTACTGTAACCCCATGGTACATCACTTTGACAATAAAATGAAATTTAATAAATACGCTGCATGAAATAAAATTAAACTGTATTGGTATAGTAAATATTCTTTTTGGAGTAACTTTTTAAAAATCAATACTCTTTGTCATCTAATTTGAATTAATTACCCCCTTTTTATCAGAGTACCATCACAACTTGAATGCTATCCGAATAGACAATATTTTTACAATATTTTTACCAATATTTTGAAAAAAGAATAATTATAGTACTTTCTCACACTAAAAGCAAAAACAGTTCAATTCTATGGAAACCTATAACTTTTAAAAGTAAATAAGTTGTTAAGAAGACAGAATATATATGTTCTTCAACATTCCAATGACTAGTAACTACTCATTTTCAAATTCAGAGAACTCCATATCTGAGAGATTCTAAACAGTACCAGCTTGCATGTTATGAAATTCTGTAATTGATGCATTGTCCAACGGGGTGTTACAGATTGAGAGTCAACAGAAAAATAACCACTTTCTGGTAGAGGATAAAACTAATTAGCATTGGTAATAATTAATTCTTCAAGAGTAAGCAATTGTTTATCACAATAAGCTATTAGTTTTATGAACATCAATACCAATATTTATGATATAGAGTCATCCTAGCCCAACAGTTTCAAAATTTTAGGGTACACCTCAAGCTTCCCTTAATTCACATCATGAATAGCTTATCTCTATTGTGAAAAAATACAACTCTGCTAATGGGATGCCATACATGTTCTGGAAAAAACACCACATCAAACTGGGTTGCATCATTTTCCCCCCACTGGTATTCTTGGGATCAGAACACTTGCAAATACTATTTATATTTATACTTTTTTAACTATCATATAAATTCTGGATGCTAAGTTCGGAAGATTACAGTTAAAGCCCACCCAAGCAGAAAGTTTCCCTAGATTCTTATCTCCAATAAACTTCTCAGCAAAAGCCAGACGCAAATGGCACTGAGGTTGAAGGTGTAGGGCACGAGCTTGAGCATAGACAGGCTCAGAGACAGTGTCCAGGCCCAGAGTTCAAGCCCTAGGACAAACCAATAAAACCAAAAAAAATAAAAAATAAAAACAAACCCCAAACCTAACATATGTCTCAGTGTATACAGTAGCAAATAATTAAGGAAATTGCTTCCTGTGTTACATACAGGTAGAAGAAAGATGTCACACGATTATTCTCTTCATACCATGTTATACCAAAGAATCCGAAAATTGCTCTTATTCTAAATTTATAAATCAATATCATCAATTTGTTGGCAACTCTGTCTTCAACGTTCAAATTATAATTTTATACATGAACTGTTGGCATTATCTATTAACTAAGTTCTAATTATAACTCTCTTGAAAGAATATTTTAGGCAAATAGAATACAAAATCATTTGTGAATTTGTCAATTAAACACTCTACTTAAAAAGAATTTTGTAGATTCCTATCAAATATAAAATTACAAAAAAATCAAAATATTTATTTTAAATCTAAATTCTAATTTAGCAAGATCTTCAAAATCGTACATTAGGTCTGGGATGGTGGCTCAGTGGTAGAGTGCTTGCCTTGCATGCCTGAGGCCTGGGTTTAATTCTCCAACACCACATAAGCAAAAAGAAAAAAGCTGGAAGTGGCACTGTGACTCAAGTGGTAGAGTGCTAGCCTTGTGTTGAAGAGCTGAGGGACAGCGCCCAGGCCCAGAGTTCAGGCCCCAAGACCGGGCCCTCCTCCCCCCAAAAAAATCCTACATTAAATTAACCCCCCAAAATCAATGGCTTTTCTGTATGCCAACAATGAGAAAAGTGTGGCTGAAATTAGGAAAGCAACTCCATTTGTAATAGCCCCACAAAAAATAAAATACCTAGGAATTAACTTAACTAAAGAAGTGAAGGACCTCTATGATGAAGACTTTAAAATCTTGAAAAAGGAAATCAACACAGAACTTAAAAAATGGCAAAACCTCCCATGCTCCTGGATTGGAAAGATTAACATCATGAAAATGGCAATACTTCCCAAGGCTATCTACAAATTCAACGCAATACCTATCAAAATTCCACCCTCATTCTTCAAGGAAATAGAAGAGGCAATCCAAAAATTCATATGGAACAATAAAAGACCCCGAATAGCAAAAACGCTCCTCAATGGAAAGAACACTGCTGGAGGAATATCAATACCAAATTTCAAACTCTACTATAAAGCCATAGTAATCAAAAGAGCTTGGTATTGGCATAAGAACAGACCTCAGGGCCAATGGAATAGAAGTGAAAACCCAGAAATGAACCTACAGACCTATAGCCATCTAATTTTCGATAAGGGAGCTAAAATAATAGAATGGAAGACAGACAGCCTCTTCAGTAAATGGTGCTGGCAAAACTGGTTAACTACATGTAGAAAACTAAAGCTAGATCCTTATATATCACCCTGCACCAGAATCAACTCCAAATGGATCAAAGACCTTGAATTCAAAGCAGACACTCTGAAAATATTACAGGATGGAATAGGAGAAACTCTGGGTCTCCTTGGCTCAGGCCGAAATTTTCTGAATAGAGACCCGGAAACATAACAAATCAAAGAAAGGTTGGACAAATGGGATTGCATAAGGTTGCAGAGCTTCTGCAGGGCAAATGACATAGCTAGCAAAATCAATAGAAAGCCCACGGATTGGGAGAAGATCTTTACTAGCCATACAACGGACAAGGATCTCATATCTAAAATATACTTGGAACTCAAAAAATTAAACCACCCAACAACAAATACTCAAAGAAACAACTGCCCAATAAGTAAGTGGGCGAAAGACTTAAAGAGAAGCTTCTCTGAAGAAGAAAAAAGGATGGCCAATAGACACATGAAGAAATATTCAACATCCCTAGCCATAAAAGAAATGCAAATCAAAACAACATTGAGATATCACCTCACTCCAGTTAGAACAGCAAAAATCAAGAACTCTAACAACAACAGATGCTGGAGGGGATGTGGACAGAAAGGAACCTTACTTCATTGTTGGTGGGAATGTAAACTTGTTCAACCACTTTGGAAAGCAGTATGCAGGTTCCTCAAAAGACTTCACATAGAACTCCCCTATGACCCAGCAATCCCACTTTTGGGCATTTACCCTAATGTTTACAAACAAGACGACACTAAAGCTACCAGCACAACTATGTTTATTGCAGCATTATTTACCATAGCTAAGATATGGAACCAACCCAGATGCCCCTCAGTAGATGAATGGATCAAGAAAATGTGGTATATATACACAGTGGAATTCTATGCCTCCATCAGAAAGAATGACATTGCTCCATTTGCTAGGAAATGGAAAGGCTTGGAAAAAATTATATTAAGTGAAGTAAGCCAGGCCCAAAGAAACATAGGTCCCATGGTTTCCCTTATTTGCAATATCTAGTATAGGTATGAGTCATGCGGAAAAAGTCAGATAATGTGATGTTAGGAAAACGAACCCTCAAATATGTGTTTTAATGTTTTTGTTTCTTTCATGCATGTGTCTCTAGCGAATTTATAAGATTATTTCTTTGTTGCTTTTTATGTCCCTCCCCCACAGTGTAACCCCCGCTTTCACTATATTTGATGTCAGTATAACATGTGGAGGAGACGGGGACAAATAAGTCGTTTAAGGATTCAGGTGGACCTGTTGCAACAATGAGAAGTACAAAATGTCATGTCAAAACCAGCTTTACAATGTCGGAGTGGGGGGGCCAGGGGGGGTTGATTGGGTGGGGAGGAGGGGGGAGGATGGGAAGGGAGGTGAAGGGCAAACAAAGGAGGAGGCTGCAATGCTTGGTAAGAAATGTATGCATTTTCCTGCCCATGTAATTGTAACCCCTCTGTACAGTATGTTCTCAAATAAAATAAAATTAAATTTTAAAAAAAAATCCTACATTAGAGGTACTTTGCAATTTTTCCAGGCTTAAGTTTTGTAATCCATCATTTCTTTGGGATATAACATTATAATGATAACATACTTTTTCAAATTTTGGATGGGAATCATGTGTGATTTTGCATCTAGGAATGTTCTGTAATTAAGAGAGAATTTAAAACACAAGTGAGGATTAAGTATGAGTTGCGTTTCAACAGGAAATTTGATTTCTCAAAACATAATGACAAAATTAGCCCAAACTTCCAACTATGTATTCCCTTCTTGTTTGTTTTGTTTTATTAAGACAAAAGTATACTACCTGGTCCAGGGAAGGTATCACTATGTGATTCCACTCTCTAATCTCCTGTCTTAATCTCAGTGCTAGAATTCTAGGCTTGTATCACATTGTCCTGCCATAGTTTCTTGGTTTATTTAATCTAGATACAGACTACCAATTCTGAACTTCTCCAGGGATATTATACACCAGAGTGACTGTTCAGACTGTTTATCTACTATTTTCAAAGATGTTCTAACATTTGACACAGGATATGAATATTTTCAGATGCACCTGCGGGGTCTCTGATTCATTCCTCCATGGATGCGATCCCTTTAATAATGATTAATTGACTCACTTACTAACTCTGGTCCCTACCTAGGTAATATCCTCAAACTTATTTGAAGGAAGTTTATTTGAGGACTTTTTAATATTAAAAATGATCACTTGATTCTAGTCTTCTTCAGAATATATATTCTGTTTTTTTCTAACTTTTCTACACATTCTGAGAGTTGTTTCATTTGTGTATTTGTGTGTGCACTTATAAGTGACTTTGTGTGTATGTGTATGTTTATATGTATGTATGCAAAAGCCTCAAGCTCTTATTCAGCAATCTTGCTCATGACTGGTATTCCATGACCTGAGCCATTCTTCCAATCCAGCTTTTGACTGCTTAATTTTATATACTGTTGCAAAGAGTGTTCTGCCCAGGCTGGATGCAAACTTAACTTCCCAGACTCCTTTACATTCTTAGGTTTTATTTCTCCAGGAATATCAACTTTTGAACTACAAACATTTTTGTGAGGGTAATGTCTAAGCTGTAGCCCAGATTTTTAATTCAAGAATACTTTTTTTGGTTTTGGTGGGGTGTCCGGTCATGGGGCCTGAACTCTTGGCCTGGGCTCTTTCCCACAGATCTTCAGCTCAAGGCTAGCACTCTACCACGTGAGTCACAGCGCCAATTTCAGCTTTTTTCTTTTTTGCTTAAATGGTGCTGAGGAATCGAACCCAGGGCCTCATGCATTCGAGGCAAGCGATCTACCACTGAGCCACCTTCGCACCCCCTAACTCAAGAATTTTTATAAAGATAGATGAACACACATATTACATATCCTGAGTCAACAAATATATATATGTGTGTGTGTGTGTGTGTGTGTGTGTGTGTGTGTAAAGAAAAAAAAAGAAATGTGATCTTAGCCACCAGTTCATTGCTAGCATAATCGCTCCTCTCACAAGATGGACATTTTTTTCCAGTTAAATCCTTGCTCTTATATCTGACTTTCATTGGAAAAAGAATTATTCTTCCATTCTTCTTTCTACAAAGTTGCATGATTAGCAAGCATGATTTAGAATGAGATTGGCCTCATACTTCATGTTCCACGTAGGAGTGGTCCTTTCTGTTTATCACTCCCATAAATCTACATAATGGACTTGGCTTTATTTTTTCAATGTTGCCTTATTTGTAGTCTTCTATATTGTATTGAACCTTTATACTTAAACACAGAACTTCTCTTTCTCCTATTATTGCTATTGTTTCCCTTACTGATAGCTCATGTACACTTGGGAAATAATGAACAGCAGGTACACTCACAAAAAGAATGTTCTGAGAACCTTCTTCCCATTTAAAATTCGCCTTAATTTACAGAGAACTGACAAAGTTTTAACTCAATGTACTCATGCATAATGTATTAATAAGCAATATAAATTTCATATTTTCTCTTTACTAAGTTGTCTCTGAAACACGTGTTACCTCAGGTCCATAGGTGTTCTAGTGTTATTTCAGTGAAGCCAGAAAATATTCATTATACCTCAAGCAGCACCATCGATTGTTACTGGAAGTAACTGTTACTGGATGTGGAAACTGACCCCAGGAGAGGAATGGAACATAGAGGAATAACAAAGTTCAAGTTACCTTGTGCTTTCCTTTTTGCTGTACAAGAAAAGTATCCCAAGGCTTGAAGGAACCTCTGTCCCTGGCTTTTTCGAGTGTGTTCTTTACTCATATAAAATTTTTCTGTAAACTTCTAGTTCAGAGTGTTACAAAAAGAAATAATGTACCATTTGAAGGCCAGTGTAGAACAAAAGGAAATAACGTTGTTTTAAAAGTGTTCTCCTGCAAAGTAACGAAGACATGGAGGTTTCAAAGTGTCTTATCGATGGATATTTCACCCCTGAGATGATTCTCTTGATACAGGAGTCAGTTATCAATTCCTTTGGTCTGGTCCTGAGTTCTCCAAAGCAAAACGGATTCCAAAAAAGCAGGATCCATTGAATATAATCAACAAAAGGAGCCTCTTTTCTGACCAGTAATTCTTTAAAGAAGGTCCCAAAGAAATATCCGGGATTTTTATTTGCTTGTTTGTTTAGTTTGCGTTTGTTCTGGGGCTTGAACCCAGAGGCTGGATTCTGTTCTTGAACAGCTTTCTTTCGTGTCCACCTGCCCCCAAAGCTAGTACTCTACTGCTTGAGCTAAAACTCCACTTCTGGTTTTTTGGTGTTCAATTTGCGATAAGAGTTTGACAGACTTTCCTGCCTGGTTTGGCTTTGTATTAAGATAGTAAGAAAGCTAAGTGACATCAACTGTATAGACTTCTCTTTTGAAACAAGAAATACTAGATGAAGTTTATTGTAAAGCTAATATTTGACAATTTTTAAAGGAAGAGACTATGTCTAGCAAAGAAGCCATAACTTAAATAACTCAGCAAAATAAGTGCACTGAATCATTTGATATTTTTTCTGCTTGGCAAGATTATTGATCTTGTCCTAACTTTTGGGGAAACTTAAGGCTATAATTGCACATTTTGTTGGTTGTGGGGCTTGAACTCTCATCCTGGGCACACTCCCTCAGCTCTTCAGCTCAAGTTGAGTGCTCTACGGCTTAAGCTACAGCACCACTTCAGGCTTTCTGGTGGTTAATTGAAGATAAAGTTCTCATGGACATTCCTGACCAGGCTGTCTTTGAACCACAATCATCTGGTGTCCTGAATAGCTAGGATTACAGGTGTGAACCACCAGCACCCAGGTATTATTTGCATTTATGTGCACTGATATGACACTATGTAGACAAATGATGGAAATTTGAATCAAATGATGGCATTGCAGCTTTTCAGAAAATTTGTGGTAACAATAAATATGTCCTCCTTTTCCATGTTGTTTCATTAATGATTCATGAGCTATGGGACCCTTAAATTAGCATTCTCTGGCATCTGTGTAGGTGTATTTAGTATCAGGAAATGTTCATAGAGAAATATAGAAAGGCTGAGATTTTCAGAAAGCAAAGAAGATAAGGTAAGAATAAACAGCACAGAAGGAGATACATTTATTACACAGAGATTAACAAGTAGCCTAAGTGATTTAGAATGCTAAAGGTTATGAGGAATAAGACTCGTTGATAACTATTTGTTCAATAACCAAAAAGAGTTCTCTAAAACAGTTTTTGGTATACCTTAGTTACTATCATTTATTACTTAACTCTGGAGTTATTCCTTTTCTTCTGTCACAACTGTTACTTTGCCTCTGCAGTTTTGGTGCCATGACTAACCAAAAAGACTTCCAAATCTCAGACTACCCTTCTCATTGTGATTAGCAGTGACCATTCAAAAACCTGGAAGCTTTGAATTTCCAGAATTAATCTTCACCTGATATCTGAGCACATTCAAGCCATTAATTGCTGTCACCTAATGAACAAAACTTTTTTCAACATAATATCCTAATATAAGTAAAGTACATGAATTAGGGACTATTGTCAGGTGTCAGTATGACAAGAGCAATTATATATTCCAAGTATGGATTCTTTATTTTGCATTTACTAACTAAATGTTTTTTGGTTTTGTTTTGGTTTGGGTTTTTTTTTTTTTTTTTTTTTTTTTTTTTTTTTTTTTTTTGCTTTTTAGCTCAAGGCTATCACTGTACCACTTCAGGCACAGCACCACTTCCAGTGTTTTTCTGTTTATGTGGTACTGAGGAATTGAACTCAGGGTTTCATGCATGCTAGGCAATCTCCATATCATGAAGCCACATTCCCAGATCCCTAAATGACTTTCTTAAGTTGAAATTACATTTTCATCCAGTAACTATGTACCATAATATTGGCCAGGTGCTAGAAAATGATGTAGAAAAGAAAACAATATAGTAAATCCAGTAAAGCTAGATGGACAATGAATAACACTCACAGTCTTTCAAGGGCATAGAGGGCTTACCTCATGGAGATGTATCAATACGCTGAATGAGACAGCTCCTGACCCACAGCTCACCTCAAGAATGAGTGAGCCATCTTGGGTTCCAGCCACCTGGGGACGTTGGACCACCTCCTATAGCACCCATTCTACCAGTTCCTGAGAACGAGAGTGAGAGAGAGAGAGACAGAGAAACAGAGAGAGACAGAGAAAGAAAATAAAAATTACACTTAAATCTGGTGCCAGTGGCATAAAACTCTAATCCTAACTACACAGGAGGCTGAGATATGAGGATCATGGTTCATAGACAGCCTAGGCAGGAACAACTGTGAGAATCTTATCTCCAAAGAACCACCAGAACATTGGAAGTGGCACTGTGGGCTCAAGTGATAGAGCACTAACTTTGAGATGAGGAGCTCGGGAACAGTGTCCAATCTTAGAGTTCAAGACCCATGACTGAAAAGAAGTGAACTTCCCACCACAAGAAGTGGACTGAATGGCATCCATTGTCCTAGGGAGCATGGTAGAGAAGTCAGGCCGAGCTTCCTGTGAACTTGAGGTCATAAGTAGGTCACCTGGCTTCTCTGTGCCTCTGTTTCCCCAGCTGCAAAACCAAACAAAGTGAAGGATCTCCTTCCTCATGGGGATAGTGTAATAATGAAAGAGAGCCATGTTTCGGTTCATAATCCCACACCTGTTCAATGATTTATAACAGGCCCCACCTGAGCCCTTTCTGGTATCTTCCTGTCATATGCTCACAGAATTGCCAAAACCTTATCTGAAGGCCTCTCCCTCTCTGCCTAGCCATTCTCCAGAGATCTCTCTGTATAAATCCCTTGTTACCTCACAACTCTCCTGTGAGGAGACTGAGGTCCAATGGTTGAGGGCCTACCAAGAGCTGCCCGTGTGGTCAAGAATCCACTGCTGTGGACTGAGTTTGGAATAATCCATCTAAACCGATGACTGAGCATGACACCACGTCTACCATCCCAACTACAGAGGACCAGGCTTGGTGGAGCATACCTTTCAGAGGAGAACCGCCATCCAGTCCAGCCTGAGCATATATTTAGTTTCTATCTCAGAAATGATCAAGAAAGAAAAGTGACTCATCAGAGCCAGGGAGAGGAAACAAGTAGGGGGTGTCATGGTGCTCCCAGAGGGGTGTTTGACCCAGGGTAGGTTGGTGTTGGGACGCCCACTCACCTGTGATGCTGGGAGAAGCTGTTGGCAGCTGCTCCAAATGGGGCAGCAGCGATGGCAGCAGCATTGCGGACACATGGGCCCAGAGCAGAAGACTCGGGGCAGGGACCAGGTCGGGGATTTAGGCAGGCTGGCAGCACACCATTGCCTGAGGTTTGAAACCTGGCACCGTGTAAAGGGCCGGGTTGGGGTGGGACCATCAATTTTCTACTATACTTCAAAGTCACCTCGAGTCTCTTCCTCACCACTCAGCCACCTCTACCTTCCGCAACTGCTGGTAGTGGTGTAAACTAACAGGGAATCCCAGTGCTACCAGGCAGCATGGAATGTGGGTGTGACCACCATTCTTGCATCCCATTGGTCAGAAAGAAGCATGAAAGAGTGGGGGTGTGGCCAGAATCCTGTGAAGCAAGCAGAATGAGGGGAGTCAAGATGACAGCTGTTCTCAAAGCTCTTTTCCCAGGGTATTCTGCCCTATTCAGTTGGAGACAAGAGGGTGACCTGCTTTAGCTGGATGTCTACACAGATTGTTGTGTGTTTCTGTTTGTTGCCAGTCCCAGACCTTGGACTCAGGATCTGGGCACAATCCATACGCTGCTTTTGTTCAAGGCTGGTCCTCTACACTAGAGCTACAAGGCTTCTGGCTTTGTTGGCAATGAAGTTGGACAGGGGTCTCAAGGATTTTCCTGCTTAGGGTGACTTTGACCATGATACTCCTATCACAGCCTTGTAAGTAACAAGGAGGAGTGCTGAGAGCCACTGGTGCCTGCCTAATCACTGCTCTTGTTGATGTTCTTGGACAGACTTGTTAGTTCCCTATCCTCGGGTTGAAGTGGTGGGAGCTGGAGCCCACAATTCGAATCCTGGTCCTGCCACGTCCAAATGGTAGGAGATCCTAAGAAACTTGTTCCTATCCATATGACTAACAATGGAATGTGATGTAAGTCATGATTGAATGAACAGTTCTTGAAAGATTCTAGGATAAAATTATACACAATTATATTACACGACACTGATCAATTTTAGTTAATATTTTATTAAACATTTAAACAATCACATTCATTAAATGGAGGCATAATGAAGTACCCAAAAATTGGGCCTCACATACTATAAAGATGACATTTTTTCTACCAGGACTGGGATTGGAACTAATAGTCTGGGTAACTCTGTTGCACTGTGTGGGAAGGGGAAGCTTGCCTCCTTGAAATCAAGAAATTCATGTATGTTCCTTAGGCCTGAAATCGATCCCCAGCACTAGAAAACACCCTATTCATGTACAATTTACATATATGTTTTATATTTATATACATATGTTGACTCCATAGTGTGTTAAGTGTAGTTATTTTATTTTTGTTGTATTCATGTATGGACCATTTATTTTATTGACTATTTTAGCACATAGAACATTGATTACATAGGCTATAGGTCTACATATGTATTCTACTTCATAACTGACACACAGAAGATTCACAGTAAAGGAAAACGTGTGTCACCATCAGCTTCTTACTCCATGATTCATTGTTTGGCAGCACTGGCAGCTGAACTCATGGCCTACAAGGCCAAATTCATGAATGGTTGAGTGTAAACATGCCATCCTCGGGCAAATTGAGCTGACAGGTTGTTCCCAGGACCTGAGAATGAGCCCCAGGAGCGAACAAAATAAGAACAGATTGACATGCAGATGACAATATGCCAATAAATATATATCTTTATAGAGTGCCACAGATGTCTATACATTATTCAGTTATATAGACTACATTCCTACCAGTTCCTGGGTATTTCTTATGCGTCCATGTAATTAATGTTATTGTTTTCATCCTGAAAATATTAATGAATGCACTCAGTGTCCTGAAATTATTGTGTTCCTGTAAGTAATAATATTCTTTTAATGATTCATAAATATTAAATAAAATCAACCAGCCTTCTGAAATGCTGCTGTTTAATTCTATAGGATCATCATTCACAAACAACTCATTCAACTGTGACATTGACAAAATTCCAGTGTTATTCCTTTGGATCGGAACCAGTTTATTAGCCATTGGTTGGTGTCAGGATGGGGATTTGAAATGAGGGCCTATGTTGCCATGTGGGCCTATGGCTTCCCTGATAGTCTGCCAGCCATCAGAAATGCAAGGTGAAGTACCCTTTGCAACAGTGTCATTCAGACCCAGAAGGGTCACTGTGCAAAGGAATAAAACATAAAAGGCCACATTTTTTTCTGTGCATTGTTTTCCCTGCAACACTGGGGTCTAAGATCACAGAAGCACCTGTGTGTCAAGTGGCTGCACACCATCCTAGCGTGATCGAAGCTGAGGCAGACTTGCCAAGACCTGAGTTCAAGCCCCACGCTGAGAAAAGTATTAGCTCCCTGGCTTGTAATTCACAGTTTATTCATACAGGCTTTGGATTTGAACTCAGTATCTGGGTAAATCTGCAGCAATGTGGATAAAACGGAAGATCACCTTAGATGAAGATAAAAAATCAGGCCTGTTCACTAGTCCTGAATTCAAGACCTAGCCCTGGAATACATATTATTTATATATATTGTAAACATAGGATTTATACTTACCTATAGATGTTCAGTCCATACATGTTTGGTGTGGTTGTTCCTTGTATCTTTTGTTTTATTCATTTATTTACCATTGATTTTACTATGATGAAACCCATTCTGTTTATTACATTGATGACAACCTATCACAGAACATCTAGATTTGTAGAAATGTTCTCCATCATGCCTGACCCCCAGGATTCTCAAAGAAAAGGAAAAAAAGTTTCAAACTCTCCTTCTTACTACATGATCCACTTGTTGGTAGTGCTGGGATCTGACCTCAGGGCAGAGCAAAACCAATTGGCCAATCAGTCAAGGTGATCATATGAGCCTGTGAGCAACTAAGGAGTGTGGCCATTCCCAGAATCCGACATTGATGCCCAGGGTGGTCCACTATAGTCATAAATTCATAATTTAAACATAGGATCTATATTGACATACATGTGTGGACAGCATCTTGTGTTCAGTGCAATTATTCTCCTTATTTTGCCTCTAATTCATGGAGGTAGTGTGTATTTTAATAAGTATAGTGACAGGTATAACTGTGCTGACGTGGATGACAACCGGCTCCCATGTTGACAGGGTTGTCTATGCATTCTCCATCGTTTTTGAGACCCAGGACTTTCACAGGAGAGGATAAAAGGCACAACGACTGGCTTCTGACATCAGGATGAATATTTGGTCAGTGCTGGGATTTGAGCTCAGGTCTGAGTAAGTCTGTTGCACTGTGGGGGAAAGGGAAGCTCACCATCTTTGAAGACTAGAATGTCAGGCCTGGTGTAGGGCCTGATTTGAAGCCCCAGCGCTGGACAAAATAACAAGCCAACCTTTTTTAAACATAAGATTTCTCTTTACCTACAGATGTGGCATGCATCTTGCATTCAGTGTAGTTATTCGTTCTATTTTTGTCTTATCCATGGATGTATAGTGTATTTTATTGCATATGGTGACAGAAATAACTGTGCTGACATGGATGACAACCTATTCCCTTGGCTAAGAGTTGCCTATATAGCATTCTCCATCCTCAATGAGACCCAGGACATTCACAGGACAGGAAAACATGTGCCACCATAGGCTTCTTACATCAGAATGAATCTTCTGGTAGTGCAGGAATTTAAACTCAAAGCCTAGCATGCCCAATTGGTGAATGGGTCATGGTGAGCACACCAGGCTGTGAGCCACTAAGGAACTAGGCCATTCCTGGGACCTGAGATGGAGTCCTGGTGAGGAGCCAATATAGTCATAAATTCATAATTAAACAGTGGATATATATTTCCAAACATGGATGGGAGGCATCTTGCGTTTGATGTAGTCATTTTCTTTGTTTTCTGTATTATTCATTGATGTATTGTGTATTTCCTTGAGTATATGATGACAGATATAACTGTGGTGAACTGGATGACAACCTATTCCCATGAGTATAGAGTTGCGTATACATTCTCGTTCCTAGCTGAGACCCAGAACTTGCACAGTACAGGAAAACAGGTGCAACGACTGGCTTCTCTCATCAGGGTGAATATTTGGCAGTGCTGGGATTCGAACTTTGGGCCTAGGAGGCCCAACTGCCCAATGGGTCCACGTGATCACACCAGACTGTGAGCTACTAAGGAGCTGGGATCGAACCCCAGGGAGGCCAAAGTAGTCTTCAATGATCATTGAAACAGGAGATGTATATCAGGAGATGTATATTCACATCCGTGTGTAGACTGCATCGTACATTGAGTGTAGTTATTCTCTTTATTTTGTATGCTATTCATGAGTGTATTATGTATTTTCTTGAGTATATGATGACAGGTATAAGTGGGCTGACATGGATAACAACTTATTCCCATGGCCACAAGGTGGTCCAAGCATTCTCCATCCTCGCTGAGGTCTAGGACATGCACAGGAAAGAAAACAGGTGCAACGATTGACTTCTGAAATCAAGATGAATCTTTTGGCACGGCGGGGAATCTGAACTCGAGACCTAGCAGGACCAAGTGGTGAATGAGTCCACATGAGCACACCAGCCTTTGGGACCTGCAATTGAGCACCCCCCAAGAGGGGGGAGCGGGGAGCACAACAGTCATCCATTCATAAGCTGAAAGTAGTATGCAAATAAGTACACATTTGTATGGAGTAGGAGAGATGGTAACCTGTGGTGGAATCCAATCTGTGTGACTACCGATTCTTGGATCTTTCCTGATGCTTCCATTTCATGACTGTGCTGATTATTGTCATGCTTCATCAACTGTTCTTTACAAATAATCAATACCCCATGAGTCTTGCCTATCATTTTCTGCTTGTACCCTGCAAGAACTACTCATTCAAGGATGAGATCGATCACATTCCATGACTCATCCCAGGTCCAGGAACAAGTATCTCAGGATCTCCCGCCATTCCCTCTGCATAGGGGGGCTGAATTCAAGCCTCAGGCCTGGAAAAGATATTCCTTATATACTTTATTTTTGGTCCACTCGTGGGACTGAACTCTGGGCCAGGGTACTGTCCCTCAGCACTTCTCCTCAAGGCTAGTGCTCTACCTCTTGAGCCACAGTGAAACTGCTGGCTTTTTTTATCTGCTTATGTGGTGCTGAGTAATCGGGCCCAGGGCCTCATGCATGCACGGCAAAAGCTCTACCACTGTGCCACCTTCCCAACCCTCCATATATATATTTTAAAGATAGGATTTATACTTCCATACAGATGTTCAGTCCTTATTGTGTTTGGTGTGGTTATTCATTTTATTTCTTGTGTCATTCATTTTTTTAGAATTTATTTTATTGATTCTGATGACACCTATACCATTTATTACATTGTTTACATCATATTACATCACATCTAGATGTTAGATGTGTTCTCCATCATGCCTGGCAGTGCCAGGATCTGAACTTAGTGCCTAGCAGGCCCAATTCATGATTGGGTGAGTTTGAGCATGGCAGCCTCTAGCCAATGAAGATGTCAGGTAGTTCCCAGGCTCTGAGAACGACCCCCAGGTTTGGCCAAATCAGCGATACATGGATAGGCAGATGGAGGTATACAATATATATATATATATATATATATATATATATATATATTATATTATATATACATATATATATATATATATATATATATATATATATTGCTAAAGGGTTCCATAGCTGACTGTCTATGATAGAATAACAACTACTATGTTCCTACCAACTCTTAGGTACTTATTATACTACAATTTAAGGAATATAATTCTTTTCATGCTTAATAAACTATTAATTAAGCTCAACCACCCTTCTAGGATTATTGCATCTAATTTTAGCATCGACCGATGTATAAACTACTCTTTCAATCAGTATTCCTATGCATAGGAATGAGTCTCTTGTGATCTCTTGTGATTGATGTCAGGACTGCGATTTGAACCCTGGGCCTATGTTGACAGGTTGGCCTATGGCTTCATTGATAGCCCACCAGCCACTAGCAATGGCAGGTCAGGTCCACTTTGCAGCTATGTCATTCAGACCCAGGATGGTCACTGTGCAAAGAAAATAATCGTAAACCCCAGCTCTCTGCAGCTCACCACTTTTTGTGCTTTCCAAATTTTTTCTTCCTGAAAGCACTCTGAGCCCAGGATCCCAGGATCGGCTATGAGTGCAGAGAATGCACCCAGCCAAGGGAGATCCAAGCTGAAGTAGAATTTCCATGACCTGTGTTCAAGCCCCATACTTGGCCCCAAAAAACGTATATATATATATATATATATATACACACACACATACATACATACATATATATATATACACATACATACATACATACATACATATATACATATATATATATATATATATATATATATATATATATATAATTTAACTAAATTAAGAAAAATAAAGCTCCCTGGTTTGGAATTTCTGCCAGTTTTCTTTTCTAGCCTGGGGTTTGAACTCAGGGTCTTGGTAAATCTGTAGCCATGTGAGCAAAGAGTGGCCATTACTTGAGTTCAAACCCCATGCCAACCAAAAATGAAAAACTAAGTCACTGACCTCGTCAGGAGGAGGAAGTTGTGAAGATGGGAGGGAAGGGAAGGTAGGGGGAAAACACAGGAGGAGTAAACAATGCTAAATAGGAAATGTACTCATTAACTTGCTCCTGAACTGTAACCCCTCTGTAGAACATTTTTACAATAACAAAACATAGATAAAAAGAGAAACAACGTAGTTCTCAGAGAAGCACTTTGCAGGTCAGGGAAGGATGTTTGAATAGCTGTACAAAACTCTACACTGCTTTTTTTAATGTTCAATATGGAACTGAATAAACATAACTGGTTCCATTAAAAAAATTAAGTCACTGTCGTGGAACTGGGGCCAGTATTTCTGCCATTGCTAGTTTCTGAGCTCACCATCCAGGTAACTCTTTTGCACCATGGGTGAACACGAAGCTGATTGTCCTTAAGGTAAAGAAATTCAGGATAGAGTTCCCTGGGCCTGAATGAAGGCCCTGCAATGGAAAAAATATTTCTATACATGTGTAATACATGATATATATTTATATATGTATATTAATTTCATATTATGAATTTTATTATTGATTTTGTATTTTATTTTCCTTTGATTCATTTATTGATTATTGTAGTTAGTATTATTATACACATAATATTATATTTTGCACATCTATTATAAAATTATACACAATAATTTAGGGCATTGACTCCTTTTAATTAACATTTTATTAAGTGTTGAAACATGAAACATAATTAAATGGAAGCATTTGTCACAGTCTTCACGTGTTTAGAGATTCTGCCAAGTATGAGCTTTGAGTTCAAGCACCAAGAATGGCAAAAAACAAATTGAGCCTGAGGAGACATATTCTTCTGTGACTCAGAGGAGGGTTGAGGTTATAGGTAAGAGGTAGTGTGGAGGGCAGGTGCTGGTGGCTCACCCCTGTTACCTACTCAGGAGGAAGTGATCTAAGGATCCCAATTGCAAGCAGGAAAGTCAATTTAAGACACTTTTCTCCAATTAAACACCCAAAAAGCCAGAAGTAGAACTGTGGTTCAAGTAGTACAGTGCTAGCCTGGAGCACAAAACCTCAAGGATAGGATAGCATCCAGGCCCTGAATTCAAACCCCAGGATTGACACACACACACACACACACACACACACATCAATATAGAGCATTTGCCAGTCAGCCTGCACAAGTTCCATATCTAGTAACTCAATATTAAAAAAAAGGTGGAAAAGGGAAGGAAAGACTTGTTCCAGGAAGTGATATACCCAGTGACAAAATTCCACAATAGTTCTAATATGTGGGTACAAGGCAGAGAGCCTCAGGCAGAAAGTATAGCATGGGCAAAGGTCCTGAGGTGTGCGGTAGAGCAGGTGGTGTGTGTGGTATGAAGGTTCTATGGCTTCAGAAAAGTCTGGCAGAAAATTCAAGGCTGGGTCAATGTTGACTTGAGTCAAAGAGCAGAGGATGAGGTCCCAGAATGGCGCCCAGGGGGAAGATTAGCTTGGCTTTTCGCCAGGGACCCAAAGCCATTTCCTGTGGCTGGAAACCTGTTTTCACAGCTCCTGACCCTCCGGCCTCCTTTGCATGGAGGAGTCAGGGCAAATGCAGGGAAAAACTCTTGCTTTAGAAAAGCTTCTAGCCCAATGCCACCAGTGGCTCAACTCTTGTAAATCCTAGCTACTCAGGAGACTGAGATAGAGATCGAGGGTCAAGCCAGCTCAGTAGAGGAAAGTTAATGAGAGTCTTCTTGCCGATTAACTACCAAAATCCGGAAATGGAGCTGTGGCCCAAGTGTTAAAGTGGTAAACTTGAAGGAAAAAGTTTAGAGACCAGAGCTCAGACCGTGAGTTCAAGCCCCAATACTAGCACAGGAAAATTAAAGGAAAGATTTCAGGAGCTCCTAGTCCACTGTGGTGTAAGGCCAGATCATCCAGGCACAGGTGGCTCAAGCCTGTCCTTCTAGCTCCTTAGGAGGCAGAGATGTGAGGATCACATTTCAAAGCCAGCCCAGGCAGGAAAGTCTAGGAGACTCTGATCTCCAAGGACCCTACAGAAAACCTGAAGTTGCTCTGTGGCTCAAGTAGTATGGTGAAGAGCTGGGGGATGGGAGACAGTGCCCAGGCCCAGAGTTTTAGCCCCATGGCAAACACCTTGCCTGCTTGGACCTTACTCTGTGGCTCTAGGCACAGTACTTTCCAGTGGGCCACTGAGGGTCTCCTAATGTCTAGGTGTCCTACAAGTCTTGATAGCAGCCTGTTTGGAGGCCATTGCCTACAGAGCAGGCCACAGTACCAGAGAATTATCGAGCCTTGGGGCATGAAGATCATCAGAATGGCATCTGTCATGGGTGCAATGTGGATCGGAGTAGTAAATTACTGTCTCAGACCACGGTTCTGGGTCAGGAGGGGCAGGAGCTGCAAGATAATACCCACTCATGGGAGTATCACAAGAGTGCAAATTTGTCAGTCAGTCCTTAGGCAGGTGTTGAGATGGGCTCAAGAAAGTTTGTATGCTCAGATATCCACAGCCAACTGTCTCCAGCCTGTAGCAGTCACTATCCCAGGAGTCCGAGGGCTTGGAGCCATGCTTTCTTCACTTGTGCTTGGGGAAGGGGGGCAGATGAAGGTCTGCAATCATGGGCTGACTACAAAGGAGCATCCCTAGTGTCATTCCCTTGATCCTGTTGCCCCGTGTTGAGATCGAGGGACAGGTTCCTTGGAACTTACTGCCATGGTCCAAACCCCTCAGCCCAAGAAGGACTTAGGGAGAAACCACTTGATCTGGCTTGAGAGTTTACTGTGACTATGACTCAGGACTGCCCCCAGTTCTAGCTCAGCTCATCCAAGTGAAAACTAATGCCTCAAAACATTGAGGTACTGGCCATACCAATCTCTCATCCCCCAGTTCCGTGGCCGTGGAATCTAAAGTATATGCCTCTCTGTTCTGGGCATCCGGAATCTAGAAGGACATGGGAGGCCCAGTTGGTGCCAGAAGATAGATTTGCCTACGATAAGGTATATTGACATTTCCTAGACATCGAACAGTACATCCCAGCCACCTCTTATGTAGCCACAGATCTTCCTTGTTTGGGGAGCCTTCAGTCAGCTATCAAGGTCGAGTTGGCCAGAGCCACTGGCAACCACTTTTCCCCCACTCCACTGGCACCCTGCTGGGAATGGGTCATGCAGCCAGTGGCCCAACTTAGAAAAGGACAGGACACAGCATGACTGACCCTGTCCCCCCAGAGGCAGGAGAGAACATAAGCCAGCTGGCACTGCTGACCCAGAATCCCCCTGGATGAGGACAAAGATATGGACAGCCAGACTTGGGTCCCAAGGAAAAGCTGGAATTTGCAGGTCTCTAGCAATTTAGGACTCATTGTAGACCATGATACGGGGCTAAAGACAAGGTTGCTATTGAGGAAGGGCACCATCCAAGGTCAGTAAGAGGCAGACAAGCATCCAGGAAGTGGGCAGAGAAAGATGAGGGAAATACACACACACACACACACACACACACACACACATACACACACACACACACACACATACACACACACACACGGTTAGCCCAAGTCTTCAGCAGTCCCTGAGCAACTGAACATCACAACCTCCGAGAAGATGGCACTACCATCCTCAGACCAAATGTTTATAAAACTCAGAGTCTCTCACACATCTGGAATGGCTCATAAAACAACATGGCATTTCCTACTGTACACACCGCTATGAAGAAAACTCAGCCACATTATTTTTGGTCGTCTGTCATGGGGTTTGAACTTTGGGCCTGCGTGCCATCCCTCAGCTCTTCAGCTGAAGGTGTGCACTCCACCGCTGGAGCCACAGCACCACTTCAAGTTTTCTGGTGCTTCACTTGAGTTAAAATCTCACAGACTTTCCTCCCAAGCTGGCTTTGAACCGTGATCCTCAGATCTGAGCCTCCTGAGTAGCTAGGATGACAGTTGTGAGACACTGGCAGTGCCTGGTTTCAGCCACCTTCTTACAACCAGGGGAAACTCAACTTGTCTGGCCATAAAGCACATGTAACCCCACACTTTCAGACTTTGACACCAGCATCAAAAACATTCGTCCTTGGGTTGGAGAGAATATAATTGACACTACTCTCCCACACCTGCTCCCATTCGCCCGCTCCCTGCCTAATACAGGCCACAACTTCTGCAGTTCTTGGTAAAACAATGCACTCCCTGCTGTAAATTCACACTCAGGCAAACTTGGGGAGTTCTTAGAAATGGCTGTACACTGAGGCCAGAACCTGGTGTCCCAACCACAGCAACCCCAGAGATAGTGAACATCTCTGGCAAGCAAGGGGTATCTTTCTTACTTGTTTTTTTGGATGAGGGGATTGAACTTAGGGCTTGTCCCTGATGATGAATTTTGCTGAAGGCCTGTGCTCTTCCACTTGAGCCATGGAACCACTTCCGGTTGGGGATTGGAAATGAGACTCTCATTGGACTTGCCTATCAGACGTCATGATGAGAAGACCCATGCCAATACGTTCCATACTAACAGGACTCAAACCGTACTAAGTGCTGACCACGTTCTCTATCCCCCTGGGTATCCAACCCCTGTGTGCCCCACCTCCAGATCCTCCCAAACTCCCTCTGCCACCAACCAGGCCAATGGGAATAGACAGTTCCAGGGCACAAAGTTCTCTTGCTCTTATAATTGAACGTTGCTGAGTCCCTTTCAAGGGTCTCACACTTCCAGGCCCCCAGACCTCAGACTCAAAGCCCATACTGCCCCCAAAGACAGCATTTAGAAGTTACCAGAAGAGACCTCAGGACCAATGGAATAGAATTGAAAACCCAGAAATGAACCAACAGACCTATAGCCAACTAATCTTGGATAAGGGAGCCAAAATAATAGAATGGAAGAAAGACCAACTCTTCAGTAAATGCTGCTGGCAAATTGGTTAACTACTTGTAGAAAACTAAAACTAGATCCTTATATATCACCCTGCACCAGAATAAACTCCAAATGGATCAAAGACCTCAGAGTCAAAGCAGACACCCTGAAAACAGTACAGGATGGAATAGGAGAAACTCTAGGCCTCCTTGGCTCAGGCCAAAATTTTCTTAATAGAAACCCGGAAACAAAACAAATCAAAGAAAGGTTGGACAAATGGGATTGCAAGAAGTTGCAGAGCTTCTGTATGGCAAAGGACATAGCTAGCAAGATCAATAGAAAGCCCATGGATTGGGAAAAGATCTTCACTAGCCATTCAACGGACAAGGGCCTCATATCTAAAATATACTTGGAACTCAAAAAATTATATCCCCCAACAACAAATCCTCATAGAAACAATTGTCAAATAAATAAGTGGGCTAAAGACTTGAAGAGAAACTTCTCTGAAGAAGAAAGAAGGATGGCCAATAGACATATGAAGAAATGCTCAACCTCCCTAGCCATAAAAGAAATGCAAATCAAAACAACATTGAGATACAACCTCACTCCAGTTAGAATGGCTAGAATCAAGAACTCTAACAACAACAGATGCTGGAGGGGATGTGGACAGAAGGGAACCTTACTTCATTGTTGGTGGGAGTGTCAACTTGTTCAACCACTTTGGAAAGCAGTATGGAGGTTTCGGAAAAGACTTCACATAGAGCTCCCCTATGACCCAGCAATCCCACTTTTGGGAATTTACCCAAATGTTTACAAACAAGACCACACTAAATCTACCAGCACAAATATGTTTATTGCAGCATTATTTACCATAGCTAAGATATGGAACCAACCCAGATGCCCCTCAGTAGATGAATGGATCAAGAAAGTGTGGCATATACACAAGGTAATTCTATGCCTCCATCAGAACGAATGTCATTTCCCCATTTGTTAGGATATGGAAAAGCTTGGAAAAATTTATATTAATGAAGTAAGCCAAGCCCAAGGAAACATAGATCCCATGATTTCCCTTATTTGCAATATCTAGTATATGTATGAGTCAAGCAGGAAAGTTCAGATAATGTGATGTTAGGAAAATGAACCCTTAGATATCTATTTAAATGTTTTTTTTTTTCTTTCATGCGTTTGTTTCTAACTCATTTATAAGATTATTTCTTTCTAGATTTGTATGTCCCTCCCCCACACTATATTTGATGTCGGTATAATTTGTGGAGGAGATGGGGAAAAAGAAGTCGTTTAAGGATACAGGTGGACCCAATGCAACTATGATTGTCAAGTTGTCATGTCAAAAACGAACTTTACAACTTTGGTGCGGGGGAGAGGATTGGATGGGGGGGGTGAGGGGAGGCTGGGAAGGGATGTGAAGGGTAAACAATGGAAGAGGCTGCAATGCTTGATAAGAAATGTACTCATTCTTGCCCATGTAATTGTAACCCGTCTGTAATAAAATAAATAAATAAACAAAACACACACACACACACACACACACACACACACACACACACACACACACACACACAAAGCCATCACGGGTGGCTCCTGTCTGTCATCCTAGTTACTCAGGAGGCTGAGGTCTGAGTATCACTGTTCAAAGCCAGCCATGTAGGAAAGTTTGTGAAGCTCCTATCTACACTGAACCACGAAATAGCCACTGGTGGAGCTGTGGCTCAAGTGTCAGAGCTCTAGCTTTGAGCAAGAAATCTCCAGAACAACATTTAGGGCTTGAGTACAAGGCCCAGTTCTTCTACCTCCAAACACACACAGACACAGACACAGATAGACAGACAGACTGACACACACAGACACACAGACACAGACACACACACACACACACACACAAACACACACACACACACACACACACACACACAAACGGAGAGCCCAAGGATTCAGCAGTCCCTGAGAAAAGAATCATGAACTCCCTCAATTAGGATCACATCCCACCCCTGAGAAGGTGGCAGTCCTGACATCAGACCCAGTGTAGACAAAACAGTGAGCCTCACACATATCTGGAATGCCTCATAGAAGAGCATGGCATTTCCTACCATACTCACTGCTATGCGGAAAACTTAATCACCTCTTTTTTTTGTTGTTGTTGGTTAAGGTGCTTGAACTCTGGACTTTGTTGCTTGCCCTGAGCTCTTCAGCTTAAGGCAAGCACTCAATTGCTTTAGCCACAGCACTGCTTCTGGTTTTCTGGCAATCCCTTAGAGATAAGAGTCCCAGGGTCTTTCCTGAGCAGGCTGACTTTCACCCATGATCCTCAGATCTCACCTCCTGAGTACCTAGGATAAAAGCCATGAGATACTGGCACTCAGCCAAACATACTTTTCCATTCCTGTTATGAGGACTGCAGTTGGATGCCACTTAGCAGCAAAGCCCATGAGAACCCTTTATCTCCAATTAAACACCCAAAAAAGCTAGAAGTGGAGCTGTGATTCAAATGGTAGAGTGCTATCTTGGAGCATAAAAAATAAGATCCACGCCCTAGTTTCAAGCTTTTTCTAGCGTAGACCCAACCAAGGAAGGGAAGCAGGTGGGCATATGGGAACTCAAAGCTAACACATAATACTCAGGACTCCCAGAACAGACCCCATCCAGCTCTTATTCTCTAGCTTCTATGTCCTACCTCATGGCAGTCTTAGATGGGACTGACCATGCACCAAATTGGGACATTCAAGTACAATCTCATACTGAAAATCCTCTGACCTTATCAAAGACTCAGGCTCTTTCACTGTCCTGCCTCAGCACTGGGCAGTGAGGTAAGGTCTAGTTATTCAACCACTAAAGGGAACTAAAGGGTTTCCTGGTCAAGTGATGGAGACTGGGGAGATCTAAGTCCATCTTGGGGAGGTGAAAAGGGCTGCTCTATCCCAGAAATTTTCCTATGTTGTGAGTATTATCAAAGAAACCACCCTGCTCAGAGCCCAGTGGCTTTGGTTTTCCCACCAGCCTCTACACAGCTCTGCCCCACCTTCAGCCTACCCTCTCTGAATCCCAGATCTGCCATCTAGACTAAAGACTGAGCCAGACAAGAGACCCATTTCCTGCCCTCATTCCCACGCTGTCCTGTGGCAGTGGCATGCTTACCTCAGTCTTTGGTGGAGGAATGAATACCGGGGGTGCTATCCTCAGATTGAGCCCTGGAAAGTCCTTGTTCCCAAGGATGTACTGCACAGGCATCCTGCAGTGAACGGCAGCCAGGTTGTCAATGATGAACCCAAGGTGCCAGGACTTTTAATAGCATTTTGGCTGGATCAAAGACTGGTAGTTTATGTTGTCAGGCGCGGTCATGGTTCCAATTTCCTGACACACCTGACCTGTGACCATCCTCCCTCTTCAAAGTCCTTACCCCCCGTTGAAACTTTCTCACCCCAATACCTCCCTAGCCCTTGGAAACTTTCTTCTTATCTGACCAGAAAATAAACTCGATGAGGCTGGGGATAATTTAAACCTGGTGACCCACCCTGAGCCCTAGGTTCTACCCGAGGCTGGTTCCCTCTACATCGGTGACCACACAGCTCCTTGCTGTCATGAAGTTGCTAAGGGTTCAGTGGCTTGGTCCTACAGTATGTAGGCTTTAAGTTCTGAAACTGTCCCCACAGAGATTGTGAATAGTTGGCTCCCTTGGTCCAGGGACTCCAAACCAAGGCTTCCATATTCTCCCTTCTTCCTTCCTTTCCTCTTTTTCTCCTTCTGTCCTTCCCTCCTCTCTCTCTTTACTTTCTTTGTGTCAGCCCTGGGCCTTGTACTTGGAGCCTAGGTGCTGTCCCTAAGCCTTTTTATTCAAGGCTAGCAGTCTACGGCTTGAGCCACACATCCACTTCTGGCGTTTTGTTTTTGGTAGTTAATTGAAGACAAGAGTCTTACAGGATTTCCTCCCCGGGCCAAAAGCCTCAATCCTCTGAACTCAGCCTCCTAAGTAGCTAGGATGACAGGCTTGAAGCACTGGCATCCAAATCAATCCAAGGTTTCTTCATGGGCTGTGGAACCAGTCCTGGAACTTTTGTCTGTGACCCCCACCCCCAGAGACTGTTGCACACTGTAATGGTTTGTTGAATAAATAAATGAACATCTGTCTATGAAAATACTACAGAAAAGACCCATCTGATTCAGATAAGAATCATCTGTGGGGGAGGAGGTACGAAGCCTGATGTAGCTCTCCCTCAATTCTCCCTCCTCCTTCTTCCCCCTTCCTGATGCCACCATACATAACTGTTTTGGCTCTGAGCATGTGAACCACTATGTACTCGCTGGACTCCAGAGCCTCTGGGATGCCTGTCTTCTCAAAGATCTCTGTCCAGTAGCTGACCAGCTCTGTGGCACTCAATTCCCCATGTAGGTGTAAATGAGGTTGCTGTGAGCTGAAAGCCTGGCTCAAGGGGCCTCCTCTCCTCCCCCTGGGGTCAGTCAGGATTACCACATCCAGCCCCCAAGTTTCATGTTGCAGAGAAAGGATCCTCGAGGTATCCCTGGTTTCTGAATCTCCCAGAGTCTAGTTCAGGTGCTGGGAATCATCTCTGCTCACAGCTGGCAGGCTAGGGATGGTGAGGTCACAATCTCTGCTCCTCACGACATCCTTGACTGTGGTGGTCACCCTAGAGAGAGCCAGAGGAGAATCAACAGCTGCCGAAGAAAGTCAGTCAAGGCATGACGTTCTTTAAAGGAGACCATCTGGCTTGGGAACTCTTCCTGTGCTGCTTTGAACGTCATTGTTTGGAGGCTGAAATCGTCTGTCTAATTTGACCCATCATCCCAGGCGTTAGTGGAAATGGCCAGCTTCAAGGAAAAAAAAATACCTGGAAAATTTGAAGGGTTCTAAATTCAGTGGTCTGCATTTTCTTCCAGACAGCCTACAGTAGATTACAGAAAGTGGCATTCCGAGAGCCCTAGCTAACTGCCACAGCAGTTAGCAAGCAGGTTCCAACAGGAGGAATGAACTTGCTTACCACTGCCCAGCTGGTAATGGCTCAGGCCAGACAGAGACTGGAGTCTGCAGGACTCCAGGGAGAACTGTCCACCAGTACATTGCCCCAGGAGGGAATCCGTGCCACCAGTGGGGGCCTGGAGTCCCCTGCCCAGATGCCCATGGACACAGTCAATGCCCTGGGTAAGTTTCCCCTCTCATTCTCGGTCGTGGTGAACCATCTACCATGTCACAACATTCACTACCCCACATACCCTCCTAGCCTCACAGCCCCTGCCCTACTGCCCCTCCCAAACTCGTTCCCTAATTACGTTTGGAGGACACAATCCCAACCCTTGACTTTGCTCCAACTATACACACTAGAGCAGACTGTCTGGCAGGAAGAGTATGGCTGTGGTCACAGTTGCTGCAAGAGCCTTCTGGCTGAAGACAGATGGACAGGTGTCCACTCTGGTCTGGAGTTCACAGAAGCATACTAGGGGAGACCCACGCAGCCCCAGCAGCTACTGTGGGCTACAGGAAAGGGAGAACAGAAAGGTGGAAAGGAACGTGTACTGAAACCTTCTCAAAAGGAACCATGAAACTGTAAAGGAGAAAACACAAATTATCGCTAGACTCATACTTGGCATTGATGAAAAATGAACAACACACACACACACACACACACACACACACACACACACACACACAAATAAAATGCTTTTGCTCTTTTTAGACACGGTGCCTTAAATATGTTTTATTGCACTCATCTCCCCGCTCTCCCAACACACACACACAAACACACACACACACACACACACACACACACACACACACACACACACACAAACCACACAAACACACGCAAATCCAGAACTCTGACAGAAGATTAGTCCATGCAGCACCTGCAATTTGCCAACGGATCACTCACCTGAGCACAGTCAGGCTGTACAAGGAGAAAGATGATCTGTCTGTCTATCTGTCTGTCTGTCTGTCTGTCTCTCTCCTTCCCTCCCTCCCTTTCTCTCTCTCTCTCATGTTCTCTCTCTCTCTCATGCACACACACACACACACACACACACACACACACACACACACACAGAGTCAGAGCAGTCCCTCTCCTGAGTTTGTTGGTTCCTTCTTTGGGACAAGATACAAGCTGGAGCATAGGGGTTGCCTGGTCAGAACAGGGGATCCAACCAAAGGGAGCACCACTCTAATAACGCAGAACATCCCTGCCTCTCCCTTTCTCCAGGGCCAGACACTTTCCCTTGGGAACAGCCAGCCTTGACTCCCCATTGAACAAAACCCTAGGCTAGGACACTAGCTGAAGGTGTTCCGAGATAGATGCCTACTCAGAGCCGGGGCTGAAAACAAGCAGGAGGTCATGGTGCCCCAGGGAGGTGTCTGACCTGGGTTTGGTTCAGTGTTGGGGAAACGGATGGGGTCTTAAAGGCTACATACATGGATGGACTCCCTACTTCCAGCCTAGATGCTTCTGGGTTACTTGGTGGATTCTTGGGGAAGACGAGGAGACCAGATGGACAGGGAGCACCAGCAGATGCTGGGAGAGCTGGGAAATGTGATCACCCTGTGAGTACTGTTGACAGCTGGGATGGGTGGAGGGCGGACAGGCTGGGTGTATGTGGATCGGAGTGGATATATTCTTCCCAGATATTCACCTTCTGTCTGACTCCAAGTGCCCTCACATACCTAGTGGGCTCTTCTGGGACCCTCCTCAGGTGAAAGGGTGACTGAGCACAGAAGACAAGGGCTCACACAGCAAGGAGGGCTTATCTTCTGCATCCAACACCCACCACCCCCAGCAAAAAGAAAAAGACTCGAGAAGACAGGTGTGAAGGTGCTGCTCCCCACCTCTAATTAAAGCCACCAGGTTCCCACCAGAGAGAGGAAGGGTGCAGGTGTGTGGCTGTGTAGCTCCCAATGCTCCAGGCCAGGAGCTCTGTGGCACACCTCCTCACCCATTCCTGCATCTTCCTGTTTCCTGGGACACTGGCCACTAGGGATGGGGGTGGGATCTCCAGGTCAACACACACCCCTACCCCTTACCCCTGGGGCACATTTGTGACAGGACCATGGCAGACTGGGGGGGGGGGGGAGGATGGACTTGAGGAGGAGACAGGAAAGGGGAGGCAGGAGGTGCAGGTCCGTTTCAGTGGTTGGTTGGCCGGAGTGTTTCCAGGCTGTGGGCCCTCAGAGCCACCACTCACATGTACTAATCAGAGAAGCTCTCAGTGGAGGCCCCGGGTACACATGGGCCCAGAGTCCTAGGACCAGGGCCTAGCGACCAGTTCAGGACCACAAGCCTGCCAGGGGCAGGCCATCTCCTCTGGGTGACTTTGAGAGGTGCAGCTGGTCGGATTCGAAAGTGCCATATTTGAAATGCAATGCTGCTGGGAGGGGGCAGGGGCATCTGCGAACGCATGGCAGGGCTGCTTGTGACCTCTACTCCTCTTCTTCAGCCAGCACCACCCCCACTTCAGCCGTTCCTGTGCCCCCCTTGTGGGGACATCAGTCTCAGGACTGCCATGGGCACCTTGCCTCCACGTGGCTGCCCGTGGCGATGTGCCTGCTGTGCCAGCTCCACGTGCTCTGTGCTCCCCACCAGAACCTGCACTATGATCAGCGAGGCCGCCAGCTGATGAAGCCACTTGCCCTTATGTGTACTCGCTCTTCTCTCTGCTCTCTATCTGCCCCCACTCCTCTCCTGGGCTGTGTTGCACCCGCCGGGCATGCCCACCTCCTCGCCCTCTCCTGAGTCGTGTCCCTGGCCACTGCTGCCATGGGAGTGTGCCTTGGGCCCAGCTCCCTCCTCCTCTTGCCCCCCTCCCCCTCTTCGCCTCGGTCCTGGCCCCCACCCTTTGCTGCAAGCCAAGCCCTGACTGGGACCAAAGGCTTCCAGGCCATGGAAATTGTAGCCTCACCTCTGTTCATCACTCCTTCCCAACCCCAGTACCTGCCTGGGGTATCAAATCTCCCCTCAGCCCCATCGCTGGAGGAGACTCTCCTCCATGCTCCTCCAATCCACACACCAAGAAGGTGTAAGGTGACCCTTGTGTGTATGTTTGTTTGTGTATGTTTGTTTGTGTCTGTTTGTGTGTGTGTGATTGTTGGGGATAACTACCTCTCAAGGACTCAGAATATAGTACCTTTTGAGATGAGTCAGCACACAGAACACTTCAAAAAACAGCACAAAGCACCCTGTGTAAAGGATTCAGCACACAGCTCCCTTTGAAGGACTCAGCATATAGTACCTTGTGGAGAGTACTCAGCACACAGCACCCTTTGAAGGAGGGAGTCCATAGCCCACAATGTAATGGACTAAGTGCATGGCATGCTTTGAAAAACTCAACACGTACCATTCTTTCTCAGGGACTCAGTACATAGCACCCTGTGTTAAGACCACACACAGCCCCTTTTGAAGGCCTGAGTACGTAGCACACTGTGTAAAATAGTGTACAGTACCCTTTGAAAAACTCAGCACATAGCACAATTTTGATGGACTCAGCACATACTGCCCTGTGGAAATACTCAGCACATACCACATTGTCAAAGGACTCGGCACATAGCACTTGAAAATTTCACCTTATCCATCTCTTCTCAAGGGCTCAGCACATAGAAGTATACCCTTTGGGATGAATTAGCACACTGTACCTTTTGAAGGACTCAGTATACAGTAGCTGTGTAATGGACACTGCGCACAGCACCCTTTGGAATAACCAGCAGGGCCCACTCTTCTCAAGGATTCAGCACATAAGGCCCTTTGGGATGACTCAACAAACAGGACTTTTTGAGGACTCAGCACAAAACCCCCATGTTGTAAGGATCCATCAAACAGGACCCTGTGAAGGACTCAGCACATAGCTGTATGTCACAAGTTCAGCTTTCATTAGAATTAGGATGCTTTCTTCAGTATCACCATTCTTCAGAAATACTTCACAAATCCTACTAGTTCATATTTAGCTAAACTTCAGGAGGATCAGCTGAGGGTCTTGAATTCAAAGCTTGAGGGCCCTGTCCCTGAGCTCTTTGGTTCAATGCGAGAACTCTAGCACTTGGAGGCACAGCTTCAATTTTTTTTTTTGGTTTATTCTTTGACAGGCCTTACGGTGATCAGGAAGGCCAACTTGGGGTATCCATGGGCAAAGGCTCTTAGCTCGGCCTGGAGCTGACCTCTACCTTCCTTGTGCCTCTGGGAGCCTCTTGCCCTAGGGTGGAACAGACCTGCTCTGGCATCAGCACTCAGAGTAGGCAAAAGTCAGCTTGGCCTTGCTCACTTCCCCCAATTGAACTCTAGAAGACGATGACACGGGGCTGCATGTCCCGTGTCTAGCCTTGAGGAGGCAGGAGTCACCTAACATAGGGATTGTACCTGTGAGTTATGTTTACTCTTACTGCCCTGGGGCCCTGTCATGCTTTGAAGCCAACCTGGACAGGAAAGTCCTTGAGACTCTTACATAAAATTAACCATCAAAAAGCAAGTGGGGCTGTGGCTCAAGTGGCAGAGCACTAGGCTTGAGCAAGAAAACTCAGGGATAGAGCATAGGCCCTGAGTTCACACACACACACACACACACACACACACACACACACACACACACACACACACACACACACACACACCACATACATGCAAAATCAGAGATTTCTATATTGCAATCTTTAGGTATTCTCCACGTTTTCCCCACTAAGCCTCAAGGCTGTTGGCCTAGGTATTTGATGCATACAAAACCCTCTGGCACCTTTAATTTTGGGGAACAATATGGTTAGAAGGTCACCCTTCCCCCATCCCAGCTCCTTGATTGGGTTGTGGTCTATCCAGGCCCTTTGGGGCTCCTTATACAGACTTGCCAAGATGCCTTCAAAAGCCATCACATGCTGGGCACAGGTTGCTCATACCTGTCATCCTAGATATTCAGGATGCTGAGATCTGGAGGATTATGGTGCCAAGCCAGCCTGGGTAGGAAAGTGTGTGAGACTCTTATCCTCGATGAATTATCAGAAAACAAGAAGTGTCCCTGTGGCTCAAGTGGTAGAGTGCCAGCCTTGAGAAAAAGAGCTCAGGGACAGTGCTCACAGCCAATAATACCAAGGAGAGGCTTTGCATGTTGGTTTTGAGATTGGTATGGGTCAAATATAATTGGAATTTTCAAGTGCTCCAAGACAAAGCAGTACCTCCTTTAGTCCTGTGTTCTTCCATATCATCTCACACTCTGGACTTGGCCATGCTTTGGTTAGCATGGCTCTGGCTTGACAGGAGGGCTCCAAGGAGGAAGATCTCAGAGCAATCACCCCCACCACATACTTCTGCCCTGCTCACTCTGTTGCTTCTGTCTTTGCTAGAGACCATCTTACTGGAATCCATACATGAGGTCATTGCCAGAACATTGTAGTGAGTGGTGGGTCTGGCCTATCTCGGGGCAGTCAGAGATGGAAGTTGGTCTGGGACTAGGAGCTTCTACCCTGTGTGTGGGCTGGGGCCAGGGTGACATTTATTTCATGCTGAGCATTGAAGAGGTGAGGAGACAGTGTAGAATCCACATTGAGTCAGCTAAGTTTGGAATCTAGAGGACCATTTGTGTGAGGTAGGCTGTGGAGTCAAGGGGCCACTGTTCTTGTTACTCCTCTCTCAAGACTCCCCCCTCCCTTTTTCATCCCTCAATGTTAGAAGAGAAACTTCAACTAAGTGGGTCCAAGAGGGGGCAGGGGAGTATTTCTGTTGAAGCAGACTTGTGCTTCATATTTATCCTAGCCCCTACTTCCTATTTAACTGAGGAATGGCCATATGGGTTTGGGCCGGGGGGGGGGGGGGAATAATCCTAGCTGAGAATGTGGCTCAGTGGTAGAGTGGTTGCCTAGCATGCCTGACACCAGGGATTTCATTCCACACAGAAAAAGCTGGAAGGACATGTGGGGCTCAACTGGTAGAGCACCAGCCTTGATCAAAAAGATCTCAGGGACAGTGGCCAGGTCCTGAACTCAAACACCAGGACTGGAAGAACAAATCTTTGGTGGAGGCTTTTCTTCCCTTTGAAAACAATATATTCTTTGCGATAAGTATAACATGGTTCTCTTCCCTGGCCACCAATGGGCCATTAGATGTCCCTTGAATTTGGGCCTCTTCCCGGCAGCCTCTGCCCTACCTGACCCACAGTTTACCCCCATCTTGTGGCAGATGGAGACCTGAGAGGCCACCTGCCTCCTACTTCTGGTGGCTGCCGAGGCTTTTGAGCGTCAGTATGTCACATAGAGTGTTATCATCCACATCAGTCTACAGAAGAAAGGGAGGGAGTCCTCCTTGCCTGAGCCCTCAAGCTGTCAGTGGCTCTGGATGTGGGGCATTTGCTGCAGGATGTGCTCCATGAGGGAGTCATCTACGGGGTTGGAACTCCAACTCTGGCAGTTTCCAAGCTGTCTTGAAGTTGCAATTCTTCAAACCTTTCTGCTCCTCCCTCATTTCGCCCACCCAAAACCCTGAAGCGTCTGAAGCAGTGTGGGGGGGAGAAGCTCAGCCTGTGCTGGCATCTGGAGGCTGCTGTCCACGCCTTCCCATGCGAGGACCCACAGCAGCTCCTGCAGCCCTCTCTTCTTCTCCATCTTCTCCTGGTAGAGCCAGCACACACGCTCAGCATTCTCCTGACACTGCTTATCCAGGACAGACATCTGCTCTTTACATGCCATGAGGGACTCCTTGGTGGTACGGATGTGTGCCAACAGGTGGCTACATTGATGGTGGAGCTCATCCACTGGACTCTAGAAATCCACCTCATCAGATAGGTCGTGGATGAAGCAGATTTTCTTCTCAGATGTCCACATGTCCCACTTGTCATCCCCATGCCAGCTGTGGTGGCGGCTCAAAGTGCAGGTGCCATGTGGCTCCAGCTCTGTCTGGCACTGCGCTGCAGGTAGGCCAGACACCTGCAGCAGGGCCGCTGCTCCTGCAGCAGGAGTTTTCCCCTGTGGATCTCAGCCTCTGAGAGGGCTCTCAGATCCATGTCCCTCTAGGTCTGGGGCATGTCTCCATCCTCTGGGGTGGTCATGGCGGGGGAAGTAACCTCCTCTCCTTTTCTTCCCCAGGGCTCACACTTTCCACTTCCCTAGGGAAAGCCAGGAAGCTCAGCTGGGCCTGCAGGCGCTCCTCTTATGTTCTGGTCACTTCCCGGCACTTGAGAGTGTCCTGCCACTTTGGGGGCACCACCTGGTCCCCCCAGGTGTTCGGGCCCTGCACTTGCTTCAGCAGCTCCAGCAGCTGGGTCTGCCTCTGCAGGTGCTGCTGCAGGGCCTCTTTCTCACAGTTCAGCCTCTCATTAGAGGCAATGTGCTGCTCACAGGTGGCTCTGAGCACCTGCAGCTGGGCCAGAGACTGCTCTTGCTGCTCATATAGCTCCCATGATGCTTGGCTCTCTCTCTCTCTCTCTCTCTCTCTCTCTCTCTCTCTCTCTCTCTCTCTCTCTCTCTCTCTCTCTCTCTCTCTCTCTGCCATCTCTTTCCATTCCTCTATCTTCTCCTCTGAGTGGTCTAGGTGTTCCCGCAGTTCTTTCTTCACTTGTTGCTATGAGTCCAGGATGCTGGTGAGCTCCTCCTTCTCACCGCTCCCCCTGTGGTGAGTGTCCCACAGCAGGGCAGCTCTTCCTCTGGCTATGGATCACACAAACACACATGTACCTTGTGGGGTCTAGGGTATCTCTTGTAGATCCTTGGCCTTATCCTCCAGTCTGCAGTTGCTCCTGCTGCTCTGTGTTCTGGAGACAGAGCTTCTGGTTTTCCTGGACCTGGTTGTGAAGTTGTTACTCCAGGTTTTTCAACTCCATCTGTGTGCAGTAGGCCTAGGCCTGTAACTGCAGCTGCACCTGAGATGGTCCTGCGGGGGGCCATGGCTCTGTCAGCTTCTTTCTTAGTTACCCCAGCTCATTCTCCAGCACCTGCCTCGCCCTTTTCTCCTTCTCCTCTGTCAGTTGGTTCACCTGCTCGGGCAGCCACTTTCAGTCTCCTCTTTCCATGCGGACCTCTCAATGCTCAGGTCCTCTGTGAACGTGTCTCTCACCAGACTTGCTGAGGTCCCCAATCAGCTCAGGTTGTCCAGTAGTCTCTTCAGTAACTCATGCCCCACCAGCACTAGTTGGAACTTGCAGATTCTGTTCTTCGGTGGTGTTCTGTGTCCAGAGCACTTCCAGCTTCTGAAACTCTGTGTTCACTTGCTGCAGGTCATCGAAGCTTCTGGTCTTTTCCTCAAGCTGAAAGGTCACATCATTCAGCCGTTCAAAGAACATTTCAGTCTCCTTCTATGCAGCAGTGAAGGCAGAAGCCACCATATCCAGCTCTGCCACACACCGCTCTGTGGCCTGCAGGTGGCTGGTAAGAGCTTCGTGCTCCATTTATCTGTCATTGGCCACCTGCTTCACTTGGACTGGTGCAGATTGTAAATCTCTTTCTGCTGAAACCAACCTCTCTATGGGTGACTTGTGGATCTCTAGCTCTGTTTGTGGTGCTTCATGCAACTGGCCTATCTTCTCACTCTCTTTCTCTGGTCGATCCTGCAGGTCTGTATTCTCCTGCTTCAGTGGTGGAATTTTGGCACTGAGTGCCTTGTTTCTTCTTTTGCTGCAGTCCAGTCGGCACCACATGTCACTAGCATCTCTGCAGATCCTTGATGGTATCAGGACCCTTGACACTCTGGCTCCTGGTGGCTGTGACTGTGTGCAAAGGCAGGGAAGGCCCATGGTCTGCATCACCTTTGGCCAGCGTTGAATCACTCTCCCCAGTGGTGTTTGTCTTGGGGATCCCTCCCTTTTTTGTGTTCTTTGTTTTCGTGAATGTTGCAGGTCTGATGGGAGGATACTTTTGCTGGTGTTCTGGAAGTAGTTTCTTGCCTGTAGCTCTTTCACGGAGTCCTGTTGTTTCAGACATCTGAGCACTGGGATGGCAAAGATGGGCTGGCCATTTCCCAGGCTCTGGGAAATACTCTATTCTCTCGCTATCTGACTAGGACATCAATTTTCCACTCTACTCCAATGTCGCCTCATGTCTCATGCTCATCACTCAGCCACCTCTTCCTTCCTCAACTGCTGGTGGTAGTGTCAACCACCAAAGGGAATACTGGTGCTGGGCATCATGGAATGTGGGTGTGGCCACCATTCTTGTATCCCATTGTTCTGAAAGAAACATTAAAGAATGGGGGAGTGGCCGGAATCCTGTGATGTAAGCAGCATGGGTGGAGTCAAGATGACAGCGGCTCCCCCAACCCCTTTCCCAGGGAACATTGTCCAATCCAGCTGGGGACAAGAGGGTGACATGCTTTAGCTGGATAGCTGCACATATTGTTGTGTATGTCTGTTTGTTGCCAGTCCCGAACCTTGAACTCAGGATCTGGGCACAGTCCATGAGCTGCTTTTGCTTAAAGCTAGCCATCTACCACTGTAGCAATATGGCTCTACTTCTGGCTTTGTTGGAACTGAAGGTGGACAGGAGTATCAAGGACTTTCCTGCCTAGGGTGACTTTGACTATGATCCTCCTATCACAGCCTTGTAAGTATCAAGGAGGACTGCTGAGAGCCACTGGTGACTGCCTAATCACTGGTCTTGTTGATGTTCATAGACAGACCGGTGAGTTCCCTGTCCTCAGGTTTAAGTGGTAGGAGGTGGAGCCTATAGTTCAAATCCTGGTCCTGCCATCTCCAAATGGCAGAAGATCCTAAGAAACTCATTCCTATCCATATGAATAGCAGTGGAATGTGATGTATGTCATGATTGAATGGGCCGTTCTTGAATGATCCTAGGATAAAATTATACACAATTATATTATAGGACACTGATCAATTTTAATTAATACTTCATGAATCATTTAAACAATCACATTCATTAAATGGAGGCATAATGAAATACCTAAGAATTGGGCATCACATAGTATAGAGATGCCATTTTTCTGCCAGGACGTTCATTAGTTAATTGGTATATACTATTTTTTTAATGTAGTTTGGTATATGAATCTAGGATATATTATACCTGACCTGAAAATGAATTATTCAAACAGTTGTTTTTTTTATCAGAAATGCTTATATCCAAATGTAGAGGGTAATCCAAATTATGTATATTCGAAGACAATGCTTGGTTAGTCCTCTTTTCACATTACCCATTCCCTTCATGAGAACAATACACATTGTAAGGAAATGCTTAGAATGTTTTGGAGAAATTAGTTGACTTGAAACCAGTGAGTTAATCTATGCTGAATTTTGTTTACTTTATATCCCGAAAAACTAAATTCTTACTTTATCATTTTCCTTAGGCTTTACCCTCAGATTTAATCTCTGATCGGTGACAAATAAAGATATATTTTTTTTTTGTCAGTCATGGGGCTTGAACTCTGGGCCTGGGCGCTATCCCTCAGCTCTTCAGCTCAAGGCGAGCGCTCTACCACTTGAGCTACAGCGCCACTTCCAGTCTCTCTTGCCCGAGCTGGCTTTGAACCGTGATCCTCAGATCTCAGCCTCCTGAGTAGCTAGGATTACAGGCGTGAGCCACCAGCGCCTTGCTATAAATATTTTTTTAACAGTAGCAAAATTCAGGCTGAGGAATCTAGGTACAATGATACTCATGCAGATAGGCCTCATCAGTCGTGAGACCATGATATCAAAATGTTAACCAATGCTTACTAGTGTCATGCTTATGAGATTTTGTGTATTATAAACAGTGGTTATTAGAATTTATTTTTGTAATCAACATCATTTCATGGGTTAGGAACTGAAGTGAGACATTATACTCAGAACAAAATTTAACGAGGCATCCAAAATTAGTTACTAAGATATACATCATGTTACACAATGTTTTAAAAATGCAAGCTAAAGGAAATAATTTGTGTAAAAACTCAACATTTACAATAAATACAGAATCAGTATGACTGATTTTTCTTTTACCTAAGTTGCAATATGGCTTACATGATAACTTTTCTGGTTATATATTTAGTTAGGTCTTGATATTTACTTGGAGAAGTTCTTTCATATATTCATTTGTCAGAACGAAGAGGAAGTGAATTCCTTGCCAGAGTCAACTCCCATAATAATGTTACAGATGTATACTGATACTTTGCCAAAGTTTCAAATCTGCACGAGTAACTTGGGTCTTTTTTGGATCTAAATAAATAGATATGCAATTTTCTCAGTACTAGAAAGATTTTGACCACCATTTATTAAACTATTATTTTCCAGAAACTACTTCTCTCTTTTCATGAGACTTTTATTTTCATTCATATTATGTGTTGATGTTTTCCTTTAGATAAGCCACATTCAGTCTTCTACAAAGTGTAATTTGGAGTAGTTTAAAATTATGTACACTCATGTACAATGCTCAGATTCTACTATTTGCATATTTTTTCTTGTTAAATCAGTAGGAATTAGTTCTCAATATGGATACTATTGGAGTTATTCATTACATTTCTGAATTTTTTAAGTATGTCATGATTTTGTTATTTTATTCTTTTAAATATGTGCAGATCTCACTCCGCATACAGTCACATTTGTTTTAAACAATTTGATCCATTCAAGGGTTTTGCTATATTAGGTTCATCTAGATGAATTTAATTACAAATTAACACAACCGTATTTCTGAGACACAGTTATCTTTTTGGCTCTACGCCAAGTTAACGTGTATTTGAGGTTTTTGTGCTTAAAAAAAACTGGGCACAACATACTTTTGTTCCTGGGGGAGTTCTATTTTGTTGGTTGTTTTTTCAGTTGTGACTTCAACATATGTGTGCATTTTATTTCAATTGTTTTGTGTCTATATTTTGTTTCCTATAACAGAAACTACAAAAAGAATCAAAGATTTAGAACTTTTCCAAATGGAATTCTAAGATACACACTTGAAATTTTGTGACAACTGGGAATAGGCAGGTCTTCATACAAAGACATTGTTTGATATGATTTGAATTCTTCCTCCTTTTTGGGCACCAGTGGCTCACACTTGTAACCCTAGCTCCCTAGCTACTCAGGAGGATCATGGAGATCTGAGGATCACAGTTCAAAGCCAGCCCGGGCAGGAAACTCTGTGAGACTCTTGTCTCCAATAAACCACTAGAAAACCAGAAGTGGAGCTGGGGCTCAAGCGGTAGAGCACTCGCCTTGAGCTTCAGAGCACAGGGATAGGGCTCTAGCCCAGGATACAAGCCTCACGACTGACAAAAAAAAAAAAAAAAAGATTGAATTCTTCCTCCTCTTGCCTCACTATTTCCAATAGTATTACTGCAAAGTCATAAGTGGAAAGAAAATAATTTTGTCTGTATGAATTCAGAAGTTTTGTTTCAATTGGGACACACTACACATTCATACTTCATTTTAACTAAAAAATCTTTCCTTTTAAATCTTCTTTTAAAATCACAGATGTGAATTTATAATGCTAAAATAGCAGCTACTAATTTATCTTAAATGATCCAAACTATTTTCACTTCACATTATATGTAATATAGGGTGTAATAATAATAGTAAGTAATATAGTATGTAATAATTGACTTTGGGGAAAGTCAATAACTATGGATTTTTGTGAGATACTGAGTAATAGTAAAACATATATAATTCGATTAAAAAATTCACAGTTACATCTAAAAATAAATCATCGATATAAACTAATGCTGAAAAAGAAAGGTTGTTTATTGGAAAAAGCCAGAAGTTTCAATAAGCTTACTTTTTAAAAATTTTCTTAGATCTGGGCTTTGTTGGCTCATGCCTGTAATCCTAGCTACCCAAAAGTCTGAGATCTGAGGATAGTGGTTCAAAGTCAGCCTGGGCAGAAAAAGCTGTGAGACTCTTATCTCCAAGATATCTCTTGAAAACTAGAAACGGCACTGTAGGTGAAGAGATACAGTGGTATCCTTCAGCGGAAGAGAGGAGGGACAGTGCGCAGGCCCAGAGTTAGAGCCCTACGACCGACAAAACAAAATTGACATGAGTTTTAATTTATTATTTTATGATTTTTTATGTTGAAAATACAGAGGGTTTACAATTACATGAACAAGGTAATGAGTACATTTCTTATCAAGCATTTTTGCCTCCTCCTTTGTTTCCCCTTCCCATCCCTTCATATCTCCCCTTCTACCACCCCACCACCCCCTCTGCACCAAAGTTGTAAAGTTCATTTTTCGACATAATAGTTGTACATGTCATTGTGGTAATTAGTCCACCTGTATAACAATTGGATTTTCCCTTGCCATCCCCAAATTATATGAACATCAAATACAGTGAAAACAGGGGTTATACCGTGAGGGAGGGACATAAAAAGCAACAAATAAATCACATCATAAATATGGCAGAAACAATAGCAAGAACGAAAAAAAATTGGAGTCCTTATCTTATGGTTCATTTCTCCTACCATCAACTTTTCTAACAGTTTCTGTTTGTCTCAGACATATACTAGTTATTGCAAATAAGAGAAACAATGGCACTTATGTTTCTTTGGGCCTGGATTACTTCACTAAATATAATTTTTTCCAAGGCTTTCCATTTCCTAACAAATGGGGCAATGTCATTCTTTCTGATGGACGCATAGAATTCCATTGTGAATATAAACTACATATTCTTGATCCATTCATCTACTGAGGGGCATCTGGGTAGGTACCGTATCTTAGCTATGGTAAATAATGAGGCAAAATCATAGTTGTGCTGGTAGCTTTAGTATGGTATTTTTTGTAATCATTTAGTTAAATGCCCAAAAGTAGGAGTGCTGGGTCATCGGGGAGCTTTATGTAGAGCCTTTTGAGGAAGCTCCATACTGATTTCCAAAGTCGTTGAACAAGTATACAGTCCCACCAATATCTCCACCAGCTTCTGTTGTTATTAGAGTTATTGATTATAGCCATTCTAACTGGGGTGAGGTGGTATCTCAATGCTGTTTTGATCTGCATTTCTTTTATGGCTAGGGAGTTGGAGCATTTCTTCATGTGTCTATTCGCTATCCTTATTTCCTCTTCAGAGAAGTTTTTCTGTAAGTCTTTAGCCCACTGTTTTTTTATTGGGGAATTCTTTCTTTGAGGATTTGTTGTTGGGGGATATACTTTTTTGAGTTCCAGGTATATTTTAGATATGAGACCCTTGTCTGTTGTACGGTTAGTGAAGATCTTTTCCGAATCTGTGGGCTTTCTATTGATCTTGCTAGCTTTGTCCCTTGCCAGGCAGAAGCTCTGCAATTTCATGAAATACATTTATCCAACCTTTCTTTGATTTTTCATATTTCTGGGTCTCTATTAAGAAAATTTCGGACTTTGCCAAGGAGATGGAGGGTTTCTCCTATTCCATCCTGTAATGTTTTCAGGGTGTCTGCTTTGACTCCGAGTTCTTTGATCCATTTGGGGTTGATTCTGGTGCAGGGTGATATATAAGGATCTAGCTTTAGTTTTCTACAAGTGATTAACCAATTTTGCCAGCACCATTTACTGAAGAGGCTGTCTTTCTTCCATTTTATTTTTTTAAGCTCCCTTATCGAAATTTAGGTGGTTATAGTTCTGTAGGTTCATTTCTGGGTTTTCAATTCTATTCCATTGGTCCTGAGGTCTGTTCTTGTGCCAATACCAAGCTGTTTTGAATACTATGGCTTTGTAGTAGAGTTTGGAATTTGGTAGTGATATTCCTCCAGCACTGTCCTTTCTGTTAAGGAACATTTTTGCTATTCGGGGTCTTCTATTGTTCCATATGAATTTTTGAATTGCCTCTTCAATTTTCTTGAAGAATGATTTTGGAATATTTATAGGTATCACATTGAACTGGTAGATAGCCTTTGGAAGTATTTCAATTTTCACGATGTTGATCCTTCCAATCCAGGACCATGGGAGGTTTTTCCATTTTCTAAGTTCTGTTTTGACATTGTTTTTCAGGTTTTTAAAGTTTTCATCATAAAGGTCCTTCACTTCTTTGATTAAGTTAATTCCTAGGTATTTTATTTCTTTGTGGGGCTATTATGAATGGAGTTGCTTTCCTGATTTCAGCCACACTTCTCATTGTTGGCATGCAGAAAAGCCATTTATTTTTGAAAGTTAATTTATACTATGCTTCTTTGCCAAAATTTTGAATCAGCATGAGTAATTTGGGAGTGGAGTCTCTGGGATTCTTTAAATACAAGACCATGTCATCTGCAAAGAGGGAGAGTTTTACATCATCTTTCCCTATTTGGATCCCTTTTATGTTTGCATCTTGTCTTATTGCTGTCGGTAGGCATTCTAATACTAAATTGAAGAGAAGTGGGGAGAGTGGACATCCTTGTCTTGTTCCTGAGTTAAGAGGAAATGGCTTTCGATTTTCACCATTAATCATAATGCTGGCTGTAGGTTTGTCATATACAGCCTTTATTGTATTGAGGTATATTCTCTGGGTTCATAGTTTTTCCAGAGTCTTCATCATAAAGGGTGTTGGATCTTGTGAAATGCTTTTTCTGCAACTATTGATATATCCATGTGGTTCTCATCAATGCTCTTGTTGATGTGATGAAGTATATTAACTGATTTGCATATATTGAACCAGCTTTGTATCCCTGAAATAAATCCTGTTTGATCGTATGTATGATTTTTTGGATGAATTGTTGAAGTTGATTGGCCAAAATTTTGTTGAGGTGTTTAACATCCATGTTCATCAAAGGAATGGGTCTATAGTTCTCTTTCTTTGATGAGTCCCTGCCTGGTTTGGGATAATGGTTATGTTGGTATCATAGAATGAATTCGGTAGAGAACTTACTCGTTCAATTTTATTGAATAATTGGAGGAGGTTTGGTGTGAGCCCTGCTTTGAATGCCTTGTAGAATTCCACTGCAAATCCATCTGGTCCTGGGCTTTTCTTAGATGTGAAGTCTCTTATAAGCTGTTTCTATTTCTATGCTTGATATGGGCATGTTAAGTTGTTAACTCTTGGTTGAGTTTCAACATGTCGATATTTGATAGGAAAAGGTCCATTTCTGCCATGTCTCAAACTTATTAGCATACAGTTTTGAGAAGTATTCCATTATAATGTTCTGATGGTGATGTTCCCATTCTCGTCCCTGAGTTTGTTTATTTGGATGTGTTCACTTCTTTTTCTGATAAAATTTGCTAAGGGTCTGTCAATTTTGTTATTTTTGGGGGGGGGGTGGTCCGGTTGTGGGGCCTGAACTCTGGGCCTGGGCGCTGTCCCTCAGCTCTTCAGCTCAAGGCTAGTGCCATACCACTTGAGCCACCACACAACTTCTGGCTTTTTTCTTTTTGCTTATGTGGTGCTGAGGAATTGAACTAAGGGCATCATGCATGCAAGGAAAGCACTCTACTTCTGAGCCACCTTCCCAGCCCTAATTTTGTTAATTTTTTCAAAGAACCAACTCTTTGTTTTTTTATTCTTTTTAGGGTGTTTTTGGATTCTAATTTACTTAATTCTAATTTAATTTTAATTATTTCTTTCTGTCTACTTCATTGGGGTTTATTTTGCTGATCTTTTTGAAGGAGGTTCAGATGTCTTATTAAATTGTGGTTTCAGATTTCTCTAATTTGTTGATGTAGGAATTCAGAGCTATAAACTTGTCTCGGAGTACTGTTTTTGTTGTGTCTGAGAAGAGCTGGTAATTTGTGTGTTCATTTTTGTTGAATATCATGAACATTTGCATTTCCTTTCTAATCTCTTCCATGACCCACTAGTGATTCAACAGTGTGTTGTTCAGCCTCCATGTGTTAGAGGACTGTCTTTGGTCGCTTTTCATGTGGAGTTCTAATTCTTTTCCCTTAGATGCCATTTCTTGGCCTTTGTCTTGTTAGTTTTCTATCTGTAGGATATCTTTAAGTACCTTTGTAGGGATGGTTTTGTGGAGATATATTGTTTCAATTTTTCTTTGCTATGGACAATTTTTATTTGATCTTCAGTTATGAAGGAGAGTTTAGCTGGGTACACTATTCTTTGTTGTGGTTTGTCTTTAGGGCATGGCCTACATCACTCCAGGCTCTTCTTGCTTTAATCATCTTTGCTGAGCAATCTGATGGTATTCTAATTGGTTTCCCTGTATGGGTGATTGGTATTTTCTCCTTGACAGCTTTAAGGATCCTTTCCTTGGTCTGAGTTGATCCTGTGCAGATTATAATGTGACAGTGACATGTCCTGTGCTGTTCTGGTCTATTTGGGGTTCTGAAAGCTTCTTGTATCTGATTAGGCCATAGGTCTATCTTTTTGCATGTTTGGGAAGTTCTCTGCTAGGATTCTGTTAAATAAATTTCCTAGACCATTAACTTCTGTCTCTAGGTGCTCCTCTATGCCCATTATCCTCAGATTAGGCCTTCTGATGGTGTCTTCCAAATATTGGATAGATCGATCATATTTCTTGGATTTATACTGGATATTTGTATGTTATTTCTCTATAATATCTAGGCTGTCTTCAATCCCCGAGATTTGATCTTCTGCCTGGTCTAACCTACTGTCAAGACTTTCTATTTGTTTTAAATTTCTTTTCCTTCTAGTTGGTCGGCTTTGATGGCTTCAAATTCCTTGTTGGAGCTTTGGTTTAGATCTTGTATGAGCTTTACTTACTTAATTTTGTGTTCAGTGTTTATTCTCAGATCACTTAGCTGATTGGTTATGGTTTCCTTGGACTCCCATTCCTTTTGGCAGGCTCTATTCTGCATTCCCTTTGTGGTCTCCCTGAATTGTTTCAGCTGTTTCTTTATGAATTTTTTGAATGCCTCTACTTATCTCTGTCTATTATGATCACACTCTAGCAATTCCTGTATTACTCTTTGATTAGTTTCCTCACATTAAAGCAATTCCTATAATTCTCTATAACTGTTCTCAGCCTGCTTATGCAATTCCTTTATTAATTTTTAAGTAGTTTCCTAATGCTCACAAGATTCCTGTACAACTCTTTGGATTGCCTTCTCTTGGTCCCTTTCACGCTCACACTGAGACCTTTGCAAATTTTCAATCATTTCATTCACCATGTTTACCAGTAGTGTTTGTAGAGCTTTTGGGGAAATATTAATTATTATTTTACTCATTAACTATTCTTCTTATTATTACCATTAATTATTCAGTCACCTGATTATCATTAGTGGGAGTTCAGATACCTGGACTTTCCATTTTTCTTGTGTTTTTCTGGCTTGTTCTGCCCATTTGGTATGAAAGTAACAGCAATTTTGTGCTAGAACACTATTTTAAGGTAAGCATCAACCAGAGTCCTTTAGTTGCACAACCAAAATGGTTGCAGATACAATCTAGTTCAACAGATACAATCTATTCTAAATCAAACAACCATGGATTAATGGGTTAAGAACAACGAAGAAGGATTTGGCAAACCAGAAATTATTAGCTTCAGGGAGAAATGTGGGTCAAAATAGGATGTGGAGAGGTAAAATGAGAGTAAATATAACCAATTCCGGACAGAATCATAGGAGAGAATTTTTTTAAAAAAAGAAAAAAATGGAGAAACAAAAATTTAAATTTAAGAAATGAAACACGTAAAAATTATGTAAGTTTAAAGAAATGATATTGAGAGAAGAAAAGGACAAGATGAGAGGAGGGGAGGGATAGAAAGGAAATGTGAACACTAAAAAATAAATTTTTTAAAATTAGTTACTTGAAAATTATGTAAGTATAAAGAGATAATACTGCTATTAACGAAGTTAAGCCTAAGAGGTGGTGAACTGAGTAATAAATTTCTGGCTTAAGTAAGTACATAATGGGGGAGAAGGTCAAACAATTGACAACAGGTATGTATCTGGAGTTGAGCAGAACAGCAATTAAGTCATGCAAAAAAATAAAGAAAGAGAGAAAAAATGAAGCCAATAAAAAGGACCAAAAGGTCAAAGAGATTAAACACACACACACACACACACACACACACACACACACACACACACTCACACACACACACACACACACACACACACACACACCAAAAATAAAAATATGAGAAAATAAAGATCAACAGAAAACACTTTAAAAAAATGAAAAATTAAAAAATATGTTCACAAAAGAGTTCTTTGTTTTGGGTTTTTTTTTTGGAGGGGGGATGGGAAGAGCCTGTATCTCCCCTGTGTCTATAACCAGTGTCTTGGTAGAGTCTCTGGTCTGCTTGTGATGTTTGGTTTTCCTATGGCTTGATTGGTTTCTTAAGTCAATTTGGTCAGGCAGAAAATGTCCGGTGTAAAGCAGGATTTTGTGATCCTCCTCCCAGGCTAGTTCAGTGGGAGGGAGATCTTTGAGTATCACAGACGAGGGAGATGGTGGTTTCCTCTAGTTTGGAGATGCTGTGGTGAGGCTAGGTTCTGGGTTGGGTTGAAGCCTTTCAGCAAACAGTAGCTTTTCCCTGAGGGGCTAGCACCTGAGACATTCACAGAGCCCAGCTTAGAGCCATTCTCAGGGTTTATGTTTACTGAATTTCAATTGTTGTTTAGGCTTCTGTAGGATGGGGCAGCCTCTGGCTCTGTTTACCCAGTGAAGAAAGTCTTTTCTCCGAGGACACTCTGCCTGGGCAGAGTGACTTTTCCCTGGGTGTAACTGAGCCTGGCAGGTCACTTCTAGTTCCTGTGACCTGCAAAATGACTCTTTTGTTTTTTTTCCAAGGCCTGACTCGAAGCTATCTGCTCAACCGGGCCTTTGTCAGTATCAAAGATGGAGACTTCCAGTGGTGGTGAGGGGAGGGGTGGCCTTTCCACCTGTGCTCCCTGAGGAGTGAGGAAGTCAGGGTTCTACTCACACCAGAATCTTGGTTCCTGGACCCACTCTGGTCTGAAATCTGCAGGACAAAGATATTTGCTCCTTCTCAGTTCTTGCTGGTGTTGAGTAGAATCCACCAGTCTACTGTGTCTGGCTCCTTTGTCCTGGACTCTAGGTTGTAGGTATGGTGTCTATGGCCGCCACCGCTGCCACCACAGCCCTTGCAGTTGCGGCTACTGGCAAGTGCTCAGATCTCTTTCCTTGCCTGGATTTTCCCTCTCTGGCCATACTCCTTGTACTGTGATGGCACACTTGGGTATGATTCTATAGCCTAAGACTTTTCACAGGAACACTAAAACTGCTTTCTATGCGAGCACTTGTTTCAAATCCTACCTCTCCTCAGCTATTTTCTTCTGAACTCCCTTAACACATTATTATGACATGATATTGTGACATCACATTGACATTGTGATATCACTGTGCCATTCTCTTTTCACAAACCTATTATGACATCTCATGTTAGAAAAGTCATGGGTTTTAGGACTTTTAGCTCCTTCCTTGAACTCTTGTCCTCATTGTAACCTAGTAGCAATTGAAATCAGACATGTGATTTTAATATTACAAACTAGAAGTGACATCACTATTCTATGGGTGACCTCATTACCAACCTGATATCACAAACCTATTGCAGCACCGCATTGCCATTGTGACATCACAATCACATTGTGACATTTCAATCGGTTATGACCTCTTAGCTCTTTTGAAAAAGTATATGGCCTTTGCGACATCAAAGTTCACTTGTTTACCCATATAATCATTGTGGTCTAAAAAGATCATTTATACTATTGTAATATTACAAACCCTTGGAGGCAGGATCACCAGTGTGACATCATTAACCTGTCCTTTCCTCATAACTTTGACACGATACCCTTGTGATACATAGGCCTTTGTGATCTCATAATGTTTTTGACTTCATATTTCAGGTATGATGTGTGATATTAGAAACGCACTCTATCATAAAAATTGTGTCATCATTGTCAGATATCATGAGCATGTGTTACATTGTGATATCACATACCTGTTGGGAGTTCATCACATTTGGGCCAATGCATGACTGTGTAGATCTCACAATCCCATTCTGAAATCATATTCTCATTGGGAGTTAATGAAAATTGAAGTCCAGTATGCCATTGTGGCATCATCAACCCAATTGTGACATCATAAACCTATTGTGACCTCATCACCATTATGGAATCACCAACTAATTATTATATCAAAATATTATTATGAATTAATATTGTGACACCATATTGCCATCACTGTCCAATTCGGATTTGAAAAACCAATTATGACCTCATAACATTTTACAAATTTCGTGGCCTTTGAGGTTACTAATGTGAACTCTTATACTTATGATGAATAAAACACAAGACAATCCAATAAGGCACATTGAAAATAACTTTATTTACACTCAAAATGGGCCTGCATTTAACTTGTCCTGGTCTGTACACTCAGTGACAAGCCAGCACCAACCACGAAATCTCAGACCTCCAGTGAGTGGGCAGCCACACATAGTTAATTGGTCTACAAAGCACCAACTCCCCAAATTATCATCTCCAAAGCTCCAAACTTCAATAGGTAAGGCTTTGTCCATTTCCCTTACTCCCTCCTTCTTTATAGACTTTCCTTCATTTTCCTTGTCCCTTCCATCACTTCCTTTTTCTCCACAGGCCTACACTCCTCTGACCTGGTGGCCAATTGGCATACTTTCCCTCCTACTCTCCCTCAAATTCCTCTTCTCCCAAGTCTTTCCCCTCCTGCTGTCTCACCACTTCCTTCCCTTGATTTTCTCCAATTTCATTTCTCTGACCATGCAGCGTATACATAGTTTGAACACCTCCATCACTCCAGTGGGTCTCCTGCCTAACAGTTTTCAACCATCACTTCACAAACTGCCCGTTCCCCAATCACTTCTTCACAGCTAATCAAGTGAGGATGACATCCTACCCCTTCCAACAACATACCCTGGCCCTTTATTGGTATGTCCCATGCACTCCAGTGGGCCAGGACATGGGGCCACATTGATTAGTGGGCCCTGCTGATTATTAGGGCCTCGCTGCTTTATACACCCCCCCACTGGTTTTCATGTCCAATCAAATCCTTGATTCCTTCTTACCAAATCCTAAAAATTCCCTTCTCTCCACCCAATGAACAGGCTTAAAATGTAAATTTAATAGAAAACAAGTAAATTATAGAAACACACTAGTTAGCAGTAATTAACACTTAGTAAGTCTTATCCTTAAAGGATCATCTGAGTTTCTCTGAACAGTTCATCTTGCAGCCTTCTCTGTATATTGGTTCCAACACCACCAAATATGGTCCTTGTCACTTTGGTTCTAATTCAGGAGCATGATGAATTTTTACACCAGCTGTCCCGGCAAGAAAGAGTGGGTGAAGTTTTTTTTTTTTTTCATCTCCATTTCTTAGTTTATTTCACTTACTTAAGGTCTAGCTTTTGAATTTATTGTTGAAGGAGACTTGCTATAGAATAAACTACATCACTCTCCCCAAAGAAATTTGCCTTCCAATTGGATTTAATTTCTTATTTTATATTTGAACTTATCTGTTGCCATCATGATTATTTATTTTTTAAATACTTTGTATTGTTATTATTTTTAAGTAGTTGTAGAAAGAAGGTCCCATTCTACAAAACAGTACATGAATACAAGCTGTCCGACAACATTGTCACCCATCCCTCATAACCCTTCCCTTCTCACACTTTTTTGTAAAAATTGCGATAGGTGATTACATATATTTCACAACATTGTGGAATTGTGATACTTAGTTAAAGTCACAAACACATTTTAAACTTGACAAGGCAAAGTATCGTTATCATGGTCTAAAGTTTGTTAATTCTATGAGCTTTGACAATCCAAATTATTTTTCCTACCTCAGGTGATGTTTACATTTTTTCCCTTTTGCTTAGTGTAAGCTATTCCCTCTTTCCCTCTCATTCCTCCCTTCCCATCAGTGTGTTTGGGTTACTTAGTTATTTTTCTTCTATGTCCAGTGCAGCTGATGGACACCTTTGTTGTATGTTGTTCCATTTCCCACTTATTCTGTTCCTCCTCCTGGCTTCCCTCCATTGTGTGCATATTTCTACCATCTACATAGTCAAGAACATGAAGTCATTAACGGTGATACAACAAAAAGAGTGGCTGTCCTTTTTTTCTCTAGTTCTGTTTACTTTGTCATGCCTTCTTGCATTTTGGCTTTAGAATCCACATATCAGGTAGACCCTGTGCCATTTGTCTCTTTGTTCTTGGCTTACCTCACTCAAATAATTTTTTCTAGTTCCATCCATTTCCTTACAAATGCCATCATTTTATCGTGTCTAATCGCTGCATAGTATTCCATTGTATATAGGTACCACAATTTTTGGATCCACTTATCAGTAGTGGCTCATCTGGGTTGTTTCCATATCTTAGCTATTGTGAACAGTGCTGCAATAATCATAAAGGGGTGTGTGTCTTTGTATACTGGTTCCTGTTTTTCTGAGTAGATGCCTAGGAGTGGAATGGCGAGTTCATAGGACAGGTCGATATTTAGCTTTCTGAGGTACCTCCAGACTTCTTTCCAAGTGGTTGTATTAGTATACATTCTCACCAGCAATGAAGTAATGCATCTCTTTCTTTGCATCCCTTCCAGCATCTGTCATTGGCTGAATTTAGGATGTGGGCTATTCTGACTGGGGTAAGGTGGTATCTCAGAGTTGTTTTTTATTTGCATTTCCTTTACGGCCAGGGATGATGAACATTTCCTCAATGTTTCTTTCCTGTTTTTACCTCTTCTTCTGAGAAGTCTCTCTTTAGCTCCCTTGACCATTTCAAAATAGGTTTGTTAGTTTTGTAAAGGGTTAGTTTCTTGAGTTTACCATATATAATGGATATTTGACCCTTGTCTGATATATTGCTGGTAAATATTTTTCCCAATTATTTGGCTTTCTTTCTAGTTAGTTGCTACTTTTTATCTGTGTAGAAACTTTTTATTTTAAGGTAGTCCCATTTATCGAGTAATTTTCCAATTTGTTGTGACCCTGGGAATCTGTTCTGGAAGTTCCTGCTTTTGCCTATAAGTCAAAGTCTCTCTCATACTCGGTCCTGCAGTATTTTCAGAGTTTCAGGCTTGATGTTAAGGTCTTTAATCCATTTTGAGTTGATGTTAGTGTATGGTGATAGGCTAGGGTCCACTTTTAGTTTTCTACATGTGGCCAGTTTTCCCAGCACCAGTAGTTGAAGAGGTTATGGTTCTTCCACCGTATGTCTTTGGCTCCTTTGTCAAATATCAACTGACTGTACATGTTCAGCTATACTTCTGGGTCCTCTAACTTGTCTCTCTGATTTTTGGGTCTCTTTTTGTGCCAGTACCAAGTTGTCTTTGTTATTATGGCTCTATAGTAGAGCTTGAAGTCCTGTATCATGATCCCTCCTGCATCCTTTCTTTTGCCTAAAATTTTTTGGCTATGTTAGGGCTTTTGTTGTTCCACATGAAATTTTGGACTATTTTCTCTATTTCAGTAAAGTAAGTGGTTGAAATTTTAATGGGAATTGCATTGAATGTGTTTATTATTTTTGGCAGTATGGCCATTTTCACCATATTAATTCTGCCTATCCAGGAACATGGGAAGTCTCTCCATTTCCTGGTATCCTCTAAGATTCCTTTTTTTAGGCTTTTATAGTTTTCATGAAATAGACCTTTTACATCGTTGATTAGGTTACTTCCTAAATACTTTTTTTTGAGGTTATTGTGAATGAGGTTGTTTCCTTGATGTCCATTTCTGTTTGTACTTTTTTGGTTTACAGAAAGCCGACTGATTTTTGTGGGTTAATTTTGTATCCTGTTACTTTGCCAATTTGGTTTATAAGCTCTAAGTGTTTGGTGATGGAGCTTTAGGAATCGTTAATTTATAAAATAATGCCATCTGCAAAAAGAGAGAGTTTATATTCTTCCTCTCCTATGTGGATCCCTTCAATGTATTTTTCTTGCCTTATTGCTCTGGCTAAAAATTCCAGAACTATATTGAAGAGGAATGTAGAGAGTGGGCATCCCTGCCTTGTTCCTGTTTTTTGGGGAATTGGTTGTAGTTGTTCCCTATCAAGCATAATATTGGCTTTTGATCTACTATGTAAGGCTTTTATTGTCTTATGAAATGTTCCTTCTATTCCTATTTTTTCCAGAGCTTTTAAGATGAATGAGTGATGAATTTTATCAAAATCCTTTTCCAAATCAATGGAGATAATCATGTGGTTCTTGACCTTGGAACTGTTGATGTGATGGATTACATTTATTGACTTACATATGTTAAACCATCCCTGTATCTCTGGGATGAAGCCTACTTGGTTATAATGTATGATTTTTTGATATGTTTCTGGATTCTGTTGGTTGCAATTTTATTGAGCAGCTTTGCATCTGTCTTAATCAAAGAGATCGGTGTGTAGTTCTTTTTTTGTTGGGTCTTTGCCTGGTTTGGGGATGAATGTGATATTGGGTTCATAGAATGAGTTTGGGATTACCTCCTCTGTTTCTATTTCTCTGAAGAGATTGAGGAGTATGGGTATTTGTTCCTCTTTAAAGGTCTTATAGAATTCTGTAGTGAATCCATCAGGTCCTGGGCTTTTCCTGTTGGAAGATTTCTTATTACTTCTATCTCATTGTAGGTTATTGACATTTGTAATTGATGTATTTCTTCTTGGTTCTGTTTGAGCAATTTGTATTTTTTTTTTCATGCAGGAAAAGAAGTTTATTTACCAAAAGGCTGCCCCCACCATGCATGGTGGAAAAGCATGACTGAAAAGGAAGGGGGTAGACCCACCTATGATCAAGTCTTATCTAGGCCAAGGACAGGAAGAGGTGTGGCCAGGTGCTGGAAAATTGTGACCACATCGGATCTGGATGAATAGTAGAGAGCAAAGAGATCCTGAAGGTAAACAGACTTCTCACAATGTACCATTGCAGAGACATTAATTGTCTAAATCTGAGAACAGCGAAAAATATTAGGTTATATGGCTATCCAGGGAGCGCAGGAGGCTTGTCAGCGGGGTTTCACAGCTCGGGAATGACTCACAGGACCCCATTAAATGTGTTAGAGAGTCAGTTTGGTGAGTGAAGGAGAGCTGACTAGGAAGAAGCGGTGTCCCGGCTTGCCCCAGACCCCTATAGAGAGAAATGGCTAAGCCCCCAAACCAGGCATTCTCCGCTTCAGAGATGACCATCCTTTCTGATAAAGGCCATTGGAGCTTTGTGGAATGGTGCCACATCTGAGCAGAGATTGAGCAACAGAGAGCCGTGGAGAGTAGTTTCATTCACCAGAGTAGAGAAGTGGTGTGCACATGGATGTGAAGGCCAGCAATGGTATTGACTTTTCACCAATTGCTGAAAAGTCTCATATGGTTTATCAAGGCAGTTTGGTTTGCAGAAATGGGGTGGTTAGGAAATTCTAGCATTTCCAATTCAAAAACCTCATCCCAGTCATGGCACCATTTGTAAGGTATATGAAATAGGTAGATTTCATTAAGTAGCCCATGAAGAGAACACCACACGCTATTCAGGCATGAAAAGAAGTTTATTTACTGAACTGCTGCCCCCACCATACATGGTAGAGAAGAATGGCTGAAAAGGAAAGAGGGGGGGGGGATAGCAATTTGTACATCTGTAGAAATTCATCCATCTCTGCTAGGTTTTCCTTCCTTTGTGAGTAGAGTCTGGAATTATTTCTTTATGATTGTTTTGATGTCTTGGATGTTTGCTGTAATTTTTCCTGTCGTATCTCTGATATTATTGATTTGGGACTCCTGTCTTATTTTGTTAGTTACTCTTGCCAGTGGTCCCTCAGTTTTAGTGTCTATTTTTTAAACAGCTTTTAAAAATTAATTTTATTTATAATTTTCATAGTCTGTCTCATTAATTTCAGCTATTATTTCGGTTCTCTTTCTCTCTAGCAACTTTAGGTTCAATTTTTTCTTGTTTCTCTAGTAGTTTTAGTTGCATCATAAGATCCTTTACTTGTTCTATGTTTTCTTGATGTGTGCACTGAGAGCAATGAATCTGCCCCTCAGGACTGCTTTCGCTGTGTCCCATTGGTTTCTTTGTGATGTTTCTTCATTTTCACCGAATTGTAGGAACTTTTAAATTTCTTCTTTAATTTCTTCTGTGATCCATGTATTGTTCAACAGAGTGCTGTTTAATTTCCATGTGTTTTTTTTCTATTTATGCCTTGTTCTTGAGAACGAGTTAGATTACACTATGCTCAGATAGAATACAGAGTATTATGTCGATCCTCTTGTATTTGCTTAAATTCCATGTATGAACTAAGAAATGATCTATTTTAGAAAAAGTTAGGGGGGTTGCAAGAGGAAGACCCTACTGGTGTGAATACCTGTAATTCTAGCTACTCAGGAGGCTCAGATCTGTGTATTTAGGTTCAAAGCCAGCCCAGGTAGGAAAGGTCATGAGGCTTTTCTGAGGTTGCTCAGCACCACACCCTGCCTCAAGTCTGGGGTTGTTCACCACTTTTGCCACCATGAGCTGCTTATGCATGCCAGTATGGAGAGGCAGAAACCACCACGGGTCTGGACTTGTTCACTGCAGCTGTCCCCACCTCAGCCACTGCTGCCACCCCTGGCTGGTCTAGGCAAGTGCCAAGAGGCATTGTGCCCCAATTCTGGGTGGTTTGCCACCACTGCCAGCTGCTGCTGCTGTTTCAGGTTAGGCAAGGCTATTTACACCAGCAGGACAGAGGTGCCACCCTGAGAGTTCAGGATCCTTTGCCACTGTTGACAGCTGCTACTGCTCCTGACTGGGCTGGGCTACTTGTACCAGCCAGGCAGAGGCGCTATTCCAGGGAGGTTGAGGGGAGTCTTTGTTCCAGCTCTGCCTTCTGAGATTTCTGTTTGTATATTCTGGGTTGGCCCAGCTCTTGGGAGTTCCTGGGAGACTTGGGAAGCTTGTGGGTGTGTGGTCCTCAGAGGGTCCAGACCTGGGGCACTTAAGCAACTTGGCACAAAACCCTGTCACTTAAGCTCTGCAACGTGGAGCCCCATCACCAACAAAGAGTGAGGGAAGGGTCTTCCCACTTTACTGTCTGTGTAGGATTTTCCCTTTTCTTTTTGCACTTCCTTTATCTCTCTGAGTAATTGCCTTTTTTTGTGGGTCGCTTGGAGAAACAGAGCATTGAAATACAAACTCTTCATTTGGTTGGAGAGAGCTGTGGTGTTTCCCTGCTGTTCCATCACCTTCTTGGTCCCTCCCCTTCAGGTGGAGTTTTTCTTAGCCAGCCAGTGGACCTTGGTTACTAAAAGAAAGGTACATAAAAGAATATGTTGTAAAGCCTGCAGATTGAAGTTAGACACTTCTGTTAATATAGCCTTCCTAATTTTAGGAAGCCAAGGGGGTGTTCTACACTAAAGTATTTCAAAGGGATTGAGTCCTTTAACATAAGGGCTACATCTTGCTCGAAAGACAGTGAAGTGGAGGAGGCTTACCTAGCTATGGCCAGTCCCTGTATTTAATTTTGTTAAAGTTTCCTTTAAGGTCATTTTCATTCTTTCTAATGCTTGAACTCTGAGGCTTATAAATGAGTTGTAACTTCCAATTTATTCCTAGGGCATTAGTTAATAATTGAGAACTTGGGCCATGAATGCTGGGCCATCTTTTGGACCCCACAGCTAAGGGTAAGTCAAATCAAAGTATTATTACATGCCTCAGCTCAGCCTGAAAAAATGTCCATTATTACTAACAGATACCAATAGCCATACTTTCCAGGCTTTACCTCTGTGGAGTCCACTTTCCAAAATTCACCATCTGAGGTTCCTCAAATATGAATTATTTTCATATGTTCCAGCATTTCAGCATTTACCTGTTGGAAATTACCTACACACATTACAAAGTATTGTCAGGCTGAGGCCCCACCGGTTTTCAGAACAGTTTTAGGCAGTGTCCTCGGGCAATTTACCAGGCTTCAAATATCTACATGTAAACTGGCAGAAAGCTTGAGCCTGTATGCATTTTTCACAAGTTCAGTATCAACATTTGCACACTTATTACCACTGTTTATGCTTCTTCCTTTAATATTGATGACCAGTATTTCTAGAGAAACAACTAGTTTTAGAGTGGTCTCCCAAGCTACCTCATCAGCTCAGATGTTTCCCTGTATCTTAGGGTCTCTAGTTCTTTAACTCCTGTAAAGTACTCTGAAACTTGGAGACTTCTTCCATTTTATTCTCCTCCTTTTATCTTAAACTTGCTTTCATGATCCCACTCTCCCTCTCAATGTTCTCCTTAACCTACATGTGTTTTGGCAGGGTCACCGGAGAGTTCCCTTGACTGGCCAAGTGCTGCTCCTTCTCATAACACCTTTGCTTGCTCTTCAGCTCCTCCCTTAAGTTCACAAAGGTGCCATTGAGAGGTATTTTTCCCACCTCCACCTGTTCCACTGGGACACGATGCTTCTGCATTACATTTTTGGTGAAGATCTCAGCAGTCTTTTGGGGCTTTTACTCTAGTAGTTTCTCTTTCTAGTTTTCCACTTCAGTGTATTTTTGTGACAGATTTTTCAACTGTTTGTTTAGCATCTCTGCTTTTCTTCCTAATGGTCTTTCCCTATCCATGGCATTCTCTATCAAAGCAAGTGGTCTTTTAACTCTTTCTGAAGAGAAACAATCTCTTTCTTGAGCCTGATATTTTCCTGTTCTCTTTTCTTGGCCTCTTCTTCTATGACACAGCACTTTCCCGTCTTCTCTGCTAACTACTCTTTCCTACTTTCTCTGTTGCTTTGAATTTCTGGTGACACTTTTCAAAGCTTATAATCGACATGTACTTCAACCTAATATATTCTTATATCAGGTCCAGCTCTTTTCTTTTCTTTTTTTCTTTTTCTTTTGGGTCTGGTCGTGGGGCCTGAACTCTGTCCAGGACACTGTCCCTCAGCTCTTGAGCTCAAGGGTAGTGCTCTACCACTTGAGCCACATTGCCACTTCTGGCTTTTTTCTTTTTGCTTACGTGATGCTGAGGAATCAAACCCAGGGCCTCATGCATGCAAGGCAAGCACTCTACCACTGAGCCACATTCCCAGCCCCCCAGCTCCATTTTCATAGCCATAATTTCTTAATGGAATTCAGAGATCCTTTACATGTTTCTCCAGAGCAATGAACACATTTTCCTTGTAATTAATGTGATTACTTAACCTGTCATTTAAATTTTCCAGGTGGTGAATGTGTCCTCCTTGGACATTCCTTTTTCTAATGTCCATTTTGCTTGCATTAAGCTCACTGATCTAGTCCTAAAGGTTCCCTACTGCCATTTGCAAATGATCTGTACTGTATTTGCCAAAGGTTTCTTGAACCCTATTCTGGTGCTCCTACCAAAACTCAAACTCTTTTTTTAGACTCGTTCTTTTTCAGGGTGTCTCTGTTATCAAACACCAACTGAGTAACCACTTTACCTCAAAACCTTCTAACTTTTCAAGCTTTATTCTAATATCTGTGGCTGACTGGGTAACAAAGGCCATATTTAGGGCTCTTTGATTCTCCAGGATTTAAAGATCTATAGCCTATAGGTTCTATAGGCTTCTGGCAGAATTTCCAGAAAAAGCATTAGGGTACTCACTGGGGAACAGTACCATCTCACTCACCTTAGATTGAAGACTGGGCTTTCTAGCCACTGCGGTATCCCTGCTAGCTGTACCTGGAAATAATTGGTAAACACCTCCATATCTCGACTGCTGTAAGCCTCAGCTTGGGTAAGTCTGGAGAAAGACTTGTTCCAAATAGTCTGGGTCAATAGTGGGTCTACTGTCTGGTTCAAGGACCACCGTCAAGTCAACGACAGTATTCACTCCCTTTTCTACCAGGTGAAAAACACCTGTAAAATTTGCTGACAGTCATCCCAGATGTGCTTTTGTGTGAAAATTACTGTCTCTAATGAGGTAATGAGCCCCTGTTTTTTTTTTTCTGAAAAGGATGGATTTTTCTGTTTCCAGTTACACAGGTAATTACTTGTAAAGGGAACATATATTAGAAAGGGGTCCTGCCCACCATCTCCTCCATGTTCCTGTCTCAAGGGTAATAAGGGTAACATACCACATTGTACCACCTCAGTCTGGTACAAGTAACCACTTTTAGTATGGGAGGACTCATTAAAGTTGCTGATGAAAAAGAATAGGAGAGAGAGTACATCAGTGCATCTTCCTCTGACGGATTCTGTAAACCTGGGGAAGAATATTTTTTGGATATGACAACCTAAGGCCTTGTTCTCCCATCCTGAGAAAATGAGTAAACAGGTGCATACAGGACATAGATAGAACTATCAGCATACATACAAAGACCAAGATCCATAGACACTTAACCCACATGTCCCATACCTCTCAATGTTGACCTCTACAGGTGGTCCCAGATGACAGAGAGAACGTCCCAGATTGCCTCTTGAGGAGGCTACAGATGACCTCTGGAGGATGTCACATATATACTACCTAGGAGGCCCTAGATGACCTCTCATGGAGGTTCCAAATGGATTCCCAAGGAAGTGTCAGATGACCTCCAAAGGAGTTTCCAGATGTCTTTTCAATGAGACTGAGATTACCTCTCAAGTAGCTCCCAGATGGCCACTCAAGGAGGCCACATGAACTCCAGAGAAAGTTCCAGATAACCCTCTTGAGAAAGCGACAGATGACCTCCAGAGAAGGTCTTATATAGCTTCTCAAGGAAGTCCCAGATGATGTCCAAAGATGGTCATAGATTTCTCATCATGGTAGCCTGAGGTGACCTCCCAAAGAGGCTCCAGATGACCTCAGGAGGTGGTCCTAGATTGCCTCTTAAGAAAGCCCCAATGACTACTTTTGAAGAGGTCTCAGGTGACCTCCTGAGGAAGCCCCAGGTGACCTCTGGAGATAATCCAAGATGGCCCCTGGAGAAGGACCCAGATGACCTCCAGTGTAGGTCTCAGAGGTCTTCTCAAGTAAGTCGCAGATGTACTCTTTATAAGGTTCCAGATGGCTTCCCACAGAAGCCCTACATTATCTCTCAAGTAGGTTCTAGATGGCATCACAAGGAAGCCACAAATAGCTTCCAGAGGGGTACAAAACAAGCTGGCAAGCTTGCGAAGATGCACCTCTAGAGGTACATAAATGACTTTTGTCCATGTTGGACCTCCGGAGACAAACACTCGAGGTAGACTCTCAACCCTGAGGGCTGACGCTCTCACCTATGGGTATTTTTCCGTGGCGCCAAGGCCTGATGCAATCCGAATGGATTATCTCGATAGTCTTCAAAAATAAGGACCTCTGTAGTTCAAGAAAATCCATCGAGACACGTTTTATATAATAAATGTTCTCCAAACCACCAACCCCCAAAATTATGATATCCAAAGCTCCAAACATCAAAGAGAAAGCATCTTTTCCCCTTCTCTTTGTCTCTCCTTCGCTACAGACAATACTTCTTTTGAGGTCTTTTCCTTTTTCCCTTCTACCAGTTCTTTCTTCTCTTTAGGACTCTCCACTCTCCACAGACCTGAACTGCTTTGCAAGGCTCATCAGTTACCATCCTTCACCTTCTGCCCTCCCTCAACTTCCTCTCCACCCAGGTTTTTCCCCTTATGCTATCACACCACTTCCTTCCTTCCAAGACTTTTTCTTTTTCTCTCACCTTCTATTGCTCTGAACAAGCAGCCTACATAAAGTCTGTACCCCTTCTCCATTCCAACTGCCTGTTTTCAAACTACCTACAGCCAATCACTTCTTAACAGCTCAATTCGTGGTGATTAATGCACCAGTCCCTCCCACAGGATGCCTCACCTTCTTTGGTGGCATTCTTTGTCCTCTCCAGCTGGCCAGGAAATGGGCCCATGCTGATTATCACACCCTATAGATTATTGGGCCCTGCTGATTATTACAGTATCCTCCTTGTGAACAAGTAGCAATTGAAATTGGAAATTTGATTGTGGTATTACAAACTCATTGTGACATCACAAACCCATTTTGACATCATCACTACCATGACATAACAAACCCCTTGTAACAACATTGTCATTGTGACATCATGATTCCATTTTGACATCTCAAATCTATTATGATCTCTTAGCTCCTTGGAAAAATAACATGCCATTTTCAACATCACTGTCCCTTTGTGTACACATATCCTTGTTGTGAACTGACAGTTGAGATCAGACATGCCATTATAAAATCAAAAATTGTTTGTGACATACTTAACAGTGTGACATAACATTTTCATTATGAGAGCATCAGCTCATTGTGACATCACCAAACTTAATGACAGAATCGCATTATGACAACAATTCTTGTGAAATCACAGACACATTGGGAATGCCTATTCTGTGATTTCATTGTATTTCAACTGTGGCATGAGAGTTGATATCAGAAATGCATTTTTGTGCATACAAACCATTTTGACATCATACTAACTTTGTGACATCACAGTACCATTGTGGTATCACTAACACAATGTGACATCAAAAACCTCTCCTGTCCTCCTAACTTTTGTGACATGCTGACATTGTGATATGTTAGACTTTTTGCCCTCATAATTTTCAACCTCATATCTCATTTATGACTTGAGATAACAGAAATCAACTCTGACATCATGACTATTGTGACATCACACTGACAGATGTCATGATCATCATGTCACATTGTGATATCACAAAAGGTTTTGATATCACAATTAATTGGTGATACCATAGAGTAAGGGGGCTATGATGAACAATTGGTTAATGATATCCAAATGGCATAATGGATCTCAATTGTTATAAAATCACAGAGAATATGAGTTCACAACAGACTGTGGTATCTCCAAAGTCATGTGTTTTCACAAATGTTATGAAGTCATAGGAGGATTGTGATGTCACATTGTGACACAATGTTTACGATGTCTGTCAGTGTGATGTCACAATGGTCATGATGTGACAGTGGATTTCTGATATCATATATCATAACTGAAATATTATAAGGTTGAAAACTGATTATGAGCTCATAAAGGGCCTAATTCATCTGAATTGCTGCACATCACAAGACTTATGAGGTCTGGGCAGGTTTTGGATGTCACAGTGTGTTAGTGATATCACCATGGCACTGTGATGTCACAAAGTGATTGTGATGCCGTATATTTATGAGATCACAATATATTTCTTACATCAACACACATGCCACATATGAAATAGAATGAAATAAGAGAATAGGCATTTACAATGTGTCTATGACATCATAATGACAATATAATGTCATAATGCTATGAGATCATTGTAAATTGGTAATGTTGCAAGGAGGTAATTGTGTAATAATGAATATGTATTGTCACACTGGCGATGGGATCACAAGGGGTTTGTGATGTTACAATGGCATATATGAATTCAATAGTCATGTGTTCACAATGAGGATATGGGTACACAAAGGGCCTATGATGTCACGTATGCCATGTGTGTTTACAAAGTTACTTGGGGTCATGATAGCTTTATGATACACAGTTGTGATGAAGTCACAATGGGCTTTTGATATTATAATGATTTGTAATATCTCAAACACAAGTCCATTTTCAATTGTTACTATTTCACAATGTGCATACAAGTTCACAGAATGAGCTGGAAGTCATAATGGGCATGAATTTTTAAAAATGTTAGGAGGTCATTTTGGTTTGTGAATATACAAAGGGACAGTGATATCACCATGACAATGTCAACTCATTATTATTGTTTTGCTGTCACAATTAGTTGATGATTCCACAGTTGTGGTGAGGTCACAAAATATTGTTGTGTTGGGCATGTCACAATGACATGATGATTCTCAATTGTCTTAACTTTCAATGTGTATATTAGTTCACAAAGGGACTGTGGTTTCTCCAAAAGTATGTGTTGTCACACATATACTGAAATCCTAAAAGGTTTGTGATGTCAGAATTTGACACAATGGATATTACATCTGGCAGTGTGATGCCACCATGGTCATGATGTCACTGGGAATTGTGATATAAAATATCATCTGTGAAATCTAATGAGGTCAACAACAGATTCTGAGGACAAAAAGGCCTAAGGTATCAGAATTGCAGCATGTCACAAAAGTTATGATGAGAGGATAGGTTTGTGATATCATGGCGGGTTAGTAATATCACAATGGAAACATGATATACAAAGGGATTGAGATATCACAATGGTTATGAGTTCCTGATTTGTTTATGATATCAATGTACATGCCACATTTGAAATAGAATGAAATCACAGAAAAGGCATTCATAATGTGTCTTTGATGTCACCATGACAATGTAAAGTTTTAATTCTATCATATCATTTTAGTTTTGTGATTTCACAATAAGAAGATGGTATAAAAATGATAATGTGATGTCACAATTATGATGATCTCACAAATTGTTTTGGATGCCAAAATGTCATGTCTGATTCTCAATTGTCAATATTTCACAGTGGGGTTTTGTGTACACAATGAGACTCTGATATCACAAAGCTATGTATTTTTCAAATGTTATAAGAGGTTATAATAGATTTGGAATGTCACAATGTGATCCTGGTATCAAAACAACAATGTGAAGTCACAATGGGTTTGTGATGTCACAGTGGTGATGAGGTCACAATGGGTTAGTTATGTCAACAGTTTGTAATATCACAATTATTTGTCCAATTTCAATTGCTACTAGTTCACCATAAAGACACAGTAATAACCAGAAGTGTCCCTATAATCCACGGGAACAGATAGTCATCATGGCACCCTAGTCTGGACCAATGGAGAGAGGGGTGCATGACACTGGAGGGGGCAGGGCATGCTGCTGAAGGAGATAGGATGTCAAGCCCCACATGGTGAGCTGCCAAGAAGTGATTGGGAATGGACATTTGGTAAGTGATAATTGAAAACTGGAAGGCAAAAAACATATTGTAGTTGGGGAAGGGTACAGCCTTTATATAAGCTGCATATTCAGAGCAAGAGAAGGGGAGAGAAAAAGGTTAAAGGCCTGGATGGAAAGAAGTGATGAGACTGCTGGAGGGCAAAGACCTGGGAGGAGAGGAAATTGAGAGAGAGCAGGAGGTGAAGGACGGCAATTGGCCACCTGGACAAGGCAGGGCAGTCCTGTCAAGAGCAGAGCAGCCTGAAGAGAAGAATTGAATGGTGGAAGGAAAAGAAAAAGAACTGAAAGGTAGGACAGATCTGTAGAGAAGGATAATGAAGAGAAAGGAAAAAGCCTTGTCCTTTGAAGTGTGGAGCATTGGAGATCATTATTTTGGGGGTTGGTTGTTTGCAGACCAGTTAACAAGTGGCTGAACTGCTCTTTGGAGGGTTTATGGTTGAGACTGAATTTAGCTCTCAGCATCCAGCCCAGGCCAAGGTAGTCGGCAGTCGTTTGTTACAAAATTTATGAGGACAAGACAGGTTTGTGAGTTACATTGCATTAATGATATCACAATGTCAATATGAGGTCACAAAAGGATTGTAATGTCACAATGATGATGTGGTCACAATGGGTTTCTGAAATCAACCTATATGCCCCATTTGTGATAGAATGAAATCACAGAATAGGCAATTGCATTGTCTCTAGGACCTCACAATGAAAATTTGATGTCATAATGCCATGGTGTCATTGTCGTTTTGGGATGTAACAATGGGCTGATGGTATTATAACAACAATGTGATCTCACTCTGGAGATGATGTCACAACGCGTTTGTAATGGTACACAGGCATGTCTGATGTCAATTGTCTTTGTTCACAATGACGACATGATAACCCAAAGGGACCATAATATCACAAACACCATGTGCTTTTTCAAAGATGCTAAGCAGTCACAACAGGTTTGGGATGTCACAAGGTTATGATGATATCAATGTGGCAATATGATGTCATAATGGGTTTGTGATGTCAAGTGGTGATAAGGTCACACTTGGATAGGGATGTCAAAACGAATGTGTAATATCACCATTACATGTCCAATTTCATTCTACTAGATCACAAGGAAGATAGGAGTTCACGTAAGGAGCTAGAAGACAGTAAGGCCATGAATTTTGTAAAATATGAGTATATAATAAGCTGGTGAAAATGCAATGAGACAGAAATAGATGCAGAAAAAGCATTCGACAATATCCAACAGCCCTTTATGATGAAGGTTTTGGAAAAATTAGGAATCCATGGAACATTCCTCAATACAATAAAGGCTGTATATGACAAGCCTACAGCCAGCATCATACTAAATTGTGAAAAACTAAAGCCATTTCCTCTTAACTCAGGAACAAGACAACGATGTCCACTCTCTACACTTCTCTTCAATCTATTATTAGAATGCCTAGCTACAGCAAAAAGACAAGATGCAAACAAAAAGGGGATCCAAATAGGGAAAGAAGAAATAAAACTCTCTCTCTTTGCAGATGACATGATCTTGTATTTAAAGAATTCCATAGACTCCACTCCCAAATTACTCAAGCTGATTCAAAACTTTGGCAAAGTAGCAGGTTATAAAATTAACCCCCCAAAATCAATGGCTTTTCTGTATGCCAACAATGAAAAAAGTGTGGCTGAAATTAGGAAATTAACTATATTTGTAATAGCCCCACAAAAAAATTACCTAGGAATTAACTTAACCAAAGAATTGAAGGACCTCTATGATGAAAACTTTAAAAACTTGAAAAAGGAAATCAAAACAGAACTTAGAAAATGGGAAAAACTCCCATGCTCCTGGATTGGAAAGATTAACATTGTGAAAATGGCAGTACTTCCAAGGTTATCTACAAATTCAATGTGATACCTATCATAATTCCAACCTCATTCTTCAAGGAAATAGAGGAGGCAATCAAAATATTCATATGGAACAATGAAAGACCCCGAATAGCAAAAACGCTCCTCAACGGAAAGAACACTGCTGGAGGAACATCAATATCAAATTTCAAACTCTACTATAAAGCCATAGTAATCAAAACAGCTTGGTACAGGCACAAGAACAGACCTCAGGACCAATGGAATAGAATTGAAAACCCAGAAATGAACCTACAGACCTATAGCCATCTAATCTTCGATAAGGGAGCTAAAAAAATAGAATGGAAGAAAGACAGCTTTTTCAGTAAATGGTGCAGGCAAAATTAACTACTTGTAGAAAACTAAAGCTAGATCCTTATATATCACCCTGCACCAGAATCAACCACAAATGGATCAAAGAACTCGGAGACAAAGCAGACACTCTGAAAACATTACAGGATGGAATAGGAGAAACCCTAGGTCTCCTTGGCGCAGGCTGAAATTTTCTTAATAGAGACTAAGAAACACAAATCAAAGAAAGGTTGGGCAAATGGTATTGCATGAAGTTGCACAGCTTCTGCATGGCAAAGGACACAGCTAGCAAGATCAATAGAAAGCCTACGGATTGGAAGATCTTCACGAGCCATACAACGGACAAGGTTCTCATATCTAAAATATACTTGGAACTCAAAAAATTAAATCTCTCCACCAAAAATCCTCAAAGAAACAACTGCCCTATAAATAAGTGGGCTAACGACTTAAAGAGAAACTTCTCTGAAGAAGATAGAAGGATGGCTAATAGACACATGAAGAAATGCTCAACCTCCCTAGCCATAAAAGAAATGCAAATCAAAACAACATTGAGATACCACCTCACCCCAGTTAGAAAGTCAAAAATCAAAAACTCTAATAGCAACAGTTGCTGGAGGGGATGTGGACAGAAGGGAACCTTACTGCATTGTTGGTGTGAGTGTAAACTTGTTCAACCACTTTGGAAAGTAGTATGGAAGTTCCTCAAAAGCCTTCACATTGAGCTCCCCTATGATCCAGCAATCCCAGTTTTGGGCATTTACCCAAATGTTTACAAACAAGACCACACTAAAGCTACCAGCACAACTATATTTATTGCAGCATTATTTACTATAGCTAAGATATGGAACCAACCAGATGCCCCTCAGTAGATGAATGAATCAATAAAATGTGGTATAGATACACAATGGAATTCTATGCCTCCATCAGAAAGAATGACATTGCCCCATTTGTTAAGAAATGGAAAGACTTGGAAAAAAATATATTAATTGAAGTAAGCCAAGCCCAAAGAAACATAGGTCCCATGGTATCCCTTATTTGCAATATCTAGTATATGTATGAGTCAAGCAGAAAAGGTCAGATAATGTGATGTTAGGAAAATGAACCCTCAGGTATGTATTTTAATGTTTTTTCTCTTATGCATGTCTTTCTAACGCATTTATAAGATTATTTCTTTGTTGCTTTGTATGTCCCTCCCCCACAGTATAACCCTACTTTCACTGTATTTGATGTCAGTAAAATTTGTGGAGGGGAAGGGGAAAAACAGGTCGTTTAAATTAGGATACAGGTGGACCCATTGCAACAATGAGAATTACAAGTTGTCATGTCGAAAATGAACTTTATAAGTTTGGGGGGGGGGAGCATTGGGGAGGGCAGGGGGAGGCTGGGAAGGGGTGTGAAGGGTAAACAAAGGAGGAGGCTACAATGCTTGATAAGATATGTACTCATTATTTTGCCCATGTAATTGTAACCCTTCTGTACAATATGTTCACAATACACAATAAAAATAAATAAAATTACATCATACTTAATTTTGGTATTAAAAAAAGAAAATACAATGAGACAGAGATATCCCATTGGCAATGTGATGCTATCATTACATGAGATAGTATTGTTTTGAAGTCACAAATGGTGATGCCCTACAGGTGATGAGGTCACTTAAGTTTGTGATTTCACAATGGATTGGTGATGTCACAATCTCATGGCAGATCTCTAATTGACAAAGACTATATAAGTTCACAAGGGATAATGATGTATCCAAAGGCCTATGTTGGCACAAGTGTAATGAGTCTTAACGTGTTTGCGATGTCCTCATGTGACTCAGTGGTCATGACATCTGGCAGTGTGATGTCACAGTGGTCATGATATCACAGTGGATTTTTGATATCACATGTCATGCCTGAAGTATTAGGAGTTAAAAAATTTATGAACTCAGAGAGGCCAAAGAGATCACACTGGCAGCATGTCAAAAATTTTATGAGGATAAGACTGTTTTGTGATGTCACAGTCGCTTAGTGATATCATAATGGCAATGTGGTGTCATCAAGATATTGTGATATTATAATGGGTAAGTGGTCACAATTTATTTCTGATATCAACCCACCTGCAACATTTGAAATAGAATGAGATCACAGAATAGGCATTCCAATGTATCTGTGACATCACAATTACATGTAATTTGATGTCATTGTTGTTTTATGATGTCATGTTGGGCTGATGTTATCATAATGACAATGTGATGTTACACTGGTGATGATGTCACAAAGGTTTTGCTATGTTAAAATGGCATGCCTGATCTCAATTGTCATTAGCTCAACATGAGGATATGAGTACACAAAAGGCTTGTCATGTCACAAAGGCCATGCTTTCTTTCAAAGCTTCTGAGGTCATAATAGTTTTGGGAATTCACAATGTGATCATGTTGATACAATGGGAATGTGATAACACCATGAGTTTGTGATGCCTCCGAGGTGATGAGGTCACAAAGAGTTAAGGATGTCTCATCAAGTTTGTAATATAACAATGACATATACAATTTCAATTTCTTCTAAGTCACCATGAGGATACTATAATAACCAGTGGGGCCAGAATTATCTGTGGGAGCCGATATTCATTGTAAATTCTTGGCTTGGCCCACCGGAGATTGTGGGGAATGCCGCTAAAGGTGGAGGTGTCAAGCCTCACACGGTGTGGTGTCAAGAAGTGATTGAGCATTGGGCAGTTTTGGAAGTGATGGTTGAAAACTGTTAGGCAGGAGATCCGTTGGAAGGAGGAGGGATACAACCTATATATAAGTGGCATTTTCAGAGCATTGTAATGGAGATAAAAATGGGAGTTACCCGGATGGAAGAAAGTGGTGAGACAGCAGGAAAGGAAAAGCCTGAGAAGAGAGGAAGCTGAGGGCGAGCAGAAGGTTGGCAAGTGGTCACTGGGTCAGAGTAGGGCAGGCCTGTGGAGAGTGGAGAGGCCTGAAGAGAAGAAGGAAGTGGTGGAAGGGAAAAAGGGAAAGACCAGGAAGGAATGACATGTCTGTAGAGGAGGGAAGAATGGAAAAGAAAAAAAAGCCTTGCCCATTGAGGTTTGGAGCTTTGGAGATCATAATTTTGTGATTGGTTGTTTGCAGAACAATTAAGAAAGGGCAGGGCTGCCCCTTGGAGGTCTGAGGTTTGGTGGTCAAGGCTGCTCTTGAACCTGGGTATCCAGTCCCGAATAAGGTAATCACAATCCCCTTTCTAGTGAAAAATGGTTTATTATATTAAATGTGACTCTATGATTTGTCTCCTTTCCTTAGAGGTCATATGTACATGAGTTCACAGAAAGAGCTTGAAGTCTCAAAGTCCATGAATTTTCTAAGATCTGATGAGGCAATAACAGGTTTGTAAAAACACAATGGGAGAGTGATATCACAAGAGCAATACTACAATATTATGAAAAATTATGATTTGATACAACAATTAGTTGTTGATGTCATTCTCATGATGAGGTCACAATAAGTTTGTGATGTCACAATGGGTTCACGATGTCAGAGTGGCATGGGAGATCTCAACTGTCATTAATTGGCAATGAATATATCAGTTCAAAAAGGGACTGTAATGTCTACAAAGGCATGTTTTGTTACAAATGTGATGCCGTTCTAACAGTCTTGTGAGGTCAAAATGTGACACAATGGTCATGAAATCTGGCAGTTTGATGTCACAGGGGATTTCTGATATCACATGTCAAACCAGAAATATGAGATTGAAAACATATTATCAGCTCACAAAAGGCCTAATATATGGCAATAGCAGTATGTCACAAAACTTATAAGGACAGGACTTGTTTGTGATGGCACAGCATGTTAATGATATGACAATGACAATGTGAAGTCACAAAGGATTGTGATATGACAATGGTTATATGGTCAAAATGGGCTTCTGAAATAGATTGACTTCACAGAATAGGCCTTCACACTGTTAAGTCACAATGTCACTGTGATTTATAATGCTATGATGCCATTGTCGTTTGGTTACATCACAATGAGCTGATGATGTCATAATGACAATTTGATGTCATTGGTGATTTAAGGTGTTACAATGGTTATGAGGTCACAATATGTTTCTGATACTAACAAATATGTTCACTTTGAAACAGAATGAAAAAGCCACGTGGCGGTGGCTCATGCCTGTAATCCTAGCTACACCAGAGGCTGAGATCTGAGGATCGTGGTTCAAAGCCAACTCAGGCTGGAAAGTCCATGAGAATCTTATTCCCAATAAAAAAAAACATTAGAAAATCAGAAGTGGCTCTGTGGCTCAAGCGATAGAGAGCTTGCCTAGAGCTGAAGAGCAGGGACAGTACCCAAGCCCAGAGTTCAAGCCCCACGACTGACAAAAAAAAATTAAAATTAGGCATTCACAATCTTTTTATAACATCACAATCACAATGGGATCACATAATGCTGTCTTGTCATTGTAGTTTTGTCATGTCAAAAGTAGTTGATGCTGTCATAATGACAATGTTATGTCACTGTGGTGATGTCACAAAGGGTTCATTATGTTAAATTGGCATGTCTGATATCAATTGTCAGTTCATAATGAGGGCATAGTTCCACAAAGGGACTGTGTTGTCACAAAGGTCATGTGTTTTTTCAAAGGTGCTAAGAGGTCCTAATAGGTTTGCGTTGTCACAATTTGATAGTGAGGCCAAATGGCAATGAAAGCTCACAATGCTTTTGTGATGACACATTGGTGATGAAATCAAATAGTTTTGTGAAGTCATATCTCATAATTACATGGCCAATTTCAGTTGCTACAATTTCACAATAAGGTATGAGTTCACAGAAAAAGACAAGTATAAAAGGCCATGAATTTTCTAAAATGCTATGAAGGCATACTAGGTTTTTGAAAACACAGTGGTACAGTGATATCACAATGGCAATGTGATGTTGCAATATGATGACTTAATAATATTTTGATATCACAATTTGTGATGCCACACTGATGGGTTCACAAGAAGTGTGTGATGTCACAATGGGTTGGTGATATCAAAATGACACATGTGATCTCTATTGTCATTAACGCACAATGAGTACATGAGCTCACAAAGGTACTCTGATGTCTCCAAAGGCATGCATTTTCACAAAAGTGATGAAGTCCTAACAGGTGTGTGTTGCCAGAATGTGACAAAATGCTCATAACATCTATCAGTGTGATGTCACCATAATCTAGATGTCACATTAGATTCTAGTATCACATTTCATACCTGGATTGGGTTTGAAAGCATTGCAATTTCACAGTGGGTTAGTGTTATCAATATGGAAATGTGGGGTCACAAAGGAATTGTGCTATCACAATGGCTATTAGATCACAATGTGTTTCTAGTATAATAGGTTTGTGCTGTCACAATTGTTTGGAAATGTCACAATAGCATGCTAGATCTCAAATGTCATTAATTCACAATGAAGATATGAGTTCACAAAGGGACTGTGTTGTCTCTAAAGTCATGTGTTTCACAAATATGAAGTCCTAACAGATTTGTGAGTTCATAATGTGCCACCATGGTCTTGATATCTATCAATGTGATGTTACAATGTTCATGATGTCACAGTGTTCATGATGTCAGAGTCAATTTCTGATAACATATGTCATACCTGAATTATTATGAGTTTCAAAACTGATTATAAGCTTACTAAAAGCCTAAAATATCCTAATGGCAGCATATCACACAAGTTATGACTAAGTTATGACCTCCACATCAGTATGGCATCACCAGTTGTGACATCAAACCATTATTATATCATGATGTTGAAACATCACATTGTCATTGTGAAATCACTGTCCCGTTGGGTTTTCACATAGTATGACCTCACACTATGAAGCTTCTTCTATCAACTGGTATCCTCATATTGAATTATGGGTAACTGAAATTGGATATATCATTCTGATATTACAAAGAACCTGTGATATCACAAAGCCATTGTGACCTCATCACCACTTTGACATCAAAAACCCAATGGGACATCTCATTTCCATTGTGACATTATGGATTATATTGTGCCATTACAAAACTATTATGACTTATAACCACCTTTGAAAACACACATGGCCTCTGTAACATCACCGAACCTTTTTTGGATCCATAACCTCATGGGGAACTAATGACAACTGACATCAGACATACCAAGGAAACATAACAAATGCTTTCTGACATGATAATTGTGACATCATGTTGCCATTATGACACCAGCAGCTCATTTTGACATGTAAAATTACAATGGCATCATAGCAATTCAACATCACATTGTTATTCTGATGTCATAGACATGTTGTGTTTGCCTATTATGTTATTGATTCTATTTCTAATGTGGCATGTTGGTTGATATCAGAAACCCACTGTGTGTTCATGACTATTTTGATATCACAATGCCTTAGTTCCATCACGTTGCCATTGTGATGTCACATTGCCAAATTGATATCACAAGGGATTTTGATGTGACAATGGTTGTGACATCACAATGAGTTTCTGATATCAACCCACATGCCACATTTCAAATACAATGAAATCACAGATTAGGCATTCATAATGTGACTATGATATCACAATGACATAATGGCAAATGTTATAATGTCATTGCCATTTTGTGATGTCACCATAAGCAAAAGATGTCATAACAACAATGTGATGTTACACCAGTTATGATGTCACACAGGGTTTATAATGTTACAATGGTTATGAGGTCACAATGTGTTTCTGATATCAACTGATATGCCACATTTTAAACAAAATGAAATCACAGGATATACACTCACAATATGTCTAAGACAGCAAAATGGCAATGCAATGTCATTCTATGTGGTCACTGTAGCTTGTTGATGTCACAATGTGCTGATTGTGTCATAATGATTGATATCAAACTGGTGATGATGTCACAAATGGTTTGTACATCACAATGGTATGTCAGATCTTAATTGCTATTAGTTTACAGTGAGGACATGAGAATGAAGTCACCATGACATACACAAATTAACTGTGATGTCACAAATGCCATGTTTTTTTGTCAAAAGTGCTAAAGTTCCTAACAGGTTTTGGTTGTCAAAGTTTTAATGATATAAAAATGGGTTAATGATGTCAAAACTATTTTGTAATATCACATATTATTTCAAATTTCAATTGCTACAAGTTCACAATGATACAAGTTCAGAGAAGGAGCTTGATGTCCCAAAGGCCATGCATTTTCTAAGATGTGATTAGGTCATAATAGGATTGTGAAAGCATGATGGTACAGTAATATCACAATTGCTATATGATGTCAAATTCTAATTAATTGGTGATACCATAATAGTGATGAGTTCAAAATTGTTTTGTGATGTCGCAGTAGATTGGTGATGTGACAATGGCATTCCAGACCTCAATTTTCTTTAACTCACAATAAGTATATAAATTTAGAACGGCCTTGTGAGGATTCTAAAGCATTTGTTGGCACAAATGTGATGAAGTCAGAACAGATTTGTGATGTGACAATATGACACAATGGTCATTACATCTAGTAGTGTGATATCACTATGCTCATGATGTCAAAGTATATTTCTAATATTTCATGACATTCCTGAAATAATATGAGGTCAAAAATAGATTGAGCTATCAATGGGCCTAACATAACACAGTGGCAACATGTCACAAAACTTTTGAGGAGAGGACATGTTTGAGTTGTCACAGTTGTTTAGATATCACAATTTCAATGGTACATCACAAAGGGATTGTGATGTCACAATGGTTATGAAGTCAAAATGTGTTTTTGATATAAACCCACATGCCACATTTGAACTATAATGAAATCACATAATAGGCATTCATAATGTATATATGATGTCACAATGACAATGTGATGTCATAGTGGTATGATGTCATTACAGATTTGTGATGTCACAATGAACTAATGTTGTCATAATGACAATGTGCTGTCACATCGATGATTATATTGTAAATACTTTGTGATATTTCTTTGGCATATATGATCTCAATTGACATTTCACATTAAGGATATGGTTACACAAAGGGACTGTCATGTCACAAAGACCAAGTGTTTTTTCAAAGGTGCTAAAGATGTCATAATGGGTTTGGGAGGTCTCTAGGTGATTGTAATGTCATAACAGCAACGTGATATCACAATGGCTTTGTGATGTCACATTGGTGATGAGGTCACAATGGACAGGACCAGTTTGTGATGTCACAACAGGTTACTATCACAATGGCACTGTGATGTCACAAAGGGATTTTCATGTCACAATGGCTTTGAGGTCATAATGGATTTCTGATATCCAGCCAATATCGCTCACTTGAAATAGAATGAAATCACAGAATAGGCATTCACAATATGTCTATAATGTCACTATGACATATGATGTCATAATACTATGATATGTAAGTTTAGTGATGTCAAAATGGCATGTCTTATCTTATTTGTCATTAGATTACTATGAGGATCCCAAAGGTTGCTATGTGCTGAGTCCTTCAAAAGGCTCATTGTGCTGAGTGCATTACACAGGGTTCTTTGTGCTATTTTTTAAAATTGTTCTGAGTCCTTGAGAGGTAGGTATCCCAACAATCACACACACACACACACACACACACACACACACACACACACACACACACACACACACACACACACACATGGAGGGACACCGTGTACCTGCTTGGTGTATGGGGTGGATGGAGAAGAGTCCCCCAGCGGTTGGGCTGAGGGGAGATTCGATGCACCCCCTGGACAGCTGCTGGGGTTGGGGGGAAGCCCTGACCTGAGGTGAGGCTTCTTCTGCCATAGCCTGATAGCCTTAGGGCAGAGTCAGGACAGCACAAAACCAGGGATGGAGGCTTGGCTGAGGGGGGAAGAGGCGTGACCCAGGGAGGACAGGGCATGGCTGAGGGGGCACATATCTGCTGAAACCAGTGGCACACAGGGGATGGAGCACTTGCAGAGATAAGATCAGGCCCATGCATCAGGGGTGGCAGCCTCAATGCCTCTGCTGCTGTAGGAGCATGGGTCTGGGCCAGGAGCACAGAGCTGCTGTAGGAGCATGGGTCTGGGCCAGGAGCACAGAGCACACAAAGCCAGCACATCAGGCACATTCCTCGCACCACCCCAGGGAGGCTCAAAGGCTAGCTATGCCCTAAGTCTTAGGCCCCTGGCTGGGAGCTCAACTGAAGAAGGGGCATGCTCAGCCCAGCCATCCACCAGCCCCTGCCCCTGCCCCATCTCCTGCGCTCCCTGCAGCATTGCATCGCCTCTGGCTCAGACCTGCGGCACCTCTTGGCGTCATCCAGTGATGGTGCGCCCTCAACTGGTTTAAGGCCCGGACCCGGTACAGACCCCTGGTCCTCTGCTCTGGGGCCAAGCGTCCACCATGCCACTGCCATCGCTGCAAGCTGCACACAGAACCACAGCCTACAGATCCTCCCAGCAGCACAAGTGAGTGGCCACCCGCAGGTCAGCACCTTGCCACCTCCCCCTACCACTACTTCTGCCACCCTGCAAATCCCGCCTCCCCTCTTGTGTCCCAACCATGCCTCCTCAGCACCAGGCAGGCCAGCCTTGACTCTGCCACAAATGCGCCCCAGGAGTGGGGGGGGGTGGGGGATTGGGTGTTGACTCTGGGAACTCACACCCATCCCTAGTGGCCAGTATCCCTGGAAATGGGGAGATGCAGGAATGGGTGAGAAGGGGTCACCACTGAGCCCCTGGCTGGAGTAGTGGGAGCAACACATTCCCACATCTGCACCCTTCCTCTCCCTGGTGGGAACCTGGTGGCTTTAGGCAGAGGTGGGGAACAGCACCTTTGAACCTGCCTTATTGGGTCTTTTTCTTTTTTTCTGGGAGTAGGGGGTGTTGGATGCAGAAGATAGGCCTCCCTTGCTGTGTGAGCCCTTGTCCTCTGTGCTCAGTCATCCTTTCATCTGAGGAGGGTCCCAGAAAAGCCCACTAGGGAGGTGAGGGCACTGGGGGTCAGATAGTAGGTGAATATATGGGTGGAATACAGGCCCTCAGACACACATATACCTGGTCTATCCCCCACCCCAGCTGTCAATAGTACTCACAGGGTGATCACATTTCCCATCTCTGCCAGCGTCTGATGGTGCTCCCTGTCCATCTGGTCTCTTTGTCCTCCACAAGAATCTGCCCAGTTGACCAGAAGAATCTAGGCTGGAAGTAGGAGTCTGTCCATGTATGTAGCCTTTAGGACCACATCCATGTCCTCAACACCGTCCCCACCCTGGGTCACACAACCCCCTTGGGACCCCATGACCCACTGCTTGTTTCAGTCCTGGATCTGAGGAGCCAGGGGATTCCTTCACCCAGCGTCCTTGCCTAGGGTTTTGGTGAATGGGGAGTTAAGGCTGATTGTTCCCAAGGAGAAAAGTCTGGCCCTGGAGAAGGGGAGAGGAGGGGTCGTGCTGTGCCATTAGAGTGGTGCTCCCCTTGGGTGGGAGCCCTTGGTTCTGACAAGGGAACAGAGAATGGGAACCTGCATGCTCCAGCTAATACATTGTCCCAGAAGAGGAATCAACAAACTTAGGAGAGGTACTACTCTGAGTCTGTGTGTGTGTGTATGTGTGTGTGTGTGTGTGTGTGTGTGAGAGAGAGAGAGAGAGAGAGAGAGAGAGAGAGAGAGAGAGAGAGAAAGAATCTTTCTCCTTGTACAGCCTGACCGTCCTCAGGTGAGTGATTAGTTGGCAAATTGCAGGTGCTGCATGGAAGAGTCAACTTTCACCATTCTGGAGAGGTGTGTGTGTGTGTGTGTGTGTGTGTGTGTGTGTGTGTGTGTGTGTGTCTGTGTGTGAATGTGTGTGTGTGTCTGTGTGTGTGTTGGGAGAGCAAGGAAATGAAAATATATTTAAGTCACCATGTTTAAAACAGCAAAAGCATTTTCTTTCTCTCTCTGTGTGTATTTATTGTTGTTCTTTCTTCATCAATACCAAATACAAGCCCAGCCACAATTTTTGTTTTCTCCTTCACAGTTTTATGGCTCCTTTATGGAAGATTTCAGTAGACATTACTTTCCTCCCCTTTCCACCTCTCTCTTCCCCCTTTCCTGCAGCCCACAGTAGCTGCTGGGCCTGAGTGGGCCTCCCTTAGAAGAACAGTGTGAACCCTGGACTGGAGTGGATGTCTGTCCTTCTATCCCCAGCCAGAAGTTTGTTGAGGCAAAAGAGATCACAGCCACATTCTTCCAGCCAGACACTCTACTCTTGTGTGTTTAGTTGGAGATAATTCAAGGGTGTGGAATGTGTCTGCCCAACATAATTAGGGAAGGAGATGAGGGAAAGGATAGGGCAGGGGCTGTGAAGCTATGAGGTTTTGGGGACGGGCGTACGATGTGACATGGCAGATGGTTCACCATGAGAGTGGATGAGAGGAGAACCATATCTAGGGCATTAACAGTCTCTGTGGGCATCCGGGCACAGGGTTCTGGGCCCCACTGGTGGTGAGGATACCCTCCTGGGGCAGTGCCCAGTGTCAATCCTCCCTGGAGTCCTGCAGAATCCAATCTGTGTCCCGCCTGGGCTGTTTCTAGCTGGGCAGTAGTTGGCAAATCCATTCCCCCTGCTGGAGCCCGCTCGGTATCAGGAAGTGGCAGTTAGCTAGGTCTCGCTGAATGCTAGTTTCTGTAACCTGCTATAGGTTGTCTGAAGGAAAAGGGGACCACTGACTTTGGAACCCTTTAAGTTTGATTGGGACAAATTAAATACCACATTTTCCAGGTTTTTTTAAATTTAAGCTGGCAAGTTCGACTAATGCCTGGGATTATGGATCAAATTAGATGGGTGATTTCAGCCATCAAACAATGATGTTCAAAGCGACACAGGCAGAGTTCCCAAGCCAGATTGTGTCCTGCTTTGAACGTTGTGCCTTGACTGCCTTTCTCTGGCAGCTGTTGAATCTCTCTAGAGTGACCACCCCACTCGCGGACATTGAGGGGGGCAGAGACTGTGAGCTCACCATGCTCAGCCTGTCAGCTATGAGCATAGATGATTCCCAGCACCTGTACTGGACTCTGGGAGATTCAGAGAACCCAGGCTGCCTCAAGGATCCTTCCTCGGCAGCATGAAACTTAGGGGCCAGATGTGGTGGACGATCCTGACTGGCCCCAGGGGACGACAGGAGGCCCCTTGAGCCAGGCATTCAGCTCACAGCAACCTCATTCACACCTATGTGGGGAATTGAGTGCCACAGTGCTGGTCAGCTGCTGGACAGAGATCTTTGAGATGATAGTCATTCCAGAGGCCCTGGAATGTAGTGAGTACATAGTGGCTCACACCCTCAGAGCCAAAAACCATTCAGTGTGGTGGCACCAGGACGGGGTAAGAGGGAGGAGGGAGAACTGTGGGAGAGCTTCATCAGGATTCGTCCCCCCCTCCCCCACAGAGGATTCTTACCTGAATCAGATGGGACTTATCTGTAGTGTTGTCATAGAGAGATGCTCATTTATTTATCCAACAAACCATTACAGTGTGAAACAGACTCTGGGTGGTCATAGACAATGAAAAGTTCCAGGACTGGTTCCACAGCCCATGAAGAAACTTTGGATTGATTTGGATGCCAGTGCTTCAAGCGTGTCATCTTAGCTATTTAGGAGGCTGAGATCAGAGGATTGAGGCTTTTGGCCCAGGCAGGAATGCCTGTAAGACTCTTGTCTTCAATTAACTACCAAAAACAAAACACCAGAAGTGGATGTGTGGCTCAAACCATAGACTGCTAGCCTTGAGTAAAAAGGCTTAGGGACAGCACCTAGGCTCTGAGTATAAGGCCCAGGACTGACACAAAGAAAGTGAAGAGAGAGAAGAGGGAAGGACAGAGGGAGAAAATGAGGAAAAGAAGGAAGAAGGGGAACATGCAAGCCTTGGTTTGGAGTCCATGGATCAAGGGAGCCAACTATTCACAATCTATGTGGAGACAGTTTCAGAGCCTAAAGTCAGTATGTAGGACCAAGCCACTGACCCCTCAGCAACTTCATGACAACCAGGAGCTGTGTGATCACCGACTATATAGGGAACTAGCCTCGGGTAGAACCTAGGGCTCAGGGTGGGTCACCAGGTTTCAATTAACCCCAGCCTCATCTGGTCAGATCAGAAGAAAGTTTCCAAGATCAAGGGAGGTATTGGAGTGAGAGAGTTTCAAGGTGGGGGGGGGGCAAAGTATAAGTAGGAATTTGAAGAGGGAGAAAGGCCCGTGGTAAGGACATTGGAGCCATGACCTCGCCTGACAACAAAGACTACCAGCCTTTGATCCAGCCACACTGCTATTAAAAGTCCTGGCACCTTGGGTTCATCATTGACAACCTGGCTGCCGTTCACTGCAGGATGCCTGTGCAGTATATCCTTAGGGACTAGGACATTCCAGGGCTCAATCTGATGATACCACCCCCGGTGTTCTTTCCTTCTCCAAAGACTGAGGTAAGCATGCCACTGCCACAGGACAGCCTTGGAATTAGGGCAGGAAATGGGTCTCTTGGCTGGCTCAGTCTTTAGTCTAGATGGCAGATCTGGGATTCAGAGAGGGCAGGCTGACGGTGGGGCACAGCTGGGTAGAGGCTGGTGGGAAAACCAGAGTGACTGGGCTTTGAGCAAGGTTGTTTCTTTGATAAAACTCACAACGTAGGAACATTTCTGGGATAGAGCAGCCCTTTTCACCTCCCCAAGAGGACCTACATCCCCCCAGTCTCCATCTCTTGACCAGGAATCCCTTTGGTTCCCATATCATATGGTTGGATAACTAGACCTTACCTCACTGCCCAGTGTTTAGGCAGGACAGTGAGAGATCCTGATTCTTTGATAAGGTCATTGGATCTTCAGTATGAGATTGTAATTGAATGTCCCAAATTGGTGCATGGTCAGTCCTATCTAAGACTGCCATGATGTAGGACATAATATCTAGGGAATCAGAGCTGGATGGGGTCTGTTCTGGGAGTTTTGAGTATTATGTGTTGGCTTTGAGCTCCCGTGTGCCCACTTGCTTACCTTTCTTGGGTGGGTCCACGCTAGAAAAAGCTTGAAACTAGGGTGTGGATCTTGTCTTTTATGCTCCAAGATAGCACTCTACCATTTGAATCACAGCTCCACTTCCAGCTTTTTTGGGTGTTTAATTAGATAAAGAGTTCTCACGGGCTTTGCTGCTAAGTGGCATCCAACTGCAGTCCTCAGATTTCAGTCTCCTGAGGGGAAAGGATGACAGGAATGGAAAAATTTTTTTGGCTGGGTGCCAGTAGCTCATGGCTGTTATCCTAGGTACTCAGGAGCTGAGATCTGAGGATCACGAGTCAAAGCCAGCCTGGTCAGGAAAGACCCTAAGAGTCTGACCTAAAAGGAATTTCCAGAAAACCAGAAGTGGTGCTGTGGCTCAAGCAATTGAATGCTTGCGTTAAGCTAAAGAGCTCAGGGACAGCACCCAGGCCCAGAATTCAAGCCCCACAACATAAAAAAGAAAGAAATTAAGACATCTTTGCCTGCAAATGATGGTGGAGGTGTGGGGGTGTGGGGAGGGTGCTGTGTTTGGGAGACTAAGTGCTGGCCTCGCTGTACAGACATTTTTAAGAACTCCCCAAGTTTGCCCCAGTTTAAAGCCACAGCTTCAAGAGGACATGTCCTGTGACAGGCAGGGAGTGGGCAAAGGGGTGCAGGTGTGAGATTGTTGTGTCTTTATTTCCTCCATTGAAGGATAGATTTGGATGCTGGGTATCAAAATCTGAAATGAAGGGTTGCAAAAAGTTTGTGGCCTGACGAGATGGGTATCCTCTGTTTATATGAAGGTGGCTGAAGCTGGAAGCCACCGGTGGCTCACAATTCTCATCCTAGCTACTCAGAAGACTGAGATGTGAGGACCATGGTTACAAGTCAGCTTGGGCAGAATAGTCTGTGAAAATTGATGATAGACCACTCGAGAACAGGTATTGTTGCTTTGGCTCAACTGGGAGTATGCTCACCTTCAGCTGAATTGCTGAGGGACAGCACCTTGGCCCAGAATTCAAACCCCTGCAGCAACAACAAAAAAAGAGGTGACTAAGTTTTCCACATAGCAGTGTGTATGATAGGAAATGCCATGCTGGTGTATGAGACATTCCAGATATGTGTGAGGCTCAATGTTTTGTCTACAGTGGGTCTGATGTCGGTACTGCCACCTTCTAGGGGTTGAGATCTGATGCTAATTGAGGGAGTTCATGTTTCTGTTCTCAGGGACTGCTGAATCCTTGGGCTATCCTGTGTGTGTGTGTGTGTGTGTGTTTGTCTGTCTGTCTCTCTGTCTGTCTGTCTGTCTGTCTGACTGTCTGTGTCTGTGTCTGGGTGTGTTCGGAGGTAGAAGACCTGGGCCTTGAACTCATGGCCTAGTTGCTGTCCCTGAGATACCTTGCTCAAAGCTAGAGCTCTGACACTGAGCCACAGGTCCACCTATGGCTGTTTGGTGGTTCAGTGTAGATAGGAGCCTCAAACTTTCCTGTGTGGATGGCTTTGAACAATGATCCTCAAACCTCAGCCTCCTGAGTAACTAGGATGACTGAAAGGAGCCACCTGTTATGGCTCTGTGTGTGTGTGTGTGTGTGTGTGTGTGTGTGTAGATATTGGTTGAAACAAGGAGTGCTGGAGCCTTTGGTAACTTCTTATCACTGTCTTTGGGGGGTGCATGAGCTTTGTGGCTGAGTTCTAGGGGACTGGAAGGGTGAGACATTTGAAGGGGACTCAGCACCTATAAATTATAAGAGCAAGGGATTTTGTGACCTGGAACTGTCTACTCCCTTGGACCTGGTTGGTGGCAGAGGGAGCACGGGAGGACCAGGGGGTGGGGCCCATAGGGGTTGACTCCCCAGGAGGACAGAGAGCATGGTCAGCACTTAGTAAGGCTGTGAGCCCTGTTAGTATGGACCTTATTGACATGGGTCAGCCTCTGGGTCATCTCATCATGACGTCTGATGGGCAAGGCCAAACCTACTTTAAATCTTGACCTGTGTTCTTCAGACCTCAGCCTCCTGAGTAGGTAGGGTTATAGGCATGAGACTCTGGCACCGGGCCTCAGATACTTTTTGGTATATTAGGGTTTGTACTCAAGAGCTTAGGCTTTCCAGTCAGGTCTTCTTCCATGGGAGCCAAGCCTTTCTGTCTTGAGCATTTCTGAGATGGAGACTCCATTTATGCTCAGGCTTGGCTGGATCATGGTCCTCTTGTGACAGGCATGCGCCACCATGCCTGGTCCTCTGTATTTGGGATGGTAGATATGTAGCACCATGCTCAGTCATCGGTTTAGATGGTTGTCCTAAACTCAGTCCACAGCAGCCGATTCTTGACCAGAGTTGAAGCTCTGGGTTCGGCCTCGAACCATTGGTCCTCAGTCTTCTCACAGGACAGTTGTGAGGAAACAAGGGATCAATACAAGGGGAAATCTGTGGCAGGGCCAGGCATAGAGGGAACGGTCATCATATAAGTTTCTTGGCAATTCTGTGAGCATATAACAGGAAGATACCTGGAAAGGACTAAGAAGGGGCCTGTTATTTATCATGCCACAGGTATGGGATTAGGAAACAAAACATGGCTCTCTTTCATCCTTACCCTATCCCCATGAGGAAGGGGATCATTCACTATTCAGCTTTGCAGCTGGGGAAAAAGCACAGAAAAGCTGGGTGACCTACTCATGACCCCCAGATGACAGGAAGCTCCGCCTGACTTGTCTGCCATGCTCCCTAGTACAATGGGTGCTATTCAGTCCATTTCTTGTGGTGGGAATTCCACTTATTGTCAGTCGTGAGTTTTGAACTCTGGGCCTGCACACTGTCCCCAAGCTGCTCAGATCAGGTTTAGGGCTCTACCACTTGAGCTACAACACCACTTCTGGGAGATAAGCGTCTTACAGACGTTCCTGCCTGGGCTGGCTATGAACCATGATCCTCATATCTCAGCCTCCTGTGTAGTTACCATTGTAGGCCTGTGCCACTGGCATCCGGCTTAAGTGTAATTCTCTCTCTCTCTCTTTCCCTTTCTCTCTCTCTCTCTCTCTGTCTCTCTGTCTCTCTCTCTCTCTCTCTCAGTAACATGTTGAATGTGTGCTGGAGGTTTTGGCTCAGCGTCCCCATATGGCTGGGACCCTAAGTGACACTCTCATTCTGGAGGTAGGCTGTGGGTCAGGATCATTTTGACTTGGACTGTGGAATTAGCTTCCTTAGGTAAGCCCCTCTGTGCCTGGGGTAGACCGTGATGGTTACTCATTGTCAGTCTGTCTGGTGAGTCCTTCCCCACTACCCTCTGCTAAGTCACTTAAAGGAAAGTGGATGAGGAGGCATCGCATTGTCCAACTGCACAGCACTATCCCGAGCCTCTGATCCTCACTGCCACTTATCTGGCCAGACCCTGATTATAAGAAACTGAATTCACTCTAGGTCTACCTTACATTGCTGCAGTGTGTCGTTTCGGGGATAGGGGACAGTGTGCAGAGGAAAGACCACAGATCCGACACTTCCTGGGGGACATTTGTTCTGTGACAGCACGAAGTCATTGCTGTGGATAAGGAGGAAGCCAGCATCAGACTGAGCCGGAACAATGCTCAAAGGTAGGTAGGCTATTGAAGTATCAAACCGACCCATGTCTGCTTCCCAATCACAAAAAGGAGAATGCAGTGAAGGTAGCCCAGCACTGGCCCTAGGGGACTATAAATGGATGGTGGCGGTCAGGTGCCAGTGGCTCTTGCCTGTCATCCTGGCTATTCGGGAGGCTGAGTTCTGATGGTCGTGACTCAGAGCCAGCCTAGGCAGGAGAGTCTGTGAGATTCTTATCTCCCATAAACTACCTCCTCCCTCCCCCCCAAAAAAAGCCAGTTGTGGTGCTGTGGCACAAGTGATAGAGCCTCAGCTTTACGTAAAAGAAGCTCAGGGATAACACCCAGTCCCTGAATCCATGACCTGGGACTCACAAAATATAAAATAAATGAATAGTGGGCACATGTTATCTTACTACCAAAAAGGATGGATTCATTCTTCTCTCCGGTACTTGTAGCCAAAGGTAAGTGGCGTCCCTTGATTTTCCTCTAAACATCTCCTTCTGTCTATTATTTCTCCTGGATTCAGTTGCAGGATAGAATTCAGATCATCCCACTTGATATGACCTTAAGTACCCTCCCCTGCCCGATTTTCTTGGGGTGGGGATCCTGGATATACTCACCACTGGGTGAAAGAAGCACTAGAGAGAGTGGAGTAGGTATCCCTGAAACTCATACACACACACACACACACACACACACACACACACACACACACACACACACACACACACTCACCTAGGCCAACTCTGACTAGCCTTTTCCAAAGATAGTTTATCTCCTTGGGTTAACTGGCCTAGGAGAGGAACTTCATCCCCTATAAATGACTATTTTAAGTAGGGCTTGCTAGTTGATACAAGATAAACAGAAGCTTAAAGGAAAGGTTCTGGACCCTCTCTGGCTCAGGCTCACACTTGACATTCTGGCTCCTCGGTAGGCAGAGATCTGAAGATCAAAGATCAAAGCCAGCCATAAGCTGGAAAGCCGATAAGACTCTTCTGTGCATGGAACCACCAAAAATCCAAACGTGGAGTTTTGGCTCAAGTGGTAGAGTAGCAGCCTTGAGCGTGAAAACGCAGAGAGACAGCTCCCAGATCCTCAGTTCAAACCCACACAAGAAATGGCCCCATTTGTTGCCCCCAGACTGCCTGGGCATCAAGTGCCCTCTCACAGAGTGTGATACTGCACTGGTTCCTGGGTAGTGTATCAGAGTCTTCAGAAATTAGGTGGTGAAAGCCAGGCCTTCACCTTTGCACGCACTCAACCACACCAGCTTGAGGCAGAGCATGACAATGCTAGCAGCCTGCAGAGCCAAGAAGATCCCCGTCTACCAGGGTGATTGGAGCGGGCTTCTTAGAGGCAGCACTTGAAAGGATGTCCTGCTTAACAAGGAGGATGTGACAGGAAGCACAGAGAGAAAAGGTGCCATAGATCATGGACAACATAGCAGACCGTGTTCTTTTCCAGCCAAGGCTGCTGGTTAGATACTCGGTAAATATGTGCAAGACTGTCCTGAAACAGGCCCAAGGGGTCACAGAACAGCTATCCAATGTTGGGATTTTATCTTAGCAGTAGTGGGCTCACCTAGCACACAGGAAACCCTGGGTTCGATTCCTAGGTCCCACATACATAGAAAAAGCCAGAAGTGGTACTGTGGCTCAGGTGGAAGAGTGCTCACATCAAGCAAAAGAAGCTCAGGGACAGCGCCTGTACCCCGATTTCGATCCCTAGCACTGTCAACGTAAAACTTCACTCCAAGAGACCTGGGTGACAGATGGATGGTGTGCTCTCTAGCACTTAGTAAATCCATCCATGCTTCGTGTCTCCTTCTATGACAGAGGGCATCTGGACCCTCCTTCTGCCCTGGGCACCCCTAGACACGGTTATCAGCAAACCTCCCAAAAGCTTCCACTGGGACATGGAGCGACTGGCCCCAGAAATTCTCAGGTACCGGTTGTGTGTGGCGGGGGTTACAGGGCAGGCCTAAGAAGTCCTAGTGGGTCTGATATGCCCCAGACAACCAGGCCATCCCGAGGAAGTGGATGGGAGCTTAGAAAAGGGAAGTGATTTGAAGGGGACTCTTTAATGCCCATGGCCCTACCCTGATTCTGAGCCTCCCTTTGCTGTCCCTGAGGGAGGTAGAGGAGGGTCTAGGTGGTAGTGTCTAGAGGAGGACTAGTTGGAAATTGTAAAGAATAAGACACCATAGGCCATGCGCTGATGGCTCATCCTGGCTACTCAGGAAGCTGAGATCCAGAAGGTCTTGTATCCTTGCACAGGGTGGAAAGTCCAATGAGAGTCTCATTTCTAATCTCCAACTGGATGTGGTGCCGTGGTGCAAGTGGAAGAGCACTGGCCTTGAGCAAAGTTCATCATCAGGGACAGTACCCAAGCCCTGAGTTCAAGCCCCTCATCCAAAAAAAACAAGAAAGAAAGGCACCCCTTGCTTGGCAGAGATGGTGAAGGACTGGGGTTTCTGTGGTTGGGACACCAGGTTCTGGCCTCAGTGTACAGCCATTTTTAAGAACTTCCCAAGTTTGCCCAAGTGTGAAGTTAAAGCAGGCTGGGCATGTCTTACCAAGAACTCCAGAGGTTGTGGCCAATCATAGGCATGGTTTGGGCAGGGTTGGAGGGTAGTGTCGATTATATTCTCTCCAACCAAGGAAGAATGGCTTTGGATACTGGTGTCAAAGTCTGAAAGTGAAGGGTTACATGTGCTTTATGGCCTGACAAGCTGGATTTCCCCTGGTTGTAAGAAGGTGGCTGAAACCTGGCATTGCCAGTATCTCACAACTGTCATCCTAGCTACTCAGGAGGCTGAGATCTGAGGATCACGGTTCAAAGCTAGCTTGGGTAGGAATGTCTGTGAGACTTTATCTCAAGTGAAGCACCAGAGAACTGGAAGTAGTGCTGTGGATCCAGTGGTAGGGCGCACACCTTCAGCTGAAGAGCTGAAGGATGTCACGCAGGCCCAAAGTTCAAACCCTATTACCGACAATCAAAATAATGTGGCTGAGTTTTCTTAATAGTGGTGTGTACAGTATGAAATGCCATGCTGTTTTATGAGCCATTCCAGATGTGTGAGAGGCTCTGAGTTTTGTCAACATTTGGTCTGAGGATGGTAGTGCCGTCTTCTCAGAGTTTGGGATGTTCAGTTGCTCAGGGACTGCTGAGGCCTTGGGCTACTCATCATTCTCTACCCACTTCTTGGATGCTTGTCTCCCTCTTCCTGACCTTGGATGGTGCCCTTCCTCAATAGCAACCCTGTCTTTAGTCATGGTCTACCATGAGTCCTAAATTGCCAGAGACCTGAATGCATATTCCAGGTTTTCCTTGGGACCCAAGTCCGGGTGTCCATAACTTTGTCCTCATCCAGGGGATTCTGCGTCCTCAGTTCTGGCTAGCATATGTTCTCTCCTGCCTCTGGGGGGGGGGCAGGGTCAGTCATGCTGTGTCCTGTCCTTTTCTCAACTGGACCCCTGGCTGCATGTCCCACTCCCAGCAGGCTGGTAGTGGTGTGGAGGAAGGGTGGATGCCAGTGGCTCTGGCCAGCTAGACATTGATAGCTGACTGAAGGCCCCCCAAACAAGGATAATCTGGGGCTACATGAGAGGTGAGGCCAAGGTGGCATGGATGTAGATGTATTGTTCGATGTCTAGGAAATGTCAACGTACCTTATTGTAGGCAAGTCTATCTTCTGGCCCCAGCTGGGCCTCTCAGGTCCTTCTAGACAATTCTGGATGCCCAGAATACACAGGCATATACTTTAGATTCCAGGGTCAGGGAAACTGGGGGATGAGAGATTGGTATAGCCAGTACCTCATTGTGTTGGGGCATTAGTTTTGACCTGGATGACCCAGCCTTGAATTTCCTGCCTGCCTTTGCTGAAGCCATAGAACCTTCATACCACTCACACCACCTGCTCTGCAGCACACCTCAGGACCTATGCCCATGCTTTGCCTTCTGCCTGAGGCGCTCTGTCTTGTACCCACATATTAGAACTACTGTGGAATTTTGGCACTGGCTATATCACTTCCTGGAGCAAATCTTTCCTTCCCTTCTCCATCTTTATTTTTTTTTAATATTGGTTTGTTAGAAATGGAACTTGTGCAGGCTGACTGGCAAATGCTCTATATTGGTGTGTGTGTGTGCGTGTGTGTGTGTGTGTGTGTGTGTGTGTGTGTGTGTGTGTGAGAGTATGTGTGTGTGTGCCAGTCCTGGGGTTTGAATTCAGGCCTAGATGCCATCCTATCCCTGAGGTTTTGTGCTCCAGGCTAGCACTCTACTACTTGAACCACAGCTCTACTTCCGGCTCTTTGGGTTTTTAATTGGAGAAAAGTGTCTCATATTGATTTTCCTGCTTGCAATTGGGATCCTCAGATCTCAGACTCCTGAGTAGATTACAGGGGTGAGCCACCAGCACCTGCCCTCTACCTCTTACGTATAACCTCGGCCCTCCTCTGAGTCCCAGAAGAATATGTCTCACCAGGCTCAATTTTTTTTGCCAGTCTTGGGGCTTGAACTCAAAGCTCATACTTTGGAGAGATTCTAAACATGTGAAGACTGTGACAAATGCTTCCATTTAATTATGTATCATGTTTCAACACTTAATAAAATGTTAATTAAAATGAGTCAATGCCCTAAATTATTGTGTATAATTTTATAATAGATGTGCAAAATATAATATGTGTATAACAATACTAAATACAATAATCAATACATGAATCAAAGAAAAATATAATACAAAATCAATAATAAAAATCATAATAGGAAATTAACATGCATATATATGTCATGTATTACACATTTATAGAAATATTTCTTCCATTGCAGGGCCTTCATTCAGGCCTTGGGAACTCTATCCTGAATTTCTTTTCCTCATGGACAATGAGCTTCGCATTCAGCCATGGTGCAAAAGAGTTATCTGGACGGTGAGCTCAAAAACTAGCAATGGCAGAAATACTGGCCCCAGTTCCAAGAGAGTGACTTAATTTTTTAAATGGAAGCAGCTATGTTTATTCAGTTCCATACTGAACATTAAAAAAAGCAGTGTAGAGTTTTGTACAGCTATTCAAACATCCTTCCATTACCTGCAAAGTGCTTCTCTGTGAACTACATTGTTTCTCTTTTTTTGTACATTTTTTATTGTAAAAATGTTCTACAGAGGGGTTACAGTTCCAGGAGCAAGGTAATGAGTACATTTCCTATTGAGCATTGTTTACTCCTCCAGTGTTTTTCCCCTACCATCCCTTCCCTCCCATCTCCACAACTACCTCCCCGTGCCGAGGTCAGTGACTTAGTTTTTCATTTTTGGTTGGCATGGGGTTTGAACTCAAGTAATGGAACTCTTTTCTCACATTGCTACAGATTTACCAAGACCCTGAGTTCAAATCCCAGGCTAGGAAAGAAAACTGGCAAAAATTCCAAAACAGGGAGCTTCATTTTTTAAAATATAGTTAAATAGTTAATGTTTATATGTTCTTTTTTCTTTTTTTTGGCCAACCATGGGGCTTGAACTCAGGTCATGGAAACTCTGCTTCAGCTTGGATCTCGCTTGGGTGGGGTGCACTCATTGGAGCCATAGCCAGTCATGAGATCCTGGGCCAAGAGGACTTTCAGGAAGAAAAAAAAATTTGGAAAGCACAAAAAGTGGTGAGCTGCAGAGAGCTGGGGTTTTACGATTTTTTTTCTTTGCACAGTGACCATCCTGGGTCTGAATGGCAAACCTGCAAAGTGGACCTGTCCTGCCATTGCTGGTGTTTGGTGGGCTATCAATGAGGCCATAGGCCAACCTGTCAACATAGACCCTGGGTTCAAATCCCAGTCCTGACACGAATAGCAGGAGATCACAAGAGACTCATACCTATGCATAGGAATACCGATTGAAAAAGTAGTTTAAGCATCGGTCTACTCTAAAATTGGATGCAATAATCCTAGAATGCTGATTGATCTTAATTAATAATTTATTAATCGTGAAAAGAATAATAATCCTTCAATGGCGGTTTAATAAATACCTAAGAGTTGGTAGAAACATAGTAGGTGTCCTTCTATCATAGAGAAACGGCTATGGAATTCTTTACCAATATATATTTATTTGTATACCTCCGTCTGCCTATCCATGTATCGCTGTTTGGGCCAAACCTGGGGGTCGATCTCAGAGCCTGGGAACCACCTGACATCTTCATTGGCTAGAGGCTGCCATGCTCAATCTCACCCAATCATGAATTGGGCCTGCTAGGCACAAAGTTCAGATCCTGGCATTGCCAGGCATGATGGAGAACACATCTAACATCTGGATGTTATGTGATAGGATGTAAACAATATAATAAATGGTATAGGTGTCATCAGAGTCAATAAAATAAATTTTAAATAAATGAATGAAACAAGAAATAAAATAAATAACCACATCAAACACAATATGGACTGAACATCTTTCCAGAAGTATAAATCTTATCTTTTAAATATATATAAGGAGGGCTGGGAAGGTGGCTCAAATGGTAGAGCACTAGCCTTGAGGTGAAGAGCTGAGGGACAGGGCCCAGGCCCAGAGTTCAGGCCCACGAGTGGACCAAAAAACAAAGTATATAAGGAGTATCTTTTCCAGGCCTGAAGCTTGAATTCAGCCTCCCTACGAGGAGGGAATGGCGGGAGATCCTGAGATACTCGTTTGTGGACCTGGGATGAGTCATGGAATGTGATCGATCTCATCCTTGAATGAGTAGTTCGTGCATAATGCAAGTAGGAAATGATAGGCAAGACTCATGGGGTATCGATTATTTGTAAAGAACAGTTGATGAAGCACGACAATAATCATCACAATCATGAAATGGAGGCATTAGGAAAGATCCAAGAATCGGTAGTCCACAGATTGGATTCCACCACAGATTACCATCTCTCCTACTCTATTCAAATGTGTACTTATTTGCATACTACTTTCACCTTATGAATGGATGACTGTTGTGATCCCCGCTCTACCCGCTGGGTCGGGGGCTCAATAGCAGGTCCTTGGAACGGCCTAGCTCTTTCGTGGGTCAAAGGCTGGTGTGCTCAATTGGACCCATTCGCCAAGTGGTTCTGCTAGGTCCCGAGTTCAGATTGCCCGCCCTGCCAAAAGATTCATCTTGATGTCAGAAGTCAATTGTTGCACCTGTTTTTTTTTTTTTTTTTTCCTGTGCAAGAAGACCTGGATCTCAGCTATGATGGAGAATGCTTGGGCCACTCTGTGGCCATGGGAATATGGTATTAACCATGTCAGCCCAGTTATACCTGTCATCATATACTCAAGAAAATACACAATACACCCATGAATAGCATACAAAATAAAGAGAATAACTACACTCAATGCACGATGAAGTCCAAACACGGATGTGAATATACATCCCATGTTTAAATGATCATTGAGGACTATTTTGGCCTCCCTGGGGCTCGATCTCAGTTCCTGGGAATGGCCCAGCTCCTTAGTGGCTCACAGTCTGGTGTGATCACGTGGACCCATTGGGCAGTTGGGCCTTCTAGGCCCAAAGTTCGAATACCAGCACTGCCAAAAATTCACACTGATGTGAGAAGCCAGTCGTTGCACCTGTTTTCTTGTACTGTGCAAGTTCTGGGTCTCAACTAGGAATGAGAATGTATACACAACTCTATACTCATGGGAATAGGTTGTCATCCAGTTGACCACAGTTATATCTGTCATCCTATACTCAAGGAAATACACAATACATCAATAAATAAGACACAAAACAAAGAGAATGACTACACCAAACCCAAGATGCCACCCACCCATGTTAGGTAATACAGATGCTCTATTTAATTATGAATTTATGTCTATATTGGCCCCCACCAGGGCTCCATCTCAGGTCCCAGGAATGGCCTAGTTCCTTAGTGGCTCACAGCCTGGTGGGCTCACCATGACCCATTCGCCAATTGTGCCTGCTAGGCTTTGAGTTCAAATTCCTGCACTACCAAAAGATTCATTCTGATGTGAGAAGCCTATGTTGGCACATGTTTTCCTGTCCTGAGAATGTCCTGGGTCTCATTGAGGATGGAGAATGCTATATAGGCAACTCTTAGCTATGGGAATAGGTTGTCATCCATGTCAGCAGAGTTATATCTGTCACCCCATGTGCAATAAAATACACAATACATCCATGAATAAGACAAAATAGAACGAATAACTACACTGAATGCAAGATGCATACCACACCTCTAGGTAATGAGAAATTCTATGTTTAAAAATGGTGGGCTTGCTATTTTGTCCAGTGCTGGGGTTTCAAATCAAGCCCTAAACCAGGCCTGCCATTCTAGTCTTCAAAGATGGTGAGCTTCCCTGTCCCCCACAGTGCAACAGAGTTACCCAGTCCTGAGCTCAAATCCCAACACTGACAAAATTCCATCCTGATGTCAGAAGCCAGTCGTTGTGCCTTTTATCCTCTCCTATGAAAGTCCTGGGTCTCAAATACGATGGAGAATGCATAAACAACAATGTAACCATCGGAACATGTTGTCATTCATGTCAGCACAGGTATACCTGTCACCATACTTATTAAAATACACAATACCTCCATGATTTAGAGACAAAATAAGGAGAACATTTGCACTGAACACAAGATGCTGTCCATACATGTATGTCAATATAGATCCTATGTTTAAATTATGAATTTATGACTATAGTGGACCATCCTGGGAATCAATGTCAGATTCTGGGAATAGCCACACTCCTTAGTTGCTCATTGGTTCATATGATTATCTTGACTGATTGGCCAATTGGTTTTGCTCTGCCCTGAGTTCAGATCCCAGCACTACCAACAAGTGGATCGTGGAGTAAAAAGGACATTGTGAAACTTTTTTTCCTTTTCTCTGTGAGTTCTGAGGGTTAGGCATGATGGAGAACATTTCTACAAATCTAGATGTTCTGTGATAAGTTGTCATCAATGTAATAAACAGAATGGGTTTCATCATAGTAAAATCAATGGTAAATAAATGAATAAAACAAAAAATACAAGGAACAACCACACCAAACATGTATGGACTGAACATCTATAGGTATGTATAAATCTTATGTTTACAATATATATAAACAGTATGTTTTCCAGGGCTGGGTCTTGAATTCAGGACTAGTGAACAGGCATGACTTTTTTATCTTCATGTAAGGTGATCTTCCCCTTTATCCACATTGCTGCAGATTTACCCAGATCCTGAGTTGAAATCCAAAGCCTGTAAGAATAAACTGTGAATTGCAAGCCAGGGAGCTAATTTTTTTTTCTCAGCATGGGGCTTGAACTCAGGTCATGGCAAGTCTGCCTCAGCTTCGATCACCCTAGGATGGGGTAAAGCCACTGGACACGCAGGTGCTCCTGTGATCCTAGAACCCCAGGTATTGCAGGGAAATCAATGCCTTTTATGTTTTCTTCCTTTGCAATGACCCTTCTCGGTCTGAATGACACTGTTGCCAAGGGTACTTCACCTTCCATTGCTGAAGGCTGACAGATTATCATGGAAGCCATAGGCCCATGTGGCAACATAGGTCCTCATTTCAAATCCTGGTCCTGACACCAACCAGTGGCATGAGATACTAAGAAACTGGTTCCCATCCAAAGCAATATTACTGGAATTTTGTCAATGTCACAGTTGAATGAGTTGATAGTGAATGATGATCCTATAAAATTAAACAGCATCATTTCAGAAGGCTGGTTGATTTTATTTAATATTTATGAAGCATTAAAAGAATATTATTACTTACAGGAACACAATAATTTCAGGACACTGACTGCTTTCATTAATAGTTTAAGGACTTAAACAATAACATTAATTACATGGACACATAATGAATATTCAGGAATTGGTAGGAATATAGTCTATATAACTGAGTAATGTATAGACATCTCTGGAACTCTATAAAGATATTTAATAGCATACTGCCATCTGCATGTCAATCTGTTCTTATTTTGTTAAGCCCTAGGGCTCGTTCTCAGGTCTTGGGAACATCCTGTCAGCTCAAATTGCCCCAGGATGGCCTGTTGATACTCACCCATTCTACTTGCTTCACAGGATTCTGGCCACACCCCCATTCTTTCATGCTCCTTTCTGACCAATGGGATACAAGAATGCTGGCCACATCCACATTCCATGCTGCCAGGTAGCACTGGGATTCTCTCTGTTAGTTTACACCACTACCAGTAGTTGAGGAATGTAGAGGTGGCTGAGTGGTGGTGAGGAAGAGACTTGAGGTGACTTTGGAGTATAGTAGGAAATTGATGCTCCCACCCCAACCTGGCCCCTTCCTTCTGTTCATGTGGTGTCAGGTTTCAAACCTCAGGCAATGGCATGCTGCCAGCAGGCCTAAATCCCCGAACTGGTCCCTGCCCCTAGTCTTCTGCTCTGGGCCTATGTGTCCGCAATGCTGCTGCCATCGCTGCTGCCGCACTTGGAGGAGCTGCCAACAGCTTCTCTCAGCAGGTGAGTGGCCGCCCCAACACCAATTCAACCGGGGTCAAACACCCCTCTGAGGAGCCACCTTTCTGTCTTGAGCATTTCTGAGATAGACACTAAATATATGCTCAGGCTGGGCTGGATCACAGTCCTCCTGTGAAAGATATGCTCCACCGGGCCTGGTCCTCTCTAGTTGGGATGGTAGACATGTGGCACCATGCTCAGTCATTGGTTTAGATGAATTATCCCAAACTCAGTCCACAGCACTGGATTCTTGACCACACGTGAAGTTCTTTGTAGAGCCTCAGACATTGAACCTCATTCTCCTCACAGGACAGTTGTGAGGAAACAAGGGATTTATACAGAGAGATCTCTGGAGAATGGCTAGGCAGAGAGGGAGCGGCCTTCAGATAAGGTTTTGGCAATTCTGTGAGCATATGACTGGAAGATACCAGAAAGGGCTCAGGTGTGGCCTGTTATTAATAGTGTAACAGGTGTGGGATTATGAACCTAAACATGGCTCTCTTTCATTATTACCTGTTCAGTTTTGCAGCTGGGGAAACCGAGGCACAGAGAAGCCAGGTGACCTACTTATGACCTCAAGTTCACAGGAAGCTCGGCCTAACTTCTCTACCATGATCCCTAGGACAATGGGTGCTATTCAGTCTACTTCTTGTGGTGGGAAGTCCACTTCTTTTCAGTAGTGGGTCTTGAACTCTAGGATTGTGCACTGTTCTAGAGCTCCTCAGCTCAAGGTTAGCACTCTATCACTTGAGCCCACAGTGCCCCTTCCAGTTTTATGGTGGTTCTTTGGAGATAAGATTCTCACAGACGTTCCTGCCTGGGTTTTCTATGAACCATGATCCTCATATCTCAGCCTCCTGTTTAGTTAGAATTAGAGTTCTAAGCCACTGGCACTGGATTTAACTGTAATTCTGGTTTTCTCTCTCTCTCTCTCTCTCTCAGGAACTGGTTGAATCCGTGCTGTAGGAGGTGGCCCAACATCCCCAGGTGGCTGGAAGCCAAGATGGCCTACTCATTCTGGAGGTGGGCTGTGGGTCAGGAGCTGTCTCACTCAGCGTGTTGATACATCTCCATGAGGTAAGCCCTCTTTGCCCTTGCTAGACTGTGAGGGTTATTCATTGTCCATCTAGCCATACTGCATTTATTTTATTGTATTCTTTCTACATCATTTTCTAGCATGTGGCCAATATTATGGTACATAGTTATGGAAGGAAAATGTAATGTCAACTTAAGAAAGTCATTTAGGGTTCTGGGAATGTGGCTTCATGATATGGTGATTGCCTTGCATGCATGAAACCCTGAGTTCAATTCCTCAGTACCACATAAAAAGAAAAAACACTGGAAATGGTGCTGTGCCTCAAGTGGTAGAGTGATAGACTTGAGCAAAAAAAAATTCAGGAATTATTCCCTAGCCCTGAGTTTAAGCCCCTTGACTAGAAAAAACCAAAACAAACCAAAACAAAACAAACGCAAAAAAAATTATTTAATAAATACAAAATAAGGAACCCATACTTGGAATATAAAATTGCTTCTCCATACTGACATGTCATGGCACATACACTTGGTTGAAACTTCTGGAATGAAAGTTTCTGGACAGGAGTGGAGCCTGGCATAGACTCAAGCCCCAGGCATCCCCCATGAGTTGGTGAAGAACCGGATTCCCTAGAGAAGACAATCTGGTTAGACTTAACCGGTTGTTCTCTGAGAAAGAGAAGTTCCAGTGTGACTGCTGCTCACCACACTTACCCAGGGCCCAGTGGCAGGATGCCTGCCCTGTGCCCTGACAAGTCCCACCTGGGAGAGCATCTGTCCTGCCTCCAGGCCAGTTCAGGCCTGCCAATGTACACAACAACCCTTGTTTCCTCCTCTAACAAGCAGCTCAATATCCAAACACCGTGGGAACCCAGTCCGAGAGGCACAGGCACAATGGAGGGGAAGCTGCTGAAGCAAGCATTTGGAAAGAAGCAGAAATCACAGCAGGCAAAACAGCCATGAGGATGTGTCTGCAAAGAGTCCTTAGCTGGGTTCTGCAAAGAGAGGCTGGCGTAGGTGAGCGGGGCACTTCCATAACCAATTTGAACATCTAATAAAGCTGCCTGTGGTGGATAGATGGCTTCTTATTTGACATCGGCAACAGAATAAGGGGCTGCAAATTCAATGAATAGTCTCTGGCCAGAGAAACAAAGTCAAACGCTTAAGTTTCTGCTCTTCCAGTGGTTCCTGGTATCTCCAGCTGAGTGTACATCTTTCTGTGGCCAGTTAGTGCCATGCCACCTTCTGCGGAGTCTGCGTGAGAGATCACGTTAGACAAAGAGCTTCAAGGAAGCATGCCTGCAGGGAGGGGGTGTTGGTTCAAGGCTTCCCATACACTTCGCTGCACCTTTATAGCCTCTACCTTTATTTTTACTATATTCTTCTTGGCTGTACATTCGTTGCCTTTATTCTCGTTTCGGCTATTTTTCTACTGATCCGCGAACAGAGCATGTTGTATCTTTCCAGTCCAATAGAGATGGCTTCTCTAAGTGACAAAGACTAAGACCAAAGTTTAAATGTGGGCAATGCCCCAATCAATCTATCATCTGATGTTAAGTTGCCTCCAGAAACTCCTACAACTTCATAAGCGGTTTTGCAGCTCACGCATAGTAAATATATAGACTTAAAATTTCCAGATATGTCCAACAGACAAAATCAATGAATTAAACTAAGTTAGAAAGAGTTATCCCAGTAGTTCAGAGAGTTCTAAAAAAAAGGGACCTCTGTTTATAAAAGAAAAAGAAAGATTCTCCCAACAGTTAATATTAAGTTTAGTCCAACTTACATTATAGGGAATAGATGGTGGTTTCACACAAAATATAACCAACCAAAGAACCATTTCCTTATACAGGAGCTTATAAAGATGAAAATTGTTGGATAAAAATAAAAATAAAAAGAGTACAATATAAGTACATCCCTGCCTTAGGTTTCTTAATTATTAAACATAAAAAGGCTGAATAGATGACACATTCTATTAAACAATATGCTAGACTTGTTTCACATCACTTAGCTTAAACTGTTGGTGGGATAGTCATCAATTTTCATGTAATTCATCAATGCTTTGCCTTTAAAAAAAATTGATTACGTGCTTAAATAAACAAAGAATCTATGTCGCAATCACACACTGTATAAAAATGTTAATTCTCCTCAATAAAGATACACTCAGCTGCAACACTTTTGAGTCTGTGTCTGTTTGTCACTTCGCCGACTCCTTGCCCACCTATCCCGAGATCCCTGTCCCATCGGTCCCAGTGCTCTGGCCGAGCTGGTCTGTCACACTGACACCTGACTATAGTCCCTGATTCATGTACTTTACTTATATTAGGATATTGTGTTGTAAAAAAAGTTTTGTTCATTAGGTCACAGCAATTAATGGCTTGAATGTGCTTACAAGTCAGGTGAAGATTAATTCTGGAAATTCAGAGTTTCCAGGTTTTTGAATGGACACTGCTAACCACAATGAGAGGGGTAGTCTAAGTGAGATTTGGAAATATTTTTGGTCATTCATGTCATCAAAACGGCAGAGACAAATTAACAGTAGTGACAGAAGAGAAGGAATAATTCCAGAGTTAATGAACAAATGACAGTAAATAAGGTATACCAGAAATTGTTTTAGAGAACCATTTTTGATTATTGCAGAAATAGTTATCAACTAGTCTTATTCCATATTGCCTTTAGCATTCTAAATCTCTTAGGCTACTTTTTAATTTCTGTGTAATAAATGTATCTCCTTCTGTGCTGTTCTTTCATACCTTATCTTTTTTGTTTTCTAAAAATCTGTCTTCTATATTCCTCTATGAACATTTCCTGATACTAAATACAACTACAAAGATGGCAGAGGATGCTAATGTAAGGGTCCAATAGCTCATGAGTCATTAATGAAACAACATGGAAAAGAGGATATATTTATTGCTACCTCACATTTTCTGAAAAGCTGCAATGCCATCATTTGATTTAAATTTCCATTATTTGTCTACATAGTGTCATTCAGTGCACATAAGCGCAAATATGAGCTGGGTGCTGGTGGTTCACGCCTGTAATCCTAGCTACTCAGGAGGTTGAGACCAGAGGATTGTGGTTCAAAGCCAGCCTGGTCAGGAATGTCCATGAGACCATTATCTTCAATTAACCACCAGAAACCCGGAAGTGGTGCTGTAGCGTAAGCGGTAGAGCGCTCAAATTGAGCTGCAGAGCTGAGGGAGTGCCCCCAGGATCAGAGTTCAAGCCCCACAACCAACAAAAAGTGCAAATATTACTTTAAGTTTCCCAAAAGGACGGACAAGATCAGTAATCTTCCCAAGCAGAAAAAATAATTTCAAAATGATTCAGTGCACCTATTTTTGCTGAGTTATTTAAGTTATGGCTTCTTTGCTAGACATATTCTCTTCCTTTAAAAATTGTCATATATTAGCTTTACAATAAACTTCATCTAACATTTCTTGTTCCAAAAGAGAAGTCTATACAGTTGATGTCACTTAGCTTTCTTATTATCTTAATTCAAAGCCGAACCAGGCAGGAGAGTCTGTCCAACTCTTATAGTAAATTGAACACCAAAAAACCAGAAGTGGAGTTTTGGCTCAAGCAGTAGAGTACTAGCTTTGGGGGCAGGTGGGCAGGAAAGACAACTGTTCAGGGACAGGATCCAGGCTCTGGATTCAAGCCCCAGAACCAGTACAAACTAAACAAACAAGCAAACAAAAATCCCAGATATTTCTTTGGGACCTTCCTTAAAAGAGTACTGGTCTGAAAAGAGGCTCCTTTTGCTGATCATACTCACTGGATCCTGCTTTTTTGGAATCCTTACTGCTCTGGAGAACTCAGGACCAGACCAAAGGAATTGATAACTGACTCTTGCATCAAGAGAATCATCTCAGGGGTGAAATGTCCATCCATATGACACTTTAAAACCTCTTTGTTCCTTTGCAGGAGAACACTTTTAAAACAACGTTATTTCCTTTTGTTCTATGCTGGTCGTCAAATGGTACATTATTTCCTTTTGTAATACTCTCAACTAGAAGTTTACAGAAAAATTTTATATGAGTAAAGAACACACTCGGAAAAGCCAGGGACTTGGGATACTTTTCTTGTACAGTAAAAAGGAAAGCACAAGGTAACTTGAACTTTGTTAATCCTCTATGTTCCATTCCTCTCCTGGGGTCATTTTCCACATCCAGTAAAAGTTACTTCCAGTAACAATCTATGGTGCTGCTTGAAATATTATGAATGCTTTCTGGCTTCACTGAAATAACACTAGGACACCTTTGGACCTGAGGTAACACGTGTTTCAGAGACAACTCAGTAAATAGAGAATATGAAATTTATATTGCTTATAAATACATTATACATGAGTACATTGAGTTCAAACTTTGTAAGTTCTCTGTAAATTAAGGCGAATTTTAAATGGGAAGAAGGTTCTCAGAACATTCTTTTTGTGAGTGTATGTGCTGTTCATAATTTCCCAAATGTACATGAGCTAACAGTAAGGGAATCAATAGCAATAACAGGAGAAAGAGAAGTTCTGTGTTTAAGTATAAGGCTTCAATACAATATAGCAAACTACAAATAAGACAACATTGAAACAATAAAGCCAAGTCCAGTATGTAGATTTATGGGAGTGATATACTGAAAGCAAGACTCTTACATGGAACATGAATTATGAGGCCACTCTCATTCTAAATCATGCTTGCTAATCATGCAATTTTGTAGAAAGTAGAATGGAAGAATAATATTGTTCCTAAAGCAAGTCAGATATATGAGCATGGATTTAACTGAAAAAAAAATGTCCATCTTGTGAGAGCAGGGATTATATTAGCAATGAACTGGTGGCTAAGATCACATTTCTTTTTTTTTTCTTCACTTGTATATGTATATTTTTTTGTGGGCAGTGTTCTTGGCACTTGAACTCTGGGCCTGCGAGCTGTCTCTCTACTATTCAGCTCAAGGCTAATGCTCTACCACTTTATCCACAGTGCCATTTCCAGTTTACTTTTAGTTAATTGGAGAAAAGAGTCTCTGGGACTTTCATACCTGGGCTGGCTTTGAACCCCAGTTCTCATATCTCACCACAACCCAGCTTAGATCACATTTCTAACAGTGTAACTGAGGATAAGTAATGTGTGTGTTCATCTATCTTTATAAGAATTCTTGAGTTAGGGGCTGGGAAAGTGGCTCAGGGGTAGAGCAGTTGCCTTGCATGCATGAGGCCCTGGGTTCGATTCCTCAGCACCACATAAGCAAAAAAGAAAAAAGCCAAAAGTGGCGCTGTGACTCAAGTGGTAGAGTGCTAGCCTTGAGATGAAGAGCTGAGGGACAGCGCCCAAGCCCAGAGTTCAGGCCCCATGACCGGACCCCCCCCACCAAAACAAAAAAAAAAAAAAAGAATTCTTGAGTTAAAAATCTGGGCTACAGCTTAGCCATTACCGTCACAAAAATGTTTGTAGTTTAAAAGTTGATACTCCTGGAGAAATAAAACCTTAGAATGAAAAGGAGTCTGGGAAGTTCAGTTTGCATCCAGCTTGGGCAGAACAGTCTTTCCAACAGTACATATAATAAAGCAGCCAAAAGCTGGATTGGAAGAATGGCTCAGGTGGTGGAATACCAGTTATGAGCAAGATTGCCGAATAAGAGGTTGAGGCTTTTGCATGCATGCATACAAACATACACAAACACACAGAGGCACTTATATGTGCACACACAAATACACAAATGAAACAACTCTCAGAATGTGTAGAAAAGTTAGAAAACAACAGAATATATATCCTGATTAAGACTCGAATCAAGGGATAATTTTTAATATTAGAAAGTCTTCAAGTGAACTTCCTTCAAAAAAGTTTGAGAATATTACGTAGGTACTGTCCAGACATAGTAAGAGAGTCAATTAATCATTATTATAGGGATCGCATCCATGGAGGAATGAATCAGAGACCCCGCAAGTGCATCTGAAAATATTCATATCCTGTGTCAAGTGTGAGAACATCTTTGAAAATAGTAGATAAGCAGTCTGAACAGTCACTATGGTGTATAATATCCCTGGAGAAGTTCAGAATTGGTAGTCTGTATCTAGATTAAATAAACCAAGAAACTATGGCAGGGCAATATGATACAAGCCTAGAATTCTAGAACTGAGATTAAGACAGGAGACTAGAGAGTGGAATTACATAGTGATACCTTCCCTGGACCAGGTAGTATAATTTTGTCTTAATAAAAAAAACAAACCAGAAAGGAATACATAACTGGATGTTTGGGCTAATTTTGTCACTATGTTTTGAGAAGTCAAATTTTCTGTTGAAATGCAACTCATACTTAATCCTCACTTGTGTTTTAAATTCTCTCTTCATTACAGATCATTCCTAGATGCAAAATGACTCATGATTCCCATCCAAAATTTGAAAAAGTAAATAATCATCATTCTGTTGTATCTCAAAGGAATGATGTAGGATTACAACAACTTAAGCCTAGAAAAATAGAAAAGTTCGTCTAATGTAGGATTTTGAAGATCTTGCTAAAATAGAATTTAGATTTAAAATAAATATTTTGATTTTGTTTTTAATTTTATATTCTATCGGATGCTAAAATTTCTTTTTTAAGTAGAGGGTTTAATTGACAAATTCACAAATGATTTTGCATTCTATTTGCCTAGAATATTCTTTCAAGAGAGTTATAATTAGAACTTAGTTAATAGATAATTCCAATAATTAATGTATAAAATGATAATGTGAATGGTGTAGACAGAGTTGCCAAAAATTGATGATATTAATTTATAAATTTAGAATAAGAGCAATTTTTGGAGTCTTTGTTATAACATGGTATGAAGAGAATAATCATGTGACATCTACTTTCTTCTACCTGTATGTAACACAGGAAGCAATTTCCTTAATTATTTGCCACTGTATACAATGAGAAAAATGTTAGTTTTGAGGTTTCTTTTTATTTTTGTTTTTGTTTTATTGGTTTGTCCTAGGGATTGAACTCTGGGCCTGGACATTGTGTCTGAGCCTGTTTATGCTCAAGGCTCGTGCTCTCCCCCTTCAACCTCAATGCCACTTGTGTCTGACTTTTGCTGATAAGTTTATACGATAAGAATCTAGGGAATCTTCCTGCCTGGATGGGCTTTGAACTGTAATCTTCTGACCTTAGCATCCAGAATTTATAAGATAGTTAAAAAAGTATAAATATAAATAATATTTGCAAGTGTTCCCATCTCAAGAATAACAGTGTGGGGGAAATGATGCAACCCAGTTTATTGTGGTGTTCTTTCCAAAACATGAATGGCATCACATTAGCAGAGTTGTATTTTTTTCACAATAGAGATAAGCTATTCATGATGTGAATTAAGGGAAGTTTGAGGTGCACCCTAAAATTTGAAAACTGTTGGACTAGGATGACTCTATGTCATAAATATTGGGATTGGTGGTCATAAAAAAAATAGCTTACTGTGATAAACAATTGCTTACTCTTGAAGAATTATTACCTATGGTACATAGTTTTACCCTCAACCAGAATGTGGTTATTTTTCTGTTGACTCTCAATCTGTAACACCCCATGGAAAATGCATCTATTGCAGAATTACGTAACATGCAAGCCGGTACTGTTTTGAATCTCTCAGGTATGGAATCTTCTGAATTTGAAAATGAGTAGTTATTAGCCATTGGAATGTTGAAGAACACATATATTCTGTCTTCTTAACAACTTATTTACTTTTAAAAGTCATAGGATTCCATAGAATTAGATTGTTTTCGCTTTTAGTATGAGAAAGTACTATATTTATTCTTTTTTCAAAATATTGGTAAGTATATTGTGAAAATATTGTCTAGTCAGATAGCATTCAAGTTGATGGTCCTCTGATTAAAAAGGATAGTTAATTCAAATTAGACGCCAAACAGTACTGATTTTTAAAAAGGTACTACATAAAGAATAATATTTACTGTACCAATACAGTGAAATTTTATTTCATGCAGCTTATTTTTTAAATTTAATTTTATTGTCAAAGTGATGTACAGTGGGGTTACAGCAATTTTAAGGTAATGAATAAATAACTTCGCAAACTTGATACTCCTTCCCTGATTTTCTTCAGTTTTCCTTCACCCCAACACTCCTCACAAGTTGTAATGTATATTTACAACATATTGTCTTGTGAGTATTGCTATTGCATTGGTTTGCCTTTGTCCTTTGTCTCACCATTTTTTTGTTCCTCTTCCCTTCTCTAATTAACGTAAATATATACACAATACACAGGCTACCAAAATCAAATACAGCAGGGAATAAAGCACAGGGGAAAAACCCCAAAGAAAACAGAAATCACATAGCACATTAAAAACAACAACCGCAAATAATATTCTCGTTTTCATATCTTGGAGTTCATTTTGCTCAGAATCAGCTTATCTGGTTTTATATACGCATAACAAAGCCACTGGAAAATAATAGTTTCATGGACACTATATCATGAAAACAACATGTTAACTGTTTTTCATGGTAAAGGTGGGGTTAGGATTGCTGAATCGCAGTTCTAATAAAAGAATTTCAAAAGTTTTAAAATTATAACAGGTAAATTTTTATTTGTTCAAATTTTTTAACAACTTTGCCTATTATGAAATTTTAAATTTGCCTGGGAAAATAGGCGTTCATGCAAAGTAATCCATGGAGACTTTGCTGAGAGGAAGCAATGTGGGTGAAGATGGCTCATTTTCACACTAAACAAACCTCAGAAACCTTTCTATAAATCCTGTAGGCTCCCTTGAGAATTGTCCTTACCCAGGAAATCTACTCTTACTGTGTGAAACAAGGTTGTAGTGGAATTTAAATTCAAAGTTCTTTAAAAAAAAAGACATCAAAATTTGTGAATTGACTTTAATTACCAAACAGTAATTCTCTGAAAAAGATAATTTGGGTCCAAATATTTAGGGAGAAAGTGCCCTCAACATTGAAAGAAGGTATTGGGTTTACACTTTTCTGTTTCTAATACTTTCCACAATGTCTTTGCACTTGAAGCACTGAACAACAGAAAAAAATCTGATTGGATACTTGAAACCAATGATTTCACATTTTTTAGTAGCTTACAATATGTAATATCCTTATTAACATGAAATATTGAGGACTTCACTTATTAAATAAGCCAAAAAGTTTTGGGATCAGAAAATAATTGAGCAAATTGAAAAGGCGAGAAAACTCATTCTTAGAAGCCCTAGCTAAGCATATTTACTTCAGGAGTGGAGGGAGGCCAAACTTTTTGATATTCATTGTCTTAATATTTTTGCTACCTAAAGTGATTTTACGGAGGCTATTTAGCTCACTACAATGCAGAACAGATTGAATGAAGACATGAAAATAAATTCCACATCCAAATAAAAGAGTTTTAAAAGGAAAACCATGAAGATGTAGTGTGGGTAGAGCCGGTCAGATCTGGTTGAGTCAGCTAGAGTAGCAGTTGAAGCACACTTCCTGCTAATAGAGACGTGACCCCCAGGCATGTCTGCCTAGCTTGCCAGCCATGAGCTGTCCATGCTCCCTACAAGCCCGGGAAGACCAATCAGTGCCTGTCACCAAGCAGTGCCCATCACAAGTGCCTTACATCAACTCCCCACTAAGTAATTGGCTGGGAAGGACTCAGGAGGTTGGGAAAGCTGGGGCTATATAATCCCCCCCTTGTGCAGAAATAAACAAGACCTGCATAAGCCTGTTCTCCCAACGTGTGTTCCTTGTGTGAGTCGTTCATACTTACCTCCTGCTGGAGATCTAGCCCTACAAATGGTGCCCAATGGGTGGCTAGATCGCTTTCTGCAGATGGACGGTCGAGGGTCTAGTGCAAAATTAGTGCCTCCATGGGCAACCTTCCCCCAGCAGCAGGAGAGCCTCAATCACAAGCATTTGTTGCCCTGCTCCAGAGTAGGCAGATAAAAGTATTACAAAAGGAAGCTAGATTAATATGGGAAATAGTAAATGAATTGTATCCCTGGATTGACTCCGGGGCCATTTGGGATCCAGACAGGTGGACCCTCCTCCTTCAGGCATTTCATAAAAAGGAAGTCCTTGACGGCTCTGAGCTGCCCCTAATCTTTTACCCCATTGTAATAGCTATTCAAGCCTGTCTATCAGGGAAAGAAGTGGAAACTCTGCAAGCGTTTAACATCTCGCTGCAAGAAGAAACAGAACAAAAGGAAAATTGCGAAGCTGCTTTAGCACTCCCATCTTTCTTGTGACACAGCAAACAATTCCAGCAAGAACACAGATAACCAACAACTTCCACTAACAGGTGACCCAGGGGGCCAGCCAGCTACTCTTGTACAACCGCCTCCCCCACACTATCAGTCACAGGAAGCCTGCCCAATCACTTCTTTTGGCTGTTTAGGCAAGCCTGGGAATTCTCCTCAGAAAATTTTGTATCCTTGGGCAGAGATATCCAACTTTGCCCAAGAACAAAAACTCGTTGTTCCCCCTGTAATACAACAGTGTTCACAGGCCCCACATCTACCATGGCAACGACAGCCAAGCCTATAATTGAACCCCAGTTCATGTTCCCTGAAAACGTCCACCGAACATCTGCACGACCTAACCAATGGTACCCCCATGACCCAAAAATACCGGGCCGCTGTCAAGGAAGATGGGTTACACTCCCTGAATGCTCAACAGATGCTCGAAACCCTTAGCATTGATCTTAACTGCCCCCATGATTGGAAGAGCTTAATGAACTGTAGTCAACCAGAAAGTTTAAAAAATGCTTAGAATGTATTCCTAAGTACCAGTTTTATAAATGGCTTTGCACTGTGGTTTGTGGTTATTTTATTTTACATGAGATAATATTTTCTACTACCAATAAGTTTTGGAAAAAGAAGAAAACTAAAATTTACTATTGTAGAGGAATATGATAGAAGTAGAAGAAAGATTTTATGTTTGTCAAATCTCTGATGAGTACCCGTATTCAAGACTTAAAGTCATATTTCTTACTATGTTAGACAGATAGGAAAAACAAAACACCATATGATAAGGCAACTATTTGTGATTTTTTAAAATGTCCTTAGTATGTGATGAAATTTACTTTATTAGCTAATGTTTTGGTTTGAAATATGGGAGGCTGATCTATTTAACAAATTTTTGAAGTCACCTACTGAAAAAACAAATGATGGGGGTTATAATTTGTACACTTTAATGAATGGATGAACCTGTTTGGCATTAGTGCTGGGTAAATAAATAAACTCTATTGTAACTTGCTCCCTACCCTTGAAAAACTATTTATGTCACTAAATATCATCTACTTGTAAAGTGTTATTTGGCAAATGTGATTTTTAAAAGTTTATTTGAAAAGGAATATACTTTCAGGAGATTAAATGTAGGTTATCATTTGTTTGACAATGACAACATTTTTATACTACAGAACCAAGTTTTACTGAAGTACCAGTGTTTTGAAGCACTAAGGATCTTCTCAATTAATGTTTTTCTGAATTATATTTGACCTCTGTGTCAAGTATTCCTAGCATTGGTAGACCAAATATGGATCTATTGTTCCAGGAACTATTTTTTGGCCTGCTGATGCTGCAATGAAATTATTCATTAATCATTAGGAGAGGGGTATTACAAATGATCTAGTGACATTTGTGGTCTTGTTCAATCATATATGATGGTCATCTGAAAATTAAAATTTGAATTACTGTACTTTCACATTTTGTGATTTCATCTTGCATTTTAAGTTGCCTTGCATTTCCCAATTGCTTACTGATAATTCCTGCATTTCAAGGAATTGGGGCCCTGAAATATAGAAAATGAGAAATTGAGATGGGTCTTCAATTACTTTCTGTTGGCATGTTGCATGGACGTAGGTGAGAACTCTTGCCTTAGTTATCTGATGATGCGGATAACTGGGACCTGGGATCCTAAGACCTGTGGATCCTGTAGAAGAATAATAGCTTTTAGACATCATATCAGAAAAATTTGAGTATAATCAGTAGGAATGCTTCAGAAACATGGAGAAAAACAGTTTGGGACCAGCGAGTTATAACAATAAACAGAGCAGCAAAGTAAAATCCCTTATAGATTAGATGCAAACAACATTGTTTTTTTTACCATGTGAATTCAGAAGACCAAGAACATTTAGAAGTTATCACAAGTTTATACCGAAACATTGCATTGATAATTTTTATATTCTAATATATATTCTAATCCTGATTATTTATATTCCAATCTATTTATTGGAATAAATATCAATTAATTTTTCAAATTATCAATTAATTCTAATAAGATTCACTGTGTGAAATATAAAATCAGCACATATAAATATAAAATATATAATAATATATAATATTAGAAAATGTTTGGCATTGTTCTGTTGTGGTAAGGGTATCAAAGGCAACAGTTTTTTTTTCTTTCTGCTTATGTGGTGATGAGGAATCAAACCCAGGGCCTCAGGCATGCAAGGCAAGCACTCTACCACTGAGCCACAAGAGGCAACGGTTTTAAAGTATTATTCCATTACCTCTACTCAGTGTTTGGTAGAATTAGAGCTAAAGCTTTACCATTCCGAGATATACAGCCTAGAGGCAAGAGGAAACACTGTGATTAAAACATTACCAATTTAAGGCCTAATAACGAGGAGAAACATATGGACTTCTTTTGGAGCTATGGAATATATTTGGTGATAGAAAATCAGTGGTGTAAGTTCCTGCCTGCTTGGATGGTAGACAGGCCAAGACATTAGGTAATCATACATATGAACAATTTTTTCACCTTCTTGGCTTTAGCATCTTTTGAAATGTTATGGTGTAATAAACAATTATATTTTGAAAAAATACCTTCTAGTCTGAACAGTACTGTCTGAACTGTTTGTCTCTTTATGATCCCTTGTAACAGATTAGTTTTGCTCCAATAAGAAAATCTATGCTGTCAGGGTAAGATTCTGGTTGGTCTGTTCCTACATGGAGCAAGGTTAAAGGGTCAGGAAGACATTTGTGCCAGTAAGACCTCATTTGGGAGATATTAAGCTGCAGAAGTTTAGAAGTAGCTTTTAAGCAAGGCTTATTTTGACTCCATTATCTCACAAAGCTAAATCAGTTAATAAATAAATACTTGAAAATCCATCATCTTTGGACCTAGATATAAAGACTGCAAAGTATGATCCAATTTCAAATGAAAAAGACTTAAAATAGTCATTGAAAAAATTGCAAATGTGAGCAATTGAACAAACAATATATGTTTTTTTCCACCATACACAGAATTTTACAGAAATAAGATGAACTGCAATTTTGGGAACAATAAGGTTTCCTTCTTACAAATAGGCAACCAAAGATATATGCCTGTCTTAAGATTGCATCATTAACTACTTAAATTTCCAGGATACTACATGCTTCAGCAGCACGTCTACCCAAATTACAATACAGAGATTTACATGGCTCTTGTACAAGGATGATACGAAAATTTGTGAAGTATTGAATATTTTTCATTCTTCTGATGCAAGAAATTAAAAACAGTTATTAAAAAGTTGATTACAAATATACAAGTGTAAGAATACATGTAATTCATAGAAATAAAAGTTAGTTTGACATCATTCAATCTTCACTTTTTACAAATTCCTTTACATAGCATAACCTTTATAAAACTTTTGAAATAAGATAACATTGTCATTTTATCCTAAAGAAATAAAATTCTTTAAGGACCTAGGAATTAAAGGAATCTTAAACTGTTTCTATATGGAATGCAATCTGAAAGGACACATTTATTAATGAACCTATATATTATAAAACAATGTCGAATTCAAAGGATTATATCTAGGAGAGAATGAAATAGGTTATGGACATTACACAAACAGAATACTAAATATTTTTAAATATACTTTTTTCAGACATGCACCAGAAATATCTTTACTTTCTGTATTACTCATTTCAACAGATAAGTTAAAATTATTTATGATTTAAAAAATCACAAACTCTATAGAAATCATTATAGATGTATACAAACAACTCAAATATATTTTGACATCAAAGTCAGGCAATTCACTTGGAAGAATACCATGGAATCCATGAATTTTTAAAGTAAGATATTGCTGTTGCTTTGTATTGTGAAAATATTTTGTATGGACACATAGGATGGACTGGCAATTTTGAAATTTAAGAAACTTAACTGAATCATTAGGACTTAGGAGAACAATTTGTACGGCTTTCCAAAACTTCAAAGAGGTAGTAATACATACTTATCCTTTTGGCAATATCAAATGCAGCTTCTTCCAAGTTGTGCTTCAGACATGGTTTGAAATAATGGTTCACCAGAAGGAGATCCAGAAATTCTTTGCTATATCTACTCCCAGCAGCAAGATGCAAGGGGGTCAAGAGGCCTTTAGTTTGGGCTTTTTATCTGTATCATGATGAAATAAAGAAGCCACTGTGGTATAATTCCATGTATAAGTACTGTGCAGGGGTGTCCAGCCATTCACAATTATTCCAGGAATATCTACCTTGAGCCACCAACTCATGGACAATGTCTAAGTGTCCACTGTAGGCTTCTCGATGAAGAAGGGTAATACTCATCGTCATCCCTAGTATTCACATGAGTGGCCTTTTTGGAAAGTCGTCTCTGCACTGTAGTAAGGCTGTTATTTTCAACAGAACAAAGAAGAAATTTGCTTGAATCCTTCGCCATTTTTTTCTTGCAACTGATACCATTTCTCACTTTTTCATCTTGTTCTTTAACTTCATAGCAATTGCCTAACCAGAGACTTTGAGTGCCAGTGAGAATGAGCTGTCCATGTATTTTCCCAATAGTTCACATTGGATGAAATGGTCAGAAAAATCCGGTGAATTTTCTGCATTTGTTTTTTTAACTATTATTTATTTTCTCTTTTTTCATTTTTACTATTCTAAATTATTCTAACTGGAGAGTAGGGAATTGGTAGAGAGCAGAGGAAAGATTTTCCTCCGTATTCAAAGGTACAGAATGAAAATGAGGACTAGTGGTGTCTTCATGAGCAGCTTATTCTAGGAATGATAAAATAGGAAATAATGCTTTCTATGTAAATGAATTGGGAAATGGCAGAGGAGAAAGTGAAATGATGCAACCAAAAATATAAAAGCAAAATAAATTAGGGTAATTATGGAGCAATCTTATTATCTATGAGAACCATGAAAGGGAGAGAGGAAGAGAGAGACAGATGTGCAATGATCTAGCTAGCCACAAAATCCATCCCTCTGATCAAATTATAGTGCAAATAATTTTATTTTTTAAAAGAGATGGAAATAGAATTTAAGATCAAATGTCTCCATTGTTTTTAATTATATTTTTATTATCTTAAATACTTGTACAAAGGAATTTCCATTAAACAAATCAGTTTTTTAAGTATAATGGATCTTTATATAGCTTTTCAACACCCTTCCAAACTTCACCCCACTTTAAATTTTTTCTAGTTTCATACTATCTGAATTGAATATTATACCTTCACTCTCTTCCTCCATAACTCTCTTTATTCCTTTCTTTTGACTTCCCCTCATATCTTTCAAGTGATAGTTTCCTGGTATTCATTTTGTTGGAGTAAAGTTCAATTTCATAAGAAATTAAACCTTTGAAATAATAATCTGCGAATAGCATGCTTTGGTTAATATTTTTGTGTAAACTTGTATAAATTTCTATCTTCCAAATATGAGACAGAGCATGGGACCTTTGTGTGTCTGGCTCTGACTTAGTTCACTTAATATATTTTTAGATCTATCCATTTCGTTGCAAATAATGTACCAGTCTTCAAATGGATGGGTGCAATCCAATTGTGTATATGTGCCACACTTTCTCCAACCATCACTCCACCAAAGGACATCTGGGCTGTTTCCGTAACTTGGCTACGGTGAATAGCGCAGCAGTGAACATGGTTGTGAAAGTGATTTTTTGTAACCCTTTGGAAGAATTCATCATTACCTTTATAGGAGCAATCCTCTAGATAGTTTTCCAGAATAAGAATATCCCTCCCTTCATCTTCATCACAATGTATTGCAAGTCCTCAAAACCACATTTCCCCCTACAGGTCTCAATAAGCTAAAGCCACACTGTGCCCATATTCTTTCAATACATTTTTTACATAATTGGACATATAATTAAGTGAGAACCTTCTATATACTTTCCTAATGTGGGAATGAGGGACATGACAGAGTAAAAGTAAAAAATATGTAATTTAATTAGCTATTATCATATTTAAAATCATTTTCAGCTATAATTCATAGCCTCACATAATATTATTTTAATCTTTATTTGATTACTTCATCTAACCCATAAATTATAACAGGTGAGTTTAAAACAAAGGCAAAAAGTGTGGTTTGATTTTGACACTCATGTGTGAAGTTGCACAACATGGGCAAATAGATGGATTGGAATTAATAGCTCTTATCCATTTTGTTAACGTAGAGACGGTTTTCCCAAACTGATTCTCGCAATTCGCATTCCATTCTACAACAAGAAACGTGATAATTTCCTTTGATTTGCTCCTTATTAACTTTTGTTTCCATTTAATTTTATAATGGATGATTTCATAAGTCTACTGTAGATACAAAAATATGTTAAAATATTTCTATCTGTATGCATTGATATATACATACATACATATATTACACAGGTTATAATGATAATGTATAACTTCAGTAACTGTACAATTTACTAAATTACTAAAACTATCGACGTCTCATGCCTGGAATCCTGATTACTCGGGAGGCTGAGATCTGACGATTATGGTTTGAACCCATACTGGGCAAGAATGTCCAGGAGCCTCTTATCACCAAACAACCAACAGAAAATCAGAATTGGAACTGTGGCTCAAAGTAGTAGAGTGGTAGCCTTGAGAGAAAAATCTCAGCCACATCATCCGGGTTCTTAGTTCAAGAAGTACAATCTACCCAAATAAACATCTATTTAATTTAAACATGTGTAAGTAAAGTATTTCCATCACCCAAATGCACAACCATGCTCATTTGCAAGGTAACTCTGTTTTTTCTGAAGTACCATAAAACATTTTCACTTAAGTTAAAAGGATTGCACTATGGGTTCATTCTCTCATTCATTTTTCCACTCAAATACTCAAATCTTACAATTTTTCCAATTATTTAAAATAATAGATTTTTACTTTAATACCCAAATATTAGAGTTTGAATTGAATGTCTTATGACCCTAAATGGGTGTTCTTACCATTTTGTCATGTCCCCAACCCTAAATTATCCTTATTATTTTTCAGATACTTGTGTATGACCTTGGGTTCAGTCCATGTTATGTTATTCTTCCTGAAATTTAGAATAACAGGTGCATGGCAATGTGTACAGATCTTACTGTCCAGTCTGGGCTTTAACCTCTATCCTCACAACAGTAGACTCCCAGGTAGTACGGATTTTCATAAGCTCGTCATAGCTGATGTTTTTTTTTAAGTCATTGCATTTCCTGCAGGTTCATGAGTACTGAATTAATTTGTTTTCTTGGGTTATTTTTATTTTTTTATTGTGTCTCATTTCAATGTATGTGTTGAGTTGTTCCTCACTTTTCCTTTTGTTTCTTTCAATCAAGTTCTTACCTAAAGTGCTGAGAAACCAATTCTTCTTTTTCACGATAGTCAAGATGAACATGATTTATTCCCAAGCAATTTCAATATTATTTAATCACCTTCATATCTATGGATGGTATATAAATGATAAATGCTGCGAAGGGCCTTTTTATTTTCGCAGCAGTCTTTGTCATATACAGACAGATCATGAAATATATGCAGATAATTAAACTCCAGATGTAAGCAAAGAGAAGAAAAACCTATTATTAATTGTAAGAGGCTTTCATTCCAGTGAAAGAAATGCGTTGCTTGATGCAGGATTTCACAATATTATTTTGCTAGGAGGAAGCTAAACAATCATCTAATTCTATAGAATTGAGGGAGAAGAATCAAACTCCTGAATAGTTTATATTTGGGTCAAATAAAAGCATGCTTCCAAAAAGAGAGTTGACTTTAGAGAAACATGCTGAGTTTATGTAAATAGGTGCTTAGCTGATTTTGTTAATTTGTAAACTAATACAGGGAAATAGAGTACAGCAAGGTAAAAAAAGAACTTCGCATTGCAATACTTATGTGTGTGTGTGTGTGTACACATGCACGTGTATACACGCACATGCATGTGCAAGTGCTCATTCATTCATCATCTCTAAGCTTCTGTGACCTAGGATAGTGGTTTACCACTTGAACCATCGTTCCACTCCTGTTTTTTTGGAGATAATCGCATGTATTTTCATGATTGGACTGGCTTTGAATAGTGGTCTTCATATCTCAGCCTCCAGAGAAGCTAGCTAAGCTTATTCATCCTCCAAGTAGCTAGTTAAAATTGGGCCTGTCCTCTATGCTTCACTGCTCTTTTATTCTTGTCCTGAGTTGTTCACATGCCTAAGTCATATATATGTCTAGTTGCCTTAAGAAATACTCTTACTGCTTGGCACCAGGGGCTCCTATCTGAACTCTTAACTACTGAGGAGGCTTGAGAACAGAACCCAGGCCAAAAGTTTTGTAGACTTCCTTCTCAATCTATAGCTGGGTGCATTGGATCATTTCCACCATCCTGCACTATCTACAGGTTAAGATTGGAAGGACTGCAGAATCCAGGCCAGCCAAGGTAGGAAGCTAGACAAGTTGGTGTGCAACTCTTATGCCATTGATAATGGGAAGGCTAAAACGACAGATCAGGTGCATGTTCTTGTGGAAAGGGAACCCCTATCCTAAAATTAACCACCTATACGACACCAGTCCAACAAAAACAAGACCCCAAGTTGAACACAATTTCCCACAACCAAAATAAGTATATACCTTAACATCCAGAAACTTAGTACAATCTGCTCTTTGCTCTAATATCAGCTTCATCTAATTATCATATGATGTAACAAAATAGTTTCTTCATTAAATTTATTATATATTTAAAAAGACCTAGAAAATTCTTTCTCACGTATTAAGTGCAAACGAATGGCAAATTGCCTCATTTCTTACATATTTGACTACCACTATAAATTCATCTTATGATTATTATTAATATTAATATATTCTGATTTATTACTTTATTTTATAACAGTTTTTAAACATTTGGCTTCTCTGCTGAAGTTGAAGTATTTTAATAGTATCATCAAATAATAATACTTGGGTACTTAGAGCAGTATTTTAAAAAGTTTTTAACCAATGGTTTCTAGTAATTCTGTTTTTTTGGGGGGGGTCTGGTCCTGGGACCTAAACTCTGGGCCTGGATGCTGTTCCTCAATGCTAGTTCAAGGCTAGCACTCAAACATTTGAGCCACAGCACCACTTTTTCTGTTTATGTGATGCTGAGGAATCTAACCCAGGGCCTCAAGCATGTAAGGCAAGAGCTCTACCACTGAGCCACCTTCCTAGCTCTCTATGAATTCTTAATTTGTATATTATTTAGTTTATTTTTAATTTCAATTTAATTTTATTGTAAAGGTAATGTACAGAGGAGAGGGATACAGTTACATAAATAAGGTAATGAGTACATTTATTATGGAAGGAATATTGTTACCTCTTTCATTGATTTTTTTGCACACTCAAAAAAAACCCAAGAATTCTATGCTTCCATCGGAAAGAATGACATTGCCCCTTTTGTTAGGAAATGGAAAGATTTTTCAAAAATTATATTAAGCGAAGTGAGCTAGGCCCAAAGAAACATACGTCTCATGGTTTCCCTTATTTGCAATAACTAGTATATGTCTGAGACAAGCAGAAAAGGTCAGATAAGTTGATGTTAGGTAAAATGAACCCTAAGAAATGTATTCAAATGTTTTTTTTTTCTTTCATGCATTTGTTTCCAACGCATTTGTAAGATTATTTCTTTGTTGCTTTGTATGTCCCCCCCCCACCCCCACAATATAACCCCTTCTTTCACTGTATTTGATGTCGGTATAATTTGTGTAGGGGAAGGGTAAAAACAAGTCATTTAAATAAGGATACAGGTGGATCATTGAAACAATGGGAAGTACAAGTTGTCATGTCGAAAATGAACTTTAAAACTTTGATGTGGGGGGGGGGAAGATTGTGTGGGGAAAATGGGGGAAGGCTGGGAAAGGATGGGAAGGGGAAACAAAGGAGGAGGCTACAATGCTTGTTAAGAAATGTGCTCATTATCTTGCCATCTAATTGTAACCCAACTGCACAGTATTTTCACAATAAAAAATAAATAAAAATTAAAAAAAACTACTGCTGCTTTTCCTGTCGTCATTGATCAATAGGTACTTTGCTGTCTTTGTTCATGCATTTTTTATTATAAAATTGATATACAGAAGGCTTACAGTTACTTAAGTCAACCAAAGAGTACACTTCATTTTATTTTCTAAATTTCAAATTTTGAGCTTAATTATTTTCTTTTGTTTCTTTAGGGTAATTCTTTTATTCAGAGTTGTAGGATTAGTTAATTTAGTTTTGCATAATTTTAACACATGTAAATTATTCAGACATATATTTTGCTTTCAAAATAGTTAACATGTGAATATTTAAAAATTATTTTCTTAAATTTTATATGGTTGGTGAATTTAAATAAATATATTATCTCATAGTTCTAAACATATTTGTCCAGGTAACAAATACTTTATTTTCAAGAAGCACATACTTTATTAAAAAAGCCTTCATTACATGGTCACTTTTTGGCAATATTTGTACTTAAATTAAAAAAAAAGTCTCTTTGAGCTGGGCATAGTGATTTGTGGTTTCCATTTTCTAACTATGGTGGGAAGTGTAAATAGGGTTTGTAATTCGGGAGAGAATGGGAAACTATGAGACCTTATCATAAATTTCCAGAGTGAAATGATTAGAGATATAGCCATCCCTAGCAAGATATAGAGCACCTGGTTATCATATTCTAAATCTTGAATTAAAACACCAGTAACAACAAACTTTTGTCAAAATAAAAGGATACATGTTTCAAAATGTTTATTATTTAAAACTTGTTTGCAAAGTTCTCATGTCTTTTATTTCTTAATTTTCAATTTACATAATCTATAAGAAGCCAAGTATCTTGTGACTATTTTATTTCTACTAAACTTTTAAATACTATGAGCAATATTATGATTTCATATATTAAAATACTTTTACTGTTTGTGATAATTTCCTCTGTTTCATATGATAATAACAATATTCCAAATGTGTGTATATGGTGTGTGTGTGTTTATGTGGGTTTTTTTGTGTGTGCTTTTTGTGTACTTTGTAATGCTTAGGAAATCACACAATTGCTTCCCATATGTTAGGCCAATGTTTTACCACTGAACTATACTGTTTAGTTATAATACAAATTGTGTTTTAAGTTATGACTTTTAAATTTTCATTCCTAGTAAGCTTTTTCAAAATTATATAAGATAAAATGTGATCCAACTTCTTTTTTTTTTAATTTAATTTTATTTTATTTGTGAACATACTGTACAGAGGGATTACAATTACATGGGCAGGATAATGCGTACATTTCTTACCAAGCATTGCAGCCTCCTCCTTTGTTTACCCTTCACCTCCCTTCCCAGCCTCCCCCCTCCCCCCTAACCCCAATCCTTCTCCTTCCCCCCCTTCTCCCCCCTCCCCCCCCCCCTGCACCGACGTTGTAAAGCTCGTTTTGGACATGACAACTTGTACTTCTCATTGTTGCAACAGGTCCACCTGTATCCTTAAACAACTGGTTTTTCCCCATCTCCTCCACAAGTTATACTGACAATGGTTTCCCTTATTTGCAATATCTAGTATATGTATGAGTCAAGCGGAAAAGGTCAGATAATGTGATGTCGGGAAAATGAACCTTTAGATATGTATTTTAAGGTTTTTTCTTTCATGCATGTGATCCAACTTCTATCCACATTAACAATTGTTATTGTTATTTTTTCTCTTATTTCTTTGGAAATTAATTATATTCCTATTAAAGCTTTTTTACATTGTAACAGCTCTATACAATGCTTTATTTTCTATTTTATTTTTTCCATGTTATCTGACTTTCAGTCCAAACTATCAGGTGGATTATAAAGAAACTTAATTCAGGACACTTTATTTTTCTCCTTCTCTTCTCTGAAGTCTTTCTGTTTTTTGAAACAATACCAATGACATACAGCTCCTATGTGGTCCACCATTCTTCCCCCCCCTCCCCGTTCTGCAGTACAGCTCAAGTCGTTATCATTCAGCTTTATTATGCTATAATGTTATCTAAACCTAACTCATTCCTAAATTAATTTTATTTGCTTTGAGCAATCACTGAAGACATTTTTCTAAATATAATATCGGGGGTTTGTGTTTTCACAAGGTGTGAAATATGAGTGACTATCCAACATCTAAATATCTCTGGAGAATATTGGTCCACATGCTCAACAATCACATGTGTAAATTCAAGGAATACAGGTCAGTCAGAACAATGTTGTAAAATGGTGTTGCTGGAGCCTTCATACTAGCTTTGAATTGTATTTCCATGTTTAGTGAAGATAACATAGTTGTACTATAAGAACAGACACATAGAAGAAGGTAACAGATTTTTCAAAAATAAATTCTTAGTTTTATGGACCACAGACTTTTGAAAAGGATGCTATGACTTTATGAAATAAAACAGAATCTTAAATGGTTGTATTGGCACAATTGCCTCTTTAGATTTAAAGAATGATCTTAGACTACTACCTCAATCCTTTGTTTGTTTGTTTGTATGTTGGTCATGTGGTTTGAACTCTGGGCTTGGGAACTGTCGATGTGCTCTTCAACTAAAGGTGAGCACTCTACTGCTTGAGCAACAGCAAAACTTCCGGTTTTCTAGTGGTTTATTGGAGATAAGAGTCTCACGGACTTTCCTGCTCCTGCTGGCTTTAAACCACGATCCTCAGATCTCAGCCTCCTGAGTAGCTAGGATACAGGCATGAGCCACCGGCACCTGGCCTACCTCAAACCTTGTAAAGAATGATTATCAACCTAAATGTGAGATGTAAAAACCTATAAAATATAAATATAAAAATTCATAACATTGGCTCAGTAAAGGTTTCTAAAAATTTGACATGGAAAACATTAGTAGCTAAAGAAAAGCAAGAACTGGATTATATCAAGTATTAACCTTTCATAATTCAAAGGACACTATAACAGAAATGAAAACATATCCAACAGATAGAGGGTACATATTTGTTAATGCTACAATGTTAATGCTACAATGATTCCGAAACAAGTATTTTATTTTATTTTTTTATTTTTTTTTAAATTTAATTTAATTTTATTTGTGAACATACGGAGGAGATCAGAGTACAGAGGAGTTACAGTTACATGGGCAGGATAATGCATACATTTCTTACCAAGCATTGCAGCCTCCTCCTTTGTTTACCCTTCACATCCCTTCCCAGCCTCCCCCCTCCCCCCCTAATCCCAATCCATCTCCTTCCCCCCCTTCCCCTCCTTCCCCCCCCCCCCCCGCACTAACATTGTAAAGCTCGTTTTGGACATGACAACTTGTACTTCTCATTGTTGCAACAGGTCCACCTGTATCCTTAAACAACTGGTTTTTCCCCATCTCTTCCACAAGTTATACTGACATCAAATATAGTGAAAGCAGGGGTTATACTGTGGGGGAGGGACATACAAAGCAACAAAGAGATAATCTTATAAATGTGTTAGAAACACATGCATGAAAGAAAAAAACATTAAAATACACATCTAAGGGTTCATTTTCCTGACATACATTATCTGACCTTTTCCGCTTGACTCATACATATACTAGTATTTTAATATCTTCTAATTCTATATAATTTTTTTCCTGAATGGGATATTTCTTTAAATTACATATGTAAATTAATAGTCAATAGGAGGAGCATATGAAATAAGCTCCTCTTTAGTGTCTGAGAAATAATAAAAAGAAAAATCACTATTATGACCATAATATAAAAAGAGGACGCAAAGTATCGTAATTCATTTGTGGAGAAATTGATATACTTCTTATAGTGATCGATTTGTATAATAATGCAATCATTTTAGCAAACAAGTTTTCAAGCCTTCAAAAGGTGAAAGAGAATTGTATAGGATTCAGGCATTACACTTCTATGAATGTATTTAACAGAAGTAAAAAACTTTTTTGACAGAGAATATAGTTAATTGACAGTGAACTTGAATAGTATGTGTGAGACCCTGGAAATGATCCCCAAAAACAAATTTTGAAAAGACACACTATAGAGGAGGTATGCTGGGCAAATTCCTGTAACTGAATTTTATATCTATTTTAATGTCGGTTCTAAAATTTACAGCATTTCTATTTGAAGAATTGCAAGTTTGTGAAAATTAGGCTTTGAAAACCTATGAAGGTAAAATTCACTTCCAAAGCACTAAAATGAATACAATAAAAGAAGATAATATATTGTAAGTGAATTGCATGTCAGGAAAAAAAAAACTACTTTTAAACTTCTTCACACAAAATGCAGAATCGCTAAAAAGATGTTTTTGGAGTTGGCTAAAAACTCATTGTGAACTACTGCATTTAAAACACAGATATGATTTCTGTTTATTTTGAGAGTATTTTGTCCGTTTGAGTTTATACAGAGATAACTCAATCCAAAAGTATATGTGATAACTGGAGTACCTATGAATTATACATCAATTCTAAGTATTTTTTTTATTATTTTTTATTGTGAAAATCCTGTACAGAGGGGTTACAATTACATGGGCAAGATAATGAGTACATTTCTTATCAAGCATTGTAGCCTTCTCCTTTGTTTCCCCTTCCTATCCCATTCCATCCTCCCCCGGCGCCCCACCCAATCCTCCCCGCTATTCCCCCCAACCAAAGTGTAAAGTTCATTTTTCGACTTAACGACTTGTACATCTCATTGTTGCAATAAGTCCACCTGTATCCCTATTTTTTCCCATGGTTTCCCTTATTTTTAATATCTAGTATATGTCTGAGTCAAGCAGAAAAGGTCAGATAAGGTGATGTTAGGGAAATGAACCCTAAGATAGGTATTCAGATTTTTTTTCTTTCATGTGATTGTTTCTAACAAATTTATAAGATCATTTCTTTGTTGCTTTGTATGTCCTTCCCCCACAGTATAACCCCTGCTTTCACTGTATTTGATGTCGTTATAATTTGTGGAGGGGAAGGGGAAAAACTTCTAAGTAATTGAGAAACTTTTCTGGAAGAAACTTATAGCAAATGACAGAAGACACAAATCTATGCATCTGCATTTTATGAAAGTCATATGTTATTTGCTCAATCCAATTGCTTATCTCTACTTTGCTAGGAAAAACGTGTTCTCAAGGTAAAGCCAAAAGCAGTGAAAAGAACAAAATACACAATCATCTTGATTTATTTGTGAAAATAACAAATGAAATAAAACAATTCCACTTAAGGGACTCCAATATTAGTGTATGTGAAGATGTTCCTGACTGCCAATATCCATTAAATTTTTGGAATTTTAATTTCTACTAACATATGAAAACTAGAACAAGAAAACAAATATAGACTTAGAGCGAACCAGCCTAGAAATCATTTTCTTAATTGTTTTGAAATTACAAAAGAATTGATACTCCTTTGCTTTTGAAATCATTTAAAAATATTTATCATTTATGATAATTCAAATACCAAGGAAGAGTAATTTTATATAATCATTATAAATATCATTTTATTACTATTGTAAAATAGAATAAAAAACAGTCCCAATATATGACCTACCTATCATTATTCTTAAATTCTAATCATTACCTAAATATCTTAAACAATCTAAATAGTCATGTCTTTAACATAGACGTAAATATTCTATACTATTTTACTTAATATTTTCCAGGGGTATGTATTCATGTTTCTAAGAAATGTTCACAGCAGTTAAAACATGCTTTTGTGAAATTAATGTGATACATTTTGTTGTTGTGGGTGTTGTTTTTAGTGGTTAATTGGAGATAAGAATCTAACAAGTACTTTTCTGTCTGGGCTAGTTTTGAAAACAATTCTAAGACCTCAGCACCCAGAATAGCTCTTATTATAAGGGTGAGTTATCGCCACTTGGTTTCAAGAAGTTTTTTTTTTTTTATTTCAATTATATTTTAAGATGCTTGTTTCGCTATAATATATATAATTCTACACATAAATTTAGATATATGTATATATATCTGAGGACAAATTATCTCTAAAAATGTACTATTCTACACATAATATTTATATATATATATATATAGAAGACATATATATATATAGAGAGAGAGAGAGAAGACAGACTCCCTCTAAAACTTTTATGCTACAATTTTTGACCTTTTTCATTTCAAATATATACAGTATATTTTTCTAAAAGTTTCCTAGAATAAAATAACCAATATTTCAATAGAAAGTAGAGTTTATTACTTTCAAGGTAATTTTAGATATAGAAATGATATTGTAGTTACATTTACAGTATATTACTTGAAAAGGTTCTGCCCAAACTCTTAAATATTTGATTGTAGTTAGGGGGAGAGAGGAAGTAAATTCATACTGATTAGGAATTTGCAACGCTTCCAAAAATCTATTCTGTAATTTGTTATAAGCACATTGTCATGCTACCTGATATGGTTAAGTTTTTATTTATTTGTTCAAAATTTCAATATGGATGCATCCACAGTGGTAAGATTAAAATTATTAATCAAAAGACAAATAATAATAAAATCATAGACACATATCCGACGTTCAATGATTAGCACTTATGATGCTAATAATAATTTTGATGAAGAGGATGATGACCACAGTGTAATCTGATAATGACGATGTTGTGATTGAAAAGGAAAAAAAACTTAGACATACTTGAAAATGGATTTTCCACATTGAATGCCTAGTTATAAACAGCGTTGGATTAGAACAATAAGAATAACAGGAGGAGGGCTGGAAAGGTGGCTCAGTGGCAGAGTGCTGGCCTTGCCTACATGAGGTTCTGGGTTTGATTCGTCAGCACCCCATAAGCAGAAAAAGCGCGAAGTGGCACTGTGGCTCAAGTGGTAGAGTCCGTTGAGCTGAAGAGCTGGGGGACTGTGCTAGGCCCAGAGTCCAGGCCCCATGACGAACCAAAAAAAAAAAAAAAAACCAGAATAACAAGAGGAGAGTTTGATTATCAAGAAATTCAATCACATAAACAGGTAGACAGTAAAAACCCTAATGTTATTCCAGCAGTCTTTCTAATGTATACTCACTTTTCTTGGTGGTATTATTTTCTTATAAATAAAATCGTTTATTTCCACATTTTGATGGACTAAGATGTAGGTTCCAACTTTGTGTGATTAGTTCAAATAACATTCTCATATAGATACCATTCAATAACCAATGTTTTCCAATGATATATTAAGAGTATGTTCTTCAGTACAGCTGTAAACACATAACACAATTTACATAATACTACTTACATATCTGCAGTTACCATAAAAGGACACAGGCTATAGAGCCAGGAGTTAAAATTTATTTTTATTTCTGCATGAAAGTATTTCTGACTGTATACCAACAGTCTGAATTTGACACTTTCCTTATTTGAAAGCTAAGGTAGACAATGTAAGGACTCTTCACTTTTCTTTTTCCTTGCTGTAGAATTCAACAAATATATTCTTCAATATTTCTGGTAGATTACATCCATTTACAGATGAGAAATGTAAGATCACCAGTAAATGTTGTGAGTAAATAATGATACTAGAATTTTTGTCTGAGTTCTTCACTCTGTGTGCTTACAAAGAGAGTCATTGGGTGATTGACAGGAACAATATGAAAAGACTATGGGGAGAAATGCATACTTTGTAAACAGTTGTTTTAAGACTGAGTGACTGGTGATGAGTATTTGCAATAGGCTGGTGTCAGGGGCATAAAAAGGAGTACATAGAAATTACATTAGTGACAGAAACTGAGAAAATCATGATCATTCATCCTATCTAATGGATGGAGGTAGGGTAAGAGGAAATCTAAAGGTTTTCCACATCTCTGTCTTCTAACTGTGTTAGTTACATTCTTGGTGATAAGGACTACAGGTGGAAAAGATGGATTTAGAGGAAAAAACTCTCTGATAGTTCTAAGGTTTATGTTAAACAGATGCAAAGATAGGTCTGTTTGGACATCATCAAAATATTCACGACCATGAATATGAAAAATAATCATAAAATCAGTGACATTATTAAAGGGAAGAGGAAAAGGAAAGTTCTGATGAAAGTGTGAACAATGTAAGTACCAGTGTGGACAAGATTGGAGGAAAGAGATAAATAAGGAACCAAAAAATTAATAAACACAGATTTTCAGAAGAAAAGGAAGGAAAGAATTTTCAGGAAGATATTGAAGGAAATCTGCTATTTGGATTTGAAAGGTAAAATGACATAGACAAGTTCAATAAGAACAGTGTTTTGGTGAAAGTCATATTGATTAAACGTTGAGATATGAATATGAAGACATAAAAATCTGGATCCATTTATTCAACAGATCCTGTTGATTCTAAATGTTGGGAACAAATGCTTTAATGCTGACCTTGGAAATGTTATACAGATATAAATGTCATGAACTTTTCTTAGTGATATTCTGTGAATATTTTTGAAAACTTTATTTAGCCAGGAGATTATAGATTGAACTACAGCACAGACAAGCCTAATCTGTCCTACAGTTCCTATTAGTGACCCATCTATCCATATCAGTTTGGAATTTTATTGAAATATATTTAGATATGTTTGGATATCTTATCAGCCTACTCATTATAAATGTAGGACAAGTAACACCAAGTATTAGGTTGAACATACACCTTTACTGATGTGACTGAAGACTCCTGGAATTGATTCCACTTTAGAACAGAAAATGCCTCAATAGCCATTGACAAATCATAACTGCCATATACACTATTGAAATCTAATTCTTGTTAGGTATACCTCCATGCTGTGTCAACAAACCTGACACAAATTCTTATATGTAGGAAAATGTTCTTATAAATTCAAGCTTTTATTGAATGGAAAAGTTCAGACAATGCTCTCACAAATAGGATTAAATGCCTAAAAAGATAAGACATTTTGCTTTAATGTCTTTCTTTCATTTTCTCATACACATTGTCAAGGAGTGAAGGATACTGATTTAACAATACTACAATCGTGACTTGTATTAACACAACATCTAGGATCTAATGGTAATTCGGATACTTACTAATTAGCTCCAAATTTTGTGGATATTTATATTTCTCCTGGGTAAACTAATGAACTCCAGGAAAAAGTCCATAAGGAGCCTTTCGATTCTAATATCACTGTTTGTCGCAAAGTGCTTTAAATTCTACATTCAAGAATGTGGGCATAGGGTTATATTGTGGAACTTTTCTACTCAGAGAGTTACTATTACCCTATTGCTTAGCATGGACAAAGTACCTTCATACTTAGACTGGGCGTGTACAAATAAGAAGTGGTAGTTGAACAATGTTCTTAGCAGTTTGTACAGACAAAATGGAAATAGAGCAACGATGAACTCAAAAGGAATGTGCAAAGAAGACAAAGGCACAAAGTAGAATGTGCCAAGAAAAGCTTCAGTATAATTTCAAATAATGTGCTCAGGTGTGAGGGTGTGTTCAAAGTACAGGTTCAGACAATGTAGTTGGATATCTTGGGCAGAAAACTGCTTTAAAATATTCTGAGATAACTGTACAAGTAGAAGCCCCTAACTCTGA